>NC_138769.1:392226053-392826053 GCF_965119305.1 Pelophylax lessonae | reverse complement strand
CGTTACCGTTCGGTCTCGCTTCAGCACCCAGGGTATTTACCAAGGTGTTGGCACCGGTTCTGGGCCTGCTGCGGGCCCAGGGCATTGCGGTCCTGGGGTATCTGGACGATCTGCTTCTGAGATCGCGTGCCAGTCAGGACCTTCTGCGTGATCTGTCCATCACGGTACAGACGCTCCAGGAGTTCGGGTGGACCATCAACGTTCAAAAATCAGCGTTGTCTCCGTCGATTCGCCTTCCCTATCTGGGAATGGTTCTGGACTCTGCTCAGGCAAAGGTATTCTTGCCGGAGGACAAGCTCCGGACTTTGCGTGACGAAATCCGATCCCTCAGGGACAACCCGTCCTCGTCACTCAGGGCCTGCATGCGGGGCCTGGGTTTGATGGTGTCGGCCTTCGAGGCAATTCCCTTTGCCCAGTTCCACACAAGGGCACTCCAGACGGAGATCCTGGCCAGGTGGGACAGACTTCCTCAGTCCTTGGATCTGGAGGTCTCCTTGAGTCGCCCGACCAGATTGGCTCTTCTGTGGTGGATCCAGTCCCCGTCGGTGGCGGAAGGCAAGTCCTTCCGCCCGTTGGAGTGGACAGTGGTTACCACGGATGCCAGCATGTCGGGCTGGGGTGGAGTCCTGGGCACTTTGTCTACCCAGGGCACTTGGTCGGAGGAGGAATCCTCCCTCCCGATAAATGTGCTGGAACTACGAGCGATAAAACTCTGTCTCTTCCAGTGGTCGGACCGTCTCCAGGGCCTGCCTGTTCGCGTGCAGACGGACAATGCCACCGCAGTGGCTTACATCAACCACCAGGGGGGCACCAGGAATGCTCGAGCGGCCCGGGAGGTGACCGACATCCTGTCTTGGGCCGAGACTCATGTCTCGGCGATTTCGGCGGTCCACATTCCGGGTGTGGAGAATTGGCAGGCAGACTATCTGAGCCGCCAGACCCTGGACCAGGGGGAATGGTCCTTACACCCGGAGGTCTTTCAGATGCTGTGTGCGAAGTGGGGATCCCCAGACGTGGATCTGTTCGCATCCCGGCTAAAGCGAAAGGTGGAAAGGTTCGTGGCAAGAATTCGCGACCCGTTGGCGGACGCCTCGGATGCGTTGGTGGCCCCTTGGCATCAGTATCGTCTGATGTACGCCTTTCCTCCGATTCAGTTACTATACCGGTTCCTTCGCAGATTGGTCTCGGAACCGCACATGGTGATTCTGGTGGCGCCGGACTGGCCTCGCCGGTCTTGGTACGCCGACGTTGTTCACCTAGCAGCGGCGCCTCCGTGGCGTCTGCCTCTGCGGGAAGATCTCCTGTCTCAGGGTCCGATCTTCCATCCTGCTTTACAGTCGCTGGCTTTAACGGCCTGGCTGTTGAGACCCAGGTCTTGAAGGACAAGGGTCTATCTTCTGAGGTTATCCCTACCCTGATCAAGGCTAGGAAATCTTCCTCTGGTAAGATCTATTACCGTACCTGGAAAGCCTACTTCACCTGGTGTGAGTCAAGGGGGTTTTCCCCTCGTTCTTACTCAGTGTCGAGAATCTTGGCTTTCCTCCAGTCTGGAGTGGATCAGCGCCTGGCGCTGACCACTATAAAGGGCCAGGTGTCAGCACCGGCGGTCCTTTTCCAACGCCCTGTGGCGTCTCATTCCTTGGTACGCACATTCATTCAAGGTGTGCGACATTTGGCTCCTCCTAGGAAGGAGCCTTTACCTCCATGGGACTTGAACTTGGTCCTGTCCGCGTTGCAGCGTGCTCCTTTTGAAAATATCAGGGAGATATCGTTGCCTCTGCTGTCGAAAAAGGTTGCTTTTTTGTGGCGACCACTTCGGCTCGCAGAGTGTCGGAGCTGGCGGCGTTGTCTTGCCGCTCCCCTTACTTGATAATTCACAAGGATAAGGTGGTGTTGAGAACACCCCCGTCCTTTCTTCCCAAGGTGATCACTGAGTTCCACCTTAATGAGGAAATTGTCTTGCCTTCGCTTTGTACAAAGCCTAAGCATCCAAAGGCGATTGCTTTGCATTCCTTGGATGTTGTCAGGGCGATCAAGGTTTACCTGAAGTCTACGGAATCCTTTCGGAAGGCGGACTCTCTCTTTGTCCTTCCTGAGGGGCCTCGGAAGGGCATGGCTGCATCGGCAGCGACTATTGCCAAGACAGACCATTGAGCAGGCCTATGCCTTGAAGGAACGAGTTCCGCCCTTCCCTGTTAAGGCGCACTCTACCAGGTCTTTGAGTACTTCCTGGGCCTGTTGGCATCTGGCCTCGGTGACCCAGGTGTGCAAGGCGGCGACTTGGTCGTCAGTGCACACTTTTTCCAAGTTCTACAAAGTAGACGTTCTGGCATCAGCTGATGCTTCTTTTGTTCTCAGTGCGGCTGTGCCATGATGGACCCTTGCATTTTTTTCTCTGGGTCCCTGGCTGTTGGCATTTGCTTTCCTGGGCTGTTGCTCCTGTTGAGCATTGTTTTTTTCTGCTGCCAAGTTGGTTCTTACGGTGCATGTAAGATTCCTTTCTCTGATGTGGGTACTGCGTTGCCTTTTCTACGGTTGCGTCTCCCACCCCTCATGTCTATACTGCTTTGGGACATCCCAATAGTGATGACTTGGAGGAGGCGGCGACTGTCGGAGGACGTAAGAGAAAACGGAATTTTTGTAAAATCTTACCTGTAAAATTCCTTTCTCGGAGTCCTCCGACAGTCGCCGCCCCCGCCCCTCTTTTGGGGTTCTTATTACCTACTGCTATGCTACCAAACTGAGTTGGGAGTGGTGATGCAGGGGGGGGGTATTGACCAGATGGGACAGCCCCCGTGGGTGTGTATATGCTAATGCCTTTTGTCTTTTGACTAAGTCTATATGCCTAGCTATTCCTACGGATAGGTGGACAATACTCAATAGTGATGACTTAGTGATACAAGATGTTGTGCTATCAGTATGTTTTCTCAGACTTTTCATGACTGGGCGTACTTGAAGCGCACTGAGATATTCATGCACTCATTGATATTGTTACATGGCTATTTGCCGCATTTAATGTCGGATTGTATGGTCTATGTTCTGCTTTTCTTTGTTTTCTTGAAAAAATTTTCAATAAACAGAAATTAAACAAAAAATAGTGATGACTTAGAGGAGGCGGCGACTGTCGGAGGACTCAGAGAAAGGAATTTTACAGGTAAGATTTTACAAAAATTCCGTTATTTTGGGTAGCGTAAGTCTGTGCCCCATCGGGTAGATTTCCCTTCACTTCCTGTCACATAGCCAAAACAGGAAGCGAGAGGGAATCTCAGCAAATGAAGGGAATTCCTTGGGGACCCCCAGGTCACCAGAACTAGTGTCCCCATTGGAAGATTTCCTCTCTATTACTTTTCTGTGGACAACTAAAAATGTGGGATTTTCTTTTATTTTCGCTTTTAATGATAATGGTAACGAGAACAAATAGAGAATAAATCTCCCTAATGGGGGGGCACAGACAGCAATAAAAAATTACAGGTGTTCTAATCTCTCTCCACTCTATTCAAAAATAAAGAAAAAGTTTTGTTTTTAGTTATACTATAAAGACAAAAACTAGCATTTAACTTGAAAACAAAAACATATTCTGGTGAATAGTGAAGTTTTGAACTCCTCAGCTAACAATGAAAATGAATATGCTTTATAAATGAGGCAAATACATTGTTAGTGCATGATGGATAACTTGTTAGTGCATGATGGATAACTCACATACAAGTCCTTATAACAAAGTAAAATGCAATGACGTTTCTGCCGTATCTTTTTCATCTAAGTGTTGCTTGTTTGGTCCTAACCTTTTAGAGTGGGATCAATGGTTCAGAGCCAAAAAAACATAATGGCTTAAAATAAATATAAATGCCTCAAAAAATAGTAAGATCAGCTTGTCAGAACAATCCCTCTCTAGTGACTTTCTTGGTTCATGGAACAAGGATGAAAAATAGGTTTGGCACTTGCTAAGAATGAAAGATCAAAGCAGAGGCAGAGCAGATCTTAACACTGGAGATACGTGTTGTACCATTCTGTTTGTTGTACGTCAACAGAACCACCAAGGTGTCTGGAATCACTTTATACCTGGACAGAAAGGATGCAAAAGAAATTTATGTAAACCCATTTTCTCTAATGAGGAGCCTTGTATAAATTGAGGAGACAAAAAGCTCCATTCTCAAAGCTTACACACCTGGATAAGAACCAGAAAGTGACAGTTATTTTAAGCTGAGTCCAATGTGATTTGAAAATTACAGGAACCTGGCTAAAAATAATTCTTATCTTTGATCAGGCTTCATTCATACGGCCGTAAAGTATTTACTGATTTCCTTAAATGTGTGTTCTAGGAGAAAGGTTCCCATGTAATCATCAGTAAGATACGTATGAGTGCATAATCATAATTTATTTTTCCCTTTTATTTAGATTTAATTTACGTGCTTATAAAACGCGTATGAATGCGTTTATATGCCTAAGCGTGTAAAGCTCATGTTCTTGGATGCAGATTATTGGATTCTGTGTTACGGATCTGAATGCAGTTTTTTTTTTTTTTTTTACGCACCTGTGTGCATGGCTCCCTTGAAAACAATGCAGCTGTGTTCAGATCCATTATTGAAAAACACTTGTATTGCGTCTTTTTAAAGCTGTGTGAATGACACCTAAGGCTACCCATGCATTATACAATTCTCTTGTACAATTTTCCTTTAGATTTACCAAAACCATAAAATATGAGGTCAAACCTAAAACACTTTCAATTAGTACCCAATCAGGCAGGCCCTTGTACTACATACTTTAACAAGAAAATTGTATAATGTTTTGCCATATTTAAAGTGGAACTAAAGCCTCCTGTCTGCCGAGAACAGTGCCATCTTAGCCTCTATTTAGATGGTTAGTTGCTGTGTCGCCAGCTGTTTGAGGGTTTGAAAGATTGGTTGAGAGCTGACCTAAGCAAACTAATAACTGGGACCGTTCTCACCAGAGGCCTGCCTTAGTTTTAGTATACACCACACATGAGCTAGATAGACTGTAAATGATAACACTGCAGAAAATAACCTTGGTATGTATAATTAACCTCTTTACGACCGCTATATGCATATATATATATATATATATATATATATATATATAATCTCACAAAAGTGAGTACACCCCTCACATTTTTGTCAATATTTGATTCTAACTTTTCATGTGACAACACTGAGGAAATTACACTTTGCTACAATGTAAAGTAGTGAGTGTACAGCTTGTATAACAGTGTAAATTTGCGGTCCCCTCAAAATAACTAAACGCACAGCCATTAATATCTAAACTACTGGCAACAAAAATGAGTACACCCCTAAGTGAAAATGTCCAAATCTGGCCCAATTAGCCATTTTCCCTCCCCGGTGTCTTGTGACTCGTTGGTGTTACATGGTCTCAGGTGTGAATGGGGAGCAGGTGTGTTAAATTTGCTGTTCTCGCTCTCACTCTCTCATACTGGTCACTGGAAGTTCAACATGACACCTCATGACAAAGAACACTGAGGATCTGAAAAAAAGAATTGTTGCTTCACATAAAGATGGCCTAGGCTATAAGAAGATTGCCAAAACTCTGAAACTGAGCTGCATAACGGTGGCCAAGACTATACAGCGGTTTACTAGGACAGGTTCCACTCAGAACAGGTCTCACCATGGTCGACCAAAGAGGTTGAGTGCACGTGCTCAGCGTCATATCCAGAGGTTGTCTTTGGGAAATAGACATATGAGTGCTGCCAGCATTGCTGAAGAGGTTGAAGGGATCAGGGGTTAGCCTGTCAGTGCTCAGACCATGCGCCGCACACTGCATCAAATTGGTCTGCATGGCTGTCGTCCCAGAAGGAAGCCTCTTCTAAACATGATGAACAAGAAAGCCCGCAAACAGTTTGCTGAAGACAAGCAGACTAAGGACACGGATTACTGGAACCAGGTCCTGTGATCTGATGAGACCAAGATAAACGTATTTGGTTCAGATGGTGTCAAGCATGTGTGGCGGCAACCAGGTGAGGAGTACAAAGACAAGTGGGTCTTGTCTACAGTCAAGCATAAGGTCTGGGGCTGCATGAGTGCTGCAGACACTGGGGAGCTACAGTTCAATGAGGGAACCATGAATGCCAACATGTACTGTGACATACTGAAGCAGAGCATGATCCCCCTCCTTTTGGAGACCAGGCCGCAGAGCAGTATTCCAACTTGATAATGACCCCAAACACACTTCCAAGACGACCACTGCCTTGCTAAAGAAGCTGAGGGTAAAGGTGATGGACTGGCCAAGCATGTCCCCAGACCTAAACTCTATTGAGCATCTGTGGGGCATCCTCAAATGGAAGGCGGAGGAGCGCAAGGTCTCTAATATCCCCCAGCTTCGTGAT
Organism: Pelophylax lessonae; assembly: GCF_965119305.1. NCBI lineage: Eukaryota > Metazoa > Chordata > Amphibia > Anura > Ranidae > Pelophylax > Pelophylax lessonae. Next base: position 392,819,698 of record NC_138769.1, on the reverse strand, counting down.
GTCGTCATGAAGGACTGGAAGAGGACTCCAGTGGCAACCAGTGAAGCTCTGGTGAACTCCATGCCCAAGAGGATTAGGGCAGTGCTGGAAAATAATGGTGGCAAAACAAAATATTGACACTTTGGGCCCAAATTGGACATTGTCACTTAGGGGTGTACTCACTTTTGTTGTGAGCGGTTTAGACATTAATGGCTGTGTGTTGAGTTATTTTGAGGGGACAGCAAATTTACACTGTTATACAAGCTGTACACTCACTACTTTACATTGTAGCAAAATGTCATTTTTCAGTGTTGTTACATGAAAAGATATAATAAAATTATTTACAAAAATGCGAGGGGAGTACTCACTTTTGTGAGATATTGTGTGATATATGTATATGTGTGTATATATATATATATATATGTGTGTGTGTGTGGATTGCTGCAATTTTTGGACTTTTATTTTTGAATATATGATCATGTCCAGGCACAGTTCGCCTGTACAGTATATGTGTTTGTGTGTGTGTTTTTTTAAATTATAAAGAAGCAACCTTATTTGCTCATTCCCTTTCTGCACAGTGATTGCACTTTACTGCTCTTTCTCACAATGCAAGTCTAGGAGTCAGCTTACTGACTGAGAACCATGCACTCCGGCAAGGCTGATATTTTATCTCATCATCTGTTAAAGCTGAACTCCAGGCAATTAACTGTATAGGCAAGGGAAATATAAGAAAGCTTTTTTACTTGCCAAGGATTTGTATTTCCATCCATAAAGTTTTGAGCTTTAGGGTGAATTCACACATTGTGCAAGTCACAGGCATTTTACTACATTGTAAAATGCCTATCACCACAGGACACACAGGAAACGATTGTTTCCTATGTGTCCCATTCACACTGCAACGCAGTACAGAGCTGTGCTAAAATGTGGACATGATGGTGCAAAATATACTAGTATTTCCACGCACCACTGGAAAAAGGTGAATAGGGTAAGGTGCAATCTAATATTAACCACTTGCCGACCGGTCACGTTGACCGTACTGCGGTAAAGTGGTTCGTTATCGTCCAGCGACGTAGTACTACGTCGCTGGACTCCTCCCCCTGTAGGCGGCGCTTGCGCGCCGCCTGAGGCGCGCTCCCGCTGTTTTCAGTCACAGCGGGAGTCGGGCCAGGGGAGGAGCGGCGGCGATCGCCGCTGCTCTTCCCCGATCGTCGGGGAATCTAGTTTGGAGATCTGCCCGCCTGTGTAAACAGAGCGGGCGGATCTCCTATAGGAAAAGAATTAGCCGCACATCCAGGGATTCCAATAGGTTTCAAATACCTTTATTTCCAAAAGTTGCAAATGATGACACCAAAGACACCAGCATGAAGTCTCGTAGACGCGTTTCACACATACATCTTGTGCTTAATCATTACTTAATCAATGATTAAGCACAAGATGTATGTGTGAAACGCGTCTACGAGACTTCATGCTGGTGTCTTTGGTGTCATCATTTGCAACTTTTGGAAATAAAGGTATTTGAAACCTATTGGAATCCCTGGATGTGCGGCTAATTTTTTCCTACAAGTGTTCCCACGGAGGCGGGCCGGGGCCAGCACTCTACTGGATATCCTATCTCCTGGCAATCACCACACACTATACACCTGGAGCAGTGTCTTTCCTTTCTTCAGTATCCGGGCGGATCTCCTAAGTGACAGGGAGTGACAGATTGCAGTGTTCAGCATAGCTGAACATGCGTTCTGTCCCTGACTCACTCAGTCACCTCCCCCCACACACGTTAGTAAGCACCAGGCATACATTAACCCCTCCCTCTCCAATAAAATTAACCCCTTCCTTGCCAGTGTCATTTTTACAGTAACAGTGCATATATATAGCACTGATTACTGCAGTAATGTCACTGGTACCCCCAAAAGTGTCAAAAATGTCAGTCAAGGGTCCGATCTGTCCGTCGCAATCCCGCAAAAAAAATCGCAGATCGCCGCCATTACTCGTTAAAAAAAAACACCAAAAATGACAGAAATCTTTCCCTTAGTTAGTAAACGCAATAACTTTTGCGCAAACCAATCAAAATACGCTTATTAGGATTTTTTTTTTTTACCAAACATAGGTAGCAGAAAACAAATTGGCCAAAAATTTAAAAACATTTTGATTTTTACATTTTTGGGGGGGGGGGGGGGAATTTCATATAAAAAAATGTTAAAAATATTGTTATTTTTTTCAAAATAAACGCTCTTTTTTTGTTTATAGCGCAAAAAGTAAAAATCGCACGGGTGATCAAATACCACCAAAAGAAAGGTCTGTTTGTGGGGAAAAAAGGACGTAAATTTTATTTGGGTACGGCGTTGCACGTCCGCGCAATTGTCAGTTAAAGTCGCACAGCGCCGAATCGCAAAAAGTGGCCTGGACGTAAGACCGCAAAATCCTCCGGTGGTAAAGTGGTTAATGAATAAATAAATATGTGAAGTAGCAGCTGCTGTATAAAAATAGTGAGGTAGTTGTGAGGGATTGGTCTATCCGACCAAATACAGCGCTTGCTTGGTGTTAAATCTAAACCAACACTCAAGTGATTATAAAGTGCAATAGTGTTAAATAGTGTTAAATACAATTTATAGTATTGGTAAAAGTAAATATAAGAAAGCTAAATAATTTTCGGATCAAAATCAATTCCTGTGGATAAAAACGTGCATAAATCTTGAAAAAATAAAATAAATAAATAGTATAAGTAGTGATGGTGATAATAAATATAAAATATAATTGATGTCCTTTAAAAATAATTGTCCAAAGTTCATACAAAGTGCTCCAGTTCAAACTTGATAATTAAAATCTCCGTTATTCCTTGTCCCAAATAGGTAATATGGTTGGGTCACTTACCAAATGATGTAGGTACTGAATGCCGTACGGCACCAGAACCAATCAGGCTTAGTAAGCCCCCTGGGCTCAACGGATCTCCTCGAGATGTTATCCCATGGGCTTGCAACAGTCCCTCAGGTTTCCGTATTATACGATCCGGAGCTCTGAAGACGTCACTGGAAGTGACGAAATGCGTTAGCTTGGAACGCATAGCGTGGGTACGTTACGCTGTTTGGACCGCAAGCCGGAAGCTAGTTCCGAGAGGACGTGCAGCCCGCACCGCACCGCTGACCACCAATGCTAAACGTCTGGAACACTTTTAATGCTTAAAACCCTTATAAGGGTAAATAAAATCACCTTTAATTCAAATACTTCACTATCTCGAGCATTCTTCTCTCTCCCCCATATCGAATCGGATCGTATAATACGGAAGCCTGAGGGACTGTTGCCAGCCCATGGGATAACATCTCGAGGAGATCCGTTGAGCCCAGGGGGCTTACTAAGCCTGATTGGTTCTGGTGCCGTACGGCATTCAGTACCTACATCATTTGGTAAGTGACCCAACCATATTACCTATTTGGGACAAGGAATAACTGATTTTAATTATCAAGTTTGAATTGGAGCACTTTGTATGAACTTTGGACAATTATTTTTAAAGGACATCAATTATATTTTATATTTATTATCACCATCACTACTTATACTATTTATTTATTTTATTTTTTCAAGATTTATGCACGTTTTTATCCACAGGAATTGATTTTGATCCGAAAATTATTTAGCTTTCTTACATTTACTTTTACCAATACTATAAATTGTATTTAACACTATTTAACACTATTTAACACTATTGCACTTTATAATCACTTGAGTGTTGGTTTAGATTTAACACCAAGCAAGCGCTGTATTTGGGCGGATAGACCAATCGCTCACAAATAAAATGTGGACATGCTGAATTTTATCTCAGCACATCGTACAGGATCGTGTGTTACGGTACATGAGTGCAATGCATTATGCTTCTGTACTGTACAGTATAGTGTACTGTACTTTTGCACACTTCAGATAAAGTTAAGTGAGGAAAAAAACAAAAAGGAGATGTGTAGTCCACCAAATCGCACACCACACTGCCCTCTACCACAGTAACAAACCGCTGCCAGACTGGTAAAGCGCTCCAGCAGCGGTCTGTTCTTATGGGAATCAGCCCTCACACAACTGACACTGCAGCCCTTTCTTGCAAGAGACGAGACCTGATTTTTTCTCTATTGCTGTTAAAGAGGAGCTCCAATCTCCCCTCAACGTATTAAAAGTCAGCAGCTGCAGTAGTCAATATTTGTATCTGCTGACTTTAAATTTAGAGGCACTTACCTGTCCAGGGATCCAGCAAAGTCCACACGTGAGCGGATTCTTCAGTCCACTTCAGGTACAGGCGTCGGCATCTCAAGTAATGGAAACCGGCAGTGAGGCCTTGCAGTCTAATATCAGCCGGTTTCCTACTGTGCATGTAAGAGCTGCACTGTGCTTTGTAAATAAACCCACAGTCTTCTGGGACCTGTGACGTGTCCCAGAAAGCTGCAGGTGGGGGGGCAGCAATCTGACCAGAAGCGGGAGCAGATACCTGTCAAAACCAAGTACTCGCTCCCCTCCAAAAAGTGCCAAATGTGGCAGAGGAGGGGGGATGTTTTGAGAGAAGTTCCTCATTCAGTAATACACTTGTCCCTCCCCCCCCTTAAAAAAAAGTGTGACTGGATAGTGATGAGCTCATCTCTCTGTCTGCTCTCTCCTCCTAATAGCATGTACCTTGTTTGCACATCAGAGCTGGAGCACAACAGTCTCCTTTTGCTTTTTTTTTTTTTTTTTCTCGTCCAATCTGAGCTCTGTTGTGCTGGCTAAACTCTAACTCTAACCAAATTTTAGCTTTAAAGTGTTACTAAACCCACAACAATGAAATTAGTCACTATATTCAGTAAAGCATGTTTGTTACACTCACTGTGGAACCTAAGGGGTTAATCCTCTGCACTGTGTGAAAAATCTGTTTGATCCTGTATGCACAGATCCTCCTCTTCTTGCATTGTCCCCATAACCTGTCCAGGTAAACAGTGTTACTGGAGTCAGGCTGCACATGCTCAGTTTGGTGTGTATTGCTAGAGAGTTTATAGCCGTGTATACTTACTAAAATAATTGCATTTCCATGTTCTGTGTGCTGTGGGAGACCAGATATAGTGAATGCAGGGTTTAGTAACACACTAGGCAATTTGGCTTATTTTCCCTAAATCTAATGTGCTGATGCCTACCTTTTTAACACAATAACAAGAAAGAAGAAAAGCAAACATAAAGTTAAAATGTGAAAGTGACAATAAAAAAATACTTAAAACATTCCGGTAATAAGAGTCATTGATCCCAGTCCATCATTGTTTTTGTAAATTTTCTTTGCACGTTTTCGCTTGTATGTTAGGGTGCATAAGCGATCGTGTTCCTAACTCGTCAGATATGAGATTTGTGACTATTAAAAGGTAGACCTGTGCACATCACGCTCGATATTATATTCTATGTATATAACGTGTAATTAACCTTTTGTGTCTTTTGCAGGGTTAAAGCTGCTCAGACTGAACTGGGTCAGCAGATTCTAGCTGATTTTGAGGAAGCATTCCCATCTCAGGGATCAAAGGTATATTGTTTATGTCTAAAATTTTCCTATTTTAGTGGATGTTTATGGATTTTTAGAGAATAAGGATATTTAGTGCTACTTTAACAGAAGCCTTAGGCTGGCCATACACTATACAATTTTCTTATTCAATTTCCTTTAGATTTACCAAAACCATGTAATATAGGGTCAAACCTAAACACTTTCAATTTGTATGCAGTCAGGCAGGCCCTTGCACTACATAGTTTAAGGTAAATCTAAAGGAAATTGAATAAGAAAATTGTATAGTGTATGGCCAGCCTAAGGGAGGAAATTGGCATTCCCCCTATAAACAAGGGGAGAACATACAAATTCAGGTAGTGTCCCTGGTGAGGGTTAAATCTAGACCTTAACAGCACAAAGTAAATGGGCCAACTAATTGGCCACAATGCATGCTAACACATCCAGTAATTATTCTTTAGCAAATGGTGGTCAGAGAATGTAGAATTTATAAATGAAATAGTCAGTATGCTTCCATCAATGGCCAAATTGAATTTGCAAAGATTAAGCACTAGCTGTAACATTATTTAATATAATATTTCTACCTAGCAGACAGCAGATATATGGTGACCAAATGTTTAGTTGTATTTGTTCATCTAAGCCAGGGGCGTCAAACTCAATTTCATCATGGGCCACATCAGCATTATGGTTTCCCTCAAAGGGTCGGTTGTATCTGTAAGACTAGATGTCCATGGCACCCCCCCCCACATCATATGTTAGGAGCCTCCCTACCATCAGAGGTTAGAGTCCCCCATTGTCCTTTACATTATAGTGCACCCTCCCCCCCCCTACCTTGTGGTGCTGCCATTAAGAAGCTAGTGGAGGAGCTGGGAAGCAGAAGGTGGAGGGTCTGGAGGAGGACCAGAGGAGGGCTGGAGTCAGCTGCCAGAGTCAGTTGAATGGCGAAGATGAGGGGGTGCTGCAGCTGCACAGAGAGGTGCAGGATCTGTAGGAGGGGTTCTCTTCTCTCTAATGCTAACTGCTGAGATGGAGGGGCCAGGGACGAGCCTCTCTGCAGCTGCACGGAGAAGTGCAGGTTCTGGTGGAAGAGTTCTGTCCTCCTCTCTGCTGCTGACTACAGAGTCAAGGTGGGGACAGAGACCAGGGGGGTGCTGCAGCTACAAGAGAGCTGTGAAGACCACGGTAAATGGTCTGGCGGGGGTATTCGGCCTGCAGGCCTTGTGTTTGACACATGTGACATCAGCAAACTTTAAGGAAATCTGGCACAGCAATTTACTCTCAAAGGCTAAAATTTCTGTGCATCTGTTATTCTTTATCCAACCCAGTAAGGCTGCTAACATAGTTAAAATTTCACCATGAGTCCAGTTTAATATATAGTTAGATGTTCCAGGAAATTGTATATGTTTGTCAATTAATTTAAATTTACTAAAGTTGTTTTACATCTGTCAACTTGTAATTTATATGTATAGCAGTTCTTTATTACTTATAATAAATAATTCAATTTATTAAACTATTAAAGATGATTTGCACAACTGCGTTTTGTTTACTGTGCTCTGGAATTCCATGTATTACTGAATGTACTTTCATAGTTTGCTGGAAGGAAGCAAATTCTAATGGTCACATATGATGTTTTTAACCAGAGATCTGGAGGACCCAGCAATGTCCTGCGTGATGCCTGCTTGGTAGCTAATGTCCTGGATGTCCGGATTAAGCAAGAAATCATCAAGAAATTCATCAGGCAGCATCTCTCTGAGTACTCGGTGCTATTCCAAGAGAACCAGGATGTAAGAATTATTTAGTATCACTACTTCAATTTGATTGGTATGAGACGCTAGCAGTGCCTGTACAGGAAAGCTCAGACAGGATTAGGGAGAAGCAGTAGATTTAGCCAGTCAGTTGTGCTGCATTGCAAGAAAATGCTGATAGCAAGAGAAAGGAGAGAGATGAGCCCACCAGCCTAATGCTTCTCCATTCAATGTCCAGTAACAAAATAGAGGTGTGTAGCAAACCTATAAGTGTGGATGTACTGCTACAGAGAAAAATAACCAGTCTCTTGCCCTGTCAGACAGGTCTGTGTTGTGGGGCAGAGCCATGTACAGCTTTGGATGGACAGATCTTTTTTTTCTCTAATTACAATCACGCAGCAGGAGTGATCCCCACATTGCACATTGTTGTGTTGATGTGGTATCTGTCAGTCTTTTTTTTTTTTTTTTTGTCAACCCGCTAGTTGAATGAGAAAAAAAACAATGTGTGTACCCTGCTTAAATGTGCATCAGATTTTATTGCCGATCTTGGGAGTAATTGCATCATGGAACAGATGGGTCAGATCAAGAAAATTCACCAACATCAACATTATGTAGTAGTAGACCTAAAATAATCCAAACTGTTTTCAGTATATATCCCTATGCAATACCATTTGTTTTGATCCACAAGTGTTTTCTAATAAATATTTTATCATCTGATTTACCTTTATGAACTCTGGAATATTTCTTAAAATGTATCTAAAGTGTAAACTGTCTTGTTGTTTTTTATTTTCGAGAAAGGATGGGTATTTATTGTAGTTTATGTACCCATTAGGGAAATTCACCCTTTCAATCTTTACTGGTGACCATTATTATTGGGACAGAAAGGAAAATACAACTTTGTTTTATCTGTAATTAGAGCAGAAATAGAGGGGAAACCCAACTGTCACACTTGTTCCTGTTTCTACAAAATAGGAAGCAAAGGGAAATCTCCTTCATGGGACACTGATAGCCAAAAAAAAAAGTTTTGGCTTTACATATACTTAAAATGTTTAGTTGGTATTTATCTTCCATATTCCTGTCTATATGCTGTTTAGATGTTTGTCCTTTTTATGTGTGACAGGTGGCATGGCTTGACAAAATTGACAGGCGTTATGCTTGGATTAAACGTCAGCTAGTGGATTATGAAGAGAAGTATGGCCGCATGTTTCCTGTGGACTGGTGCATGACTGAGCGCATTGCTGTTGAGTTTTGCCATATAACCAGGTAAAATGACAGAGCTCAATAACATTTAGGATATTATTTCACATGTATTCAAGATTTACTATTACTGTACTATTTCTCTCCCCGTGCATATAAATTGCAATGCAAAAGCGATTTGCAGCAGGTTGATGCTGCTTAGCGGGTCAACATCAAGTCAGAAGGATGTCAACAGCAGGACAAATGCACTTGTTTATAAACTATAAATGGTCTCAGAAGTGGCTCAAACTGATCCTAAATGCAAGCAGTATGCACCTAAAAGCAAGCTGCTTTTGCCCATCAGCCAAATCCTTTAATTGCTTTGTGCCAAAAATATATGCTGTATCAAAAATAAAACAATTAGTTCTTCTAGGAGAAAAAAAAGGTAGTTCATTGGCACGGATGAACTGAATTCTGTCATGGCTTTTGATCATTCAAGGGATCTTCTGTATTTTTTTTTTTTTTATATACCTGCGGTGTGTCTCTGGTCTACCTATTGAAGTAGGACACCTTCCTAATCCCATGGGGAGCAAGCACACTCAGGCCTGTCAGACCCCTCTCCTTATGGACAGTCGACGCCAACCACCAATGAATGAAAGGGAACACAAACATAAGTGCAGGTAACACTTGGAAAAAAAAAAAAGTATTTAAGATAAATAAATGCCAGTGCAGTGCAATGGCTAGGTTTTGAGGCCTGGTAACAAAAATTGCCCTGGTCTCGGCCGAAAGGTCTAGCCCATCATGCATAGTGCAGAAAAAGGAAGAGGTGTCATGACCTAGTGCTCATTTTTACAGTGTAGTCCCAAACCCTTAGTGATACTAAGAGCACCCCTAGGTCACCACTCCTGGGCAGCCCATGACACCACAGGTTCTCTGCCTTGCCAGGCTTGAGCCAAAGAAGGCAGCACTGCTCAAATCAGGAGACACTGGGCCCCCGGAACCCTCCATGCCAGGGAAGTACTCCCAACTCACATCTTGCATGGTGCACACACTATATTTGGTTTACTTGCTCATCTGGAATATACCTCAGGACACCCATTATACCAGCAGGATCCCTACAAAACAGCCATCCCAGCCATTGGGCTAGAATGACCTGTGGAGCACCCCAACTGGACACTGATAAGAACAGGCTTTTTTTTTTTTTTTTTTTTATCCGCGGTGGTGCAAAACTACAATGAAAAAACCTGATAAGTGAACCAAAAAAGTGCACGTGGAACATACAAAAAAGTGCACTTAGGGGTGTGTTTTTGTTCACCCCTGAAGGGGTAGGACCTCTACCCTGATCCCCGGGGCACAAGGCTCCTGACAGGGACAAAGGGTTCTAATGGTCTGCCTAGCCAGAAGGCCTGGCAGACCCCATTCTTCTAGGTAGCCGAAGCCACCCCGAATACTAGGTCGAGGGGCTCTCCCGAAGAGAGACCCCCCAGGGACAGGGGAGGAAGGAACCGGAAGGCCATACATCCTCCCCCTATACTTCAGGGCAAGCCCGATGACTCGCACCCTCCATCCGTGAGAAAAAAAAACACACATATTAATGAAAGTGACGAATGTGGGAGATAAATGTGGCCGTGCATGGTGCACTGGCTGGACTGATAAGAACAGGTACTACACTTGATCTTAGCCAGAAGGCTTAGTAGCAATCTTTGGTATGAAGATTCCCAACATTATTTCACGAATCTGTTTCCTCTTGCAATGGCTCACTGACAGTCTCACCCTGCAATTATTTGCTGTACATATTATGGAGAATGTATTGTAGGGAGTATGATACTATTGTTTGGCTTTGCAGTGGCTTTGTCAGTTGATAAAAACCAAGAATTCCCACCGAGGTGTGTGATTACAGTAATTACAAATTAATTCAGATTGCCAGCAACCACATATAAAATATCACTTTTGGATGGAGCTGGCCTTCAGGGATTCCTTTACACTTGTCTTCACAAAAAGGAGTACATTAAACAAAAATCAGAAATGTCAGTAACACTTTGGGCTTTGTGTATTCTAGGCACCTAGTGCCAATGCTAAATACAGAAAGTAGTGGAGGAAGCAGCTTTGTTCTCTTGACCCAGGTTTTCCAAATTAGGTCAGTTAACATATCCTTCAAAATATATAAGTAATAGCATGGGTTTTTAAAGAACTGCATTTCTCAGCACACCAATTGCAAGCAAAGCTGGAAGGTATTTTGACTTGGTGATATATCGAACATACACTGGCCCTTGTATATGAAGCTGCTGCAGGTTCCTACCTGGATGCTCCAGTTCATAGGCTTCTTCCAATATCCAGACATGCATGAAGTTTTTATTTATTACATGTAGCACTGACATTTTATACAGAACTGTACTTAATATTGTACATTTACATCAGTCTCTATTCTCAATAAGCTTACAGTCTAAGGTCCCTAACACACATACAATACTGTACATACACTTGGGCTAAGTTTAGACAAGAGCCAATTTGCCTACCATCATGTCTTTGGAGACTGGGTGGAAACTGGAGTAAATGGAGAAACCCATGCAAGCAGAGAGAACCCACACCTATCAGCATGTCTGAGATATGTGGCTTTGGCATCCATTTTATATACTGTTTATGCATAAGCAGTAGATGTCTGTCATTACATGGCAGTTTCATTACTTTCAGATGCTGAGGAAAAAGTTTACAAAATACTAACGAAAGGGCACTATAGTAGTAACTGCATTCCTCCATCCCAATATCCTCAGATCTACTCATTTACTGCTGCTCCAATTTTTATCATCAATACCGGTCATTGCTCCAGTTCAATCTGTAACCTCTTTGAGATGTACAGTAATACCTTGGTTTGCGAGTAACTTTGTTTACGAGCATTTTGAAAGACGAGCAACATTTTTTAAAAAAATCTGTCTTGATATGCGAGCACCGTCTTGATATACGAGCAGTTTAGTACAGTATAAGCATGCCATCCCCTCTGTTAATGCCCTCTGTTACATACCATTATGTGTCCCTGTACTGAATATAAAGATGCTGATTTCTACAGTTTCAGAGAGTCTCCCGGCGCTTATGTGACTCCTCGTCTCTCTGCTCTCCCTGGCGGACGGGGCCGATCACTCCCGCTGACGTCATCCGGGGAGGAGGGGAGGAGAGAAGCAGAGAGCTGAGGAGTCACACGAGCACCGGAGACGCTCTAATACAGTATAAATCGGCATCTTTTTATATACAGTACAGACAGAGGGACACATGTTATTTAACAGAGGAGATGGCATGCTTATACAGTAATGTACTTTATATATGATAGTAGCATATCTTTATTTATACCATTAAATGGTTGTGGAACGAATCATCTGAGTTTCCATGATTTCTTATGGGAAAATTTGCTTTGATATACGAGTGTTTTTGGATTACAAGCATGCTCCTGGAACGAATTATACTCGCAAACCAAGGTATTACTGTATACTATAATGTATATGACTTTCTGCAATGATTTCAGTCCTCTGTTTATAATTATAAACCTAATTTCCAACTGCATAATGGCACAGCAATCCAATGTGTCTTTTGGTGCACAGTGCCTTTCTGCATAATTTATTTTCCTAGGTGCCAACATTTGAACCTGGAGTTCACCTTTTCAGAAATAAAATCTGTCTTTAGGGCTTTTACCTTGGATGAAGCTTTACAATCCTTGCTCATTATTTAAGGGCAACATTCATTTTCTTTATGCCGTAATGAGAGCTTTCTGTGAAATTTGTACAAAATGTAAGACCTTGAGCTGCCCAAGTACTTGATTCAATAGTTTAGCGGTTCGTTCCGTACTGAGTAGACTCCAGGAAAAAAAAAAAAGAAATCCCCTTGAGATGAAAAGTATCCATAGTACCAGAGCTTTTATAATACCCTTTATACCTGTCATTGTTCTCTCTCTAATGAGAACTGCATCTGCTGCCAAAGCTTTGTTCTTCTACTACACATGCTGGCTTAAACCCCTTATGAGTTGTACCCTGAACTCCTCACCTTTCCACAAACATGTTTCTTGCCCAGTCCTAACAATAAAAGAACAAGCCTGAAACGTATGTGGAAAAGTCACTGGGGTCAGTTCTGTTTGGAATTGCCCATGGCTTTTTTAGTCTGCTCATATGTCAGAAAAGAAGCTCTATATTTCATTTACCTGCTCATTATGAAACCACATAAAACTTACCACTACGTTCTGTCCTCATATTTTGATGTTCGTTTTATAATTGTTTTCAAAATTTTAAATACGTAATGAATATACCTTTTACTGCTGTGTAGTCTGATGTCACATCATGCCATGCCATAACAAATGTTTATAGTATTGATTAAATATACAGTGTTTAAAGGTGTTGTAAACCTTTACATAGTGACTGGCCTCAGGTGATATGCAGAGAGAAAATAAATCCTCCTATATAAGTTGTATCTGTCTATCTTCAGTCTTCGCTTCTCTACAGCCAATCAAAGTAATGAATTTTATAAACTTTTCTGAGAGTTAAAAAAAAAAAGGGGGGGCGGAGATCTGAAGCTACACTCTGCAGAGCTCAATGAGAGCAGCTCTGAGAGCTAATTGGAGGGAAGGGACACCCCCTTTACACAGGGACAGAGCTGGGGCTGTTAATCAGCTGGCGGTCCCTCCTCTGTCACCATTTTCTCTTGGTGTCAGGAATACTTGTCAGAAATTATTAATGCGGATAACAGAGGAGCCAAGCAGCAGACATAAATTACACTTGGTGCTCCTAATTGAAACAAGTACACATTATAGAGGGATATGCTTTGCTCATATTTCATGTCTGAGGTTTACAACCACTTTAAGACCAAGGACAACATGTATTATATTGCAGCACACCAGTCCATAGATATGGTGTCTGCATTATTTTTATTTATTTTTTTGTTTAGGGGTTTTCCCCCTGTTTTTGCCTGATTAAACTAATAGTGAGAGTTGTAACCTTGGGACTTCCTGTCCTAGGGTGACAAATCTCACTCGCTGTATTGTATCTATTTAGCAGCAGTGTGTTGACTTTAGGACTAAAAATGTATTAGGGCTACAGAACTCCTCAACCTCTATCACCATAACATGGGATTGGGGGGGGCGGGGTGGTATAGGGCAAGGCTGATAACACTGTTTTATATGACTGCAGAGTACACAGGATAGCACTGAATTTTTGGCAGAATCAACAGATGTTTTATTCCAATTTCCTTGTTCACCATTATTAAGCAATATGAATAATACATTTTATCGTAACCATTAATTTTCAATGATTGTTTTACATTTTTTGTAATTGTGTGGCGGCCAGCTCTGTTCATACCTCCCACCACATAGTACAGCCAGGCAGATAACACTCCTATTTCTTGGTGTAACTTTCCAGCTTCCTTATTGGACAGTAATGATTAACTGTTCAGTGAGCAGTTTTTAAGGATAACTCCAGAGACACTTGTAAAATTTTTGATTCTTTGATTATCCTTATTTCCACTGAGAGGTCATGATATGTAAAAAGGGATGCTGCACTTCCAGCTCCCGACTACATTGGACGGTGTCTATGAGCAACTCAATTTTGTAGTGTTCTGCCTCTGTCTTCCTCACTTTGCTGTGGCATTGACAAAACACAGTACCATGAAGATATTTGTGCTGTGCTTTGTGAATCGCACAGCATAATGGGAGGAATGAAGGCAAAGCACTGGAAATCATGTTCATAGACTTCATTTTGATGAAGTGAATGTGGGATGTGCAGTTCTCCCTGTCCCTTTTCAGGAGTTTTCAGTAGAGCATAAAGAGCACATGAAGTAAAAAGAATGAAAGTGGTAATGTGAGACTTAAGGTTTTTAATAAATAAATAAATATAAATAGCTTTGTCATCGTTGGACTATAAAGCTTAACCAGGGGGTTCATTGTGGTAGGGATGTGTGAACCACAAGACTGGTTTAACAGACTTAAAATATACTTTGGCAGGTGACATAGCTCACGTTTATGTATTTTAAATGTGTAGGTATTTGTCAAAGTACTGCTTCCATATAGTGGTGGAAGAATGAATTTAGTTTTGTAGCATTGATTTTTTAATGGTTAATCCATGTTGCTATTTTCTGCAGAAATGATCTTGCAAAAATCATGAGGACAAGAGCAAAGGAAATTGAGGTGAAGCTTCTGCTCTTTGCTATTCAGAGAACCACTAACTTTGAGGGTCTCCTAGCAAAAAAGTTCTCTGGCTGTACCTTGACGGACACTGTTGTGGTAAGATGACGAATGATTTAGTAGTCAAAAGTAATATGTGTGCATATTGCCAGTAATACACTGTATGGAACCTTTCACAGGGACAGACCGATCTGGTCAGACTGTCAGTTTTTTAGACAGGCCCGATCAGACCACTTATTGTTCTCTATGGAGCCACGAATGTCAACAAGCATGTGCCGTTGACATCCGACAACACCCAATCCAATACTGTCTGCTAAAAACAGACAGATTGGAACCCATTCCCAATCCATCTGGGGTATCGGATGACAGTTGAATGAAAATGAACAGGCGGTCCATTTCAATCCAACAGCCATAGAGGACCGATGGCTGTGCCATCCTCCTGCTCAGCGGAGAGATCCCCTGCTGAGAAAGCAGATCCGCTGCCGCTGCCAATTTGAAAGGGGCCAATGGTTTTAGTAGTTTGCATTACCTTAGCTCTCTGGATGCTGGGAAATGTCTGTCATCTGCAGTGTCAACAAATTGGTGTTTGGGATGAAAGCAGAACATGGCCACTGTAGGAGATAAGTAAATCAGGCATTGCAAATATATTTTTTTTCCTAAACATATTCAGGGATGTATCCAATTTACATAGAATTACACAATTTATTAATTACAAACCACTTGGCTGGATTCATACAACAGACAAACCTACATGCGTAAACTCTTTTGGTGTGATTGTTATTTCTGTGTTTTTGATTGGATTAACATGCAGGAAATTGGTTATGTCTCTTCTAAGGTGTGTGTGAACAAAATACAGTATGTGATCCCAAAGCACAGATAAGATAAAATCACCTTTAGCTTATGGTTTTTGAAATGTTCCTTTCTCTTACGTCCTCCGACAGTCGCCGCCTCTTCATATTCGTCACATATGGGGTATTAGACTTTGCTCCGAAGGAGTAGCTAGGCAACAGAATATGTTAACAATAAAGCTTTAACATATCCCACCCTCAAGGGGTGGTCCCCTCAGTCAATACCCTCCTACTTCCTGCAACCATATCTCAGTTTTAATGTCTAGCTTGTCAGGAGTGGCTGGCTCTCTCTGTGCTGGGACTTTTTGTCCCAGACTCTTTCTTCTTTTTGATTTTTGTTTGAGTTTTCTCTCTACCTTTACTTAGCTGTTATTTTTGTCAGCATTAGTTAGTTCTTCGGACGAAGAGGATCATGCGGACTGGGTCTCGGGCTGATCCCCCTGGTCGCAGGTCGTGGGTCAGTGGCTTCCCAGTCTGCCATCGAGCGTTCAGCCAGGTAACGCTCCTGGCACGGTGAACGACCCATCCCTGTTCGGTGCAGGGATGATTGGTGAGGTGGCTACCTCACCGGACGCTGTGCGGTTTCTGAACCGCCATTGTGTGCGTCTTGATTTGCGACTCTCCCTGCCTCATGTGCAGCGGCTTGTTCGCCTGTGCGGGTTCCCCACGCCATGTGAGGTAAGTGTATCTATGTGGGGACCTGTCTGTCTGGGGGGGGTCTCAGTCTGGGACTGTGTAACCTGCCTTTAATCACACTGCTTGTCTCCCTATATCTCGGCTGCATGCTGTGGGCTGCAAGGGGGGGGGGGAGCTGTATGACACTGAGTATGTCAGGCTGGGCAGTGTGAGGAGCTGTATGCTGTGGGGCATGTTTTTAATGGCATGTTGGGGCATATACAGCGATCGCTGCGGCGATCTAACATGTATCCATATTTTGGGATAATTTTGTGTGTGATTTTATGCACTGTGGAGCGGCGATTTCGGCGCCAAACGGCGCCATTTTACCGGCGCCCGCTCCGGCCGCATGGTTTACATGCACGGCGGCCATTTTCTTGTAGCCTCCATAGGCTTACATAGAGCGCCCTGGCAGCATCACTTCCTCTCTCCTGGAAGCACCGATCGAGGCAGCAGCAGCAGCGGAGTCTCCTCAGGTTTTATCCTTCTATTCCTGTGTTCCATTGCCTGTATTCAGTCTGTATATTCCCTGTGGGGGTCTCATTGTGCCTGAGTGTGGTGCGGTGGGCTGCGCTTGCCGCGCTTGCTGTAAGGGGGCAGTTAACCCTTGGTTGTCTGGCATACAGGGGCAATGGATTCTCAGGAGGGCAAGTTTCCCACAGTATTGGTGGAAAGCCAGGGGACCGCTGTTTCCCCCCCAGGGGGGGATTTGGCCACTATTGTGGCTGGCCTTGCTGCACAGGTGCAAATGCTGGTGGCTGCTCAATCTACTAAACGGCCCAGAGTTGCTCTGTCCTCTGATTCTGAGGGTGAAGGTGATGGGGCTGTTCTGGCGGGGACCCCCCTATCGGGGTCCCGCTCCTCTCTTGATCTAGTGGGGTCTGAGGTAGAGGCTGAGGTTGAGGGGGTTGATAATTCTCCCCCTGGCTCGCCTGAAGAGCTTGCAATCATGGATGAGTTGATTGCTTCCATTAAGCAGACGCTACGTTTGCAGGACGAGGTGTGTCCCCCAGCTGCCTTGGCGGCTTATGGGACGCAGAGAAAACGCAGGACGCCGCAGGTTTTTCCCTGCAATGCTGATTTTCAGCGCGCTGTTAAGGACCAATGGCGCGATTTGCGCAAGCCTTTTGCGGTACCAAGTAAATTCAAGCTGCGTTATCCTTTCTCGCCTGCCACTGATGAACGGTGGTGTGTGCCTCCGCCAGTGGATCATGCTATTGCGGTTTTGAACAAAGCCACTGCGATCCCTGCAGAGGGATCCCCTATTTTCCGTGATGCCACGGATAGGAGACTGGAGTCTCTTGCCCGTCATACTTATTCTGTTACGGGTTCTATGCTTAAGGCTCTGTTTGCTTCTCTCATGGCGGCCCAGGCGATCGCAAGTTGGACGCAGATGCTTAGGCGCGTCCTAGTGGCCGATTCGGCCTCAGCGGCGACCCTGGATATGGTGGATCAGATCCACCAGGGTGTCATGTATCTGTGTGATGCGGACCTGGACCTGATTCCGTTGGCCGCGCGTGTGCACAGCGTGGCGGTGTTGTCTCGCCGCCTGGTTTGGTTGAAATGTTGGTCGGTGGACCAATCTTCACGTAAAACCTTAGCCAATCTGCCTTATGATGGGTCTCGCCTTTTTGGGGAGTCCCTGGATGTGTTGATTAAGGGGATTACCGGGGGTAAGAGCACTCTCTTGCCCCATTTCCCCAAGGCTAAGGGGGCTTCTGGGAAGAAGCATGCTAATTTTCGGCCCCCTCAGGGGTCCTTTCGTGCCTTTCGGCCGCACTACAAGGGCAAACCGTTCAAGGGCCAGGGCTCTCAGAAGAAACCCTGGTCTGGAAAACAGAAGTCCGGCCAATCCGGACCTGCGGCCCATAACAGTTCGGCCTGAAGGGGCGCCCTCACCCAGTTTTGGGGTGGGGGGACGCTTGCTCGGTTTTCTTCAGCCCTGGTTGGCCCGTGTGCGGGACAGATGGGTTCTGGAAATCGTTCGATCTGGTTACAAGATCGAGTTTCTCTCTCGGCCAGAGAGCAGATTTTTTCCCTCAAATCTACAACTGTCTCCGGAGCGCCTGCGGGATCTGCACCTGGCGGTGCGGGACCTGAGGGCTCAGGGAGTGGTGGTTCCGGTGCCTCATCGGGACAGATTTCGGGGGTTTTATTCCAATCTGTTCACTGTGCCCAGAAAGGAGGGCAAGGTTCGTCCAATTCTGGACTTGAAAGCTCTGAACCGCTCTGTGAGGGTTCGCAAGTTCCGCATGGAATCCCTGCGCTCGGTGGTGGCTGCCCTGGTTCCGGGGGAATTCATGGCCTCCATCGATTTGAAGGATGCGTATCTTCACATCCCCATATTCGAAGGTCATCAGAGATACCTTCGATTTGCCATTGCGGAGGATCACTACCAGTTCGTGGCGTTGCCCTTTGGGCTCGCCTCGGCTCCGCGGGTCTTCACCAAGGTGCTTGCACCGGTTCTGGCATTATTGAGAGCCCAGGGCATTTCTGTCCTGGGGTATCTGGACGACATTCTGATTCGGTCTGCGACCAGTCAGGGTCTGGAGAAGGACCTGTCTGTCACGATGCAAACTCTGCAGGAGTTCGGTTGGACGATAAATGTTCCAAAGTCGACACTGAGTCCGTCGGTTCGTCTTCCCTATCTGGGAATGATACTGGACTCGGTGCAGGCGAGGGTCTTCCTGCCGGAAGACAAACTCAGGACTCTTCAGGAGGAAGTCAGGTCCCTCAGGGACGTTCCGAACTCGTCTCTGCGGACGTGTATGAGATGTCTGGGATTGATGGTCTCGGCTTTCGAGGCGATTCCTTTCGCGCAGTTTCACACGCGGGGTCTCCAGGCGGAGATCTTGTCCAAGTGGGACGGGCGACCTCAGTCTCTGGATCTTCAGATCTCGTTGAGTCATCGCACCAGGGAAAACCTTCTGTGGTGGCTCCAGTCCCCGTTGGTGTCCGGGGGCAAGTCGTTTCGTCCGATCTCGTGGACGATAATCACCACGGATGCCAGCCTGTCGGGCTGGGGTGGTGTTCTGGGCGTTCTGTCCGCCCAGGGGACCTGGTCGGAGGGGGAGTCTTCCCTCCCGATCAACATTCTGGAATTGCGTGCGATAAGGCTCTGTCTTCATCGCTGGACGGACCGGCTGCAGGGCTGCCCGGTTCGGGTGCAGACGGACAATGCCACGGCGGTGGCCTACATCAACCACCAAGGGGGCACCAGGAGTGCCCGAGCGGCTCGAGAAGTGGCCGACATTCTGTCTTGGGCCGAGACTCATGTCCCGGCGATAACGGCGGTTCACATTCCGGGAGTGGAGAACTGGCAGGCGGACTATCTGAGTCGCCAGACCCTGGATCAGGGGGAATGGTCTCTCCACCCGGCTGTCTTCCAGATGTTGTGCGCGAAGTGGGGTCTTCCAGATGTGGACCTGTTCGCGTCTCGCCTCAACTACAAGGTGAAGAGGTTCGTGGCAAGGACGCGCGACCCTCGGGCAGACGCGTCGGACGCGTTAGTGGCCCCGTGGCATCAGTACAGGCTGATGTACGCGTTTCCACCGATTCAGTTGCTGTCCCGGTTCCTTCGCAGGTTACACTCGGAACGCAGCACGGTGATTCTTGTGGCACCGGACTGGCCTCGCCGGTCCTGGTACGCAGACCTCGTGAATCTGGCGGTCGACGCCCCCTGGCGTCTGCCTCTTCGGGACGATCTACTGTCTCAAGGACCGATTTACCATCCTGCTTTACAGTCGCTGGCTTTGACGGCCTGGCTGTTGAGACCGAGGTCCTGAAGGAGAAGGGTCTCTCTCCAGAGGTTGTTCATACCTTGATCAACGCGAGGAAGTCTTCCTCGGGAAAGGTTTATTACCGTACTTGGAAGGCCTATTTTGCCTGGTGTGAGTCCAGGGGGTTTTCACCCCGCACGTACTCGGTTTCCCGTGTGCTGTCTTTCCTTCAGACGGGTGTCGATCAGCGTTTGGCGCTGGCTACGATAAAGGGTCAGGTGTCTGCGCTGGCCGTTCTGTTTCAACGTCCCGTGGCTTCCAACTCCTTGGTTGGCACTTTTATTCAGGGTGTGCGGCATCTGGTTCCTCCTAGGAGGGATCCCTTGCCCCCTTGGGACTTGAATCTAGTCCTGTCTGTGTTACAACGTGCTCCTTTTGAACAGATCAGGGAGATCTCGTTGTCTATGTTGTCCAAAAAGGTCGCCTTTTTGGTGGCGATCACTTCGGCTCGCAGAGTGTCGGAACTGGCGGCTTTGTCCTGCAAGTCTCCGTACCTGGTTGTTCATTTGGATAAGGTGGTCTTGCGACCTAATCCTTCTTTTCTGCCGAAACGAGTTTCGGAATTCCATCTTAACGAGGATATTGTTTTGCCTTCGTTGTGCACGAAGCCTAAACATCCAAAGGAGGTGAGATTGCATTCTCTGGATGTTGTTCGGGCGATTAGGGTTTACCTTAAATCGACTGAGTCTTTTCGAAAGACGGACTCCTTGTTTGTTCTTCCAGAGGGTCCTCGGAAGGGCATGGCGGCTTCCGCCTCTACCATTGCCAAATGGATCAGGCAGACCATTGAACAGGCCTATGCCTTGCAGGGGAAGGTTCCCCCTGTGCCTGTGAAGGCGCACTCTACTAGATCTCTGAGTACGTCTTGGGCCTGTCGTCATGGGGCTTCTGTAGCCCAGGTGTGTAAGGCGGCGACTTGGTCGACCGTACACACTTTCACAAAATTCTACAAAGTAGATGTTCAGGCATCGGCGGATGCTTCCTTTGGCCGCAAGGTTCTTAGTGCGGCTGTTCCCTAGGGTCCCTTGTTGGGGACTCCTGGCTGTTGGGATAAGTTTTGTATCCCCTGGTTTTTTGTCTTTTCCTGGGTTGTTGCTCCTGTTGAGCACTTATTTTTGCTGTTGCCCAGCTGGTTTCCTTCCTTTGGTAAGGTTCCTTTCTTTGATGTGGAGACTGCGTTGCCTTTCGGCGCGGATGCGTTTCCCACCCCTCATGTTTGCACTGCTTTGGGACGTCCCCATATGTGACGAATATGAAGAGGCGGCGACTGTCGGAGGACGTAAGAGAAAACGGAATTTTTGTAAAATCTTACCTGTAAAATTCCTTTCTCTGAGTCCTCCGACAGTCGCCGCCCCCGCCCCTCTTTTGGGGTTTGAATGTATACTCTACTGCTATTCCACTAAAACTGAGATATGGTTGCAGGAAGTAGGAGGGTATTGACTGAGGGGACCACCCCTTGAGGGTGGGATATGTTAAAGCTTTATTGTTAACATATTCTGTTGCCTAGCTACTCCTTCGGAGCAAAGTCTAATACCCCATATGTGACGAATATGAAGAGGCGGCGACTGTCGGAGGACTCAGAGAAAGGAATTTTACAGGTAAGATTTTACAAAAATTCCGTTTTTCTTAACGGTTTCTTTTATTTTTTGTACCAAAGGCTTTTTACAGTATATTCTACCCAATTCTCCCTGATACAAATTCTACTGATAGTTGGTTTATTTTGGGAGGTCATGGGGTAAATTACGCAGATTGTGCGATCTGCAAGAAGAATTTCCTTGTAGTCATTTTAGTAAGTGGCAGAGCTTGAAGTTTTCAGTTTCAGTATAAATTGTCACAGTAAAACTTACAGCAATTTTTTAAAAGCAAAAGCATTACCTAAATATGGTCATGCACGATACAGTGTACAGATTCAGTGTCCCCTCAATCCAGAACACAGCGTGCATGCGCGGGTGACGTCCCTGGCTGCAGAACTTCTGAATATCTCCTAAACGGTGCTTGTTTAGAAAATATTCATCATACCTACAGGTAAACTTTTTTAGAAACTTACCTGTGGGTAAAATGACCAAGCAGAGTCTACTACCGTTTTAAGGATTTAATAATAATCTAATGCTTTTGCAAAAAAATGCAGCATAAAACATCAAGCCGCAGACAAGTAGAGAAGCCGAAGCACGACCGCTCACACAAACCGCTATGCACACAGGACCACTTGATTTACAGACTTGATCACCACTAGCTACACCTTTGACACCTTCTGTCATATGGACGTTCGCAAAGGGGATAAGACAGTGGTGAAGACGGACCAACTTTAACCTGTAGCAGCTGACCTATAATAACTCTTTCCAAACCATAATTCCAGTCCCACAATACATCAATTTGATACCACTTAAAATGAATTAAAATAACAGGGACTGATCCCCTACTAAAAACAAACGAATATATAATGTACATCAATTTCATAAAGCTTAAACCTAATTCAAAAAGCTTGGAATAATCCACTACCAAATTTCTACATAATATATACAATTTAGGCAATTCCATCGCTCCTTACACTTTACAATGCACTAACATAGAAAACTCATGTGCATTCCCAAATCTATAAGAAATGAAATGTGTTTAGGTTTAATATCATTGCATCATTAAAGCAGTCGGTCTTTTACGTAAATAAGTATCAGATTTCATCCCATAAAATATCCTAAGTGATAAAATTTACAAAACCTAAAATACACATAATTAATGATAACAAAATAAATATGAATTAAATATTGTTAAAAATGATTAAACAAATACGTGTTTTTTTTTTTTTTTAATTAGAATTAAATAAAACCTGGAACTGCATAAACCTAAAAATCACTAATAAAACAATTTATATTGATTTCAGCACTAAGGCCTTTTGGGTTTAGGGTATCCAACTTTAAAATCTATTTAGTTCAGAGAGGGATAAATATTATTGTATATGCCCATTGCCTGCCTTAACTCCAGGCGGCAGGGGGTAAGAGTTCTCTTTCGTTCATTGACGAACCCAGCTCCTGAATCCTCTTAACCATTGGGACACTAGGCAAGAAAAAGCTTGACTACGCCTATTGGCAGTCCCAGGGGGTATACACCCACTCTCCGCTATAGGCACTCAGTTTTTTTTTTCTGCCTAGTCAGGAGTAAGGACTTAGTTCCTTGCTGGGATCACTGGTCCTGGCGTTTTTTTTTTTTTTTTTCTTTTTGAATGGAATTTATTCCTATCTTTATTTTGTTCCTGTGAGAATCGACAATCAATTGCCAAACTGGGCGACAGACTGGATAATGTAGATCCAGAGGGTCCCTACAGTCTGGGCAGCGAACGCCCGCAGGCCTCAGCTCCGCGCTAGGTCGACTGCGACATAGCCCCACTGGATGGGGGCTGACCTGCGAGTTAAACATCTCGTGAGGGCACATGCAACCTGGCCTCGACCTGAGTCGCACCGTTTCTCCTGGCCGACAGACACTCATATTCCACATTCTGATGGAGTGGTGGTCTCTCCGGAGCGGTGCCCACTCTGTTCCTGGTATGGGAAGTAGCTGTCCCCCCTCTACTCCTGGAGGGTTTTGGAGTGGATGTGGGCCCCTCCCTGGGACAGTGGGACCCTCGGGTTCCCCTTCTTCCCCCCCAGCCCCTTTAAACCCCCCAGCCCCTTTAAACTTTCGTTTATCACTGTGGGTCTATTTGTGTGGGGCACCTGCCCCTTTTTAGTGCTGCGGGACCATCAGGGTACCCAGCCTGCGCGTCCGCATCACGGTGGGTGGCCCCCTTTTAAGGGGACTATTTCCTATTATGCAGGCCTCTATGGAGGGGCTCAGAGGGCGACCCCCCCCTGTCCCCTTTTTGTGGGGTTCAGTAGGTGGTCCGTTGGTGGGCCCTCGGTAGGAGTCCCCTTTGCGGGATCGCAGTCGGCGGCCCTCCCCTGATTGTTACATCAGATCGTGAAATTGTTGCGGACGCGAGTCACCTTGTTGGGTCTGCGTCGACTCACCCTGAGTGCTCAGATAGCGAGGATGACTCCTCTGCTCCTTTAGCCTTGCATGAAAAGGCGCTGGTGGATGCATTGTTTGTGTCAGTGCGTGAAAAATGTAAAAGTTTAAAAAATGGAGGTTGCGTCGGAGGACCGATCCTTTCGGCACCCACAGGCCCTCCAAAGCGGCAAGGGCGTTCCCCTTTCCGCTTACTTTGACAACATTGTCACAAAACAGTGGGGTTCTCCAAAACAAAGTGGTTCCTAAATGTTTTTGTCTTGTGGTATCCTTATGAGGATTAACTGCCTTAAAGGTGGACGGTCCCACCTGTAACGGACTCATCGGTTTCTAGGTTAAATAAAGCTACCTTCATTCTGGTTCCCAGCCTTTACAGATCCAGTTGATAGGAGGCCCATATGTTCGCTGTGGCTGGTTCAGCACTTAGGCCGGTATTTACTATTGCCCTGGTGTCACAAACTCTGACCGAGCGGGCTAAACTTTTACTCTGGGACCTGAAGGTGAAACCGCTTCCTCTTGTCTTGCGGAGCTGGCGAATCAGTTGATCCAGGGGCTACAGTTTATCTGTGATGCTTCATTGGATGTGGCTCCTTTGATTTCTAGGCTGTCTGTATCAGCAGTATTATCTGGCTGAAATGCTGGTCTGTGGACCAGACTTCTAAGAAGGCTTTATTTTGATCTTCCCTTTTGTAGGGGATCGCCTGTATGGAGATTCCTTGGATGACATTGTTAAGGGTCTCACAGGGGGGAAGAGTACTCTTCTTCCGCCGGCTACCAAGGGCAAGATGCCCCGTCGTAGACACGAGCCATTCTCCTTGGCTCATGAGAGGTTTTTTTCGTCCCTCAGGGTATCAAGACAAGGGATCAAAAGTCAGGGCCTCCACCGGAGGTTCCAAGAGGACCTGTTCTGGCAAGCCACGAGCAGGCTCTTCCATACCTGTGGACAAGGCTGCCTCTGCATGAAGGGGCACCCTCACCCGTATCTGGGGTGTGGGGATGGCTTCGCTGGTTTCCGGATCCTGCTCTGATGGGACACCTGGAGATTACTCTGCGAACTCTGAGGTTGTTTGCTTTGATTCTGAGCCTTTAAGATGTCTGCTTTTGGTTCTGTCCTCAAAAACTGGACTATCTGGGTCTGGCTTTGGACTCGGCCCCAGCCAGAGTGTTTCTTCCTCTGGAAGAACTCCAGACATTGCAGGACACAATTCAGCTTCTGTTGTTCAGCAGACGGTCATCCCTCCGGGCTTGCATGCGGGTGCTGGGCCTGATGGTGTCCATCTTAGAGGCGGTCTGTTTGCACAGTTCCACACAAGATCTTTGCAAAAAAGATTCTGGTGAAATGGGACATTGATCCATGGTCTCTAGAGGTGGCTTCGTTCTCCGGCGCTTTGACAGGGAGAACCCCCTTGTACTGGATTGTTGTCACCACCGATGCCAGCCTGTCTGAGTGGGGAGGCGTCCTCAGCACAGATGTGCTCAGGGGGTCTGGACTCTGGCGATTAATGTACTGGAACTCAGAGTGACCAGACTTGTCTGGCTCATTGGACAATTTGTCTTCTGGGGTGTCCGGTATGAATTCATTTGGACAAGGCCACGGCCGTGGTCTATGTCAATCACCAAGGGGGGCATAAGAAGTGTCCTGGTGGCTCGGTAGGTAGCTGGCATTCTTAGGTGAGCTGCCGATTCGTTCCAGTCCTCTAAAACTCCTGCCACGACTCCTGTGCAGGATCCAGGCATAAAGGATTCCGGTCTTTCTAGTGGCTCCAGACTGGCCTCACCGATCTTGGTACACCGATCTGGTACAGCTGGTCGCCGATGCTCCTTGGGGACTTCCTCTCAGGGAGGATCTGCTGTCCCAAGGACCAATCTTCAAATCTGCTTTACAGTCGCTGGCTTTGATGGCTTGGCTGTTGAACGTCAGGTGCTGAAGGATAGAGGCTTGTCTGAGTCAGTGATTCCTACACTGTTGAAAGCTAGGAAATCTACTTCTAGGAAGATCTACTGTTGTACATGGAAGACGTACATTGCGTGGTGTTTTGGGGTTCATCCTGGCTCCTTCTCGGTGGATCGAATCCTAAACTTCCTTCAATGGGGGGTTGAACAACAATTAGCCTTGAGTACCATCAAGGGCCAGGTATCGGCTTTGTTGTTTTTTTCCAACAACCTTTGGCCACACACTCCTCGGTGTGTATTTTTCTTCAGGGTGTCAGACATTTGGTTCCTTCAGTGCAGGATCCGTTGCCGCCCTGGGATCTTAATTTGGTGCTTTCAGCTCCACAGAAGCCTCCCTTTGAAAAAATTTGGGAGCTTTTCCTGCTTTCGCTGTCCCAGAAGGTGGCCCCTTTTTTTTTTTTTTTTTGGTGGCTTTCACCTCTGCAAGCAGGGTGTAGGAACTGGCGGTGTTATCCTGTTCACCTTATAGTGATTCACAAGGATAAGGTGGTGCTTCGCCCCTGTCCGTCGTCCCCTGCTAAGGTGGTCTCTGACTTTCATGTGACTGAAGACATTGTGTTGCTTTCTCTGTGTCCCAGGTCTAAACATCTGAACAAAATTGCCTTTCATGCCTTGGATATGGTCCGGGCAATTAGGGTGTACCTGGCAGCTTACGAGTCTTTTAGGTAGTCATTCTTATGTGCTCACGGACGGACCTTACAAAGGGTTTTCCGCTTCCTCTGTGACCCTTTCCAGATGGATCAGACAGACTGTGGCTCAGGCCTATTCCATCAAGGGTAAGGTTCCTCCTTTCCCTGTCTATTAGTATGCCTAGTGCCTCCTGGGCTTTCCGTCATCATGCGCCAGTGACACAGGTTTGCAAGGCGGCCACCTGGTTGTCGGTGCACACTTTCATAAAGATTTTATAAAGTGGATGTGTTTGCATCTGCGGATGCTTCTTTTGGCTGCAAGGTTTTGCAGGCTGCTGTTTATAAAGACGTGGTCCTCTTTGAGGGTGTATTGTTTTTCAGGTGAGCTCCAGTTTTTTAAAGAAGAGCTCTGTTACCTGATTGGCTATGGTTAGCCTTGGGAGTTTTTTTCTGATGTTTTTCCCACCCCCTCATGTTTAACGCTACTTTGGGACGTCCCAATAGTTAAGAAGAATCAGAAGCTGTGTCCGGCAATGAACAAAAACTAAAATGGGATTTTTGACTTACCGTAAAATCAATTTCTCTGATGTTCATTGACAGACGCAGCACCCACCCCTCTGTGGCGTTGGCTTTCTTCTGACACTGTTTGTAACAAAACTGAGTGCCTACAGCTGAGAGTGGGTGTATACCCCTTGGGACTGCCCATAGGCGTAGTCAAGCTTTTTCCTGCCTAGTGTCCTACTCCTGTAGGGGAAAGTATAACCCAATGGTTAAGAAGAATCACAAGCTGTGTCCGTCAATGAACATCAGAGAAATGGATTTTACATTAAGTAAAAACACATTTTTGTTTCCGCCTGAATGCGTAGCAATTATACAAATGATTTAACTAATTAATATATAGTTATCTGAAATCCTTCTTTATTTTGAATTTCTATGATCACTTTGCATCAGATGAAATTCTGTATCAGGCTGGCAGTTGTAGTTCCATATATAAATGTTCAAATTCAGAATAATAGTGGTAAATGACAGTCTGCTGCTTTTGAAAGTCTTATTCTATGTGCTGGTGTTGAAGCAAGTCAAAGAACCTGCAAAAGCTGCTGGGGTATCAGTGTGTCAGAAAGTAGAGTTGTCCTTTCCTAGTAGCCTCAGAGGGTGAACCTTGCAGACTTCTGGGTAAAGTGGCCTAAATGCATGGGACAGAGTGTTCAACAATACCTAAATGGGATTGTGGAGAACCTTTGTTTCTGTGTTCCCAGTCATCATTTTGCTCTAATAAGCTGGCTTCTTTAATAAACTAGTGCACAAGTAACCCATAAGTACACTGACTTAATGTCTTTGGCAAGACATCAGTTTACATATTATGATTGTTGTATTTTATTCAGCATACAAATACGCTTTTAATTTACAGAATGCGATATATTCACGTGTGCTTTTCATTATCTCAGTGCAGAGAATGTTGGTTCACCCAAGGACATTAGAAAGGGTCAAAACGCAGCACAATTCTTCTATTAAAAAAAGGCAGACTATTAATTTTTATTAAAGGAATGCCTATTTAATAACAAGACCTATTCAGTCATATTTAACCAAAATGTCATCAAGTTCTTCTTAATATATATGTTATATGGTGTGTAGTGAAATTCAAGGTCTATTTTTTATTCTCTCTCTCTCTCTCTCTCTCTCTCTCTCTCTCTCTCTATATATATATATATATATATATATATATATATATATATATATATATATAAATATATAAATATATATATATAAATATATATATAAATATATATATATATTTATTATTATTATTATTATTATTATTATTATTTTTTTTTTTTTTTACCAAATCATGATTGTTTAAAGCAACCCTGTGCATAGAACATATGAAGATTGTCACTGCTGACTTTTCCTTCTAAAAATGCTAGTTGCCTGTCTGTTGTACTGATCCAGTGGCATGTTATAAAATAAAGGCAAATCAATAAATACCTATATAAATACCTTCCTTAAAACTAAGAGGGGTATATGCTAATGCCAGGAGCCTAGCTAATAAAATGGATGAGTTGGAAATGTTAGTACATGAGGAGGACATAGACCTTGTGGGAATAACAGAGACTTGGTTCGACCCCTCACATGACTGGCTGGCCAATATCCAAGGGTATTCGGTGTACCGGAAGGACAGGGTAGGAAAAAGAGGGGGAGGGGTATGTCTCTATGTCAAGAACAATATAAAGGTGACAGAAAGGAGTGACATTACGGATGGGATGAGCATGGATTTAGAATCTGTGTGGGTTGAACTCCATAGGGAAGGAGAAAAGGGGAAAGTAATTGTGGGGGTTTGCTATAGGCCACCTAACCAAGGGGAGGAGGTAGAGCTGGAATTTTTAGCACTAATGGGTAAAGTGGCAAAATTGGGATCAGTCATCGTATTGGGGGACTTCAATTACCCCGACATTGACTGGGAAGAGGGGACTGCACACTCACAGAAGGCCCGCCTATTCACGGAAACCTTACTGGATAATTACATGTCACAGTTGGTGGATTCCCCCACCAGAGAAAACGCAGTCCTGGATCTATTGCTCACTAATGACCCAGACATAATCTCGGAGGTAGGAGTCCAGGACAACCTGGGCTCTAGCGATCACAGGATGATCACATTTAGTGTAAATAACAACATAACAAGACAAGTGGGGAACATAAGAACCCTAAACTTCAGAAGGGCAAACTTTCCAAAATTGTACTCAATGATGGAAAAGGTAAACTGGGACCAAACCCTGGGATCCCTGACCACAGAGGAAAAATGGGAATGCTTTAGGAACATATTAGGCAAAGGCATCTTGCAGTGCATTCCTATGGGAAATAAATTTAGAAGAGACAAAGCCAAACCTGGCTGGCTAAACTGTAGCGTCATAAAACTTATTAGGGGGAAAAAATTGGCCTTCAAGAAGTATAAATCAGAGGGCACAGTATCGGCTTTCGAGCAATACAAGGAGGCAAATAAGAAAAGTAAACAAGAAATCAAGATGGCTAAAATCAACTTTGAGAGACAAATAGCGGAGGATAGTAAAAAAAACCCAAAGAAATTCTTTAAATATATCAACAGCAAAAAAACTAAGGCAGAGCATATTGCACACATAATTAACAATGATGGGAGGATGGTTACAGAGGACACTGAAAAAGCAACCGTGCTAAATGCTTTTTTCTCGTCAGTCTTTACACAGGAAAAGGAGGGGTACACTGACCATGACTGTATGGTTAGTAGTA
The DNA here is from genome assembly GCF_965119305.1 of Pelophylax lessonae. Classification (NCBI taxonomy): domain Eukaryota; kingdom Metazoa; phylum Chordata; class Amphibia; order Anura; family Ranidae; genus Pelophylax; species Pelophylax lessonae. The sequence goes on along the minus strand of NC_138769.1, from coordinate 392,790,015 downwards.
AAAAACAGGACTTGCCACCATGGCTAACAGAGGGGGAAATCAGGGAAAGGCTGGATAAACTTAACACAAACAAATCGCCAGGACCGGATGGCATACATCCGAGAGTACTCAAGGAACTCAGTAAAGTTATATCGAGACCACTGTTCCTGATCTTTGCTGACAGTATTAGGACAGGAGATGTACCAGGGGATTGGAAGAAAGCTAACGTGATTCCAATATTCAAAAAGGGCCAGAGGCATATCCCGGGAAATTATAGGCCTGTCAGTTTGACATCAGTAGTATGTAAACTTCTGGAGGGGATGATAAGGGACTATATTGTAGAGTTTGCTAAGGACAACAACATCATCAGCAGTAATCAGCACGGGTTTACAAATGGGCGTTCTTGTCAAACCAATCTCCTTACATTCTACGAGGAGGTGAGCTGTGAGCTAGATAGGGGGAGACCAGTGGATGTGGTGTACTTGGATTTCGCTAAGGCGTTTGATACAGTTCCCCACAAGCGCTTAATTTATAAAATAAGGTCTGCAGGTATCGATAGCAGGGTTTGCTCTTGGATACGGAACTGGCTAAAAAGGCGGGTCCAAAGGGTAGTAATAAACAGCGCATACTCAGACTGGTCTGAGGTGGTAAGCGGGGTCCCCCAAGGCTCAGTCCTGGGACCAACCTTGTTCAATTTATTCATAAACAACATTGAGGTCGGGATCAGTAGTTCGATATCAGTTTTTGCAGATGACACAAAATTGGGCAGGGCAATAACTTCACAACATGAAGCAGATATCCTGCAGAATGACCTGGACAAAATAACAGAGTGGGCAACGACATGGCAAATGAGGTTTAACGTGGAGAAGTGTAAGGTTTTGCACTTGGGGACTAAAAACATAAAATCACAATACACGTTAGGAGGGGAGCCCTTGGGGGAATCAAAAATGGAGAAGGATCTGGGAGTATTGGTTGATGATAGATTAGGAAACAGCATGCAATGTCAAGCGGCAGCTTCCAAAGCCAACAGAATATTAGCATGCATAAAGAAAGGGATGCATTCCAGAGATAAGACTATAATCCTTCCACTTTATAAAACTCTGGTCCGACCGCATCTGGAGTATTCCGTCCAGTTCTGGTCGCCAGTCCTCAGGAGGGATGTGTTGGAGCTGGAGAGAGTCCAGAGAAGGGCAACTAAACTAATTAGGGGATTGGAGGACCTTGACTATGAAGAGCGTCTACAATCGCTCGATTTATTCTCCCTGGAGAAGAGACGTCTGAGGGGGGACATGATAGCAATTTATAAATATCTTAATGGGGATCCCAGCTTAGAAAAAAAGCTGTTCATTCGAAGGGATTGCATGAGGACTCGAGGGCATACAATGCGATTAGAGGAGAAGCGTTTTAACCTCAGGCAACGCGGGGGGTTCTTTACTGTTAGGGCAACAAGATTGTGGAATTCTCTACCACAAGAGGTGGTTTCTGCGGGTAGTATGGTGGCTTTCAAAAGACTCTTAGACTTACATCTCAAGGATCAGAACATTCAGGGGTATGGGAGATGATTACAGCCACACATGCCTACACAGGTTGAACTGGATGGACTATTGTCTTTATTCAACCTCACCTACTATGTAACTATGTAACTATGTAACTATATGAGGGCTGTCTCACCTGCCAAAGGCACTTTATTTCTGTCCATTCAGTCTTGAGATTTACTCCCCTGTGCCAAACAGCACAGCCAGCCAGGTGAACTGACATTACTCTCTAGCAGTTAAGCAACACAACCAGGGTTACATCCTTGTTCCCAGTCTGTGATTGGACAGTGAAAGAGCAGCAATAGGCTGTTGAGGTGTTCTCTTTGCTCTCTCAATCGGTCTTTGCCTTGACAGCATATGTAAAATCAGGAGACTTGATTAGCCCCATGTATTACCCATCCTCTCCCAGACTTTGTACTGCTGTACAGGCAAGTACAAGACACCTAAAGCGGAGTTCCACCCTGGGAAAGTTTTTCTTAATAAAAATACCCCCGAACAGTCAGGGCTAGTGCATTCCACAATGGCTAGCCTCTGATCTGTCCCGGGTTGCACTTACCTTTTTAGAAGAAATACTTGATTTGACTTGGTAATGCGTAAGCAACATTCTTAGTCGTGACTTGACTTGGTAATGAGTAAGCGACATTCTTAGTCGTGAAACGCGTTTACCTTTTTTGTGCCATGTCTCAGTTTGATTTTTTGATGTTTGTTTGATGTAGAATAAATCACTCCCTTTTGATTTCAACCTCGGAGTGCAGTCACTTTTTCCTCAACAAATCTAGTTACCGGATGACTGATCCGACCAGCACCTGATACTGCCTCACCTAGAGCGGTCACACCCAAGTTTGGATTTCAGACAATTTTCTCCTAGAATAAATACTTACCTTGAAAATGTATTGTCCAGCGCTGCCATCTCAGGTGTGGGCAGCTTGAAGCCAGCGTGATCCTCTTCTGTGTCCTCTTCCATCTTCTTCGGTCTCATGATGCACTGCACCGGCCCCGCCGTCACTTCCGGTGCCGCAACGTCATCCCTGCACAGCTTCTGGGCATGCCCAGAAGCTGTTTAGCAAGGTATGATGGCGCCTGCATCGGAACTGACGTCGGGGCCGGTGCAGGGGCATTGATTCCTGGGAGCGATGACGTTTAGCTCCCAGGAATCATTGCAGGCCAGGAAGTGACGAATCGTCATGGCCGCCGAGGGGAGGAAGTAAGGTGAGTATATTTTCTTCTAAACAAGGTTAGTAAAAAAGAAAAAAAAAATGCGATTATCCATATGTTTTTCAGGTGACTCGGAGCAAGAAGATGGGGGTAAGTATAATTTTAGGGTGGAACTCCGCTTTAAAGTGGTCTTTTTTTTTAAGGGGCTAGGGAGGACACTGGGGAATTTTATGGATAATGTAATGTGTGCATGGTTGTGCTTTGTGGATTGCAGTTGCATTGACGAATGTGATGGCAGTAGCAGTCAATCATGCCATAAAGCAATATGCAACAACCAGTTACTTGATAGATCTCCAACATTGCTTAACCAGCATGTTATCCACTGCTCAACTTTGGAGGATCTTGCTTCATGGAAAGTTTGTGGTTTATTAAATCTATGTCATTGTATTAAAATATTTTCATTTTATCACTACTAATGAATTTTAAATGGTTGTTGTTGGTTAATAACACTTTTGTAAAACATGCAATGCTGAAAACTGTACTAAAGCATCAGTAAAAGCTGACTTAGTGTGGTGTGGATTTCATACATCTCCCATATGAGAAACAACAGCTGTATAATCCTGCCTTCCTAGTATTTTTTTCCTAAAAACTATGCTCAAAATTAAATATGATAGTAAAGAGCAGACTAGAAGTTCACGGTGCATACAAGGACATTTTGTCAGTGCCCGAGCAAGCGCAAAGTAGGACAGTGAACACTTATCTGAAGCCAACATCACGCAGAAGTTTAAAAATATGAATCTACAAAGACTATAGCCAAACTTTTTCTTAAAGTGATACTAAACTTACAGTTGACTTTACATTGTTCCTTCTATTTCTGTATGTGGATGATGGCAATGTGATTATTTTAATTAAAAAAAAAAAAACAATCTGAGTACCTTTTTCCTAATTAATCTACAGCTGTCACATGACCCAGACCTTCTAGTCCTCTGCTGCTGGTTACATGTTCAAAAAAAAAGACAGCCTTTGGAATATAGATTAAAAATAAAGAATATCAATAAACGGTTTTAAATTGGCATACAAGTATATGTTTGCAATCAAATCTATCATAGTGTGGGTGGATTTCTGCCATTTACAGGTTGTGTCACACCCCTCAAGCCTGTGTCTTAGAATAAAAGGGAGGTGAAGCCACCATTATTCGACATGTATTATCCTTCCCCCATTGTGTTTAGCTGGTTAGTGGGCATAGAGGAGGAGGGAGGGAGTGGGCTGTCATTTACCACTGTGTATACACCCAAATGTGTGACTCTATAGTCACATGGGCTGCTCAGAAGTGATAGAAAGGAAATGTTTACTATAGAAACTCATTGAAAACTGAGCATGTGTAGAGCTGCCATTACTGTTCTGCAAAATCCCTAGTTGAATTGGGGACTTGGACAAAAGGGGGAATCAAAGAACAGCAGGATCAACTAGGTTGTTTGCAGAATATGGAAAACTAATCCCATAGTGAGTATTAACAGCATGTATTACACCATGTATTGATAGTTTTTTTTTTTTATGATGTAGATTTAGTGACACTTTAATACTGTATAACAAATACAAATATTTGTGATTAGAAAAAAAAACAAACTATGTACCAGTGGCAGTAAACGTACTTGAAAGAGGGGGGCCTTGGAGTGAAGCCCTTGATATCACCAAAGAATCACATAATATTCAGTAAATGTAATGCAACAGAAAGCTGTCAATGACTGAAGACATGCTGTACAACAGGAGATGGCCAGAGACTGTACATATGACTTCTTGGAGACATGGGGACATGCTTCAGGAGACAGATCTAGTTTGGAGACACATTACTGTACATGAGTCTGCTGGTAATCGCTACTATTAAAGTCCATTTACAAATGAATGCCTTTACTTCTGTGCTCTCTACAGCCCTTTTAAAAATGACTGCCACATTTGATATTTTCCTTTTATTAGGATCCATTATAAAAGACTAGAGGGAAAATAGAAAGAATACAGAAAACTGATAAACTGGACAGAGTAGAGTAAGATAACATGCAGGAAATAAGCTAAACTATGAACTACTATACTCAGAGACATGATAGGAAGTAAGAGGAAAAACTCCACTAATACAGCTTTTACCAAGACGTGTCTCCACTCGAAGATTTCCCTTCACCTCCTGCTATGACAGCCCAAATGATGGCTTTTGCCTCACTTTTTTTATGCATTTTTTATTTTAAAAAATAATAGAATATCAGGAAATATTACATTGTGTAACATTTATTTCATTTGTAAAATGAACTTTTCAATGCTTTTGTTCCATTGCTGACAGCTGAAGTGTAAACAGAAAAGTTGCGGTAGGACCCTAAGACCCGAATATAACTTAATGATACATTTTTTATTTCTTTACACATTACAATATTTTTCATTACATTTCTTTAAATTTAATTGAAGCAAAGAGTATTACTGTATGTCTTATTTTATTGCCATCTTGTTTGATAACCTAACGTTCAGGGTTTGTAAATCTTTAAAATAAAGTTCTTCAGAATCGTGATCTTTAGCCTAAGCAAAGAAAATTTTAATTTTATCCAAAATGATGCAGCTCTACTTGACAGTAACAATCCTCATGGTATAGAGACAATTTAGTGGCAATCTGAGCAAAATCAGCAGTGGTAGGAATGTGAGCCAAGCTAAGCCACTGTATCCTCCTAGATAGAGGGTAGACCACTGAGGCAAATGCCTGATTATCCAAGATGTCTCCTGATGTCAAACATTTTTGTTTTACATTATTTTGATAAAAAATAGATGGGAGTGGGAAATGGGAACTTCTACTGAATGGTGAAGGGGGATAATGCTGGGTCTTTTGTGGGAAGGGGAGTAACATCAGACTTACTGGGGGGCGGCTATGATATGGGAGAGAGGTGCGAAATGAACTTGGGGGTTTAGAAGAAGGGGCTCATGCCAGACAGGGGGAGCCAGAATCCCCAGCCTGGGGAAAGAAAGAAAAGTAAATAAAGGAAAGGGAGAAAAAAGGAACAGGGAATAATTTAAGGTGGGGTGAGAAAGAGCAAGGGGGAGGAGGGAAGGGTGTTTAGCTCTGTAAATTACCCAGAAAGATGGGAGTGTTGGTTACTTGGTATGTAATGGAGAGGGTATCCGTTTAGGGTTAAATGGGGTGGGACTGGTGCAAAGCTGTTTGTATTCCTAACTAGTAAACCATGTGACTCAAAACATAGAATTTATGTGCGGAACTAGTCCGGTCCTCTACTAACTTCATTTCTTCAACATAGTGGGGCCATTGTTGAATGGATGGTGGAGAAGAGGATTTTCATAATATTGGAGTGTGCAAGCATGCCACGTGATTTCTCCTCACTTTTAATATTGTTTACCTTGATCTCACAAAGGCTCCAACCTCCTTATACTATCCAAAACTAAACACACATTTTCCCTCATGTACACTTAAAGTAACCACCAAAACAGACCCCTATCTGCTGAAGCCCGAAGGGCCACACAGTAAGGCTAGCAAGTTTGGCACCAGGGAAGAATTCAGTATAACCTTAGTCAGCATGTGTATGAGGTGTCTGTTTAGATCTAGGATCATTATTAAATTGCGTTCAAGCCCCTAAGAAGAAAATCTGCAATACCTGTGTGGAACTGTAGCACAACACAATATTGGATTATTGTGTCCAGATACAGTATTCCTACCTTATTCTCAAACATTGCATATTGAATCGATTATCTTAAAAGAAGACTTTGGACAGGTCAAGACGGCTTAAAAATCATATATATCTTTTTTTTTTTCTGCTTAAAGAAAAAGCCAGAGCCCCAAGCTCCAGTTTCTACCAATCCCTTCCTAGATGATGACAACATAGATGAGTCAGCTCTTGAAAGAGATGGTGACCTTGAGAAGGTAAGTAATTTGGATTTGTTCATTGTTTAATTTAACTTTAAAATTTGACATACACCAGCTTCTGTGCTGTTTCTTAAATCCACTTACGTAAAATAATCACTTGTTCTTGCATTCTTTTAAACTAGATGTTCATCATGATGGCCAGCATATTGGTGGGTCATGGCAAATATAGTAACACTGGCAATGGAGTCAATCACAGTCCCTTTTAGTCATCGATGAACAAACATAATGTGATGAATACAAATACAGTAAAACCTTGGTTTGAGAGTAACTTGGTTTAAGAGCGCTTTGCAAGACCAGCACAATTTTCAAACAAATTTTGACTTGATATACAAGCGATGTCTTGATATACAAGTAGCCTCAAGTCACAGCTGAGTATAAAAGAGAAGAGAGGCACCTCTAAGTGTAGCAATATGGTTAAATTGAATGAAGGTACAACATTTAGCAACTCGCATGGTTGATGATTGGAACAGGCACATCTAAGGATGCAGGCATCAGGGGTAAAGCTGTCCACTTAGACCATCCTCCGCACCGCCATCTACGTCATCCCTTCCATGCTGCCCCTCACTATCAGATCGCTTTACTCCAGGGTGGTCTTCCCGGTCAGTATTACAGACTGGCAGCCGGCGGTGCAGAAGATGGTGTATGTGGACAGCTTTACCCCGGATGCCTGCATACTTAGATGTGCCTGTTTTATTCATCAACCATGTGAGTTGCTAAATGTTGTACCTTCATTAAATGTAACCATATTGCTACACTTAGAGGCGCCTCTCTTCTCTTTGATACTCTGTAGCTCCTGCTGGATTTTGCTTCTAATCCCCTTGTGGAGGCGCCATTTGTGGATGGACATTTTATGGTTACACAACCTATCGCAATGCTATAATCTTTTTATATGGACTATAAACTGAAGGACTTATGATGGTTGTGGAACGAATCATCTGAGTTTCCATTATTTCTTTTGGGGAAATTTGCTTTGATATAAGAGTGCTTTGGATTGCAAGCATGTTTCCGGAACTAATTATGCTCGCAATCCAAGGTTTTACTGTATTTAGTTGACTGCAAGAATAAAAAAAAGTCAGCTCCACACTAGTGTGTGTGTGTGTGTGTGTATGTATGTATGTATGTATGTATGTATGTATGTGTGTGTATATATATATATATATATATATATATATATACACACACACACTTGGGTCCATATGTATTTAAACACATGCACCATTTTCATACTTTTGGCTCTGTATGTCACCAGAATAAAATTCAAACAAAACAATCCAAATTAATTTGAAGTGCAGACATTCAGCTTTAATTCAAGGGGTTGAACATAAATATCAAGTACAATTTTTAGGAACTGCAACCATTTTTATACACAGTCCTCCCATTTTCAGGGTCTCAAATGTAATTGGACAAATGAATATCATCATAAATAAAATGTTCATTTTTAATATTTTGTTGTGAATCCTTTACTGGCAATGACTGCCTGAAGTCTAGAACCCATGGACATTACCAAAGACTGGGTTTCCTTCTTTCTAATGCTTTGTCGGGCTCCAACTGCAGCTGTCTTCAGTTGTTATTTGTGTGTGGGTCTTTCTGCCTTTAGTTTTGCCTTCAGCAAGTGAAATGCATGCTCAATTGGGTTGAGATCAGGTGATTGACTCGGCCATTGCAGAAAATTATTTTCCCCCAAAAGCTCCTTGGGTTACTTTTGCGGTGTGTTTTGGATCATTGTCTATCTGTACTGTGAAGCGCCGTCCAATCCACTTTGCTGCATTTGGCTGAATCTGGGCTGTCAGTATATCTTTAAACACTGCAGAATTAATCTGGCTGCTTCTGTCTTCTGTCACATCATCAATAAACAACAATGACCCAGTGCCACTGGAATCCATGCATGCCCATGCCATCAAAATTGCCTCCACCATGTTTTACAGATGAAGTTGTGTGCTTTGGATCATGAGCTGTTCCAAGCCTTCTCCACACTTTTTTCTTCCTGTCATTCTGGTACAGATTAATTTTAGTTTCATCTGTCCAAAGAATGCTTTTCCAGAACTGGTCTGACTTTTTTAGATGTTTTATGGCAAAGTCTAATCTGGATTTATATTCTTCAGGCTTATCAATGGTTTGCACCTTGTGGTGAACCATTTGTATTTTCACTCATGAAGTATTCTCTTGATTGTAGACTTTAACAATGATACTCCCACCTCCTGGAGAGTGTCCTTCACTTGTCTGGATGTTGTGAATAGGTTTTTAATTACCATAGAGAGGATCCTGCGATCATCCACTACTGTTGTCTTCCATGTACGTCCAGGCTTTTTTATGTTGCTGAACTCACCAGTGCATTTTTCCTTCCTCACAATGTACCAAAATGTTGATTTGGCCACTTACAATTAACTCCAGAACCTTTACTTGCTTAATTGAGGAAGAAATAATGGAGTAGCCCAAACCTGGCCATGAAACCGCTTTTGATTCAATTGTCCAATTACTTTTGATCCCTTGAAAAAGGGGGTGGCTATTCTTAAGAGGTGTAATTCCTAAACTCCGATTTGGATGTCAAATTAAAACAGAGTATGCACCTTCAGCCCATATCCATTATATAACTATAGCTTGAATATGTTTTGGTAAATACCTGAAGAAAGCTAAAATTGTGCCCGTGTCCAAATATATATATACACATACACTATGTATATATATATATATATATATGTGTGTGTGTATGTATATATATATATATATATATATATATATATATATATATATATAGTATGTGACAAAAGTGAGTACACCCCTAATTTTTGTAAATATTTTATTATATCTTTTCATGTGACAACACTGTAAAAATGACACTTTGTGTAACAGTGTAAATATGCTGTCCCCTCAAAATAACTCAACACAGCCATTAATGTCTAAATCGCTGGCAACAAAAGTGAGTACACCCCTAACTGAAAATGTCCAAATTGGGCCCAATTAGCCATTTTCCCTCCTCCGTGTCATGTGACTCGTTAGTGTTACAAAGTCTCAGGTGTGAATAGGGAGCAGGTGTGTTAAGTTTGATGTTATTGCTCTCACTCTCTCATACTGGTCACTGGAAGTTCAACAAGGCACTCTGTGAGGATCTGAAAAAAGAATTGTTGCTCTACATAAAGATGGCCTAGGCTATAAGAAGACTGCCAAGACCCTGGAACTGAGCTGCAGCACAGTTGCCAAAACCATGCAGCGGTTTAACAGGACAGGTTCCACTCGGAACAGGCCTCGCCATGGTGGACCAAAGAAGTTGAGTGCACGTGCTCAGCGTCCTATTCAGAGGTTGTCTTTGGGAAATAGGCGTATGAGTGCTGCCAGCATTGCTGCAGAGGTTGAAGGGTGGGGGTTCAGCCTGTCAGTGCTCAGACCATACGCCGCACACTGCATCAAATTGGTCTGCATGGCTGTCGTCCAAGAAGGAAGCCTCTTCTGAAGATGATGCAAATGAAAGACCGCAAACAGTTTGCTGAAGACAAGCAGACTAATGACATGGATTACTGGAACCATGTCCTGTGGTCTGATGAGACCATGATGAACTTATTTGGTTCAGATGTGTCAAGCGTGTGTCGCGGCAACCAGGGGACGAGTACAAAGACAAGTGTGTCTTGCCTACAGTGAAGCAAGGGGGTGGGAGTGTCAGGGTCTGGGGCTGCATGAGTACTGCCAACACTGGAGAGCTACAGTTCATTGAGGGAACCATGAATGTCAACATGTACTGTGACATACTGAAGCAGAGCATGATCCCCTCCCTTGGGAGACTGGGCCGCAGGGCAGTATTCCTATATGAGAACAAACACACCTCCAAGACGACCACTGCCTTGCTAAAGAAACTGAGGGTAAGGGTGATGCATGTTTCCAGACCTAAACCCTATTGAGCATCTGTGAGGCATCCTCAAATGGAAGGTGGAGGAGCGCAAGGTCTTTAACATCCACCAGCTCCGTGATGTCTTTATGGAGCAGTGGAAGAGGACTCCAGTGGCAACCTGTGAAGCTCTGGTGAACTCCATGCCCAAGAGGGTTAAGGCAGTGCTATAAAATAATGGTGGCCACAAAAAATATTGACAGTTTGGGCCCAATTTCAGTTAGGGGTGTACTCACTTTTGTTTGCCAGCAGTTTAGACATTAATGGCTGTGTGTTTAGTTATTTTGAGGAAACAGCACATTTGCACTGTTATACAAGCTGTACACTAACTACTTTACATTGTAGCAAAGTGTAATTTCTTCAGTGTTTTCACATGAAAAGATATAATAAAATATTTACAAAAAATGTGAGGGGTGTACTAATTTTTGTGATATACTGTATATTGATTTTCTCTTTCGTTCATTGATGGACACAGCTCCTGATCTTCTTAACCATTGAGTTATAGTACCCCCTACAGGAGTAGGACACTAGGCAGAAAAAAAAGTCTGGCTACGCCTATGGGCAGTCCCAGGGGGTATACTCCCTCTCTCTGCTATAGGTACTCAGTTTTTTTTCTGCCTAGTCAGGAGTAAGGACCTAGTTCCGTGCTGGGATATCTGGTCCTGGCAATTTTTTTCTTTCTAGATATAATTTTTTCCTGTGAGATCTACAATCAACTGCCAGACTGGGCGACGATCCAGTGGTCACCCCAGTCTAGTATGGCCGCCGCGCGCAGGCCTCTGCTCTGGCTTAGGTTGGCCGCGACATATCTCTGTGGGCCATCTCGCCCCCCCCTCCACTGACGCTGGGGCTGTGGGTGGCCTGGTGCACCTAAGGTGGGGGCAGGGAGCTGTGCTGGCAATGAGGGCGAGGTGCTGTGCTGTGCTGGCGATGGGGCCAGGAGGGTGGGCTGCCAGCGACCAGTCCCTAGGAGCCTCGTGGTGCCATTTTCTTTTAGACTGTGTGTGCCCAATGCACGGCAGCCATGTTTAAGTCTGTCAGCCATTTTTCAGTGATTTGCCATTGGAAATACCAGGGACCATGACAGTGAAGCCCTCTGGGCGGTGATTTTAGTGGTGGGAGCCCCTCCTCATCCCCTGGTGCTGACTCCTGGATCTTTTTGTTTCCTGATCGCCGTTCGTACAGTGCAGATTCTCCTGGTAGCTGCGGTGCCTGGTTTCTGTGTGTTGGTGAACCTGGTGGGATCCTCTCCCTCTCTCCTGGGGATCGATTGGTGCTCTGTGACTGGCAAACGGGTGGGCTGCCAGAGCGGAGGGGGTCGTCCCTTAGCAGTCTTTTACACTTTTTTGTGGGGGTGCCCCTGGTTACTCATGGAGTCTTTGGAGCACTTCCCTGCACCGGATTCCCTCTTTGAGGCTGCGGGGACCTCTGGGTCCCATCCATCCATCAATGCACTAACGGCTGTCCTGGAGTCCTTGGTGTCCCAGGTGGAGGTGGCTTCTGGGCGACAGGCTGGCCAAAAGCATTCCCCCACCTTCCCCTGCCTCATCTTTCTCATCAGAGCCAGAATCTGATTCGTCCACTGCGGATGTGGGTCATCCTGCTGGGTCTGCGACCACATGCCCTGAATCCTCAGATAGTGAGGAGGATTCCTCCACTTTAGCCACCGCGTATGAAAAGACGCTGATGGACACACTGATTGTAGCTGTGTGTGAGACCTTGAAGATGGAGGACGTAGCTGAAGCTGCGGTGGAGGTGAAGGTTCCCTTTTTGGCATTCACAAGCCACCCAGAGAGGAAAAGGTGTTCCCTTTCCCTTCCTATTTTGACAGAATTGTCACTAAATAGTGGGGACGACCAAAGCGCCCCCTTGGGTCCCTAAGCGATTTTGCTAGGCGACACCCCTATGAAGAGTCCCTTCTTAAGAAGTGGACTGGTCCACCAGTGGTGGACCCTCTGGTTTCCAGATTGAACAAGGGAACCATGATTCCGGTTGAAGAGTCCCCGGCCTTTAAGGAACTGGCTGACAGGAAGGCGGAGGCTGTGGCCCACAATATGTACACCCTGGCTGGTTTGGCACTGAGGCCGATCTTCACCACTGCCCTGGTGTCGCAGACTCTGCCCGAGTGGGCTAAGCTTTTACGCCGTGACCTAGAGGGAGAACAGCTCCCCCCCTGCCTTTGCTGAGCTGGGGAACCAGCTAGTCCAGTGGCTGCAGTTTATCTGTGATGTCTTTTTTGATGCGGCTCCCCTAGTGGCTTGGCTCTCTGTTTAGGCCGTGGTCTTCGGTGTGTCTTTTGGCTCAAATACTGGTCTGCGGACCAGACTTCTAAAAAAAGGCCTTGACTGATCTTCCCTTTCAAGGAGATCGCCTGTTTGGTGCTACCCTGGATGAGATCATTAAAGATCTCACAGGGGGGGAGAACACCTTTCTTCGGCAGGCTACTAAGGGCAAGGACCCTCATCGTAGACGTGGGGCCTCCTCGGCTCATAAGAAGTTTTTTCGTCCCTCAGGGTTGACTGACAAGGGGTCAGAGCTCTTCCAGGCCTCTTCTGGTAAATCCAAGCGAATTTGGTTAGGCAAGTCAAGAGCGGGTTTCTCCAGGCTTCTCCAGGGGACAGGGCCCCTTCAGCATGAAAGTACGCCCTCACTCGTTTCTGGGGTGGGGGGATGTCTGGGCTGGTTCCCGGACCCGTGGACTCCCCTGATACAAGTCAGGTGGGTCTATGAGGTCATTCGGTCCGGCTACAAGATTTCGTTCCTAACCTCCTTTAAGGTTCTAACTTCCAACGTGCGACTATCCCCGGGCTGCTTACAGGCTCTTTTTGGGGCGGTGCAAGACCTCTTACTTTAAAGGGTAATGGTCCCGGTTCCGACTTTGGAACATTTTCAGGGGTTTTTACTCAAACCTGTCAAAGCATCCCTAATATGGTGGCTTCGTTTTTTAGCACTTCAGCTGGGCAAATCCTTCCTCCCCTTGTATTGGACAGGGAGGCGTCCTTTGCAAACTTTCTGCTCAGGGGGTCTGGATACTGGAAGAGTCCAGACTACCGTTCAATGTCCTTCTCTGTGTGTTTGGCAATGCAGCTGTGATCAGAGCGGAACTGCCGTGTACTGAGACAGGGGGGATCGCGGCAGCAGGGTAGAAGGACTGGACGTACCAGACACGCCCTGTGTACACTGATGACAATTTTTTGGGCGTGTCCACAGTCTGCAACTGGATATACAAAAAAATACAGCACAGTTGAAAGGAAATCTTTTAAATCTCCAAATATTAGGAGGCCTTATTTAGTATTGATTTCAAATTGGTCATAAGCAGGTCAGGGGAATGTCTAAAGAATTACAATTAATGCACTAAATAAATATAATTATAAAGAATCCATGACTAAAAACTTTGAAGCCACTATGTATTCTTTGCAGCCAAAGAAACCGAAAGTACCAGAGAATCCCTTTCACGGCATCATTTCTAAGTGTTTTGAGCCCCATCTATATGTGTATATCGAGTCACAAGACAGGTGAGTGGTCTTATTTCCTAGTTTTACAGTTATTTATTTTTCTTTTCTATTTACAGTTGATCTATATATATATATATATATATATATATATATATATGTATATATATGACCAGTTTTGTTGTGAAGCTGCTTATGTTGTGTGGTATCCAGTTCAGTTCCTGCCCACTCCTCCTGCTGCTGCAAACTGGTGTTCCCACTCTTTTTGTTGTAGGTTTCATAGTATAACATCAGCTGAAAATTGAACAGGCAAAGTGGGACCTCCTTCCAATTGCCAAAGCAAGTTTGGGCTTCAAAACTCGTATTACAGGGATCTCACTGTTGTCCATAGACATAAGCAACCGTAGGGGTTTAACTCCGGTAATAACTGAATATTATTTGGGGCAGACTGATTAAGATATATATATATATATATATAATTTCAAATGCAACGATTTTCAAGGACTCAGTCCTCACAGCAGTTAGGGCTTTTTTGCCCACTTTTTTTCATCCATACTTCAAAGTAACACAGAAGTTCAGTCTATCACAAGAATCTGCTTCTGTCAGCTTCTCCAAGAGTTTGACAGGCTACCAGCAGCTGAACTGGACCGTGCACTGTTACCTTCAATCGCCCTTAAATGCCAGAGCCTCATGTGCCAGGGCTGGACATTCCGTGTGAATTAAACTTCAAGTGACAGTATTCTGACTGCACAGGGATGTTTAGCATATCAATGCACACACATTTATTTATTCATCCTGGCTATTTTTTCACCCAACTCTGTCTATTCCTTCATAGAACAGAGCCACCCTAGTATCTGCTTGCTTGTTGGACTGTTTTTTTTTTCAGTCACCAGACTACTTCTGTTGTCTGCTCATATCTAGATTGCAACTTACTTGGCTCATACATGCCTGTCTGTTTGAACATGGGCTACCTCTGTTCATAATGTTCTTCTCAGATGTCAGTTTGGCCTGGTGGCCTGTCTGTAAGTCAGACAGGCCTAGACATGTATTCCCCACAAGTCAGACTTCAAGCTGCTCTTGAAGCACATGGGAGCAATTACGAACTAGAAAATTCTCTCTTTTGGGGCAACACCTGCTTGCCTCAAATAAGTACCAAACCTTATTAGGGACTCTCTGCTGATATACAGTACTGCGCAAAAGCTTAAGGCAGGTGTAAAAAAAAAAAATGTTATAAATATGGAAAGCTTTTAGAAATAGAAGTGTTAATTGTTGAGTTGTAATGGTTAATGAGAAATACAGGCAGATACTTATCCATCATACCATACCATCAGGGAGGTGTGTGATTGGCCCCAAATGTATTCTGTAGCAGGACAACAGCCCTAAACATACAGCCAATGACATTTAGAACTATGAGGGTTCTTCAAAAAGTTTCCGCACACTTTTAACTCATTTTTATTAACCGCTTGCCGACTGCGCACAGTATATTTACTGCGGCAGTCGGCCCCGGCCAGGCAGAGTGACGTAGGTCTACGTCGCTCGCCTGTCACTCCTTCCAGAGCCAATAGCGGGCGGGCGCGCGCCCGCTGAGGCGCGCGCCCGCTAAGGCTCGTTCACGGAGGAGTGCGGGAGTGTGACTGGCGGACCCGATGTCCGCCGGTCACACTACGATCGCCGGTACAGCGGGAGAAAGACAGAGCGGCTTGTGTAAACAAGCCGCCTGTCAGTTCTCCCTGTGTAAAAATGAAGATCAGACAGTTCTACTATGTAGAACTGTTGATCTTTGTTTTTACACTAGTAGACCTGTCCCTGCACAGTTAGAAACACGCCCCTAGGACACACTTAACCCCTCCCTGTCCAATACTGTTAACCCCTTCCCTGCCAGTGTCATTTTTGCAGTAACAGTGCATATATATAGCACTGATTACTGCAGTAATGTCACTGGTACCCCCAAAAGTGTCAAAAATGTCAGTCAAGGGTCCGATCTGTCCGCCGCAATGTCGCAGTACCGCAAAAAAAATCGCAGATCGCCGCCATTACTCGTTAAAAAAAAAACACCAAAAATGACAAAAATCTTTCCCTTTGTTAGTAAACGCGATAACTTTTGCGCAAACCAATCAAAATACGCTTTTTGCGATTTTTTTTGCCAAACATAGGTAGCGTAAAACAAATTGGCCGAAAATTTAAAAAAATTTTGATTTTTACATTTTTTTTGGGGGGAATTTCATATAAAAAAAAAGTGAAAAATATTGTTGTTTTTGCAAAAATTACGCTCTTTTTTTGTTTATAGCGCGTGATCAAAAAATCGCACAGGTGATCAAATACCACCAAAAGAAAGCTCTGTTTGTGGGAAAAAAAGGACGTGAAATTCGTTTAGGTACAGAGTCGCACGACCGCGCGATTGTCCGTTAAAGTCACGCAGTAAAAAATCGCAAAATAACCCCTGGTCTTTTAGCAGGAAAATCCTCCGGTGGTAAAGTGGTTAAGAATTAAAAAAAACAAATTACATCACTTTTCTACATAGTTACCTTTCTTTGCGATGCATTTTTCCCAGCGTCGTACCAACTTTTTAATGCCATTAGCAAAACTCCCACCCTCACCGTTTCCAACCAAAATATAAAAGTGCTGAAACTTTTTGAAGACTCCTTGTATCTTCAGCGTAAAGAAGAACAAGGAGTCCTGCAAGTGATGGTTTGGACCCCAGAGAGCCTGATGTCAACATCATCGAGCCTCATTGGGATTACATGAAGAGACAGAAGGACTTGAGGCAGCCTAAATCTACAGAAGATCTGTAGTTAGTTCTCCAAGATGTTTGGAACAACCTATCTGCCAGGTTCCTTCAAAAACTGTGTGCAAGCGTAAGTACAGCATTTCTTCACACCTACCTAAGATTTTTGCAAAGTACTGTGTGTGTGTGTGTGTATATCAGGGCTTGGCAAATTTGCCTGAAATCTAGGAGCCAGCTAAAAAAGTTAGGAGCCGTTTTTTTTTTTTTAACCACTTTACCACCGGAGGATTTTGCTGTCTTACGTCTGGACCGCTTTTTGCAACTCGGCACTGCATGACTTTAACTGACAATTGTGCGGTCATGCAATGTGGTACCCAAACAAAATTTACGTCCTTTTTTTCCCACAAACAGAGCTTTCTTTTGGTGGTATTTGATCACCTCTGCGCTTTCTATTTTTTGCGATATTAATAAAAAAAAGAGCGAAAATTTTGAGAATGACATTTTTAACTTTGTCTTTTCAAAAATATGCAATATACTCAATTTATGTCATATTTTTTGGCCAAAATGTATTTAGCTACATGTCTTTCACAAAAAAAAATCTCAATGAGCGTATTTTTATTGGTTTGCCCAAAAGTTATAGCATCTACAAACTATGGTGTAAATACTGAAATTTACGCAGCTTTAAAGTGGAGTTCCACCCATTTTTGGAACTTTAGATCTATGTAATCCCCTTTAAAATGGCTTTTACCAATGGAAACTTTTTTTTTTTTTTTTGCTAGTAAATACCTTAATTTCGGCTTTATTTCTCCTCTCCTCACTTCCTGGTCCGATCGGCGATGACGTCATTCGGCGATCCGCAGTGTCTGCTTATATTCTATTCCAGAAATCTCGCAGTAGCTGTATCTGTACTGAGCCGTGCCTGCCCCGCCTCCGCCCCGCCTCCTCTCATTGAGTTGCATTGTATGAATGTATTAAGGCCGTTCTCTGCCCCGCCTTCGCCCCGCCTCCTCTCATTGAGTTGTATTGCAATTTCACAATGCAACTCAATGAGAGGAGGCGGGGCAGGCACGGCTCAGTACAGATACAGCTACTGCGAGATTTCTGGAATAGAATACATCCCAGCAGACACTGCGGATCGCCGAATGACGTCATCGCCGATCGGACCAGGAAGTGAGGAGAGGAGGAATAAAGCCGAAATTAAGGTATTTACTAGCAAAAAAAAAAAAAAAAGTTTCCATTGTTAAAAGCCGTTTTAAAGGGGATTACATAGATCTATGTATTCCAACCTATTAAAAATGGGTGGAACTCCGCTTTAATTTCTGACTGCCTATCTCATTTCATGAAGTGCTAAAATGGCAGGGCAGTGTACAAACCCCCCCAAATTACCACTTTTTGGAAAGTAGACATCCTAAGGAATGTCCTGAGAGGCATGTTGAGCTCATTGAATATTTCATTTTTTTGTCACAGGTGTTTGAAAAATGACTAAAAAGAAATGTTTTTTTTTTTTTTTTTACACAAAGTTGTCATTGAAATTATATATTGCTCACACATACCATGGGTATATGTGTAATTACACCCCAAAATATATTCTGCTGCTTCTCCTGAGTACAGGGATACCACATATGTGAGACTTTTTGGGAGCCTAGCTGTGTACGGGACCTCGAAAACCAATCCCCACCATCAGAATTTCAAAGGGCGTACATTTTTCATTGCATTTTCTCACTACCTATAACGGTTTAGGAGGCCCTGAAATGTCAAGATACCATAAAACCCCCCCAAATTACCCCATTTTGGAAATTAGACACCCAAGCTGTTTGCTGAGAGGCATGGTGAGTCCATGGAATATTTTATATTTTGCCACAAGTTTTGGGAACATTACAATTTTTTTTTTATTTTTTTTTTTAACACAAAGTTGTCACTAAAAGATAAATTTCTCACACATGACATGGGTATATGTGGAATGACACCCCAAAATACATTCTGCTGCTTCTCCTGAGTATGGGGATTCCCCATGTGTGAGACTTTTTGGGACCCTAGCTGTGTACGGGACCCGGAAAATCAATCACCATCTTCAGGTTTTCTAATGGCGTAAATTTTTGATTTTACTCCTCACTACCCATCACAGTTTCGGAGGCCCTGAAATTTCAAGATAGCACAAAACCCCCCCAAATGACCCCATTTTGCAAAGTAGACACCCCAAGCTATTTGCTGAGAGGCATGGTGTGTCCATGGAATATTTTATATTTTGCCACAAGTTCCAGGAAATATATTATAATTTTTTTTTTACACAAAGTTGTCACTAAATGATATATTTCTCACACATGCCATGGGTATATGTGAAATGACACCCCAAAATACATTCTGCTGCTTCTCCTGAGTACAGGGATACCCCATGTGTGAGACTTTTTTGCAGTCTAGCCGAGTACAAGACCCCGAAAATCAATCACCACTTTCAGGCTTTCCAAGGGCGTAAATTGTTGATTTTACTCCTACTCCTGACTACCTATCACAGTTTCGGAGGCCATGAAATGCCAAGACAGCACAACCCCCCCCCCAAGTGACCCTTTTTAGGAAGTAGACACCCTAAGCTATTTGCAGAGAGGCATGTTGAGTGTTTTGCAGATCTCACTTTTTGTCAAAAAGTTTTGGAAATTGAAAAAAAGAGGAAAAAAAATGCATTTTCCTATTTTTTCTTCGTTTTCCAAAAAAAAAAATGAGAGCTGCAAAATACTCACCATGCCTCTCAGCAAATAGCTTGGAGTGTCTACTTTGCAAAATTGGGTCATTTGGGGGGGTTTTGTGCCATCCTGGCATTTCATAGCCTTCAAAAGTGTGATAGGTAGTAAGGAGTGAGATCAACAATTTACGCCCTTAGAAAGCCTGAAGGGGGGGATTGGTTTTCCGGGTCCTGTACGTGGCTAGACTGCCAAAAAGTCTCACACACGGAGAAGCAGCAGAATGTATTTTGGGGTGTCATTTCACAAATACCCATGGCATGTGTGAGCATTATATCATTTACTGACAACTTTGTGTAAAAAAACAAAAAAAAAATAATAATTTTCCCGAAACTTGTGGCAAAATATAAACTATTCCATGGACTCACCATGCCTCTCCGCAAATAGCTTGGAGTGTCTACTTCGCAAAATGGGGTAATTTGGGGGGTTTTGTGCTATCTATATAAGCAATTTTCGCCATTGGAAAACTTGAAGATGGGGATTGGTTTTCCGGGGTCCTGTACGTGGCTAGACTGCCAAAAAGTCTCACACATGGGGTATCCCTGTACTCAGGAGAAGCAGCATAATGTATTTTGGGGTCTCATTTCACATATACCCATGGCATGCGTGAGCAATATATTAGTGACAACTTTGTTTAAAAAAAAAAAAACAAATTGTCATTTTCCTGAAACTTAGGGCAAAATGTAAAATACTCCATGGACTCAATATGCCTCTCAGCAAATCGCTTTGGGTGTCTACTTTCCAAAAAGGGGTCATTTGAGGGGTGTTTGAACAGTCCTGGTATTTTATGCTCCATCTTAGCAGCACATCACCCACTCTTCTAACCACTTGAAAACCAAGCTTTTTTTGTGACTTTTTGTTTACATGAAAAAATATTTTTTTTTTACAAGAAAATTACTTTGAACCCCCAAACATTATATATTTTTTTAAAAGCTTGATTTTTTTTTTTTTTTGCTTTTTTATGTTATTTTGACAGCTTTT
The DNA here is from genome assembly GCF_965119305.1 of Pelophylax lessonae. Lineage (NCBI taxonomy): Eukaryota > Metazoa > Chordata > Amphibia > Anura > Ranidae > Pelophylax > Pelophylax lessonae. The sequence goes on along the minus strand of NC_138769.1, from coordinate 392,769,666 downwards.
CTTTCATTTTTTTTTTTTTTTTAATCATTCTTATTGTTATCACAGTGAATTTAAATTTCCCCTATGATGGCAATCTGTAGTGACAGGTACTCTTTTTTAAAAAAATTGGGGTCTTTTAGACTCTAAATCTTTCCTCTGACCTTAACGCATCTGACCACACCAAAATTGGTGTGATAAAATGCTTTCCCAATTTCCCAACGGCGCTGTTTATTTCTGGCGTAACAGAAGTCATGAATTGCTCGTAGCTTCGGATATCTTAGGCCATAGAGATGATTGGAGCCATTCTCATCTTCAATCAGCTCTATGGTTAGATAACTGAACCACCGACTGCACTCTCGGGTTAACCGGTGGGACAGGAGAGCCCGAGAAAAAAACGTGGAAGGCGGCGGTGGGGGTGGGGGGGGGGGGGAGTCCCCTCCCACTGCATGTAAAAACAGTCTAGCGGCCAATTATCCGCTAGGATTGCTTTTACCTGTAAACCGACCACTGGCTGTAAAAAACAATACCAAGATGATGCCTAAATCTGCAGGCATCATCCTGGTATAACCACTCAAAGTCCAGCAATGCACCAGTACATTGCTGGTCCTTGTTTGGCATATAGTGTAGGTTTTTTTTTTTTTTTCATGCAGCCTCTGGGCTGAACGAAAAAAAAGAGAACCTATCAGAAATCAGCACAGGAATAATGTGTAGTATTACCCATCATTAACCGCCCAAACATCCACCCACTTAATTTAATGATGGGTATACAGGACACTATTCCGCGTATACCAAAATTGGATTTTAACTGCAGTGCTGAAATCAGAAAATCACCACAGCTGCTGCCAGCAAAGGTATCCATATATGCTTAGTGCAAATGCTGTTTGTGTCAGAATATATAAAATCAATGTGGTAGCCGACGAGTACCTGCAAGAGAAACAGGTCACAAAAGAATGAAAAACAAACAAAGTACAGTAAGCCCCCGTTCACACTTAGGCGACCTGTGAGGCGACCTGGTCGTCTCACAGGTCGCCGCAGGTCGCCTTCCATAGGGAAGCTGCGGACCCGTTCTAATAGGAGCGACACAAGTCGCTCCGACTTAGAAAAAGGGTCCGGAGCTTCTTTGGGGCGACCCGGAGGCGACCGCCATAGACTTCAATGTTATGAAGTCCGAGGCGGCCGCTCCGAGGTCGCAGCGCACTGCTCGCACCGCAACCTCGGAGGTCGCCAACCGAAGTCAGATCGCCCCTATGTGAACGGGGGCTAAAAGTACAGTAGGAAGTGTAGAAGAACATAAAAAATGACTGAGACGACAACTATTTTTGGCTTTTATGTATTTTTTTTTTTTCTTCAAACGTTGAGTTCCAGGTTCCAGCTTCGGGTCTCTCAAAATGACGATAGCCATCGAACATCTTTTGAGACCCTGTGTAAATGTGCCCTAAACTGTGCTGTGCTGTACCATACGCTAATAATCCACTAGTGTGTGGTAGCGACGGAAACAGTCACCGTGGCAAAGTCAGGACAGTCGGGACAATAATTCCGGGTGTCACGCCTAAATCAGCGCCTGCTGCAGACACAGCATCTTTTTTGGGGCCATCTTTGGGTAGGGGTACTCGGGAGGTATTCCGGAAAATGCCTCTCATGCAGCCGGCTCACTGCATCTGGTTGGGGAAGTTGGGCAGGAGCACCAGCTGGATACAGAAGGGCTCTGATTATCTCTTCTTGGAATTGAAAGAAGGATAATGTTCCGGCAGACGCTTTGTATGAGACAAAAGCGTTGTAAATAGCCAATTGAAAAATGTATACAGACACTTTTTTGTACCAGCGTCTTGCCTTACAGGCAATTAAGTACGGTCCCATCATCTGGTCGTTGAAGTCCACCCCTCCCATTTTACGGTTATAGTCGTGGACACAGAGGGGCTTCTCAACAACAACACCGTTGACCGTAGTAATTTGGACTGCCGTGTCTGGGTGAATGGAGGACAGAACGAAAACGTTCCGTTTGTTCCTCCACTTCACTGCAAGCAATTCATCGCACCTCAAGCAGGCTCTCTCCCCCGAGCTCAGTGGGGCATTTACTAGCCGTTGGGGGAAGCCCCGGCGATTAGATTGCACGGTGCCGCTGCAATGTCGCAGTCCCGCAAAAAAAATTGCAGATCGCCGCCATTACTCGTAAAAAAAAAAACAACAAAAATGACAAAAATCTTTCTCTTTAGTAAACGCAATAACTTTTGCGCAAACCAATCAAAATATGCTCTTTGCGATTTTTCTTTTTTACCAAACATATGTAGCATAAAACAAATTGGCCTAAAATGTTAAAAAAAAATAGATTTTTAAATTTTTTTTTTGGGGAATTTCAAAAAAAAATGTGAAAAATATTGTTATTTTTGCAAAATTGACGCTATTTTTATGTTTATAGCGCATGATCAAAAAATCGCACAGGTGATCAAATACCACCAAAAGAAAGCTCTGTTTGTGGGAAAAAAAGGACGTCAAATTTGTTTAGGTACAGAGTCGCACGACCGCGCAATTGCCCGTTAAAGTCACGCAGTGCCGAATCGCAAAATAGGCCCTGGTCAGGAAGGGGGTAAAATCTTCCGGGGCTTAAGTGGTTAAGCAGTCCCTGAGCTGCAAGCTACCCTTGTTGCTTACCCTCTCTATTTGCCCTGGTGGCCATTATTTACCAAAAGAGAAAGAAAATTCCACATTTTGAATGGTCACCAGAATAGGAATAAAGGAGATAACTTCCAATGAGGACACCAATGAGTTTTGACTACCAAGGAACTCTCCCACTTTAGGCTACATTCACACCTGAGTGTAGGGTTTTCGCGCGTTTTTTACCGCGATTTTTACCGCGATTTACAGGCGTTTTTACAGGCGTTTTTTGTGCAGGCGTTGTTAGATTGAATAGAAACCAATGGAAAACGCCTGTAATCTGCCCAAAAAGAAGCTCATGTACTTTTTTGAGCGTTGGGTGTTTTGCTTACAGCGTCAAAACGCTCAGATATGAACAGGGGCCATTGAAATGAATAGGATTTGTCTTGTTGGGCGTTTTGAGAGCTGATCCTAGAGCAGAAAAACTCCCCAAAAACACCCCAAAACGCCTACATGTGAACGGAGCCTAAGGGAGATTACTTTTTACTTCCTGTTGTGGCTATTGGACATGGAGTGAGGAAAAATCTTCCCAATAGGACGCAGATTAAAAAAAAAAAAAAAACAGGGGTCATAACCAATGTCTTTATGATTCACTCCATTCATACTTCTGCTTTTCCTCAGGACTGAAGCATGAATAAAGTGGGAGGGAATAAATATGGTTGATTAACCACTTTTTTTGCTGGTATCCAATTATCTGTAAGCCGCAGCATAACCCATTTGTCTCAGAAATAATACTGATCTTGTGTCCCCCCCTTAATGAACTCCAAGAAAATTATTTTATAGTGCAAAAATCCTGTTTTTTTTTTTTTTTTTGTGCTGAGGTGCGTTGGCAGCCCCGTATATATAACATCTCAGTAAACTCCAACGTTTTAAGATACTGCGCATGGATAATTGCCATGCCTGGCAGCAACAATTTTACTTATTATGTTATTATTATGTTATTTAGTTCATGCTTCTCCATCTTCTGCCTGGCTGATAAATTAACCTCCTGAATATGTCAACATGATTTGCTTTATCAAACAGGAACATATACTAAAGGAACTACTCAATATACTGCTACTGAATATGCATTGGTCTGTTATTTCTATTATTCCTCTCTAGGCTTGCGGACTGGTTTGATAGTAAAAGTATTTTTCACAGCAAGCTAATAAGTGCAGCCAGGAGCAGTGAGGGTCTGTCTTTGTACCTCTGTAGCCAGTGTAATCCCAGCTCTCTGTAACCCAGACACACCCTGTCCTGACTTTACATTGAAATTGATTTTTACTTTTACTTTTTTCCACTCAATCAGAAATGTTTTCCATTAAAATGTTTCCCCTTGCAGGCATCCTAAACCTGAAAGGAATTTTGAGAAAGTATGCAGTTTCCTAGAAAGTTAACCTGTTCATGCCTTTTTTTTTATTTTTTTACCATATACTGTATATTAGTTAGTTTCCAGTTAAAATTGTAGCAAGGCTAACATGCACACTTGTACTTTACTTTTTCAAAACATTTTTATTTTCAAATGTCTCCATAAAGCAGAATGTCTCCATAAAGCTGAATTATATATCAGCAGAAGTTCCTTAGAATTTACTTCTCGCTGTTCATCTATTGTGTGTTTTGACCACCTGTTAATGGAGGCAAGATCCCATCAATTAATTTATAGGCACACAACCAAGTATTTGTGTTTCATGGAGCACGCGCTCAGGTCAGGTTTGGGCCTCCCTAAATATTACAGTGCGAAGAAAACTGTGTAGTTAAATTGAATTAATGTGAACTTGTTAAGGATTGGTTTATCTTGCTTATGCTGGCATAACCAGTTTTTCATGTGAATAGGAGTTCAAAAATTTTGATCAGATGTTAAAAATTGAAGTTTGATGCAACACAATCATTTGCCTGACAAAATCACTTTTTGTTTTCTACATTTGTTGGAAAAAGTAAACAATCTCTACACTATTTTTCTATACACCATGGAAATGATCTGAATTTTCCAAACGCTTTCATCCTCGATTTCACAAAAAGTGGAAGGGGTTCGAAAGGGTAGTGAAAAATCTGCTAGACAGCACAGTTTTGTTCAGAATATCAAAATATCACTTTGTGGAATTGTCAGATTTAAAATGTGCATGACCAGCATCCATGGCTTTGCATATTTAAGCTTTGCATTTTCCTGCCTTTTCTCATACTTTCCCTATGTATGTAAGGCCATTGGTTTATTAGAAAAATAAGAAAGTTATTGAAAAGACCAATGTTCTCCTTTTCAATGCAAGATCCAAAATATTGTGTTTTTTCGTTCACTGACGGACACAGCTCCATGTCTTCTAGCCCCTTGGGCTTATGCTGCTCTCTACAGGAGTAGGACTAGGCGGAAACAATTTTGGCTACACCCTTGAGGCAGTCCCAGGGGGTATACCATCAGTTCTTTCTATAGAACTTCAGTTTTTTTTTTCTGCCTAGTCAGGAGTAAGGACCTGGCATTTTCCTTTTTAAATTGAATCATTTTCCCTTTTTCTTTTTTTTCCTGTGTGAACTACAATAAACCTGTTCCTGTGTGAACTACAATCAACAGCCGGACTGGGCAACGCACTGGATATCCTAGATCCTTATGGTCTTCCCAGTTTGGTCTGCGAGCAGGACCCAGCTATTAGCTCTGTGCTAGGTTGGCCGTGACATGCCCCACTGGACGGGGGCTGGCCGGCGAGTGAAATACCTCGCAAGGTCCCATAGCCTTGGTCACGATAGCAGTCACGAGCCGAGTTGCAGTGCACCTCGGGCCGCAACACCCCCATTCAAGGATGGTGGGGTGGACTGCTGGGAGTGGTGCCCACCTGATGCCAAGGTGTGGGGAGTAGTGTCCCCCCTCCTTTCTCTGGGAGTTGCTGGGGTGGTTGCGGGCCCTCCCTGGGGATGGTAGGCCCCCCTCTGTGTCCTTCCTCCCCTCAGATTTTCCCCCCTCTCCCTAGCATGATTTCCCTGTGTTGGTCGCCCTCACCTGCCCCCTGTCCCCCCTTAGCCCCCTTTTGGGGGGCACAGATGTTTTTTGGGCTGGGGGGCTTCACTGGTGCTGGGCCGGAGGGCAGTGGGTGTATGTTGCTCACTGCCCCCTTTTGGGGGAGCCTGTGTTGGACAGAAGGTGTCGGAGTCGATGTTTCCTACGCTGTTGAAAGCTAGAAAATCTACTTCCAGGAAGGTTTATTATCGAGTTTGGAAGGCGTACATTACTTGGTGTGAGTCCCAGGGGATTTCTCCCTGTTTCTTTTCTGGGTCTCGCCTGTTACAACTAGGTGTAGATCAATGTTTGGCTCTGGGAACCATCAAGGGACAGATTTCCTCTTTTGGCCATTGGTGGCAAAGTCCTTGGTTCACATCTTTTTGCAGGGAGTTCGCCATCTGGCTCCTCCGGTGCGATCCCTGGTACCTCCGTGGGAGCTAAACTTGGTACTGTCGGTGCTTCAAAAGCCTCCTTTTGAAAACATTCATGAACTTCCTTTTCTCACTCTGTCACAGAAGGTGGCCTTTTTGGTTGCTATTACTTCTGCGTGTAGGTTGTCGAGTTGACTGCGTTGTCCTGTCGGTCACCTTACCTGGTTGTTCACAGGGACAAAGGGGTGTTACGACCCTGTTAGACGTTCCTTCCTAAGGTCGTCTCTGGGTTTCATTTGAATAAAGATATTGTGTTATGTCCTAAGCCAAAACATCCTAAAGAAATTGCTAATGCTATGTGACTGAGTGCTAATGTCATCAGGTAGGGTTGTCACTTCATCCTTTTAAACCAGGACACACATTAATTACACAGGTTCTGTGGCTGATTAAGATGGTAATTTAACTCACTTGGTGCCTTATGTGCATATCAGCCTCAGAACCTGTGTAATTATTATGTGTCCTGGATTAAAGGGATGAGGTGGCAACCCTATCTACTGGGTGTACTGTGTTTTCCACCGTACAGCATTGAGGAAGCATCCCCTATTATTGGTCATGCTTGTAATAAGCCATATGGAACTTTGATCTTTCTTCTGCCTGCTTACAGTGACTTTGATCACTTCCAGCTATATGACCCGTACCCGAGGCCTGGCCTCTTTCATTCAGTCTATACCTTGCATAACTTCTGATGGTGCCAATGTCTGCAGCCTAAAGTTACATTGCTTTTGAAGTTTAGCTCTATCCGGTGTGGTTGGGTACCCTGACTATGGTCATGCAAGACTTTATGGCCTAAATCACGCTGTTATTTGTTGACTCTGATTCCCGACGCCAGATGTTTGTTCCTGCATCTTCTCTTGTAGACTCTATATTATAGGATTCATCTGTGACCCTAACGGCATCAGCCTTAGAAACAGTGAATGCTCTGGTGGCTCTGGGGATTAGTACACACTGATTTATGCCTTTTCTTTCCTAAAACTTTATCCTCATCTGCTTCTCAGGATCAGGATAAAGGGCTTTCTGGTGATCCTCATTGCTCTGGAATGGCCCATGCAGATGTGGGGTACCAATCTGGTAAGATTCCTGGCAGACGCTCCATGGGCACTGCCAGATTATGGTGTGGGTTTCGGGGGTTTCTATCCCAGAAGATTCTTTGTAGGACAAGTCCCCTCCTTCCCACATCTGTATTTGGACCAGTGTGTTGCTCTCAGGGTTTTCAAGGATCAGGTTTCTTACCTGTTTCAGAGAACATTGGCCTCCCGCTCCTTGATACCTTACTACATGTGATCTAAATCTGGTTTTCGTTTCACTTTAGAAACCACTGATCAAATAGAACAAGGGTCTCCAAACTTTCTAAACAAAGGGCCAGTTTATTGTCCTTCAGGCTTTAGGGGGGCTGGACTGTGGCCAACGGGAGTAGAAAATGTCCTAGTGTGGGAGCAAACAATAGTTCATCAATGGTGTAATTTGGAGGAACAGTGCCCCATCGTTTGTGTCAATGGATGAACTTATTTTTATTTATTTATTTCAGGTACTTATATAGCGCTGTCAATTTACGCAGTGCTTTTTACATATACATTGCACTTTCACATCAGTCCCTGCCCTCAAGGAGCTTACAATCTAAGGTCCCTAACTCACATACATACACAGTAGGGCCAATTTTATACAGGATCCAATTAACTTACCAGCATGTCTTTGGAGTGTGGGAGGAAGCCGGAGTACCCAGAGGAAACCCACGCAGGCACAAGGAGAACATGCAAACTCCAGGCAGGTAGTGTCGTGGTTGGGATTTGAACCAGCGACCCTCTTGCTGCTAGGTGAAAGTGCTAACCGCTACACCACTGTGCCACCCTGGCACTTATGCCCCATCGTTGGTGTCAGTGGATGGAATAGTGAATGGATTGGCAGTAATTATGGCCAATTGGTTTCAGTGGGAGGAATAGTTCCTTGTATAAGTGGGAGAAATGGGGCCCCAAGGGCAAGATAAAGGCAAGTAAAGGGTCACATCCAGTCCCCGAGTCGTAGTTTGGCGACCACTGAAATACAACATTGTTTCTCTTACGTCCTCCGACAGTCGCCGCCTCTTCATATTCGTCACTAATGGGGTTATTGACCTTTGCTCCGTAGGAGTAGCTAGGCAACAGAATATATTAATATCAAAGCTTTTAGCATATCCCACCCCCAGGGGGTGGTCCCCTCAGTCAATACCTCCCTGCTTCCTGCATTTCCAACCCAGTTTTCTAATGCCTAGCTCAGGAGTAGGTTGGGCTGTTCCTGTGCTGGGGCTCTTAGTCTCAGCTTCTTTTCTCTTTTTGATTTTATTTGGAGTTTATTTCTCTTTCTTTTACCTAGCTGTTTATTTTCAGCGTTAGTTAGCTTCTTCTGATGAAGATGATCGTGCGGAGCTGGGTCTCAGTCTGGCCACCCTGGATCCCAGGGCTCAGGGCCAGGGGCTTCCCAGCCTGCCATCGAGCGTTCAGCTTAGGTTTTACCCTGGCACATTGAACGACCCATCCCTGTTCGCTGCAGGGATGCTATCGGTGAGGTGGCTACCTCACTGGACGCCATTGCGGTTTCGCACCGCAGTTCCACTGCGTCATGCTTGCGACACTCACTGTCCTCAGTGCAGCGGTTTGGTCGCTGGAGCAGGCTCCCCACGCCTTCCGGACTGGTAAGTATAACTCTATGTGGGGACCTGTCTATTTGGGTGTCAGTCTGGGACTGTGTGACCCTGCATGTCTGTGTGGCTGCTGTGCTCCCTGTCAGTTCCTGTGTGGACTTGCTGCCTGTGTGTGGGCTGTGAAGGGGGGGGCTCTCCCGCTCTGCTGGGTGTCAGCATGAAGCAGTCAGATTTTGGGCATGCTGTGCGGCGATCCGCCATTTTTTTGCGGCAAAATCATGGTGGCCGGTCCTGTGTGGTATTGCACGGCGTTTTGGCGCCAAACGCCGCCATTTTGGCTGCGATCGATCAGGCCACATGTCGGCGCCATTTTCTATTTGCCCAAGGAATCCTCAGCCGAGCGGCCATGTTTGTGTAGCCTTGCATAGGCTTCATAGGGGCGGTCAGTCTTGCATCACTTCCTTTTGCTCTGGGACAGCGATCGGTTGCAGCAGCCTGTGTGATCTCTCCAGGTTTTTATCTTCCCATTTTTCCTGTATTCCTTGCCCAGTTTCTTGTCCCTGTGGGGGTCGGTGTATTCAGTGGGTGCGGTGGGCTACGCTTACCGCGATCTTAAAGGCGCAGTACCCCTTTTTTCCTAATATTACTGGGGCGCATGGATTCTCAGGATTGCAAGTTTCCTCCCGCCTTGGTGGGGGGCCAAGGGGCTGCTGCTTCCCCTGAGGGGGCTGATCTGGCTACTATTGTGGCAAATTTGGCTGCTCAGGTGCAGATGCTGGTGGCTGATCGATCCACAAAACGGCCCAGGGTGTCAATTTCCTTTGATTCAGAGGGCGATGGGGCTGCTATGGCTGGAGTGCCCTTCTCAGGGTCTCACTCATCCCTTGACCTTGTGGGGTCTGAGGGGGAGGCTGAGGTGGAAGGGGTTGATAATTCTCCCCCTGGCTCGTCTGAAGAGCTTGCACTCATGGATGAGTTGGTTGCTTCTATCAAGCAAACGCTGCATTTGCAGGATGAACCATGTCCTCCTGTTTTGATGTCCTCTTATGGGACGCAAAGGAAATGCAAAACATCGCAGGTTTTTCCTTGCTCTACGGATTTTCAGCGCGCGGTTGATGAGCAATGGCGCAATTTAAAAAAGCCTTTTGCTGTGCCGAGTAGGTTCAAGCTGCGTTATCCCTTTACACCCGCCACTGATGAGCGTTGGTGTGTGCCGCCTCAGGTGGATCACGCGGTGGCGATTTTGAATAAATCAACTGCGATCCCTGCTGAGGATACCCCGGTGTTCCGGGACCCGACGGACAGGAGATTGGAATCTCTGGCCCGTCATTCTTATACGGTTGCTGGCTCTATGCTGAAGCCTATTTTTGCTTCCATTATGGCAGCCCAGGCTATTGCGGATTGGACGCAGGTGCTCAGGCGCACCCTGGTGGCTGACTCTGCCCCGCCGACAACTTTGGCTATGGTGGATCAGATTCATCAGGGTGTCATGTATTTGTGTGATGTGGACTTAGATATGGTCCCTTTGGCTGCGCGTCTTTCTAGTGTGGCGGTATTGAACCGTCGCCTGATATGGCTGAAATGTTGGTCTGTTGACCAATCTTCCCGCAAGACTAATTTCCCGCAAGGCTAATTTGCCCTACGCGGGATCGCGCCTTTTTGGCGAATCTTTGGATACTCTGATAAAGGGTATTTCTGGGGGTAGGAGCACTCTCTTGCCCCAATCTCACAAGAATAAGTTTGTTCGTGGTAAGAAGAATGCCTCGTTTAGGCCCTCTCAGGGGTCCTTTCGTGCCTTTCGGTCGCACTATAAGGGCAAGCCCTTTAAGGGCCAAGGCTCCCAGAAGAAGCCGTAGACGGGTAGGCAGAAGTCCGACCAGTCCGGGACCGCTGCCCATAACAATGCGGCCTGAAGGGATGCCCTCACCCGGTTCTGGGGTGGGGGGACATTTGCTCGGTTTTCTTCAACCCTGGCTGGACCGCATTCGGGACAGATGGGTTCAGGAAATCGTTCGATCTGGATACAAGATCGAGTTTCTCTCTCGGCCGGCGGGCAGATTTTTCCCCTCAAACCTTCAGCTGACTCCGGAGCGCTTGCAGGATCTGCATCTGGCGGTGCGGGACCTGCGGGCCCAGGGAGTGGTGGTTCCAGTGCCTCATCTGTGCCTCCGGGACAGATTTCGGGGGTTCTATTCCAATCTGTTCACTGTGCCCAGAAAGGAGGGCAAGGTACGTCCGATTCTGGACTTAAAAGCTCTGAACCGCTTTGTGCGGGTTCGCAAGTTCCGCATGGAATCCCTGCGATCAGTGGTGGCTGCCCTGGTTCCGGGGGAATTCATGGCCTCCGTCGACTTGAAGGATGCATACCTTCACATCCCCATTTTCGAGGGTCACCAGAGGTACCTTCGATTTGCCATTGCGGAGGATCATTATCAATTCGTGGCGTTGCCTTTTGGTCTCGCTTCGGCTCTGCGGGTTTTCACCAAGGTGCTTGCGCCGGTTCTGGCCTTATTGAGGGCCCAGGGAATTTCTGTCCTGGGGTATCTGGACGATATCCTGATTCGGTCCGCGACCAGTCAGACCCTGGTGAACGACCTGTCCATCACGATGCAGTCTCTGCAGGAATTCGGTTGGACGATAAATTTTCCAAAGTCAACGTTGTGTCCGTCGGTTCGTCTTCCCTACCTGGGGATGATTCTGGACTCTGTTCAAGCGAAGGTCTTCCTGCCGGAAGACAAGCTTCGGACACTTCAGTGCGAAGTCAGGTCCCTCAGGGACAATCAGTGCTCGTCCCTCCGGACGTGTATGAGGTGTCTGGGATTGATGGTTTCGGCTTTCGAGGCAATTCCCTTCGCCCTGTTTCACACACGGGAGCTTCAAGCTGAGGTCCTGGCCAAGTGGGACGGGCGTCCGCAATCTCTGGATCTGCGGCTGTTGTTGAGCCGTCTCACCTGCAGGGGTCTTTTGTGGTGGCTCCAGTCCCCGGCGGTGTCGGGGGGCAAGTCCTTTGTCGTGGACGGTGATCACCACGGATGCCAGCCTGTCGGGCTGGGGTGGTGTTCTGGGCGTTCTGTCCGCCCAGGGAACTTGGTCGGAGGAGGAATCCTCCCTTCCGATCAACGTTCTGGAATTGCGAGCGATAAATCTCTGTCTTCTGCGTTGGACGGACAGGCTTCAGGGCCGTCCAGTTCGGGTACAGAAGGACAATGCCACAGCGGTGGCCTACATCAACCACCAAGGGGGCACCAGGAGTGCCCGAGCGGCGCGGGAAGTAGCCGACATTCTGTCTTGGGCCGAGACGCACGTCCCGGCGATATCTGCAGTTCACATTCCGGGGGTGGAGAACTGGCAGGCGGATTATCTGAGTCGCCAGACCCTGGACCAGGGAGAATGGTCCCTTCACCCGGATGTCTTCCAGATGTTGTGCGCGAAGTGGGGGTCCCCAGATGTGGACCTGTTCGCGTCTCGTCTAAACAACAAGGTGGAAAGGTTCGTGGCAAGGACGCGCGATCCTCGGGCAGACGCCTCAGACGCGTTAGTGGCCCCCTGGCATCAGTATCGCCTGATGTATGCCTTTCCACCGATTCAGCTGCTGTCCGGGCTCCTTCACAGGTTGGCCTCGGAACCGCACACGGTGATTCTAGTGGCACCGGACTGGCCTCGCCGGTCTTGGTACGCAGACCTCGTGAATCTGGCGGTCGACGCTCCGTGGCGTCTGCCACTTCGAGAAGATCTCCTGTCTCAAGGACCGATATTCCATCCTGCTTTACAGTCGCTGGCTTTAACGGCCTGGCTGTTGAAAGCCAGGTCCTGAAGGATAGGGGTCTTTCCCCTGAGGTCATTCCCACTTTGATCAAGGCTAGGAAGGCCTCTTCGGGGAAGATTTACTACCTTACTTTGCCTGGTCTGGGTCCAGGGGGTATTCCCCTCGCTCGTACTCGGTGTCGAGAGTGTTGGCTTTCCTTCAAACAGGCGTGGACCAGCGTATTGGCGTTGGCCACGATTAAGGGTCAGATTTCTGCGCTGGCCGTTCTCTTTCAACGCCCTGTGGCGTCTAACTCTTTGGTTAGCACCTTTGTTCAAGGGGTGCGACATTTGGTCCCTCCTAGGAGGGAGCCTTTGCCTCCATGGGATTTGAACCTTGTTCTGTCCGTGTTGCAACGTGCTCCTTTTGAAAAGATCAGGGAGATCTCGTTGTCTCTGTTGTCCAAGAAGGTTGCCTTCTTGGTGGCGATCACTTCGGCTCGCAGGGTGTCGGAGCTGGCGGCCTTGTCCTGCAAATCTCCGTATTTGGTGATTCACTTGGATAAGGTGGTCTTGCGACCTAACCCGTCTTTTCTTCCGAAGAGGATCTCGGAATTTCACCTCAATGAGGATATTATTCTGCCTTCGCTTTGCGCGAAGCCTAAGCATCCGAAGGAGGTGGCCTTGCATTCCTTGGATGTTGTTGGGCGATCAGGGTTTACCTGTCATCGACTAAATCCTTTCGCAAGTCGGATTCTCTCTTTGTCCTTCCTGAGGGACCTCGGAAGGGCATGGCGGCGTTGGCTGCGACCATCGCCAAATGGATCAGACAGACGATTGTGCAAGCCTATGCTTTGAAGGGGAAGGTTCCTCCTTTTCCTGTGAAGGCGCACTCTACCAGGTCTCTGAGTACGTCTTGGGCCTATCGTCATCAGGCTTCTGTGGCCCAGGTGTGTAAGGCGGCAACTTGGTCATCCGTTCACACCTTCTCGAAATTTTACAAAGTGGATGTTCAGGCATCGGCAGATGCTTCCTTTGGCCGTAAAGTTCTTAGTGCGGCGGTGCCTTAGGGTCCCTTGTTTGGGCCCTTTGCTGTTGGGGTGTTTTTACCCCTAGGTTACTTGTTCTTTCCTGGGTTGTTGCTCCTCTTGAGCACGTTTTCCTGTTGCCCAGTTGGTTCTCTTACTTTGGTAAGGTTCCTTTCTCTGATGTGGGTTCTGCGTTGCTTTAGGCGCGGCTGCTTTTTTCCCACCCCTCATGTCTACACTGCTATGGGACGTCCCAATTAGTGATGAATATGAAGAGGCGGCGACTGTCGGAGGACGTAAGAGAAAACTGAATTTTTGTAAAATATTACCTGTAAAATTCCTTTCTCCGAGTCCTCCGACAGTCGCCGCCCCCGCCCCTCTTTTGGGGTTTGTTTATGTACTCTACTGCTATGCTACTGAAACTGAGTTGGAAATGCAGGAAGCAGGGAGGTATTGACTGAGGGGACCACCCCCTGGGGGTGGGATATGCTAAAAGCTTTGATATTAATATATTCTGTTGCCTAGCTACTCCTACGGAGCAAAGGTCAATAACCCCATTAGTGACGAATATGAAGAGGCGGCGACTGTCGGAGGACTCAGAGAAAGGAATTTTACAGGTAAGATTTTACAAAAATTCAGTTTTTTCTCTTCTGTCTGGCTCTGGTTTGTGGTTTGAGCTGTGCAAGTCTCTCTCAGCATCTGCTTCTTTCAGCAAGACTGATTCACTTTTTGTCAATTCAGATGGACCCTGAAAAGGTTGCACTTCATGTTCCATCATCTCTAGGTGGCTCAGACAGACCATTACGATCAGCATATTTGCTACAGCTGTGCCCATTAAAAGGATCATTGTTCCCAGTGGTTTCAGATCACTCATGTTCTTTGAGTGTTTGTAAGTTTTGCAGAGAGTATATTTTTCAATGGCAATATGATAATATAGCCCTAAAGTTCAGCTGCAGGCAAATGACTAATTACTGTACGGAATTGTATAGATTCTATTTTCTCTGCCAAAGGATTAATATTCTTGTCTATTCTTTCCTGAGATTTACCCAACCCCACCAGACAGAGCCAATTTGGTTACCTGACCATCTTTCAAGCTTTTGGACTCATGATCAGGTTCCACCCTTTCCTATTGAGGCGCACACACTACGGGATGTGTGAGCGCTTGAACGCTTCTTTAACTTTCTGGGATCGGGAAACTATTCCCCATTTTTGCAAGGCTGTCTCTTGGTCTTCTATTCAAGGGTTCTCCAAGTTCTACCAGGTGGATGTTCATCTCCATCTGGTGCCAACTCCTGTTTGTTGTGTTGCTCACCCTTCAGCTAGACTACTTTTGGACATACCGAATAGTAAAAACTTCTGATGTCCCTCAGTGGAAGAGAAAGAAAATAGTATTATTGCACTCTTAGTAAAATGTTGTTTTTTTTTTTTTTGGAGTCTATTGAAGAGCACACCCCTCTTGTTTAGGATCATGCTCTCAGCACTGCTTTGCTACAAAACTGAGGCGCAGTAGCGGGGAGGGGTTATCTTGGGCTTACCAACTGGTTTTTTTTTTGTTTGCCAGTGTCCAATTTTCATGTAGGTGGCAGTATAACCTGAAGGTTAAAGAGCTCTAGTGTCCCCCAATAGATTCCAAGAGAAGGCCTTTTATAAGTACAAAAATTTAATTTTTTCCTTCTCTAATTTGAGATGTGTGATGGGCAGCAGCCAAATATTTTACTCACAATTCAGGAGCTTTGAATAGAAAATGTAAAATTAGGGATGTTTTTATTTAATTACAGATGGGAGGATTCATTCTTTTCCAGACAAATTTGTTTTTTGACTTCTATGGAAAATGAATGCGTTAAGTTCATGCTTGCTCCGCGATGTGGAAAATTACTGGCCCCATTATTATTGAGTCTTTCATTTTCGTGGCAGCAGGGTAGTCTAGTAAGTTTTAAAATTAATATTAAAGTGATCATTTATATGTTTCATTTGCAACGCTTTTATTCCTATATGGACAGATTACTAGTACCACCTTTATTGAAAAAGGGTTTAAAAATGTATAAGAAGTGATCAATACTTTTTCCAGTCTTCAGTGTGTACATCTGGTAAAATGAATCTTAAATCCATTACAATCAGCATATTTGCTACAGCTATGCCCAAAAAATGGATCATTGTTTACAGTGGTTTCAGATCACTCATGTACTTTGAGTGTTTGAAAGTTTTGCAGTGAGTATATATCAATGTCAATATGGTAATTAATATAGCCCTAAAGTTCTGATGCAGGCAAATGGCTAAATATTATACAGAATTGTATAGATACTATTTTCTCTGCCAAAGGATTAATATTCTTGTCTATCAATTCTTGAGATTTACCCAACCCCACCAGACAGAGACTCAAATTGGTTACCTGATTTTTCTCTGAAGCTAAAGCTGAACTCCAGGCAGATATAAAATACACAATAATGCTGCTCTGTTTTCACCATTACATCTTTAAATGTATGTTTCTCTTTTGTTCATTGACTGATCTTCTTAACAATTGGGTTATACTGCCCCCTACAGGAGTATGACACTAGGCAGAAAAAAAAGTTTGGCTACGCCTATGGGTAGTCCCAGGGGGTATACTCCCTCTCTGTGCTATAGGTACTCAGTTTTTTTTCTGCCTAGTCAGGAGTAAGGACCTAATTCCTTGTTGGGATCTCTGGTCCTGGCAAATTTTTATTTTTGAATAGATTTTTTTTTTCCTGCTTTTTTTTTCCTGTGAGATCTACAATCAACTGCCGGATTAGGCAATGGGCTGGATAATTTAGATCCAGTGGTCACCCCAGTCTGGCCAGCGAGTGCATGCAGAGCTCAGCGCTAGGTTGGCCGCAACATAGCGACACCAGAGGGGGCTGGCCTACGACTTAACCGCCTTGCGTAGTCGCATACGAACGTGTCTCAACCCGAGTCGCAGCATTCCTCCTGGCCGACAACTCCCCTATTTCGATGGAGAGGAGGTTCTGTCTGGAGCGGTGCCCGCCTTGTTCCTGATATATTAACAGCTGCCCCTCCCTTCCCCCTGGAGGGTTTTGGGGTGGATGTGGGCCCCTCCATGGGACGTTTGTACTCCTCCTTCCCATTGGGCAACTCCGTCATCGGTCTGGTGGTCCCTGTGGGCCATATTGCTCTGCATCCACCCCCGTCTTCACAGGGGCTGTGGAGTGGCCTGGTCCACCACCTGGGGTAGGGGCAGGGTGCTGTGCTGGCGATGGGGTCAGAAGGGGTGCGCCGCCGGCGACTGGGCGATCGGCTGTGGGGGGCTCTACCTAGTGGAGGCTCCTGCGAGGGGCCCTCCTTCCTGCCTGTCCCATTTTCTGATCCCTCCTGGTGCTGCCATTCTGCGGTAGCCCGTGTTCTCAATGCACGGCAGCCATGTTTGTGTAGTCTGGCAGCCATTTTGAACTTGTTTGCCATTGAAAATAGTGGCGGCCATGACAGTGGAGCCCTGTGGGCGACAATTTTGGTGGTGGGAGCCCCTCCTCATCCCCCGGTGCCGACTCCTAGATCTTTTTACTTCCTGATAGCTGCACGTGGAGTGCAGATTATCTTGGTGGCTTCAGGTGCCTGTTTCCACTGGGTGTCCTTTGTGTCCCAGGTGGAGGTGATTTTTGGGCAACGGGCTAGTAAAAAGCGCCCCCTGCCTCATCTGTCTCCTCAGATCCTGAATCTGATTCGGCCACCGTGGACATGGGTCACTCTGCTGGCTCTATGACCACGTGCCCTGAGTTCTCAGATAGCGAGGATGATTCCTCCACTTCTACAACTGCACACGAAAAGGCGTTGGAGGATGCACTGATTGGATCTGTGCGTGAGACCTTTAAAAATGAAGGATGCAGCTGAAGCTGCCACAGAGGCGTCGGTTCCGTTTGGCACTCACAAGCCATCCAGAGCAGCAAAGGTCATACGGTCCGGCTACAAGATTGAGTTTCGCTCTTATGGTGTCTACCTTCGAGGCGGTTCCATTTGCACAGTTCGAAACGAAATCCCAGCAAAGGGAGATTCTGGCCAAATGGTACAAGAATCTGCAGTCTATGGACAATCCGACCCGGCTGAGCCGGGGAACGAAAGAGTCCCTGATATGGTGGCTTCTTTCTCGGGCGCTTCGGCTGAGCAAATCCTTCCTCTCCTTGTATTGGACAGTGGTCACCACAGATGCCAGCCTGTCCATCTGGGGAGGCGTCCTTGACAAGAATTCTGATGAGGGGATCTGGACGCTGGAATAGTCCAGACTATCGATCAATGTCTTGGAACTCTGAGTGATCAGACTGTGCCTGGAACATTGGACGGATTGTCTTCGGGGCTGTCCAGTGCGCATTCAATCAGACAATGCCACGGGCGTGGATTATGTCAGTCACCAGGGGGGCACAAGAAGTGTCCTGGTGGCTCTGGAGGTAGCCAGCATTCTAAGGTGGGCAGTGCGGTTAGTTCCAGCCCTCTCCGCTGTACACATTTCCGGGATGGAAAACTTGCAAGCGGGTTATCTCAGTTGGCAGGCATTGGACCAATAGGAGTGGTCCCTTCATCCGGAGGGGTTTCATCTGTCGTGTCTCCGGTGGGGCATCCCCGAAGTGGATCTGTTGGTGTCCCGGCTCAACAAAAAGGTGCAGAGGTTTGTGGCTTGGCTACGGGATCCTCTTTCGTATGCCACAGACGCGCTGGTGGCCCCGTGGGGTCAGTATTGTCTGATTTACGTCTTCACTCATCTCAAGCTTCTGCCAAGACTTCTGTGCAGGATCGAGGCATAAGGGATTCCGATCATTTTAGTGGTCCTGGACTGGCCGGGCTTGGTACGCCGACATTCCTTGGAAACTTCCTCTCAGGGAGGATCTGCTGTCCCAAGGACCAATCTTCCATCCTGCTTTGCAGTCGCTGGCTTTGACGGCTTGGCTGTTGAACACCAGGTGCTGAAGGATACAGGTTTGTCGGTGATTCCAACGCTGTTAAAAGCTGGGAAGTCTACTTCTAGAAAGACCTACCATCGTACATGAAAGACGTACATTGCATGGTGTGAGTCTCTTGGGGTTCATCCTCGTTCTTTTTTGGTGGCTGGGATCTTGACCTTCCTTCAACACAGGGTTGAGCAAAACTGGCCTTGAGTACTATCAAGGGTCAGGTGTCTACCTTAGCGGTCTTCTTTCAACGGCCCTTGGCCACACACTCCCTGGTGCAAACTTTTCCTCAGGGTTCGGCACTTGGCTCCTCCAGTGCATTCTCCATTACTGCCTTGGGAACTTATTTTGGTGCCTTCAGTCCTCCAGAAGCCTCCTTTTGAGAATCTAGGGGGGATGCCCCTGCTTATGCTGTCTCAGAAGGTGGCCTTTTTGGTGGCTTTCACCTCTACGTGCAGGGTGTCGGAATTGGCGGCATTATCCTGCTGTTCACCTTACTTGGTGGTTCACAGAGATAAGGTAGTTCTTCGCCCCGGTCCGTCGTTCCTTCCAAGGGTTGTCTCTGATTTTCATTTAAATTTAAACATTGTATTGTCTTCCCTGTGTGCCTTGGATGTGGTCTGGGCGAGTAGGGTGTACCTGGCAGCTACGGAGTCTTTTAGGAAATCAGACTTACTATTTGTGCTCACGGATGGGCCTCGGAAAGGGTTGTCTGCTTGCTCTGCGACCATTTCCAGATGGATCAGACAAACAGTTATTCAGGCCTATTCCATCAAGGGTCAGGTTCCTCTTTTCCCTGTCAAGGCGCATTCTATTCGGGCGCTCAGTGCCTCCTGGGCTTTCCGTCATCAAGAGTCGGTGACACAGGTTTGCGAGGCGGCCTCCTGGTCGTCTGTGCACACTTTCACAAAGTTCTATAAAGTGGACGTGTTGGCATCTGCGGATGCTTCCTTTGGCTGCAAAGTTTTTCAGGCTGCTGTTTAGAGACCCTGGTCCTCTTTTAGGGTGTATTGTTCTTTTCAGGTGCGCTCCAGTTGTTTTGATTGAGCTCCTGTTTACCTGGTTGGCTATAGTTTAGCCTTGGGAATTTATTTTTCACTGTTCCCACTCCTCATGTTTAACACTGCTTTTGGACGTCCTAATGGTGAAAAAGATCAGGAGCAGTGTCAATGAACGAAAGAGAAAATAGGAGTTGTAATTCTTCTGACACTGCTTGTAACAAAACTGAGTACCTATAGCAAAGAGGAAGTATACCCCCTGGGACTGCCCATAGGCATAGCCAGACTTTTTTTCTGCCTAGTGTCCTACTTCTGTATTCTGCAGTATAACCCAATGGTTAAGAAGATCAGGAGCTGTGTCAGCCAATGAACTTTAGAGAAATGGATTTTACGGTAAGTCAAAAATCTCATTTTTTTAAACTGCTGGCAGTGCAGTGCAGTACAAGGGTCTCAGTTTGGTTTATTTTCAGTCTATTTTGGTCCTTAGGTAGCCAATCAGTTTTTTTACTAGTACTTTTTTTTTAAATGTTGTTTGTATGATGAGCATCATTTTTGTGACAATAGCCAGTCCCTGGAATTCATAAAGACTGACTCCAAACGGATTTCTCTTCCATTCATTGACATTGGCTTGTCTGGCTCTGTGATTCCAACCATGCTATAAACAAGGAAATCTACATCTCAAAAGCTTTATCATCGGATGTGAAAGGTGTACATTTCCTGGTGTGAGGTTCGAGGAGTCCATCCTTGTTCCTTTTCGGTGACTCAGATTCTGGCCTTTCTTCAATGGGGTTGAATCAGAAACTGGCTTTGAGCACCGTGAAAGGCCAAGTGTCTGCCCTGGCAGTTTTTTTTCGAAGACCTTTGGCTTCCCATTCATTGGGGCGTAAATACTAAAGATCGATCGGTTATCGGCAAAGCCGATCTATCGAGGGCCGATATGGACTTTCCCCGATATATCGGAATCGGCTTTTTATTTACCGATATTGCCGATATTTCAGGGAAAGTGCTTGTACCGGATGATGCCTGCAGCTAGAGGCATCAACCCGGTACCGGTGTCCATAGCCGACGGTCGGCTGTCTTGTAATGACAACAGATACTGCTGAGATGCCGCTCGGCTGTCATTCTAAGGAGCGGGAGGGGAAGTCCCCCCCCATTGCCTTCCGCAGCTCGCACGGGTCTCCCGTCCCACCGGGACGCCCGGGAATCCTACCTTCACCACCGCCGTCTGACCCGGGTCCATTTCTTTGAATTCAGCGCTGCTGCGTACCCGGAAGTGGTGTCATGACATGCCATCACTTCCGGGTACTGGCGGCGCCAAATTCAAAAAACGTACAGCATTCAAAACAGCCAAACTTGGCGTTTTGAATGCTTAAGTGCAGAAGAGGGGTTTGGGGTCTTTTAGACCCCCAGATCCCTCCACCACAGTACCTGTAGACATTTAAAAAAAAAAATGTTTTTTTAATTTCCGAAAATTTTGGCAGATATTGGCCGATACCGATACCCGATGACCAAAATATCGGTATCGGCGGTAAAAAAACAATATCGGTTGATCACTAGTACATACCTTCAGGGGGTTCATCATTTTACTCCGCCTGTAATATTTCCTCTGCTAGCGTGGGATTTGAACCTGGTTCTGTCGGTTTTCAAAAGCCTCCCTTTGAAAACATACAGGAGATCCCTTTCCTTACGCTGTCAAAAAAGGTGGCTTTTTTGTTGGCTATTACCTCTGCTCGCAGGGTGTTGGAGCTGGCAGCTTTGTCTTGTCGTTTTTCCTATTTGGGGTTTCTCAGGAATAAGGTGTTTCTGCGACCATGGCCGTCATTCCTCTCAAAAGGTTGTCTCTGATTTCCATTTGAATGAGAACAATGTGCTGCGGTCCTTGTGTCCCAGGCTGGCTCAACCTAGGGAATTTGCCTTTTTATACTCTGGATGTTGATTGAGCTATTTGGAAGCCACTGAGTCCCTTTGGGGGTCAGACTCACTCTTTGTGATTACGGACGGCCCGCAGAAGGGGCTTCCTGCTTCCTCTGCTACCATATCCAGATGGATCTGACAGGCGGTGGCCCAGACTTATTCGCCTAGGAGTCGGGATCCCCCCTTCCCTGTGACTGCACATTCTACTTGGGCACTTCATGATTCTTGGACCTTCTGTCATCAGGCATCAGTGGCGCAGGTGTGCACGGCGGCCACTTGGTTGTCAGTGCATACTTTTTTTTTTTTTTTTACTAAGTGGATGTTTTGGCATCTGCTTTTGCCTCCTTTGGCCGCAAAGTTTTTGCATGCTGCAATTTAGAGGATCTGTTTTTCTCTCTTGAGGGTGTATTTCAGGTTGGGCTCCTGTTCTAGCTGAGCTACTATTACCTGGATTGGGTTGTGTTTAGCCTTGGGTTTGTTATTCCCACCACTCATGTTTGGCACTGCTTTGTGACATCCCTATGGTAAAGAATATGGAGCTGTGTCTGTCAGTGAACGGAAGAGAAAAAAAGGATTTTTGTACTCACTGTAAAATCCTTTTCTCAGAGTTCATTGACACACAGCACCCACCCCTCTAAGGAGTTTTTATGCTTCTGTTCCTGTTTGTTACAAAACTGAGTATCTCTAAGCAGAGAGGGGGATTATGCCAGCTGAAGACGGCCCACAGGGCGTAGCCAAGCTTTTGTGCTGTCTGTCTAGTCCTACTTCTTTAGAGGGCAGCATAACCCTTTGGTAAAGAATATTCAGCTGTGTCTCTAAATGAACTCCATATAGGGCAAAGTGTAATGTGTTAATGTTTGTAAATGCAAGTATCCTAAATCAAATGAACAATAAAAAAATACAAGAAATGGTATTTAAGGAGAAGTGCAAAAATATCAAAAGTTTAAACACAATACATATTGATAAATATTTGCATGACACCCTCTACCTAAAAAATCCCACTATGTAGTTCAAATTATTACAGCAATGTCAACACCCCTAGGAATTTCACATGAAGCCCAAACTATCTGGAAACACTAAAACATATGGTCAAAAATGCAACAAAATGAAAATCAAATGCAAGTATGATTACAGAGCATCAAGCTCATATATCTATGCATGAGAGCATGTGAGGACAATATAACTTAAGTCATAGGATCTCAAACAGTGGTACTTGTAACCCAGGGGAAGAACGCTGCAGACATGACAAAATGCCAGGCCATTCTTACAGGCAAGGGTCAACAGCTTTTGTTTTTTTTTGTTTTTTCAATAAAGTTGAACTCCAGGGAAAAAATGACTGCCTGGGTTAATTGCTCATCTTTCCTAGAGGATAAGGAATAAGGCCATCTAAAAAATAGGGTGCAGCTCTCTAACATCCCTTTCAAAGCAGGACCTGCAGTCCTGCATTGTATGTGTGGTTACTGAGGCCCCTCCACAACCCAGGACACCAGACAGTGGAGGAGAGCACCAGTTAATGGGAGCAAGGCATAATGTAAACATATTACCTTATTCATCATTCCCTAGGCAAAATATATAATTAATCCTTGCGGTGCAGAAGGGGGCCCACTACAGGTAAAGTTTTTATTTCCCAAACTTCAGCTTTGACACCATAATCAAGTTTGCATTTTATATTGGTTGTATTCTGTTTCTCATCAGCTAAATTGTGACACTTGTTTTTGCTCTAGGAATCTTGGTGAGTTAATTGATCGGTTTGCTGGGGATTTCAAGGCCCAAGGTCCACCAAAGTCTACTTCAGAGGATGCCGGAGCTGTGTTGCCAAGCTGTGCAGACTTGTTTGTGTATTACAAAAAGTGTATGGTGCAGTGTTCCCAGCTTAGCACAGGAGAGCCAATGATTGCCCTTACCACTATATTCCAGAAGTACCTGCGGGAATATGCCCTGAAAATTCTTTCTGGTAATCTCCCCAAGTAAGTGTCTATCTTTACTATTCATAAAGTAGTGTAGTATTCTCTATTTGGTTCTTAGAACAAAACCTTGCTTAGATTTGATCTTTAAGAAGTAACTGCCAGTTGTACCTGCAAATATGACCATTGTCTTGTAACATGAGTCTGTATTGGGTGAGTATAGTTAGGCAATGGGGTTTGTTTTTTCACTAGCTCCAGCCAAGAAAAAAAAAATAAAAATATATTTCGTTCATTGACGGACACAGCTCCATATCTTCTTTGACCCTTGAGTTCTGCTGCTCTCCTTAGGAGTAGGACACTAGGTGGAAAAGAATTGACTACGCCTATAGGGCAGTCCCAGGGGATATACTTCCACTTCCTGCTATAGGACTTCAGTTCTGTTTTGCCTAGTCAAGAGTAAGAACCTAGCTCCCTGCTGGGATCTTTGGTCCTAGCATTTTTTTCCTTTTTAAACTGAAGTCTTTTCCAGTGAGAACTACAATCAACTGCCAGACTGGGTAACACACTGGATATCCTAGATCCTTGCGGTTCTCCCAGTCTGGCCAGGGAGCCCATGCAGACCACAGCTCCGCGCTTGGTCGGCCACGACATAGCCCCACTGGACAGGGCAGGCCTGTGAGTGAAACACCTCACGAGGATGCACATGACCTGGTTGCGGCCTAAAACGCAGCGTACCTCTGGTCCGCAGCACCCCCCATTCTAAGATGGGGGAGGTGATCTGCCCGGAATGGTGCCCGCCGGTCCCAAGGTGTGGTGAGTAGTGTCCCCCCCTCCCCTCTGGGAAATGTTGGGGTGGGCGCAGGCCCCTCCCTGAGTTGAGGGGGCCCCCATGTGTCCTTCCTACCCTCATGGCGCCCCCTCCTCAGTAGCAGGGTTCCCTGGCACACACACCCCTCCCCCCCAGTCCCCTCTTCTGGAGTGGCTGTGCTAAGGTGAGCTGTGGCCAGAGGATGGGTGGGAGTGTGCTGCTGCGGCTCAATTTACAATTTTTTTATGGGAAAAATATCCTGGGAAATCCCTGTCTAGGCCCCCCTTGCTGGGCTTAAGTACCTAAAGGGTCCCGGGAGTCGAAGGCCTGCCACGTGGCGCTGCCATTTTCCCGTGGCTGAACATCATGGGAACTTGGCGGTCATGTTTGTGTAGTCCGCGGCCATGTTTTAGTGGTTTCCTATTTAAATCAATGCAGCGGCCATTTTCGTGTAGCCGAATGGAGCGTTGCTTGGCCGTGGGCCTCTAGTGGCTTGCTGCCAGCTGCTTGGCGCTCTCTGTTCCTCCTAAGTCGGTGGTGGTGAGTCCCTGGGGCTATACATACTCCCTCTTCTGCTATAGCAGCGCTGCTTGGTGCACTTGGATCTGTGGTGCCATCGGTGCAGCGGTAGGGGGTTTTACAGCGTTTTATTAAAATTTTTTTGCACAGCTATTGCTGGCAGTCCCCAGCTTACTATGAAGTCCCTAGAGCACGTGTCATCACCTGACCCACTCTCAGAAGCGGGACCCTCTGGGTCTCAGTCCACCCTGGCGGCCATGATGGCAGTCCTGCAGTCCTTGTCCAAAGTGGATATGGCCTTTCAAAAAAGACCTAGCAAAAAGCACCCCTTGCCTTCACCTGCATCCTCAGATTCATAGGCTGATTTGGCCACCGTGGACACGAGTAACCCCACGGGGTCTGCGTCTACACACCTCGAGTGTTCGGACAGTGAGGATGATTCCTCTTCCACTACATCTGCGCAAGGAAAGGCACTGGTGGAGGCACTAACTGTATCAGTGCGGAAAACTTTAAAAATGGAGGACACAGTTAATGATGCGTCAGCTGGTACCCACAGACCATCCAAGGTTGACTAAGGTGTTCCCCTTTCCTGCCCATTTTGACGAGATTGTTGCTAGTCAGTGGGGTTCCGCGAAACACATTGTTGGGATACCCAAGCGTTTTGCTAGGAGGTATCCTTTTGAGAAGACCCTCTTAAAGAAACTGAGAGTTCCACCGGTGGTGGATTCTCAGGTTTCCAGATTAAATAAAGTCACATTGCTGCCAGTGGAGGACGCTCCGTCTTTTAAAGACCCTGTAGACAGGAAGGTGAAATCTCTGGTCCGCTACCTTTTTACCTTGGCAGGTTCAATTTTGAAGCCGGTGTTTGCCATAACCTTGGTCTCCCAGGCCTTAACGGAATGGGCAAAGCTTCTATGCCAGGATTTGGAAGGGGGTCAGCATCCCCCTGAGCTGGCGGTGCTGGTGGATCTGTTGATAAAGGGGTTACAGTATATCTGTGCCTCTCTGGATGCGACCCTTTTGGCCTACAGGGTATCTGTAACAGCGGTCACTCTTTGCCGCATAATTTGGCTGAAATGCTAGTCTGCGGACCAGGCCTCCAAAAAGGTGCCAACGGATCTCCCCTTTGTGGGGGACCACTTTTTTCGGAGTTCCTATGGGAGAGATCATTAAAGGTCTCACGGGAGGTAAGAGCACCCTGCTTTCGCAGATTACTAAAATCAGAGAGCCTCGCCACAAACATGGGTCTGTCTTCTCGGCCCACAAGCGGCACTTTCATCCCGTGGGTCACATTCTTGGGAGGTTCCAAGAGACCCTAGGTTGGTAAATTAAAAGCGGGTTCCACTGGCCCCGCAGACAAGTCCTCCTCTACCTGAAGGGGTGCCTTTACCCGTACATGGGTTAAGGGGAAATCTTCGCTTCTTTCCGGACCCGTGGACCTCCTTCATTCAAGACAAATGGGTCCACGAGTTGGTCTGGTTACAAGATCGAGTTTCGGGCCTTGCCTCCGGCAAACTTCTTTCTTTCCAACCTGCGCCTGTCCCCGGATCGGCTACAAGGCTTTCTCGGGGCAGTTCAGAATTTGCTCTCACAAGGAGTCATTGTACCAGTTTCAGATTCGGAACGTTTTCAGTTTTATTCAAACCTTTTTACTGTTCCCAGGAAGGAAGGCAAGGTCCGTCCAATCCTGGCCCTCAATGCCCTGAACCACTTTGTGCGGGTTTAAAAATTCCAAATAGATTCTATTCACACGGTAGTGGCATCCCTTTAGGGGATTTTCTGGCCTCTATCGATATCAAGGACGCTTACCTTCATATCCCAATATTTGCCGGGCACCAGTGTTTTCTTCGCTTAGCCGTAGGTGAGGAGCACTATCAAATTCGTGGCATTACTCCCTTGGTCTTGCCTCAGGTCCTCAGGTGTT
Organism: Pelophylax lessonae; assembly: GCF_965119305.1. Taxonomy (NCBI): domain Eukaryota; kingdom Metazoa; phylum Chordata; class Amphibia; order Anura; family Ranidae; genus Pelophylax; species Pelophylax lessonae. The sequence goes on along the minus strand of NC_138769.1, from coordinate 392,743,276 downwards.
CACAAAAGTGTTGGCCCTGGTGTTAACCTTGCTCAGGCAGAGGGGGATTGTGGTACCTGGACGATCTCCTTGTGCGAGCAGAGTCCCCGTCTGTCCTACAGAATGATTTGGACATCACTGTGCGAACTCTGCAAGAGCTTTGCTGGATGCTGAATTTTCAAAATTCAGCTCTGACTCTATCCAACAGATTGGACTTCTAGGGCCTGACTCTGGATTCAGCCTTTGCTCTTCTAGAAACAAAACTGCTGAAGTTGCGGCATGCGATTCGGCTCTTGTTATCCAACTGCCAGTCATCTCTCAGGACTTGCATGCAAGGGATGGGTTTAATAGTCTCCACCTTCGAGGCGCTTCCGTTTGCTCAGTTTCTTACCAGACCTCTGCCAAAGGAGATTTTGTCCAAATGGGACAAGAATCCTCGGTCCTTGGACAATCTGGTTCTGTTGGGCCAGAGTATGAGGGGATCCTTGCTGTGGTGGCTCCGTTTACCGGCGTTCTGGCAGGGAAAGTCATTTTCTTCCCCTGTACTGGACGGTGGTTTCCACAAACGCCAGTCTGCATGGGTGGGGAGGTGTCTTGGGCATGGAATCGGCCCAGGGAGTTTGGTGTCAGGAGGAGTCCAGCCTGCCAATCAATATCCTGGAAATTCAGGCGATCCGGCTTTGTCTGTCCCAGTAGACGGATCATTTGCAGGGGTGTCCGGTAAGGATTAAATCGGACAATGCCACGGCTGTGGCATATGTCAATTATCAAGGGGGTGCCAAAAGTGCCCTAGCGGCCAATGAAGTGACCGGCATTCTAAGGTGGGCAGAACGCTTGTTCTAGCCCTCTCTTCTGTGCACATTCCAGCGGTGGAAAATTGGCAGGCGGACTACCTCAGTCAGCAGTCCCTGTTTCTTTTCAGTGTCACGTCTACTGGAGTTTCTACAAAGAGGTGTAGATCAAAGTTTGGCCCTGGGCACCATCAAGAGTCAGATCAAGAGTTCGCAGGGACAAAGTCATACTACATCCATGTCAGTTGTTCCTTCCTAAGGTTGTCTCGGGGTTCCACTTAAATGAAGACATTGTGTTGCCTTCATTGTGTCCTAAACTGAAACATCCAAAAGAAATTGCCTTGCATTCCCTGGATGTGGTTCGGGCCATCAGGGTGTACTTTGTACCCTGATTTCTTGTTTGTCCTTACCGATGGTTCTCGTAAAGGGCAGGCTGCATCTGCTGGGACCATTTCCAGATGGATCAGGCAGATGGTGGTGCAGGCCTATTCTATCAAGTGTCAGGTTCTTCCTTTCCCTGTTGAGGTGCTTTCTACAAGGGTGCTTAGTGCCTCTTGGCCTTCCGTCATCAGGCGTCAGTGGTACAGGTTTGCAAGGCAGCCACCTGGTCGTCTGTACACATGTTCACAACGTTTTACAAGGTGGGTGTACTAGCATCTGCGGATGCTGCATTTGGCTGCAAAGTTTTGCATGCTTCTGTTGCAGAGGCTCCTGCCTATTGAGTGTGTATTTTTATTGGTAGGTGGGCTCCAGTTGTTCCATGTTGAGTTTCTGCTTTATCTGGTTAGCTAAGTTTAGCCCTTTTGGGAAATATATTTATTGCTGTATTTTACCCACCCCTCACTGCTTTGGGGCGTCCCAAGGGTCAATAAAGATATGGAGCTGTGTCCGTCAATGAACGAAAGAGAAAACTGAATTTTTGTCTTAAAGTAAAATCCTTTTCTCTGATGTTCATTGACGGACACAACACCCGCCCCTCTGTTGAGTTGGGTTATGTATTCTTCTGACCATGCTTGTTACAAAACTGAAGTCCTATAGTAGGAAGTGGGAGTATACCCCTGGGACTGTCCTATAGGCATAGTCAATTCATTTTCGCCTAGTGTCCTACTCCTAAGGAGAGCAGCATAACCTAGGGATCAAAGAAGATATGGAGCTGTGTCCGACAATAAACATCAGCAAAAAGGATTTTACGGTAAGACAAAAATCCAGTTTTTTTTTCTAAGTACCCAACCTCCCTCTTCTTTTTCCTGCCCATCATCTTACTGGATACTGCATCCACTGCAAGCATTATATCAACTTTCATGTTGAATATCTCAAGTCAGAGTAAAGATATATTTCAGGTAATTTCACTGTCAGTGGAAACATTATTTCTTTACATTGACTGAAATAAATCAGCAAAGTAAAGCATATTTTAATATTTGCCTAGGGTCATCTTTCATATAGCGTTTGGCATGAAACTATACAGTATTTCAGGTTGCAATAAATTAGATTTCAGAGGCCTGGTTTTAATAAACCTTCTAGTTGTTCATCTGATTAATTTTGAACCCATCTCCTCCAGTGCTTTGCTCAAATATAGGTAAAGAAATGGACCATTCATGGGATTTTAATAATTACAGCAAACACTTTTTAATAAAAAGCCTGAAATAGCCTACATATTTTTTCCTTAGAGGACTTAAGGTTGGACTCTTTATAAATGTAAATTGTCCTGCCAGGAAATCATGTTTGAAGCCATAGGAGTGACACTCTAGAAGTTACTGTTGCAGTGGTTGACTCATCAAGTCATTTAAAAATTGAACAAGCTAAACTTCCATGTATGGCTGACTTTAGGAGGATTTCCGAGAATAATGTAAATCTCTTCAGAGATATTTATCAAAGACCTGCCCTGCTTTTGTTGCAATGCAATCTTCTCTTTCGTTCATTGACGGACACAGCTCCATATCATCTTTGACCCCTGGGTTATGCTGCTCTCCATAGGAGTAGGACTAGGTAGAAACACAACTTGACTACGCCCTTGGGCAGACCTAGGGGGTACACGTCCCACTTCTTGTAGTAGGACTTCAGTTTTTTCAGCCTATTCAGGAGTAAGGAACTGGTTCCCTGCTGGAATCTGTAGTCCTAGCTTTTTATCCCCTTTTGAAATTGATTTTTCTCTATCGCTCATTGACAGACGTAGTCTTCTTGATTCTCAAGAGCTGGGTTATGTTGTCTCCGCAGGAGTAGGACTAGGCAGAAAGACAAAACGTTCTGGCTCCACCTTAAGGGCAGTCCCTGAGGGTATATCCTCCCTCTCTCTGCTACAGGGAATCAGTTTTTTCCTGTCTAGTCAGGAGTAAGGACCTAAGTTCCTTGCTGGGATCTTTTGGTCCTGGCAAGATTTTTTTCTTTAGAAAAAGACATTTTTTAGGTAGTTTTTCTCCAGTGTTTTTTTCCTGTGAGATCTTCAAGCAAAAACGCCGGACTGGGCGACACTTGTGGTCACCCCAGCCAGCCTACGAGCGCGCGCAGACCATTGCATTGCGCTTGGTCGGCCGCGACACATTCAAGTAAGTATGCGGGGCCGGGCGACGGGCTGGATGTTGAGATCCAGTGGTCACCCCGGTTTCTGCCTACGAGCGCGTGCAGACCAGAGCTCCGCGCTGGGTCGGCCGCGACGGAGTCCCAGTGGAGGGACTGACCTTGCGAGTTAAAAGTCTCGCTTGGACGCCAGGAACCAGAGAGTCGAGGCGTCCGGAGTGGTCCACAACCCCCCACCCCGGTGGAGAGGGTATTGTGAAGAGAGGGTGCCTGTCGGTTTGGTATGGTGAGTAAACGTTCCCTTTTTTCTTTCCTCGTTATGGGGCAGCATGAATTATGGGCCCCTCCATACATGGTCAGTATATATCTGACACTAAAAAGTCCCCCTTGTAAATACAGTATGTGTTTGTGGGAAGTGGACTTGGTTTGAGAGCTAACACTCTACCCAGCAGACTGTAACATTACAGCAGACATAGGAGGTATAATCCTACCTTATTTATAGTGTATCTTCTGTAGATCCATATATCGCCACTTAGCAGAGATGCAGGTGGATGTGCTGGGAAAACGATTTCGGCGGTCCGCCGCCATTTTGTCGTAGACCAAGTGCATGTATGTCCTCAGGTCACGCCGGCCGCCATGTTTTTGGAGTCTTATGTCTCTTGTATGGGGGCGGCCATGTTTCATGAGCCCAGCTACCTCGTGGAGAGCTGGGAACGCCGGAAGGCGTACACAGGGGGCGGAGCCACGTCCTTCTACCCGGGAAAAAGCAACAGCTCCTTCCAGTCTGTAAAAGACAGACGCTGACTGCAGTTGGTTGGAAACTTCACTGCATCGGTTGGTGAGCCTTGGGGGTCCCTCTCTCTCTCTGTGGGGATCGAGAAGCAGGTACTCTGAGGGGCGCTATTGCGCTAGGGGGAGACACATAAAAAAAAAAAAAGTTTTTTTGTTTTTTCTGGCAAAGGCGTCCTGAATTAACATGGACCCTGCCACTCATGTATCTCCTCCGGATCCCCTCGAGGGGTCTGCAGGATCCTCCAGCACCCCACTGACGATTGAATCATTGTCAGCTATTATGGAAACTTTTGTGTCCCGGGTGGAAGTGGCTTGTCAGGGACAGGGCGCAAGAAAGCGACCCCCCGCCTAACCCCTTATTATCTGAAACCTCGGATTCAGACTCTGAGCCTATTTCTGCAGTTGCAGGTACTTCATCTGGGATTGGTGTCTCGGGTACTGTCTCTTCAGACAGCGAGGAGGATGTTTCGGCATCAGCCATAGCCAGAGAGGAAGCGTTGGTAAACGCACTCATTGTATCTGTTCAAGAAACCTTAAGATTACAGGGTATTCCGTCGGAAATAGCTGAAACTGAAATCCCTTTTGGGACTAAAAAACGCATCAAAGTGGCGAAGGTTTTTCCATTGCCCAAATGTTTTGGCAATCCAATCGAAGAAGAATGGCGTCTGCCAAAACGCACTTTTACTATTTCTAAACGCATTAACAGGCGTTATCCGTTTGAGGAAACCCTCATTAAGAAATGGACAGAACCACCTGTGGTGGATTCACCAATTGCTAGATTGAATAAAGCCACGGTTATTCCTCTAGAAGACGCTCCGTCTTTTAAAGATCCAGTGGATCGCAAGATAGAGGCTATGTCTCGCACCATGTTTTCCTTGATTGGATCAGCTTTCAGACCTATAATAGCTATTGGTCTGGTTTCGCAGGCTGTAACTGAATGGACCAAGTGGTTACGCCGGGACTTAGAAGAGGTCCCTCAGGCGGTATCAGATTTGTTGGAACAAATGATACAGGGGTTACAGTTTGTGTGTGATGCGGCGTTAGACGCCACTCCATTATTGGCGCGAGCATCAGTCTCAGCAGTGGTTCTCAGGCGTACACTGTGGCTAAAAGGTTGGTTAGCCGACCAAGGTTCCAAAAAAGCATTGGCTAATATCCCCTTTTTAGGAGAGCGTCTATTTGGAGCCAACTTAGATGTGATCATTAAGGATCTCACGGGTGGAAAGAGCACCTTTTTACCGCAAAATTTTAAAGGTAAAGGAACTCGTCAAAGACGAGGGCCTTCTTTTTCTGCTCACAAGAGGTTTTTTCGTCCCGCGGGTGAAAAAATTAAGTCCTCCAAAGCTCCTTCAGGAGGCGTCAGGGGTCGCTGGTCGGGCAAGCAAAAGCCCGCCCCCTCCAGACCTGAAGATAAACCGTCCAAAGCCTGAAGGTGCGCCCCCACCCATAACTGGGGTGGGGGGACGTCTTCGCCGGTTCCCGGATCCATGGCTTTCCAGAATCCCGGACAAGTGGGTTTGCGAAGTCATAAGGTCAGGGTACAAGATCGAGTTTCGATCTCTCCCACCGGCGCGATTCTTCCCTTCCAATATTCGACTATCCCCGGATCGTTTAGAAGATCTGCGGAGAGCAGTCACAGATTTACTACAACAAGGAGTGGTAGTCCACGTTCCTTGGACAGAACGTTTTCAAGGGTTTTATTCAAACCTATTTACAATACCCAGGAAAGAGGGCAAAGTGCGTCCAATTCTGGACTTAAGGGCACTCAATTCTTTTGTCAACATAAGAAGATTCAGAATGGAGTACATTCGCACAGTAGCAGCCTTCCTGCATCCAGGGGATGTCCTAGCGTCCATAGACATCAAGGACACATATCTTCACATTCCCATTTTCGCAGGACATCAGCGGTTTCTACGCTTTTCCGTAGAAGAGAACCACTATCAGTTTGTGGCGTTACCTTTCGGTCTCGCCACGGCTCCTCGGGTCTTCACGAAGGTGTTGGCCCCAATGTTGGCACTACTGCGCCAAAGAGGCATATCGATTCTTGGTTACCTAGACGATCTTCTGCTTCATGCAGAATCTCCTCAGACCTTGCTACAAAACATAGAAATTACTATGATTTCTTTACAGGAATTCGGGTGGCTGGTGAACCAGCAAAAGTCATTTCTGGTTCCCACCCAGAGGCTCGAATATCTGGGTCTAATTCTAGACACAGTCAGGACAAGAGTTTTCCTTCCGGTAGGGAAACTCCGAAAGATTCAATCAGCAGTCCAGTTGTTACTGTCCAACAGCTGGTCTTCCCTTCGGACTTGCATGAGGGTTCTGGGGTTGATGGTGGCTTCCTTCGAAGCAGTCCCATTTGCCCAGTCCCATACCCGAATTCTTCAGCAAGAGATTCTTCTCAGATGGAATCGGAATCCGGAATCCCTGGACAATCAGATCCGATTGAGCAAACAGACCAGAGAGTCTCTGGTCTGGTGGCTTCGGTCTCCGATGCTCAGCCAGGGAAAGTCATTTCTGCCAATATATTGGACGATAGTGACCACGGATGCCAGTCTATCCGGATGGGGAGGAATTCTCGGTCAGTTATCTGTCCAGGGACTTTGGTCCCCGGAAGAATCCAGGTTACCGATAAATGTATTGGAACTGAGAGCGATCAGACTTTGTCTGATTCACTGGACCGAGCAGCTTCAGGGCAGCCCGGTTCGGATCCAGTCGGACAATGCCACGGCCGTGGCTTATGTCAATCACCAGGGGGGCACCAAGAGTGTCCGAGCGGCCAAAGAAGTGGCTTGCATTCTTCGCTGGGCGGAACGATTTGTTCCAGCGATCTCTGCGGTGTTCATTCCGGGGGTGGAGAATTGGCAGGCAGATTATCTCAGCCGTCAGACTCTGGATCAGGGGGAATGGTCCCTCCATCCAGACGTTTTCCACCAGTTGTGCCTACGGTGGGGCACCCCGGATGTGGATCTGTTGGCATCACGATTCAACAGGAAAGTACAGAGATTCGTGGCTCGTTCCCGCGATCCTCTAGCAGAGACCGCAGACGCACTGATCGCCCCGTGGGGGCAATACCAGCTAATGTATGCCTTCCCTCCTCTCGCGTTACTGCCAAGACTTCTTCGCAGGATAGAGGAGGAAGGAATTCCAGTAATTCTGGTAGCTCCGGACTGGCCTCGACGAGCTTGGTACGCCGACGTGGTCAGACTGGTGGCGGACGTCCCGTGGAGACTTCCTCTCAGGGAGGACCTACTGTCTCAGGGACCGATCTTCCATCCTGCTTTACGATCGCTGGCTTTAACGGCCTGGCTATTGAGACCCAGGTGCTGAAGGACAAAGGTTTGTCAGCTTCAGTTATTCCTACTCTAGTTGAAGCAAGGAAAGCGACTTCCAGAAAGATTTATCATCGTACATGGAAGTCCTACATTGCATGGTGTGAACCTCTGGGGTTCCGTCCACGGTCTTATTCGATTAGTCGAATATTAGCTTTTCTGCAACAAGGGGTTGAGCAGAAACTGGCCTTGAGCACTATCAAGGGTCAGGTCTCAGCATTAGCTATCTTCTTTCAGAAGCCTTTGGCTACTCATTCCTTGGTGCGGAATTTCATCCAGGGGGTGCGACATCTGGCTCCGCCAGTGCGCGCGCCGTTACCACCCTGGGATCTTAATTTAGTGTTGTCAGTTCTTCAGAAACCTCCCTTTGAAGATATTAGGGAGATTCCTCTACCTACGTTGTCCCAGAAGGTGGCCTTCTTGGTGGCTATTACTTCTGCACGCAGGGTGTCAGAACTGGCCGCATTATCTTGTCGTTCACCATATCTGGTGGTTCATAGAGATAAGGTGGTTCTTCGTCCGAATCCATCCTTCCTACCAAAAGTGGTTTCAGAATTTCATCTGAATGAAGAAATTGTATTACCTTCCCTGTGTCCTAAGCCCAGTCATCCTCGGGAGTTTGCTTTACACTCCTTGGATGTGGTCCGGGCGATCAGGGTATACTTGAAAACGACAGACTCGTTTCGCAAGACGGATTCACTTTTTGTGATCCCGGATGGACCCAAAAAGGGGTTGCCTGCATCTGCCGCGACCATTTCCAGATGGATCAGACAGACGGTGGTACAGGCTTATTCTATTAAGGTTCGGGAGCCCCCGTTCCCTGTTAAGGCGCACTCCACTCGGGCGCTTAGTGCGTCATGGGCCTTTCGCCATCAGGCGTCAGTGGTCCAGGTGTGCAAGGCGGCTACCTGGTCGTCGGTGCATACCTTTACAAAACATTATAAAGTTGATGTAATGGCATCATCTGATGCCGTGTTTGGCCGCAAGGTTTTGCAGGCCGCCATTTGAGGAGACCAGTGGTCTGCCTCGAGGGTTTTTTCCGTTGGAAATTTTTCTTTTAAGTCTCATTCTTTGTTTATAATGAGCCTTTAAAACTTCTAGTTTGGCACCGGTTGGGCCTTCTAGATTGGATTTGATTTTTGTCAATCCCACCCCTCATTTGTGGCACTGCTTCTGGATGTCCCAGCTCTTGAGAATCAAGAAGACTACGTCTGTCAATGAGCGATAGAGAAAAATGGATTTTTGTAAGATCTTACCGTAAAATCCTTTTCTCTTAAGCTCATTGACAGACGTAGTACCCGCCCCTCTATCATTGAGTTGGGTTGGGTTAAATTCTCTGTTACTGCTTTAGAACAGAACTGATTCCCTGTAGCAGAGAGAGGGAGGATATACCCTCAGGGACTGCCCCTAAGGTGGAGCCAGAACGTTTTGTCTTTCTGCCTAGTCCTACTCCTGCGGAGACAACATAACCCAGCTCTTGAGAATCAAGAAGACTACGTCTGTCAATGAGCTTAAGAGAAAAGGATTTTACGGTAAGATCTTACAAAAATCCATTTTTTTCTTATTTTCTGTTTCAGTGAGAACTATTAACTGCTGGACTGGGCAATGCACTGGATATTCTAGATCCTTACGGGTCTTTTTTTTTCATAAGGGGTAAGGGGCTCATGTGTACTGGTTAAGGGCATTTATAACTTATAACTTGGGTTATTTTCCTCCCCTCAATTTCCTTTTGACACTGCTTTTGGACATCCCAGTAGGGATCGTTCATCGACAAGACGCAGTTCCATCTAGTCAGAGACTATAGGGTTATGCTGTACCTTCAGGCATAACCCCACACACCCTGCTATCAAACAGTTTGTTTCTGCCTAGGAATAGGACCTAGCTTCCTGCTGGGACTTCGGTCTTAGCTATTATAGGAAAGTTTGTTAGTTTGTGATTTTTTTATTTTCACTAGTTAGTTCCTGAGGACCAAGATCCAGAGGAACTACAAGCAACAGCCGGCTGAGGTTTCTCACTTTATAATCTAGATCCTTAAGGTCTCCCAGCCTGGCCAACGAGCAGGAGCAGTTTATAGGTCAGAACTAGGCTTAGCCACGATAGTGCCCTGACGGATGGGGATGAGCCTTCGTGTGGACCGTCTTGCTGGGACGCACACGACCGGGAATGCCCTAAGCCACAGCTTCCCTTGGCTGACAGCACCCCCATCCCAGGTGGGAGTTGATCTGTTTTGGAATGGCGCCCACATGGTACCGTGGTATGTTGAGTAAATTGTCCCACCAAAAAACCCCTGGTGGTCTCGGGGTAGACATGGGCCCTTCCCTGGAATAGTCGGACCTTAGGGGCTCACTTGGTTCCCCTGCCACCTTGGAGGACTAGTCCTGTGTACCTTTCAGCATTCCCCTACCCATAGCAGGTTTTTACCTTGTGGGGGGGGGGGGGGTAATAATGTGGCCATTGTGGTGCTTATTTGAGGGGGGTGACCTTTACTGTGTGGGCCCCTGGGCAGGGACCTTCCGATGCCTATTGTTCTGGGCTCCTTTTGGGGGTCCTGGAGACGGCATTGGTGTGCCGTGGGGGCCGCCATTCTGCTGCTTTTTCAAAATCTGATGTCTAAGGTATATTTTGTCATTGCTAGTGCTGCCAGCCATAAAAGGCCTCCACCCTCACCTCCATCAGCAGGGTCTTCGGACTCTGAGATAGACATGGCCACCGCAGATGCAGACCAACCTGAGGGGTCGATGTGGTGGCATTCTGATGGTGAAGAGGACCTGTCCTCATCAGCTGCCACGTGGGAACGCGCTTTGGTGGAAGCTCTGATAGTTTCAGTGAAAGAAACGTTTAAAATTGGCTGATGACTAGATGGAGCTGCGTCTGTCAATGAACTTCAGAGAAAACAATTTTACGGTAAGTTCTTACAAAAATCCAGTTTTTTGTACTTACCGTAAAATCAATTTCTCTGAGTTTATTGACTGACACAGCACCCACCCCTACCAAGCGGAGGACGACCCATGGGCGTAGCCAGGTGTTTTTTGTTCTGTCTAGTCCTACTCCTAAAGGAGGCAATATAACCCAGTAGTTATGATTTATGGAGCACTGTGTCCATCAATGAACTCAGAGAAATGGATTTTACGGTAAGTACAAAAATCCCATTTTCTCTTTCCTTCAGTGACGGACACAGCTCCTGATCTTCATAACCATTGGGTTATACTGCCCCCTACAGGAGTAGCACACTAGGCAGAAAAATAATCTGGCTACACCTTTGGGCAGTCCCAGGGAGTATACTCCCTCTCTCTGCTATAGGTACTCAGTTTCTTTCTGCCTAGTCAGGAGTAAGGACCTAGTTCCTTGCTGGGATCTCTGGTCCTGGCAATTTTTTTCTTTGTAGATAGAACTTTTTTCTTTTGGTTTTTCCTGTTAGATCTATAATCAACTGCCAGACTGGGCGATGGGCTGGATAATCTAGAGCCATTGGCCACCCCAGTCTGGCCAGCGAGTGAAGAACTCAGCTTCATGCTAGGTCGGCTGCGACATAGCCCCACTGGTTGGGGACTGGCCTGCGAGTTAAAGGCCTCGCAAGTTCGCATATGACCGGGTCTCGGCCCGCGTTGCAGCGTTCCTCCGGGCCGACACCCCCCCCCCATTTCGTTGGCGAGGGGTTCTGTCTGGAGCGTTGCCCACCTGGTTCCTGGTATAGTGAGTAGCCCCACTCCCCCTGGAGGGTTTATACCTGGCGGAGGCTCCTGCCAGGGCCCCCCGTTCTGCCTGGGCCTGTCCTGGAGGCCTCTTGGTGCCCCGTGGGGCCGCCATTTTGCTGTAGCCTGTGTGTTTCTATGCACAGTCGACCATATTTGTGTAGTCCGGTGGCCATTTTGTGGTGGTTTGCCATTGAAAATAACGGCGGCCATGACAGCGGAACTTTGTGTGGCAGCGATATCGGCAGTGGGAGCCCCTCCTCATCCCCTGGTGCTGACTCCTGGATCTTTTCACTTCCTGATCACCGCACTTGGAGTGCAGATTATCCTGGTGGCTGCAGGTGCCTGTTTCTGCTGGGTGGTGAGTCTGGTGGGGTCCTCTCCCTCTCTGCTGAGGATTGCTTGGTGCTTGTGCCTGGCAACCAGGTGGTGCTTCCAGCGCAGTGGGGGTTGTCCCTTTGCAGTGTTTTACACTTTTTGTGGGGTCCTCCTGGTGACTCATAGTCTTTGGAGCATATCTCCCCACCTGATTCCCCTCTCTGAGGCTGCGGGGCCCTCCAGGTCCCAACCATCAATCGATGCACTGAGGTTGTTTCTGGAGTCCTTTGGGTTCAGGGTTGAGGTGGCTTTTGGGCATCAGGCTAGCAAAAGGCACCCCCCTGCTTTCCCTTGCCTCATCTGTCTCATCAGATCCTAAATCCAAATCCTAAATCTGATTTGGCCACCGCGAACGTTGGTCACCCTGCTGGGTATGCAACGACATGCCCAGAATCCTCTCATAGTGAGGATGATTCCTCCACATGTGCAACCGTGCACAAAAAGGCGCTGGTGGAAGCACTGATTGTCTCTGTGCATGAGACCTTGAAGATGGAGGCGCAGGTTCACATTTGCACTCGCAAACCATCCAGAGTTGCAAAGGTGTTTCCTTTCCCCGCCTTTTTTGACAAAATTGTCGCTATAAAGTGGGGATGACCAAATCCTCCCCTTGGGGTCCCTAAGCAATTTTCTAGGCATTACCCCTATGAGTAGTCCCTTATTAAGAAGTGGCCTGTTCCATCGGTGGTGGTTCCTCTGGTTTACAGGTTGAACAAGGCAACCATGATTCTGGTTGAAGAGTCCCCTGCCTTTAAGGAACCGGCTGACAGGAAGGCGGAGGCTGTGGCTCGCAATATGTACACTCTGGCTGTTTTGGCACTGAGGCCGGTATGTATTCACGATTGCCCTGGTGTTGCAAACTCTGACCGAGTGGGCCAAGCTTTTACGCCATGACCTGGAGGGTGAACAGCTCCTCCGGCCTTCCTGCTGATGGACCAGCTGGTCCAGGGGCTGCAGTTTATCTGTGATGCCTCTTTGGATGCGGCTCCCCTTTGGTGTGTCTTTTGGCTCAAATGCTGGTCTGCGGACCAGACTTCTAAAAAGGCCTTGACTCATCTTCTCTTTCAAGGAGATCGCCTGTTTGGAGCTACCCTGGATGACATTGTTAAGGTCTCACAGAGGGGAAGAGTACCTTTCCTCTGCAGGCTACTAAGTAGTGTATACTTACCCTTAGGAAATCCTAGACCTGTAGGAGAAAAAGACCTTTGGTTTTACTACAGGGGTCCCAAGAATCCAACTGGAATATTGTTTAAAGGTCTTCATTCAAAAATAGATTCCTGAACCTTTCTGTGCCTTTGTGGTTCCTCACTGCTGTACTTCTTTTTAAAGACAGTACACAAAAAAACAATTGTAGATTTGGCAAATTAAACCACACAACACTGACAATACCATAGGTAAGAAAGAAATCCCGGACAGCTGCACTGCAACTTGATCCACGCCTTAGGCAAAAAACAACATACAGTGGGGGACAGAAAGCAAGGTTGTTGCGTTTTGCACATAAGTGTTTAATTATAACCTCAAGGTTAACGGAGAAGTACAGCCAAAGCTTGTTTGGGCGAACTTCTCCTGTGGTTTACAAGAGTGCAATTCCTTTTGCTCTCTTGTTACCCATTTTTAGAAGAGAGCAGGCTGAAGTCCACTCTTTGCTGACGTCACAGAGGGAATCCAGGCTCAGGCATCATCATGACCATGGCATCGGGATCCGCCCACATGCCTGGACCAGCACCTGCTCAGCCTCTCAGTGAGCTGCTGAGAGCCTGAGTGGACCGCTCCTGCCCCCTCCACAGCCCAGTGCTCCAGTGAGTGAGGGGGGCAGGCCAGAGGGCTGAGCTGTGAGAACCGAGCGATTTCTCACCACACGGTTCTCAGTGTTAGAGGCGCCGGAGCACAGATGCATACATCCCTTTAAAGATTAAGCACTAACACATGAAACTTATCTACCTTGCGTTCTGTCCCCCACTGTATCTCATTTTACCTATGGATTTTACTATACATGAATAAAGTTGATCAAAATGGAGTGCAGCTGTCTGGGATTTCTTTGTTACCTAGTGTGAGAGCTAGAGCTGGGTAAGCACCCTTTCAGCAGGTGTGTGGGACATGGACAACGTGGACTTAACTGGAGCAGCGGCTACTTACTACTGACAATACCATGTTTTACTTGCTGACGCCATGTTGATCAATAGCAGAAAAAGGTACAGTGGGAGTGAAGCAAGGGTTTGGTGAAAGAGGGGAGAGTTACCTTCTTTACATTAAAACCTGTCATCTTGCCTATTCAGGCTGGTGCCTGCCTAAAGAATTACTGCAACAACTGGTTGATTTCGGACTCGGAACTTCTACATGGAGGGGTCTGAGAGCGGAAAATAAGCAGTAGATTAGCAGTTGTGTGTGAATTTCTTGACTAGCAAAGACTGAGCTGTGTGCCACCTTATTAATGTCTCATTGCTCAGCTGGCTTGTAAATTCCCCACATGTGTACAGCACCGTAAGGAAGTCATCTTGGCAGCTAGGTTTCCTACAGATGAATTGCTGTTTTCGTGTGCACACATGGTGTCTGTTGCTAAATGTAGTAGTAGTAGTAGCAGTAGCCCTGCAGCCCAATAAATCTTTATTCCTGTCAGGGAGGAGGAGAGAATGTGAGGATTATTATGCTGCTTGGAAAGGTGTATATTTCTTTTCTGCCTGCAATAAGACACCATTGGATTCCTTTCTGCTGAGAAACTTCTGAAACAAATTTTCCTTCTTGCAGACTGAGAAAGGCATACCTGGGCTATGTTTTCCTTAGACTTTTAATAACGGCAGCTGCTTCCAAACCTAATATGTGCTGGACACAAAGAAGGAAAGATACTAAAAAAAAAGAAAGTTAACTTGTTTACAAATTTGAGGAAATGAATAGATGGGATTGCTTTACTAAAATGTAAACTATCTGCCAAACAGGCGTCATGATGTCCTTCTGGCGTAAAATGACATCCACTGACCTAATTTTACTTACTAAAAGGGCTTTTTTTTACGGTTTAATTTCTTCATCACTTAAGTCTTGTGCTATGTTTTTAATGCTGACAATCCTACAAAGTCGCTCCAGTTCATAGATTAACAGATTTGAATTAATTCTTACCATTTTCTACCTGTAGTTTCGTGCTGTAAAAGCTCATTGTGAGTTGAGAATTTTCCTATACATGTCTATGGCACTGACTGGGAGATCTTAGCTGCTCAGCTGATCTCAAAGCTGCTGTGTGCACTCTAGAGACTTGCAGGTTGATATATGAATGTAAATAAATGCCTTGCGCTTGCTTATCCTCGTCTACAGGTCTACATTATTATTTTTTTTATATCAATCTTGGATGTGTTCTGTATTGTGTATTTGCAGTGTTTGGGACAAATATACATAGAGACTGTTAAGGCCGGCCATAGATGATGTGATTTTTTTTTTTTTTGATTCCCCCATCAGCACTGACTTCTTTTTACCTCTTGCAGAGCTATTGTGTTCTTCCTGCGGGCAATAAATGCATGTAAAAATTTGGCATGCTGGTTGTGGTATCAGGACAATATCCCCCCCCCGGACAATATCCCCCCCGGGACAATATCCCCCCCGGGACAATATCCCCCCCGGGACAATATCCCCCCCGGGACAATATCCCCCCCGGACAATATCCCCCCCCGGACAATATCCCCCCGGACAATATCCCCCCTGGACAATATCCCCCCTGGACAATATCCCCCCCCCCTGGACAATATCCCCCCCCCTGGACAATATCCCCCCCCCTGGACAATATCCCCCCCCCTGGACAATATCCCCCCCCCCTGGACAATCCCCCCCCCCCCCCCCGGGGAAAATATCCCCCCCCGGGACAATATCCCCCCCCTGGACAATATCCCCCCCGACAATATCCCCCCCGGACAATATCCCCCCGGGACAATATCCCCCCGGGACAACATCTCCCGGGGAATATCCCCCCGGAAAACATCCCCCTGGTCATAGGGTTAGAGGGGGAATATTGTCCAGGGAGGATATTGTCCGGGGGGATGTTGTCCAGGGGGGGATATTGTCCGGGGGGATATTGTCCTAGAATCGCTGGTTGTACCCAAATTGATCAGTGGATCGACTTGGGTGCAATCAGCCAGGCTCAAAAAATTGAACGTGTCCACAAATCTATCCAATATGAATCCAAAGGTTGCTCAGGATGGTATGCCAGAATTCCAGAGGGGTTGTGTCAATACTCTAATCCAAGCAAAAACAAGGCATGTGTTGTATGCAGTATGTGCAAAAGCGCTCATACGGCGAGTGCTAATAGGGCCTCACTTCCCTGATGTCTGCCTACTGCTGCTCTGGGGTTGATTGTTGTCTGCTGGTGTAGGAACTTAGACAGGGGATGATGTCAGGGAACCCTTCACATAACAAGGTTCAAGCTTGGTGATTGTCCTCTCAGGTTTATACTCCTCATATTCGCAAGTAATGCTGGCCCTCAATACTTTTTCTCACTGACCTGGTACAAGTATGCACATCAGGAAAGTAGAAGGTTAATTTTTCCGATCATTTTTTTACTATGTTTTTACTGTATATATTTTACTATAATTTATATTTAAACCTCATGCACACCGGATGTTTTCACAGCTGCCAGCCTGCTTGCTTCAGCCGTTTTTTTCTGCAGCCAGTAAACTACCCAACGTGTTATCCTATGTGTCCATGCACACATAGGCTTTCATCAGCAGTTTTTATGTAGGGGCGTTTGAAGGAGAGTTTTTCATCTGTAAACACTGAAAAACATGGCTATTCAGCATTCGAGTATAGTTTTGTTAAAAAACACTAAAAAAAGCAAACGCTAAAAACCAGTAAAAACTGCTAATGCAAAACGTGACAACACTCGTGTTTGTAATGCGCCATTCTACAGCTAAAGCTACTGGCATTTTTATAATGTCTAATGTGCATAAAGCCTTAAAGTTACGTAAATGGCACATACCCGTTTGATTCAAAGAGCAGTGGCATGTATTGGTAGAAATTTAACTTTTAGTTCTTAGTAGTTTTGCATATTAAGAATGATGAAAGTTTATATCCTATTGGTTGCTCTGCTATATTGAACCCTGCTTCTTGACCTTTACCTTATAAAATATTGCTATAAAGTGGCAAAAACTTCACTTTATACATTAGATTTTAATATAACAATGATAGGGCTCCAATTTTCAGTCGCTCCAGACCCTGGAGCGACTGGAAATTGGAGTCATGCTTTAAAGTATAATTACACAATTTGTGGAAGCACACGTTTTGTAGCTTGCTGTGCCTTCAGTATCCCATGCCACCTCACCTGTTCCTGATCCAGTGAGACAGGAACAACGATGCTATAGAGAAGTGATGGCGAACCTTGGCACCCCAGATGTTTTGGAACTACATTTCCCATAATGCTCAACTACACTGCAGAGAGCAGGAGCATCATGGGAAATGTAGTTCCAAAACATCTGGGGTGCCAAGGTTCACCATCACTGCTATAGAGGCACTTGTGATCTTCTGAGCCAGGTCAGTGCATGGGTACACTTTTTATGTACAGTCTTAATCATTTCTATAGAGAGTGTGGGCACCTTGCATGCTTCCATACACACATTGCCATGGCCACCCCATACCTTTAAATGAGTACAGTAATTAAGTACTTGCTTGAGATGCTTGAACACCCTTCTTGCTGTCCAAGGGATTTTCACAGTCACCAGTCAGATTCAGTTCTACCTTGAAAGTCTTGATGTGATTGGTGGTGGATGTTTCCTAGCACATTCCTTAGGAAGTGCCCTCCTTCTGACCCTGTGAGGAGTTGCCTTGGCTTCAGTGGATTACCAAGAACTCAGATTAAGATAAATTAAGTGAACATTCTGCAGTTTGCTAAATTGCATTATTAATTCACTGTTTGGTTTCGCCTTTTGCCTTTATTTTTTTATATAACTGTTTTTTTTTCTTTTTCAGTTTTTAAGTACTGTTTATGATTTATATATGTTGTATTATTTTATTTTTGTGCATTTGTTCAGAACCACTAGCAGCAGCACAGGCCTTACTATAACCAGCCTTCTGAAGGAAAAAGAAGGCTCAGAAGCTTCCAAATTTACCACCGAAGAGCTGTGCCTGATATGCAGTATACTGAGTACAGCGGAGTACTGCCTGGCTACAACACAGCAAGTGAGTAGCAGACTTTGACTTATTATACAACTGGTTTAGTCTTTGCCCTTCTTGAGATCATTTCTTTCATTTTGTATTACTCTTAACGGGAGCGAAACACTTTTTAAAATGTTTTCTCTCTACGTATACTGTTTATTTCTAAAATAAAGTACTATATATATTTTTAATCAGCTAAATGTAAAATTATACATATATTTTGTACTTGCCACTTGCAGCAGGTGGAAAAATCTAAACTAGTACAACCAAATTCTTCAGGCTACTGATCAAGGGTCAATTCACACAAAATCGATATTCCAGTGTTTGGGAGATATTTGATAAATGTCATTTGAAAGTTCTTCAAAATTTTGTTTACTTTTAGCATTTGATTTTGAAATTAATTAAATAAAACATTTCATCCTGCTCCTATAAATTTCTTGTCACATCGGTTGGAATGATTTTTAATTTGAACCCATTAACTATTAGAACATCGAACAAACAGTCTGAAAATAAACATTTTTCAAACTGATTCTGTTTGTGTATGGCCAGCTTTAAGATCACAAAATGACATGTTTTTTGGTTGGTAGGTAAAAGCCTAAAAATGAAAAATAAAGATACATTCGACTTTGAATTTATTGTAGCTGTTTGTCTGCTGCACCTTTACTTACTAACCCCATCACCCAAAGTTCCTCCAAGTTTACTGACAATACTGGGCTTTCCTTAATAGAAAGATGGCAAGTTTATAAACTAGGTGTTGTGGATGCAGCACTTTTTATTGTTTATAGGTATAATGAAGATTTCATATAACATTCTCTAGAAGGTTATCAAATGTGATATAAAATATCAGTTTATGAACTTTTAAACTTTCAAAATATTTATATATTTGGTTTAAAACCATTATACTTTCCCTTTTTGATAGCTTGAAGAGAAGCTAAAAGAAAAAGTAGACGTGACACTGACAGAAAGGATAAACCTGACAGCGGAGATGGATACTTTCAGCACGTAAGCTTGCACAGATTCTCTTTTTGTTAGTTATATTTTACTGAGGCTGCCAAAATATTGGAAATCACTATGTGATGGGAGGAAGCGCAGTGACTAAGTGGTTAGTACTTCCACTTAGCAGCACTAGGTTCACTGGTTCGAATCCCAACCATGACACTACCTACCGGGGTTTGCATGTTCTCCCAATGTCTGCATGGGTTTCCTCCGGGTGCTCTGGTTTTCTTTCACACTGCAAAGACATGCTGGTAGGTTATTTGGCTCCCTGTCTAAATTTGCCCTTGTAAGTGTATGTATGAATGTGAGTTTGGAACCCTTTTGTAAGCACCTTGGGGGCAGAGACTGATGTGAATGTACAATATATACGTAAAGCGCTACGTAAATTGACAGGGCTATATAAGAACCTGTAATAAATAAATAAAATGTGACCACCAATGATTTTTTTATAGTTCTAACCAAAGCATTCTCATTTGTGTGCTGTTTCCTGGTCAACAAAGAGATGACACACGGCAGTCCAATACTGCCTATGTACATTATGTACGAAAAAAATGACTGTCTCAGTGTACATACTATTTTACAAACTATACACAGAAACAGTTTGGAATTCGAAAGACTCAGTGGTACAAACTGCTACTTTCTATTAATAAGACAATCTAATGCACAGTATTCAAAAAGGAGCAATGTGACAAGGCAAACTTGCCTATCAAAGCGATCCCCTCCAGTGCTGCAGTGTCAGCGATCCCCTTTGTCGCCAGCGCTTCCATCTTCTCCTGGTTGTCTTCTTTCCAGGTCTGTGTTTTTGAGCTGTTAGATTAACCAGGTCTTGATGATGCAACTCCCACCCATGCGCATGGGAGTTAAAACCGAGCTCTACCCTAAGGCCTCTTTCACACAGGCAGACCGTTCAGATCCACCTGTCAGTTTTTCAGGCGGATCTGAATGGATACCCCATGGATCTCTATGGGGCATCGGATGTCAGCGGAGACATGTCAGCTGGCATCCGATCCGTCAAATCTGGATTGATGGAAACCCTATTTTCCACCTGTCCAGCGGATTAGATGAACGGACAGACGGTTCCCATCCCATTCCCCCATAGAGAACAGCGGGGACCTGACAGCTATGTCTCCGCACACAGCTATGTCTCCGCACACAGAGCTGCTATCCGCCTTCTCAGCGGGGGATTTGCAGATCGATCCCCGCTGAGAAAAACTGAGTCCGCCGACGGACTCCCCTATGTGAAAGGGGCCTAAAGGGGAAGCTCTTCTTGTTTGCTTCTCTCCCCCTCCCTCCCCTCTGCTGCTACGTTTGGCACCTTTCGAGGGGGAGTAGATACCTGTCAAAACCAGGTACCCGGTCCCACTTCGGGGGAAGGTCTGCGGTGATCTACGTAAATTGTTCCGCATATTTTACTTTCTTGAAATTTACAAATCTATCAAAATTGTTCTTTATGTATTATATTAGTAGGAAAACATCTCCCTAAATCACTGTTTATTTCTTGAATGGGCACAAACCAATCTTTGCCATGCATACAAAAGCATTGTTGAATGTGTAATTTAGGGTAAAATGTAAGTGCCCATTCTTTGTGTTTCAAATTCTATTCTATTGTTTGTCAGGATTGTTAAAATGAAAATCCCCCTTACATAGACCAACTCTAGCTTTGTATTTTCCACCATTTTTTGAGGTGCATTATTAGCAACTCTAGTTTTGCATGACTCATTTTCTCAGAATAACTAATGTCAAGTTTAATGAATAGTGAAGGTACTGATGGATTATATGACGTCCAACAGGATATGATCATTATTTTTTTAGCCTTTGTGGTTTACGTGCCATAAGTGGATCTTGAAAGATATGTAAATGATGTATCCTGACAGACATCATTTAAACATAGGTCGGCATGAGTTAAACATGTATACATAAAGTGGAAACTAACCATTTTTTTTTTTTATTTATTTGGTCTTTCAGTATTATGTAACACATTTCTTGTTGAAATAATAAAATGTACTGTCTTTATTTTCCAGTGTAATTTCAAATAGTATTCAGCTGCTTGTGCAAGATTTAGATTCTGCTTGTGATCCTGCACTTACTGCAATGAGCAAGGTATGTACAAGTATGGCTCATTTGCCCTTGCTGCCTAGGTTCATTAAGCTTAGTTATATTTTGAAGTGACAAAGACATGCTTGGTATCTGAAGAATGTTTTTTGTTTCAATCTGGTTAGAAAGTGGGTGGATTTCCTAGCCTATCAAGGTTTCTGTTCCCACTGGGAGATTCCCCCATTTTTTACAGTCTTGATCACACCCAGGACTTTGCACTGACCTTAAAGTGGAGTTCCTGCCTATTTTGCAACTTTAGTGATTCCTGGAGTAATCGCTATGCTGACCAACAATTGGGCATTTTCAGGGGTCCCTTACCTTATTTTCAGGGCATTTTTGATTGTACTTCCTCCTTCTCCCCGCTCTGTGGCCACGGCCACTGACATCACTTCCGCCTTTGCATTGCATCCTGGGAGCTGTTTGTCATCACTCCCAGGAGCCTGGAATCAGGAAGAATTCCCAGAACACTCCCTGGAATCAGGAAGAAGGACACAGCAGATTACACTGCAGCTTCAGATGCCCACATCTAAGATGGCCGCGCCCAGACAGCGTTTTTAAAAGTAAGATTTTGACTAAAATCCAATACTGTACACCTTGTAAGTATGAGAATAGTGTTTCTGTAAAGGGCGATGGATTAGTATTATAGGGGTATTTTTAGTTAAAAAAGGTTTTTGAGGCCAGAACTCCGCTTTAACTTGTTTTCCCTATCTAGAGCACATCCTTCTTACCTTCCCTTGAAGCCAATGATGCAGTCTCTTTTTTTCTTTGTCTGTTTAATTGTGTGGTAGCCACCCCAGCAATGTTTGTCATTAATTATGAAGGCGATCAATCTATAGATTATTTTACTTATATCAGGGTTCTCCAAACTTCCTAAACAAAGGACCAGTTTATTGTTTTTCAGACTTTGGTGGGGGGTCAGACTGTGGCTAGTGAGAGTAGAAAATGCTCCAGAATCAATGGGAGTCAGGCTTGGTGGTCAGTGAGATTTAAATGTAGTCGGTAGGAGGGGGAATAATGCCTCATCATTGGTCTTAGTGGTAGGAACAGTGCACCA
This sequence comes from Pelophylax lessonae, assembly GCF_965119305.1. NCBI lineage: Eukaryota > Metazoa > Chordata > Amphibia > Anura > Ranidae > Pelophylax > Pelophylax lessonae. The sequence goes on along the minus strand of NC_138769.1, from coordinate 392,721,531 downwards.
TCCTTGGTATCAGTGGAAGCAATGATTCCCCATCTTTGGTCAGTGGAAGGAATTGTTCCCTAGTGCCTGTAAAAGGAATAGTGCCCCATTGTTGGTGTCAGTGGGAGGGAATAATGCCCCACTGTTGGTGTCAATGAAAGGAATGCGGCCTCATTGTTGGTTTCAATAGAAGGAATAGTGCCTCAAGGGCCAGACAAAGGCAAGCAAAGGGCCACGTCCGTCCACAGTTTGGAGACCACTGATTTATATCGTAAGACAGTTGGGGGCACATTTCAAGCATTTATAGGTATTTGTTAAAAGTTTTAGATATCCATTGTGATCAATATTCTAATTATTACTTATTACTTAAGCTAATAGTAACATTTGCCCTGTATTTTAAATCTGTTTTTAATACATTGGCATAAATTGAAAATAAACCATACATTATTTTATTTTGTTTATTTTATGTCATTGCAATGCATTGGAAACACTTCTTTAAAATGGTTGTAGAGCTTATTGTATAGCTTATTTTTTTACATTAAAATAATAAACCTGTTATACTTACCTGCTCTGTGCAGTGGTTTTGCAAAGAGTGGTCCCTTATCTCCTTTTCTGGAGTTCCTCACAGGCAGTCTTGGCTCCTCCTCTTCTCAGAGTGTTCCCACAAAAAGCTGACTGCTGAAGGGGGAACTCATGTGGTCACGTTCCCAAGACTGGCTGTGTGCATCCATAGACTCTACAGCTCCGTCTTCTTCTCAGTATCTCCTGTGAATGCAGGAAGAGAGAAGCAGGCAAGAAGTAATTCTTTGCGACCTGATTATATTATCGAGAACACATTGTAGGTGTGTAATTACCTTTAATTTGAGTTTCATAGATTTTGCTCATGATCCCTTGAGACTGTGATTCACTAGGGCTGCATGGCCTTGTCATTCTGCATAGTGCTACTTTCCTTTCCTGAGAATTACACCATTGTAATGCAGTCTTTCTGCATAAAAGGATGTGCATAATTATAATGATATGAACTTGGGTAGTGCATAAATACATTGCCAGTTTTTTTTTTTTTAAATATTGTAGATGTACACTGATGGACTTGAACTTCTCAATGGGTCATGTTATTTTTAACAGGTGTGCTGTGTTTTGATGTCTATCAGTGCAAGCATGAACAGAAGCTGAGTGTATGATCTGTATTCCTGTGCTTCTTAACCACTTGCCGACTGCCGCACGACTATTTACATCGGCAGTCAGCCCCTCACAGGCAGAGCGACGTAGTACTATGTCGCTAGCCTGTGAGGGTCTAGGGAGCGAGCGAGCGCCCCCCGAGGCGCACTCCCGCGCGGTCACGGACCCCCCCCCCGCGCATGTGACCGGCGGACCCGATGTCCGCCGGTCATTCGGCGATCGTCGGTGCAGAGGGAGAAAGGCAGGCGGCTGATGTAAACAAGCCGCCTGTCATTCTCCCCTGTGTAGGAATAGTGATCATACGGTTCTACTATGTAGGACCGTTGATCACTGTTCCTACACCTCAAGCCACAGCCAATCACAGTTAGAATCACGCCCCTAGGGACACACATAACCCCTCCCTCTAAAAAAGTTAACCCCTTCACTGCCAGTGTAATTTTACAGTAACAGTGCATATGTATAGCACTGATTACTGCAGTAATGTCACTGGTAACCCTAAAAGTGTCAAAAATGTCAGTCAAGGGTCCGATCTGTCCACCGCAATGTCGCAGTACCGCAAAAAAAATCGCAGATCGCCACCATTACGCGTTAAAAAAAAAACAAAAATGACAAAAATCTTTCCCTTTGTTAGTAAACGCGATAACTTTTGCGCAAACCAATCAAAATACGCTTTTTGCGATTTCTTTTACCAAACAAATGTAGCATAAAACAAATTGGCCGAAAATGTTAAAAAATTTTGATTTTTAAATTTTTTTGGGGGGAATTTCATATAAAAAAATGTGAAAAATATTGTTATTTTTGCAAAATTGACGCTCTTTTTTTGTTTATAGCGCATGATCAAAAAAATCGCACAGGTGATCAAATACCACCAAAAGAAAGCTCTGTTTGTGGGAAAAAAGGACGTCAAATTCGTTTAGGTACAGCGTCGCACGACCGCACAATTGTCCGTTAAAGTCACGCAGTGCCAAATCGCAAAATAGGCCCTGGTCAGGAAGAGGGTAAAATCTTCCGGGGTTTAAGTGGTTAAAGTAAAGCTATCTGATCAAAAGTTACACTTATGGCCCCTTTCACACAGGGAGTCCGTCAGGCGGACTCCGTTTTTCTCAGCGGGGGATCGATCCACCGATCCCTCGCTGAGCAGGCGGATGGCAACTGTGTCTCCATGCTGTGTGCGGAGACACAGCTGTCAGGTCCCGCTGTCCTCTATGGGGGAATCGGATAGGAACGAACAGTCTGTCCATTCTCATCCGATCCGCTGGACGGATGGAAAATAGATTTTCCATCCGTCCAGATTTGACGGATCGGATGTCAGCGGACATGTCTCCGCTGACATCCGATGCCCCCTAGAGATACTGGAGGCATCCATTCAGATCCACCAAAAAAATGGACAGGCGGATCTGAATGGTCCGCCTGTGTGAAAGGGGCCTTAAGTGTATCTAAACCTTAAGCAAAATGTAAAATCTTGCAGTTTATCAGTTCTTAGACACACTGGCTATATTCATTTTTTTAAGGCTTGTATTTCTTTACTTTCACCTAGGGATCTTGCTGGTAACACACTTCCTGTCATAGAATGACAATGCCAACTCACTGTTCTGTATCTATGGTGGCGCAACATTGTCACCCTAGGCTGCGCACTGCTGATTTGAACTACAAAACACCCTCCTTCCCCATAATGTCAGTAACATAGGTGTTCCACCCCATCCTGAGCCTTCTTGCTGGTACTTTATTGTTAAGGTTGTCCTCACTTACCTATACATAATAGACCTACTAATGTTACATACATGTGAAAGTCACAGGTGGCTTCAACCAGCACCTTCCAGTGATCTCCAAAGTATGATGAAACCTTGTAGGCATCATTACCCCATAAATGATTTCCTATTATTCTTATTTCTAAAATACTCTAGCTATGTCCCATTCTGTCCAAGTGCCATTCATGGTCTACCCTAAAATATAGAACATATTTTACTATTTTTATCCTACAACAGACATACAGTCTATAAATATCCAGGAGCCAGTTATGTTATTTGCAAGCTGTGTTGCTGATTACATTAATGGTATTAAAGATGGAAACTTACACTTACCGGCCACTTTATTAGATACACCTGTTCAACTGCTTGGTAACACAAGTTGCTAATCAGCCATTCACATGGCAGTAACTCAATGCATTTAAGCATCTAGACGTGGTGAAGACGACTTGCTGAAGTTCAAACAGAGCATCAGAATGGGGAAGAAAGTGGATTTAAGTGACTTTGATCATGGCATGGTTGTTTGTGCCAAACAGGCTGGTCTTAGTATTTTAAAAACTGCTGATCTACTGGGATTTTCACATGCAGCTATCTCTAGTGCTTACAGGGAGTAGTCCGAAAAAGAGAAACTATCCAGTGTGTGGCAGTTGTATGGATGAAAATGCCTTGTTGATGTCAGAGGTCAGAGGAGAATGGACAGACTGGTTTGAGATGATAGAAAGGCAATAGCAACTCAAATAACCACTTGTTACAACCAAAATATGCAGAATACTGTCTCTGAACGCACAACACATCGAATCTTGAAGTAGATGAGCTACAGCAGCAGAAGACCACACCGGGTGCCAATTCTGTCAGATAAGAACAGGAAACTGAGGCTACAATTCACACAGGCTCACCAAAATAGGACACAAGAAGATTGGAAAACATTGCCTGATCTGAGGAGTTTCGATTTTAGCAGCGACATTCAGATGGTAGGGTCAGAATTTGGCGTAAACAACATAAAGCATAGATCCATCCTGCCTTGTATCAATAGTTCAGGCTGGTGTTGGTGGTGTATTGGTGTTGGGGATATTTTCTTGGCACACTTTGGGCCCCTCAGTACCAACTGAGCATTGTTTAAACGCCACGGCCTACCTGAGTATTGTCGCTGACCATGTCTATCCCTTTATCACTACATTGTACCCATCTTCTGATGGCTACTTCCAGCAGGATAATGCACCATCTCACAAAGCTCAAATCATCTCAAACTGATTTATTGAACAGGACAATGAGTTCACTGTACTCAGTGGCCTCCACAGTCACCAGATCCCAATCCAATAGAGCACCTTTGGGATGTGGTTAAACGGGAGATTTGCATCATGGATGTGCAGCTAATAAATCTGCAGCGACTGTGTGATGCTATCATGTTAATAGGGACCAAAATCTCTGAGGAATGTTTCCAACACCTTGTTGAATCTATGCCACGAAGAATTAAGGCAGTTCTGAAGGCTAAAGGAGGTCCATCCCGGTACTAGCAAGGTGTACCTAAAAATGTGTCCTGTAAGTGTATATGCAACACGTGCACCACCTCTTGCACCCCTTCCACATGTAACGGCTTTGCTTGTTTGCAGTCATGCAACTTACTCATTTGATTTTTTTAAAATACCATCGTAAAAAATGCAATCTTTGGCTAGCTCTAGCGATGAAGCTTTTCAACGCCTAGAGCAGATTGGACCAGAAAGTACTGGATTTTTTCCATCTGCTTCTTGGCCTCTGGTCTATCCCTTAAATGTAACCTACCTATTATGTTAATAACATTGTGGATGTCATTGCTGAACTCTCCTAAATTCTAGTTGCTTGACTGTCAAGGTGACCCATTGGTTTTATTACTTTGCATTGCTGACCCAAAATGAACATACAGATACAAAGTTCTTACTTGTCTCACGAGTTTGCTCAGCTGCCTACTTTTTCCTGGGGGAGTGACTCCATTGAATTATTGAAGCCAGCGTGTCTGCCGGGCAACTTGCATTTTGAGAAGGAGGTCAGCATTGGCCGCACCATATTTCTCTCATGACAGATGTACTTTACAGCAGCATTGATGAGGTCTTAAGCCTAACCGTAGAGCCAAACATTCTAATGAATCCAGTAATTTACCTTTCAACAGTACTACAAGAGACACTAGAAGCCACTTTCTAATTCTTTTTACCAGTCAAAGGTTACATGGCCACTACTTTCTCTGTGCTACAGCAGTTTTTAGTGCCTATGTTCTTCTCTTCTTTCCATTGGTGAGCAACTGATTAACAGATTGGCATTACTTTAGTATAACAGGGGTGGTACAGAACATCTAAAGATGCACCAAGTGGTATCTGACTTCTGCCTGCCAATTTTAAAGATTTGGAATGGAAGGAACAAGATAAGGAGTGGAAACAGGATCTTGCGATCTTGTGTCTCATACTCTGATAGCCTGATCACTCCTTTCATTTATCTGCCTATAACTTTATTTATCGTACATTTGGAAAGGGTTGCAAACATCACAGAAGTGCTGTAGTTGGCCTCCTCCTACTTGGAGCAACTGCCCTTTCCACCCCTTGGATAAAGTCACCCTATCGGATAGTCACTGCTAAGGCAGGAAGCTACATTTGAAGAGACAAATTGCAATCAGCAGGTAGCAATTGCAGTTGCTGACTTCTTGTTCTACATGTTCGTTTTATCCATTTGAAAACTATCTGGAATGCACCCAAGCAAAACACAAGGGGGAGATCGTTTGAGGTCTGATGAGAGAATGTATTCTGACACGGACAAAACAGCCACAGAAAAGTTCTGCTTTCCCTTAATGGATTTTCATGCTGCTTCTTCTGTAAGCAGTAGAAAATGATGATAAACTGGATCTTAGCTACACCGCTATTTTCCAACCGCTTTGTTCTGTAAAGAAAAAAAACAAAACATTTTGGTATTAAGAAAATTGGAAAGGAAAGTGACATAAATTGTGGTATTGTAATTACTGACACTGTAAATAATCCCTTTTGTGCTGCAGAGGCCTAAAATTATTTACTGTTAATATTATCTTGCTTCATCGCCTCTTGTAAGTGACTGTTTGATGAACATTTACATTTAGATTTGTTATTTTTACACATGTAATGGGGACGGTTGCCCCTTTGCTTCTTTGGACAGGGAGCACTGTAATTTCTCGTAATGCGTTGCTCTTTAGACTTTAGGCAATTATAAGCCTCACAGACTTAAAGTGGAACTAAACCCTTCTATCTTATTCAGCCCAAGAAGCTTTCATCTTGGCCTCCATTTGATCTGTAACTGCCATGTTCCTGCACATGTGATCAGTTATGACTTCAGCCATTTGATGGGTTGACAATTTGGTTGAGAGCACATGAAAATGTGACCGTTACATTACCAGCATGCAGAGAATGTAACTGTTTTTTTTTAAACCGTTAAATTAATGTGTTTAGTTTCTTTTTAAAGCAGAACTTAACCCTAATATCCTTTCAACCAAGGAAGCAACATCTTATCCTATGTTTAATCTGCAACTGTCATGGTGTTGCGCAAGCGATCAGTTTTGAAACCCGTCTTGCTTCATTACCTCCTTGTAAGTTAGTGACTAGTCACAAACACAATATCTCCTGCGCTTGGAAAAAGTTCCCACTCCAGATGAGTAAGCTATATCTCCATTCAAGTTCTATAAGATAAAAGGTGGTCTTGCTGCCCTCAAAGACTGGGGGAGTCTGGAACACTGACACCATACGAAAGAAACACAGGGCGCACTGACCTAGTGCATTATCCTATGACTAATTTATTTGAATAAGAAGTGTTAAGTAAGTAAGTGTTAAGTAATATACTCTCAAAACGAATTCTTGTTAAAAAGCTCATCACAAATTCCAGTAGATCAATCCATATTCATTAACTTATGTGACAGAAATGAAGGTCCAGTGGGCTGACGCGTTTCAAGGGTTTACCTCTTCTTCAGAACCACAAGGGAGGCTACTACCAGTACACCTCTTATATAATAAATGACAGGACAGCTCTTGTGTGGGCATCACCACCCTGCCCACACAAGAGCTGTCCATCCCTGGGTGGGATAACTCCTTATATTAACAACTAGTGGACATAATCTCATCCTAACATTTGATCCTTTATATGTTCATGGATACACATAGTATAAAACACATAGCATATCAATAGTATAAAAACACATAGGTTGTATACCACCATAAATATATATATATATATATATTTATATATATATATGTGTGTGTGTGTGTGTGTGTGTATACACTTATATATATATATATATATATATATATATATATATATATATATACAGTGGGTATGGAAAGTATTCAGACCCCCTTAAATTTTTCACTCTTTGTTATATTGCAGCCATTTGCTAAAATCATTTAGGTTCATTCTTCTTCCTCATGAATGTACACATAGCACCCCATACTGACAGAAAAACACAGAATTGTTGACATTGTTGCAGATTTATTAAAAAAGAAAAACTGAAATATCACATGGTCCTAAGTATTCAGACCCTTTGCTGTGACACTCATATATTTAACTCAGGTGCTTTCCATTTCTTCTGATCATCCTTGAGATGGTTCTACACCTTCATTTGAGTCCAGCTGTGTTTGATTATACTGATTGGACTTGATTAGGAAAGCCACACACCTGTCTATATAAGACCTTCCAGATCACAATGCATGTCAGAGCAAATGAGAATCATGAGGTCAAAGGAACTGCCTGAAGAGCTCAGAGACAGAATTGTGGCAAGGCACAGATCTGGCCAAGGTTACAAAAAGATTTCTGCTGCACTTAAGGTTCCTAAGAGCACAGTGGCCTCCATAATCAAATGGAAGACGTTTGGGACAACCAGAACCCTTCCTAGAGCTGGCCGTTCCGGCCAAACTGAGCCATCAGGGGAGAAGAGCCTTGGTGGGAGAGGTAAAGAAGAACCCAAAGATCACTGTGGCTGAGCTCCAGAGATGCAGTCAGGAGATGGGAGAAAGTTGTAGAAAGTCAACCATCACTGCAGCCCTCCACCAGTCGGGGCTTTATGGCAGAGTGGCCCGACGGAAGCCTCTCCTCAGTGTAAGACACATGAAAGCCCGCATGGAGTTTGCTAAAAAGCACCTGAAGGACTCCAAGATGGTGAGAAATAAGATTCTCTGGTCTGATGAGATCAAAATAGAACTTTTTGGCCTTAATTCTAAGCGGTATGTGTGGAGAAAACCAGGCACTGCTCATCACCTGTCCAATACAGTCCCAACAGTGAAGCATGGTGGTGGCAGCATCATGCTGTGGGGGTGTTTTTCAGCTGCAGGGACAGGACGACTGGTTGCAATTGAGGGAAAGATGAATGCGGCCAAGTTCAGGGATATCCTGGACAAAAACCTTCTCCAGAGTTCTCTGGACCTCAGACTGGGCCAAAGGTTTACCTTCCAACAAGACAATGACCCTAAGCACACAGCTAAAATAACAAAGGAGTGGCTTCACAACAACTCCGTGACTGTTCTTGAATGGCCCAGCCAGAGCCCTGACTTAAACCCAATTGAGCATCTCTGGAGAGACCTAAAAATGGCTGTCCACCAACGTTTACCATCCAACCTGACAGAACTGGAGAGGATCTGCAAGGAGGAATGGCAGAGGATCCCCAAATCCAGGTGTGAAAGACTTGTTGCATCTTTCCCAAAAAGACTCCTGGCTGTATTAGATCAAAAGGGGACTTCTACTAAATACTGAGCAAAGGGTCTGAATACTTAGGACCATGTGATATTTCAGTTTTTCTTTTTTAATAAATCTGCAACAATATCAACAATTCTGTGTTTTTCTGTCAGTATGGGGGGCTATGTGTACATTCATGAGGAAGAAGAATGAACTTAAATGATTTTAGCAAATGGCTGCAATATAACAAAGAGTGAAAAATTTAAGGGGGTCTGAATACTTTCCGTACCCACTGTGTGTGTGTATATATATATATATATGTGTATATATATATATATATATATATTCTTTTTATGGTGGTATACAACCTGTGTGTTTTATGTATATCCATGATTATTTGACGGATCAAATGCTAGGATGAGATTATATCCACTAGTTGTTGATATAAAGAGTTATCCTGCCCAATAGGAGCTTTTCTTGTCATTTATTATATAAGAGGTGTATTGGTAGTAGCCTCTCTTGTTGCGTCAGCCCATTGGACCTTCATTTCTGTCACGAGTTGATGAAAATTGATTAAATTGCTGGAATTTGTGATGAGCTTTTTAACAAGAATTTTGTAAATATATTACTTACCACTTTTTACTCAAATAAAATAATTGTCTTGGAATAATGCACTAGGATAGTGCGCCCTATGTTTCTTTTGTATTGTAAGTAAGTGACTGTTTGAAAACATTAACATTTAGATTTGTTATTTTTACACATTTAATGGGGACTATTGCCTCTTTGACTCCAGCCATTTGATGGTTTGACAGTTTTGTTGAGAGCACAAGCAAATGTGACAGCATCCAAACATGCAGAGAATGTACTTGTTTTTTTAAACGCTAAATCGATGGGCTTAGTTCCACTTTAACAGTGCCCTAGTGCCATTTGTCTACAGCATGGGTGCTCAACCTGTGGCCCTCCAGTTGTTGAAAAACTACAAGTCCCATGAGGCATTGCAAGGCTGACAGTTACAAGCATGACTTCCAAAGGCAGAGGCATGATGGTACTTGTAGTCTGCAACAAATGGAGATCCACAGGTTGAGCAACCTGTTACGTACCTGATCCGAGGCCAAAATGCAGAGAGGACTCCCCTTGCGGCTAATTTCGATACAGTAGTATCACACCAGTCTTGTGAGTACTTTGTACACTTTTTAATATTTTAATAAATGGTTTTATGGTAATGCACTAGGTCGGTGCGCCCCTCTTTTTCTTTTTTTGTCTCTTCTACCGTAAGTTCGATACAGCCCTGAGGATGGAACAGGAGGTGTAGCACCCAAAGAACCACTGGTTCTCAACTGAGTCAGTGGAGTAGACCATTGGTCACCTAAAGCAGTGGTTCTCAACTCCGGTCCTCGGGACCCACCAACAGGCCAGGTTTGCAAGATAACTAAATTACATCACAGGTGATCTCATTTGCTGCTCAGTGATTGCAGTATTCTAGTCTGCATCCCCCAAGGTAATACTTAAAATCTGGCCTGTTAGTGGGTCCCGAGGACCGGAATTGAGAACCACTGACCTAAAGGATGCTGGGCAGAAGTCTTTTGGGAGTCTTTAGATGGACTCGACAACTAGTGCAGACAGGAAACAGGTGTAGAAGCAAGCTGAGGGTCAAACAGTTCATCAGTCTGAGGGCACAGGCAGGTAGCAGTAACAGGAACTTTAGCCAAGGTCACAACAGGAAGGCAATGGCAGAGTCTGTGATACAAGCCGAGGTCATATACTGAAGAGCAGGCAGATAGGTAACAAGTCCGTAGGCCAAGCCGACATCATACACTGTAGAGTCAAACTGGAGCGAGGTAGGTGAGACAAACTAAGGCTCAGAGCCGGGAGAGGAGAGCAGACAGGTCAGGAACAAGCCGGGTCACAAAAGGAAATCCAAGGTAGGTTAGCAGATGCTCAGGACACAGGAAGGCTGACGACAATCCAGCAACTTAAAGGGCTGAGCAGCGGTCTTATATAGGCCAGCAAATGGTCGCATCTATGACGTTATGCGTGCACCATTGCTCATGAGCGTTCACGAACATGCTCTGTGGCGAATCTGCATACCCCCATTCGCCAATCTCCTGCCGGTGCGAATGCGCACAGGAATGCGCTTGATGCGCCCATCACGAGTACTGGCGGTAATGCCAGTCTCACCATGGCCACTTCTCTGACACACCCATGGTCTAATAGTCAACGTCCATTCTGTTCCTATGCAAGTTCCAAGGCATGTTGCAAGTTAAAAAAAAAAAAATGGTTATGGGTGGAAAAAATGCTGCAAGTAAGCAGTTACAATTCTTGGTGTTTCTGTTTTCTGTGCTTTAAGCAGCATTTTATTAAAAGTTAGTAATAAGACCTCTTTTACCTCCTATCTTTTTTTAATTGCCTTTTCGCCTTATTATCGCCTCTTATCCCTACTTTCCCTTCTCCTCTATTGGTTTGTTTCGGTTTATGATTAAAACCATCTCAGAAATGTGTTGACAAGAATAATTTGCTTTACTGAGCATTTTTTGTGGCAAGTCATTTAACATTTTTCTCACTACTGATTCTATTCTATAATGCTTTGTCCGGTTTTTATGTTTTACTACATCCTTTAATTGTTGGCTCTTACATTCAATTTACTGTTAATCTGTTGTTTTGCGATCCATTTATAGATGCAGTGGCAGAACGTGGAACATGTTGGGGATCAAAGCCCATATGTTACATCCATTATTCTACACATCAAGCAGAATGTTCCCATTATTCGAGATAACCTGGCATCTACCAGAAAGTACTTCACACAGTTCTGTATCAAGTTTGCTAAGTAAGTATCCACACTTTCACTTAAAGGAAAGCCCATTATTTTAACCCTATTTTAAATACTTTCTTTCCCTGTTCCTGCTCTGTAATTATCTTCTTTTTTGTCATTCACAAAGATCCACATTTTTAATAGTTTATTATAGCCAATGGCTATGTCATTTATTTGAAAAGGCGGCATGATATAGGAGATAACTGCATGAGATCCCATAATGCCTCATGTTTTAAAGACAGACAGGAGTCATCCATTCATATAATTAGGTCTCATGTATGAAGTATCTGACTAAAGAACTGCACCACCTACACAGCCTGTCTTCTCCATTACTTTCTATTTTTTTTTTGCCAGTCCTTGCAAAAGGAAAGTGAAAAACAAATTGGCCACTAGAAGAAAATAAAGACAGCTCTCTAGTCAGTGTCTGAGATGAGACATGAGATTTAATATAATTAAAGCTGAACTCCAAGCCAGCTGCTGGATACACAGATGAAATACATGTATGGGAGCTTTTTATCCTGCCTATGGGTTTGAATTCCTGTCTATTTCTGAGATTTACACAGCTCTGTTGCACAGCAGCTTTCTAGATGGAATTATCTGTTTCTTTGGAGAAACAAGACACCAATAAGCTTATCTTTGTCACTTTAATCTCTTTTTATCAGTATGTTCCATTTTAAAGGATAAGTTCACCTTTCCAAACTTGTTACACCTATATTCAGGGTGTAACATGTAACGTGTTACGAACAGACAGGCCCCTGCACCTCCCTGATCCCCGTTGTGACAGCTAGTGGAGTTCTTCTCCCTCCCGCTAGCTGTCACAACCAACAAATGTGGCTGATAGCGGGGCTCCGCCTGGCCATATCACTGATTGACAGGGCTTTGTGCATGGAAATAAACGAGGTCCGGCAGCCTTTGCAGCTGTCGGCTTGTAGTTTTCAATGAACTAACTTGGCGCTGTGGAGCGCCGTGATAGTTAATTTATGCCTCCTGTCAGATTGTATCTGCTTCTCTTTACGGGATGTACAGGGAAGTAGATACACTGACAGATCTGCTGGAGACCTGCCTGGCACCAGCGATCTGCTGATTGCTAGTGCAATGCTTTATAGACTCAAAAAAAAAAAAAAAATAACATGTTTTTGTGCATTGAAGTGATTTGAAAGTTAACCACTCTTTATGAATGAATGGGCTTTAGCACACCTCAAGGTGTGGTGCTCAGCGGTGTGCTGTAATGCAGCTGCATCCTAGAGGTGCCTAGGGTGCCATTCAAAATGAACACCACACTAATATGCACGTTGTACAGTAATGTTGAACTTTTACACTATTTTAGTGAACAGACCCTTTCTTCATGTCCTGTTAGCATACTAACAGTCACTGTCCTTCCAGGCACATTTGTCTTTACAAAGTAAAGGCAAAGTAATAAAAATGCTTCACAACTTTTTTATGCACTTAAAGTGCGGGGAAGTGCCCTTGTGTGCAAGTGTGTGGTCCAATGGTTTATAGTCACATTGAGATATCATTGGTAGAGATGTGCTTATCTACAGGTAACGCAAAATTTACATATGCCACTTTACACTGATACGGGTAGACTCTGCAAACATATAATGGAAAATCATTCAAATACTCTTAAAAATAGGTGAAAAAAAATCTTTTAACAGTTCTCAAAGGAAGAATTGTGCTTGCTCCAAACTTTGTTGTGTCCGTTACTTACAATTTTTGTGGGTTTCATGGAATAAACAACCAAGTAATTTTATTTTTGCCCTCTAGCAAATTTGCTTGAAGTGATTTCTCTGTGGTCTGTACCATTTTATTACAGTAGAAGAAAATCTTTAGTAAACATACAGTGCCGACATGTAGACTTAAGTGTTCCCATGAATTGCTTTTGTACACAGCATCAATGAATAACATAAGTGGTTCAAATGTAATGCCAAAAAAAAACCTTTGGTATTTTAAATATATGTAGATAGTTACTCTTTTGGAAGCTGCTATGTTAGAAATGAGAGATTTTTGTTTCTCTCCGTTATTATGTTTATATATGTCGTTACAACTTTAGTTTCCTGGCAGTCTACTTTTGATGCAGTTTGAAGTGGGTTACGTTACTCTCCAGGAAAAGTTACTTCAAAAACAGAGCTATTAAAAGTCACTTAAGAGCCTTTTTAACCCATTATTTTTCATTGTATCACGTGGGTCTAAACTATTATAGATTACAGAATTTTCTAACATACAGTGGCAGGCTGCTTTTATGCTCTATTAGTATTATTTCAAGACCCAAGATAAAAGGTGTATATTTTTTTTTTTTTTTGCACCAGGTCAATGGATATTAACATTTTACATATTCCCAATAAGCAGAAAGCAAGCCCTCAGTAACCTCTCTAGCTGCAGGAGCTGTAAAGTAATTCATCCTCCGAGATCACAACAGAGACTCTGAAGTTGTGTTTGGATCTATAGGAACACCTTCTGTAAAATAAGGGGAAAGGAGGTGTGATTTCAGTGCCTTTGTTGTAGTTTTTAAAGATGAATTTATCTACTATTCCCAGTTAAATGGGTAAAAATGCTTTTAATACTTGCTCAGAATACATAAATATCCATAGTATGGACACTGGTTCACTTCAATGTATACAGTACTGTGACAAAATAAGTACACCCCTTGTAAAATGATGACTTTTATAAACATATATGAACAGGCAGAAATTAGATCTTCATTAAAACAGCACTTAGAGATAAAGGTGATATACTTGAAAAAAAAAAAAAAAAACACAGGAAAAATTCATATTTTACATGATTTTAGTGAAAATAAAAATCAATAAATCTAATGATCTATTGTGCATTAAGTTATGTGCACTCTTGCCCTCAAAAGCTGGTGTTACCTCTTTAGCATACATTTGTCAGAATTTTGCATAGCTGCCTACCAGTCTCTGTCATGGACAACTCTTCCATGCAAAGTTCTTTCACCTGCAAGACGTTTATTGGTTCCAGTGGGTTTAAAATCTGGTTTTTGACTAGGATAGTCATAATCCACCACTTTTTTTTTCTTTTTTTTAGCCATTCCTTCATGGACTTGCTAATATGCTTCTGATTATCATTGTTTCTCGTTCAGCCTTATTTTTTCGAAGATGACCCCTCATTCTTATCAAGCACAATTAGATATGATGCAGAATTTATAGTTGACTACAAGCTGCCCAGGACCATATAATATTTCAAGCACCATGCTTCACAGTTGGAATGAGGTTCTTCTCCTGAAATGCTGTCTTCGGTTTATCCCAACGTCTGCTTCTGTCTTTGATTCATTAGTCCATAGCACATTGTTTCAGATGTCCTTGTCTATATATGTTAATGGAAAACTAAAGTCTTGTTCAAATGTTCTTTTGCACAGCAAATGTTTTTTCCTGGCATACTTCCCTCCCATTCAGGTTTTTGTGCAATCTTTTTTCTGATATTCATGCGCTTTGATATCACCTGTGGAAGTGGAAAAGTTACCAGCAGATCCTGCAACTACAATTTGGGGTTCTTGGAGAATTGTTTTAGCATAAAATCATCTCGCTTTTTTTCTGGACTGAGTAGTCTTGCAATTATAAACAGTCTTTTGATAAAATATGGCACTTTATTATTTTCCCTTTTATCTTTTGTTATTATTTTATTTACAGTGAAATAATTGATTTCAAATAATTTGGAAATGTTTTTAAATCCTCTACCAGACACATAGGCAGGAAGTTTCATAGAGTTCATTTGATCTTGGCTTGATGACGCCACATACGTCCGTAGCAAATCGAACAGACCCTAGATGTCTAAGGTTTAAATAAGACAGGTTCCACCTACATATTCCCTGAGGAGGTTCTAACCACTGACACTTATTCTAGAGCACCTGATTCAAAGATTTTTTTTTTTTTTACTTTGTTACTCTGCGGGACAGGTTTGGATGAGGGGACGACAGGGTTAAAAGGGTGCACAGAGCACACCAGTAGTTGCAGAATGCTCTAGTGCCAGTGGTTGTGGCACAGCACAGAGACAGTCAATACAAGATGTATCACTAATTCACAGTGTAATGATACTTACCAACTTCAGCAGAAACACTCCATCTTGGCTCCTCCACTGGACACTGCTTGTAACTACAAGAGCAATTATTTACCAAAGTCACACAACCCAACAATAAAGAGTATGGACCTAGGAAGCTGAGTCCCTGTCCCATGATGTCCCTTGGTGCAGCCTCTGCTCAGAAAGGCAAAAGGAATGTTAGTTTGCCGGCGGGAGTGACAGGCCAGAAATATAGATGGAGCACTGGCAAACGCGGCTGCAAGATTACTTCGCCGGATCATCACATGCAAGGAAGTTCTCTACTCCCCGCTGCCTACAGCTTTTTTTTTTTCTGCCAATAGAAAACCCAATTTTGCAAGTTGTGAACTGCTGGTTTCGATTCTGAGAATAAACACATCATGTAAATTTTATGTGTCATTTGTTAAAGTACATCACCTTTTTCTGTAGATGCAATGAAAGAGTGAGATGATCTATTGAGTTGTAAAGAAGAGTGGTGCATTGAGAATATAGAACTTGTCATCTATGTTGAGGTATAGGGCTGGTTGATGCAGGAGGTGGATGTAACTTGGAATGCAGTATTTGTTTCCAGGGACACTGCATTGGTGAGCCAATGATGAAGGAGATTATATTTGAGCCATGAGTGAGAGACCGATTTTCCTGGGAGGGGACTATTTTCTCTTTGAATATGAATGTGGAGGATGGAGATTGGCTGCTTTCTTATACTTATGATAACATCCCTTAGAGACCTGTACCCTAGATCAATCCTTTGTATGGTTTTAACTGTCCTAATAACTACTTGCTTTTTATACTTTTCATGGGCAGTGCTACAAAACTGCAGCACATATAACTTTACCATTGCAGAGGTTTTGATGCATTCCAGTGTATTACAAACTTGTTAAAATAAATAAGACCTCAAAGCTGAACCCCAAGCAAATGGCTACATGTACATATATGTGAAAGGTTTTACCTTGCAAAGCATTTGTAACTGTCACTAGGTACTTTTGTAATCTAGGCAAAAGCAGTCAGAAAGCATAGCTGGGTTGGTAACCTAATTTGTCACTGAGCTGACTCCATCCTGCTGTTTGGACAATGATGAAGTATCACCGCAATAATGAGACAATTGCGGTGCTCCCTTTTTTGTCAACAAGTTCTCAGTGTGACAGTGCAGTGCAGTAGAGCTAGGTCAGGTCACAGTTCTTGTTATACAGGGTATTAAAGACTAAGCTTGCATTTTTTTTTTTTTTTTTTAGTACAGCTTTCCAATGCAGAAATATACCATCAATGTACCTCTGTTGCAGAAAGGAAAACCCTGTCCCAATGTTCTGGAGCAGCCTCCGCTTTCTTATATAGAAAACTCTAACATCACCTCCTTGTATCCATCCTGAAGGACAGCAGAGCCATTGGTGGAATGAGGAAGTTCTTCAGCAACTGACCTCATTAAAATACACCCTGCTCTTGCCCCCCTCCTCCAGGAATTGCTCTGGCCCATTTTCTCACTACCTTTGTTCAGCCTAGTGCTGCAGTGCTTTCTAAAACCAATAAAGAGAGAGTTGTGGTCCACCGAGGTAAAACAACCTATTCTGTAATGCAGTAAAGCCTGCATGATGGGATGTGAGGTTTCCTGGCTGGTCACATGATGCTACAGGAAGTCAGGACTCAGAATGCATCTTTAGACATTTTGAAAAGAGCGGGTGCAGATACTTCTATTTAATATGAACAGTGAATTTCTGCTTGAAAAGGTGAACTAAGTACAGAGTGGGATACTAACTGTAGGAATAACTAAAATATAAGCTGGTGTTTTTAAATCTGCCTGTTTAGCAGCAAAAATTTGTCTTAAAATATGTTTATATACTGTACATATGAAAAATGCAAGATTCTCTTCTAAAAGAATAAAATGATTCGGTTTACTTTATATGTAGGCATATCAGCTAATGGACTAAAATTTACAGATACACTACTGTTAGTGTTTATTCGACTTTAGATGTCATAGACACCCATCAAGACTTTCAAAGCCTCACTTGTATGGTTCTCATCTGTAAATTCTGTAACTGTAAATATTCTGCAGATGTTAATGTGGTATTTATTTGCAAAGTTTGACATGGCCTTTCTTCTTCTTTTAGATGTTAATAATATTACATTTTTGTTTTAGCTGTCTACAGATTCAGTGCATTATTGTCTTGTTTTGCTCTTCATTTTTTTTTTTAAATATGATTCTTATTTTCTTTCAGCTCTTTTATACCAAAATTCATCAACCACCTTTTTAAATGTAAACCTATCAGTATGGTAGGAGCTGAACAGGTAAGCAGACCTAATAATAAATTATTTGAATTGTTCACTAAAATATATTACTTCTGTAAAGATGCCCTTACTTTGGGATTTAAATACAAAATATAAGCCAATGAGGTACCAGTGTTGGCTCTCATAAAAATACTCTTGCCTGCTTTTTTTTTGTTGTTTAATATCTGTTTATTAAATAAAGATTATTACAAACCTAGAGGGTGCAATGACATTACAGGATATCTGTAGCAGGAATGAATACAAAGGAAAATCACCTGTAAACCAACAGGGAAGTCCTTTTTAAGAATGAGAAGTATAAAACAGTACAAAGACAAACAGGCAAATGTACTGTCGATGCAGCACCTATTCCCTGCGCTCTGAGTGGTGCAATCCTCTTGTCCAACCTGACTGTAGGCTTTTAGATGAGAACAGATGACACGGCAACTTGATAATACTTCAGCCTTGCAGCCCCTCGCTGGACCAGGGTGGTCAGGAAAACATTATAAACGACAACAAAACAAGGGCGCACCAGCCTAGTGCATTATCTCTTAGACAGGTTTATTAAAATAATAGATTAAAAATACTTACAAACGAGTTTCTTGATAAAAAGCACATCAAATAGAATAAAATCCTCAGCAACAAGATCGGGATTGAATCGTTCCCTGAAGCTGTGCAGGCTTACGCGTTTTGAGGCAGCGCCTCTTCCTCAGAGCCTTTTGGTTTGTCTTGAGCAATCTGAGTTTTTAGAAAAGGAATAGGAGAAGGTTGAGGGACAGAGAGGAGATGTAGGTGAGGCGGAGATGAGAAGGAAAGGAGAGGGGGAGAAAAGGAGAAAGGAGAGCTGCTAGTGGCAAGTGGATTAGACAACATAGAATTTTTTTTAAGAGTAGGATTACAGGAAATGAAAATCAAAATTGACAATAATATGCAGATCACAATGATGGTGAGCTTGTTACATATTAGAGACTGAGAGTACAGGATTAGTTGCCAGAACAGAACCAGTGTGCCCATATTTTGGTGACGATTGATATTGCCTTATATGGGTAAGTTCTTAAGTTCTACTAATAGACAAACTTCCTCTATTTTTTGCATCCATTGTTTCAAAGTGGGTGCAGTTGGTTGGCCCCAAAGGGCCAGGATAAGAGCCTTCGCTGTGTTTAAGAGATGAGGGGTGAGAGACAGTTTATATGGGCTGACTGGTTCAGAGGTGCCATGTAAAAGTATAGTCCATGGGTCAGAGGGAAGAGAGAGCTTAGTTATTTGATTCATAAGTTTGAGTATGAGTACATCAGATCAGTAGATATGGGGGTGGGAGGCAATGTACCCAAAACTCCTTCAGCACAATGGGAAGTTGGAAGGGAACATTTTATGTAATTTCAGTGGGGTGTAGTGCCATCTGGCTAAAAGTTTGTAGTTAGTCTCTGCCATTTTGGATGAAATTGAGGAAGTATGTGAGAGAAGCAGGATTTTGTCCATTTGCTTATCCGGGAGATGGGATTGGAGATCGGACTCCCATTTATCAAGGAAGTCTGGATAGGGATGTCCTTGAAGCGTAATGAGGGCTTTATAGAACTGTGAAACACAGTGAAGTGGAGGATCCTTGTAATTGAACATGGCTTAGATAGGGTTCAAATCCCGCGGGTCTTGCAGGGGATGAGGTAAGGAGTGAAGAAATAGTTAGTTGTTTGTTTTCCATTTGTCCATGTATGAAATTGGTTTGGAGCCCATCAGGGATTGTAGAGGTTTAGGAGAGTTGGAGAGAGTTACCTGGTGTAGCAATATAGGACCTTTCGGGGACCAAGCTTTGAAACCGGTGTCCATAGAGCTGGGTAGGAAAAAGTTATGGTTTAGAGGAGGGGGGAATTTTAAGTCCAGGAGAACTTTTTGTGCAGTGTATCCCAAATATCTAGTGAGGAGATAGAGGTGAGGTGGATGAGGATAGAGCTCTTGTTGAACAAGGTATCCATGGAACAGTGGAAAGATCCGTGCCACTTAAATTGGTTTCAAGTTGGACCCTCAATTTAGCATTACCGGCATATTTCCAGTTGGATAAGGGAGATCAAATAATTGCATGAAAATAAGTTTTGATGTCTGGGAGTGTGAGCCCCCCAGAAGGCTTGGAGTGGTATAGGGTCGATCTAGATATTCTGGGGTGCCTGCCCTGCTAGACAAAGCGAGAGTTCATGATCTGCAGTGATGAGAAGAATCCTATAGGCACACCTATTGGTAGCATTTGCTCTTGGCTGATGTTATTAGCTTGATGGAAAAGCAGAGTTCCAGGCTGCTAATGCAGCCACCTTTTCTAGTGCTTGAAGAGGGTGTTGACAGAAATGACCTAAACCAATCAGGAGGTCTAAAGAGGCCAAGGGCATGTCAAAATGTTTATGATCATGTAGCTGCCATTCCTTCAGATAGTCTAAATGCATTAATATTTTGTGTACCACATGCAATGACCTGGTAACCCACATTTTATTGCAATAGACATTCCATAGAGACTAAAAATGTTATACTACAAATAGCAAAGTCACACAGAAGATGAAATTCATCCACTCTGCCTCCTGTATATGATAACCTAGCTGTGTTTAACCCTAAACCATTAGGTATTTTCTTACATGTTCGGATATACGTTGTATGATCATTACTAGCTTTATCATATCTGATCTGATGAATTGTGTGAAGATTCAAAGTTCTAATTTAAAGAGGACCCTTTTACAGGTCAAGTAACCCAGACTATCAGTAAAGATTAGGCCTAAATGGCTTTTATGATATCAATTATCACTTTGTAAAACATTTTATTCCAGGTAACCCGTAAAAGACTTAATTATCCTGAGGTCTAGAGCATGAAAACACTGGAATTCTCTTAACACATTCATGATGAGCTGATCCCACTTTTCTGGGTTTGGTGTGATTATCTAAGACTAAGTTCTGATAACTTGTATAATTTTACTGCGAACAGACGTGATGATATTTAGTTGATTAAAGATTTAGCAATTAACAGATCCAGACTGAGTAGGTTTTATGATCCTGCAGTAAAATTTGTGTACTATATGCTTTCGAGATGCATTCCTGAGTTTATAGCCATGTTCTGGGAATGGGGTCACTCCTGGCTGTGCTGCGGTGATGGAAGATAGCTGGGTGTTTCCCTTTCGTAAAACTGGCACTGCTTGCTTGCAAATTTCTAAACAACAAAGCCGCTCTGTCTTTGCCCATGCAGTGTTCGGGTGCCTAGGCCTCATCACAGTGGCCACATGTCCCACTAACCTGTAAAGATGAATTATAAAGCATGTGTAAAGGAAAAATGTAAATGGTTTTGCACATAGTAGCCCCGATCCTCCTCTTCTCAGGTCCCTCGCCAGCGCGCTGGGCTCCTTCCCCTTGCTGAGTGCCCCCAAAGCAGACCGCTTGCTTTGTGGGTATAGGGGTAGGCCTAGGACTGCTAGGCTCCTTCATAACTGTCCTTGGCCCACACTTTGTATTAAAGGGCTAGATAATGCTGGACATCCTCTAACATGAAGTGAGGCAGGTTCTATAAGACTTACTGCAGCTTCTATTGCACACTTTGAGAAGCTCGGCAGTGTACAGTGAAATCAGAGTAAGCAGTTTTAGTACAGTAGAGGAGCCTGTACAACTGCTCAAGACTGAAAGTTAATTTTTTTTTTTTACAATTCTAAAAACAGAACAAGCTAAAGTTGTGTAAGCAGAATGTATGTGCTTTATGTGTATCGAGATGTGCTAAAATAGGCTTATACCTGCTGTTACCGTCAATCTAAACAATTATCTTTTGACTGTGGTTAAGAGCCGGTTCACACTGAGGCGACACGACTTCGGGGGGCGACCTGTGAAGTCGCGTGCACCGCTGTTTCACATAATGGAAGTCTATGCAAGTCGCTCCGAGGTCGCCCCAAAGTAGTACAGGGCCCTTTTTCTAAGTCGGAGCGAGTTGTGTCGCTCCTATTAGAACGGGTCCTGTACTACTCAATGGACCGCGACCGACCGCGACTTGTCAGGCTGACAAGTCGCCTGACAAGTCGCGGCAGTGTGAATGGGCTCTCAGGTTGTGTCATCTGCATTATTGTTTACACATTTTCAAAACACTTAAATCAGTATTAACCTCTTTCTGCCCAGCCAATGTAGATAAACGGCCGGGCGGATGCTCCCTAGTTCTGGGAGGAAATACCAGTACATCCTACAAAAAATAGGCCTTGTACACAGCCCATTGGGCATACTGTGGCGCGATCTGTGACCGCTCTGTCTCCCAGCTTCTCTAAGCAGTCCTGGTACCATGTGACAGCTGTGACCAATCACAGTTACAGTAGTAAGCAAGGCAATTACTGACACTGACTCAGTGTCCCTAATCACTGTCGCCCACCCAATCAGTGTCCCTAATCACCACGTCAGTGTCCATAATCACTGCTGCACCTGTGCACTGTTTCCTCTTCCTGCTGCCTGTATTAACCCTGGCCTGTTTTATTAGATGCATAATTTATGTCCCTAGAACACCTGAAGATGCTTTCTTGGTTTTTGGTCCTTTTACATGGCTAGGCTGTCAAAAAGTCTCACATGATATCACCATACTTGGGGGAGTAGCAGAATGTGTTTTGGGGTGTCATTCTAAGTATGCCAAAGGTGTGTGTTAGAAAAATCTTATTGACAACTTTGGGTCATTTGGGTAGAGCGTTGCATAACGGAGTGCTTGTCATTCAAAGTATGACAACACTTAAATCTAAAAAATTGGCCTGGGTGGGAATGGGGTGAACGTGTCTAGTATTGGGGGGGTTATTTACTGCTTCGCTTCATTTGTGTTTGTAGGTGTGTATTTGTCAGAAAATAACAGTTGTATACAATGCATATCACTAGTAACATCAGTTATGCCGTTTACCTTTAAAATCACACTTTCTATGTGATAACTGGATCTAGCAATCACAAATAATGTTTTTTGATATACTGAACCTGTTAAGGCATCTTTGTACTGATCCTGCACTGTATTTCTTCCAAACACAGAATGACTGACCACTTGCAAAATGGGAATTAGGCTCTCCTATGCTTCTTCCTTATTATTTACTAATATTTTTGGCACTTGTTTGTTTACAAAAGTCTCTAGCTATTGATTGATAGGTTCCCTTCCATTAACCATTTGTCCTTTTTCTGATTCCAAAATTTTGCAGCCAAGTATAACAGAAAGTAAGGTTGCTTAAAAGGAAAACTTGTAAGAGATTAATACAAGGGCTCCTATTGCTGATTTTCTTCCAAAAATGCTAGTTACTTGTCAGTGTCTTGCTTCAATACCTTAATTTACCTACAACAAGCATGCAATAAGTTACATAGTTAGGTTAAAAAGACACTTGTTCAGCTCAAGTTCAACCAAAAGAGGAACGTGAATTAAAAACCTGCATTTTTATAACCTTAAACTCACAGTTGAT
The DNA here is from genome assembly GCF_965119305.1 of Pelophylax lessonae. Classification (NCBI taxonomy): domain Eukaryota; kingdom Metazoa; phylum Chordata; class Amphibia; order Anura; family Ranidae; genus Pelophylax; species Pelophylax lessonae. The sequence goes on along the minus strand of NC_138769.1, from coordinate 392,698,444 downwards.
CCAAAAGAAAGAAAACCTTAAAGACACAGTCCAATTTACTCCGATAGGGGCACAATTTGTTCTTGATCCTCTAAGACCCTCAGATACTTCCTGGATCAACAATCTACAGGATTCTTACTTATATATTTACTGGAAATGCACTGAAAAGTTTATTCAAGTTACCTGGATCTGCATAAATGATACAGATCTTTGACTCAAAGGACATTCCTTTTCTAAAGTTACCTTTTAAATACTAACTATAGAGACATACTTTAGAAATACACTAAGTTTCCTATTGCAAATTAAAGTGGGGGTAATTTGTGTGGGTAATTTGGTTGTCCTGTGTCCAGCTGAAGATATTTCCCCTCACTTCCTGCCTTGGAGACAAAACAGGAAATCTCTCCCCAGTGAATTCCTATCTTGGAGAGCTGTCACAGAAATTAGTATCCTAAATGGAGGATTTTCTCTCACGTATTGCTCTAATGACATCTCCAGATTTTGGGATCTTTCCGCACTTTCTGCCACAGTTATAATTAACAGAAAAAATGGAGGGGGGAATCTACCTATTGGGGAGGCAGACCACAATATAAACTTGGCACAGGGTCTAGTCCTTCTCAAAACATTTGAATGAAAGCACCTTTAGTATGAGCCAACATATTTTATCAGTTTTTATCACAGAGAAATGTTCAAAAAGTCTTGTTCTACTTTGGACAGCCATAGACAGTTCGAACCATGTATGGGCAGGCTGAATGTACCCAAGTTGATTGATGAACTTGGGTATAACCATCCTGCCGGATTTTACATACGATTATTACTAGAGGCTGGTATAGCCACAAGCAATAAACACTGTCAACTCGTGGTTGCAGGAAAGAAATTTATATTTCTAAATCTAAAAGGTAACTTTATATTGAGGTAATAAATAACAAATATTTGTACATTTTAAATTGCACTTTTTTTTCCCTTACAGCTTTCAAAATTTGAAAATACCCCTCAAACCATACATTTTCTGAAAGCACATGACCTGTAAAATAAAAAAAGTGGTACAGATTTTTTTGGGCGCCGCAATAATTGTGCAAATGTTCATCATATTGCTATTTTCACTAAAAATACACTAAAATCATTATTGGTGCACATAAACACAATAGAACTTACAAAATCCCTGTTAAATTATTACTAAAGCATCATTCACATTTGGCATACTAAAGTGTACGCCCATGGAGGCCCATGTTTACCCGCACAGGGATGCACAGGTGTTCCGTGCATCCCTGTTCATGCAGCCCCATTTATGTCAATTGGGATGCAATGGCCGCACAGGACAGGCATAGCTGCTGTTCCCAATCTGACATCCGTGTGGGTGTACAACCCCTGCTTTCAATACATCACTTTCATGGAAAATAAAACATAAAATACCAAAACCTGTATAAATTTAAAAAAAAAATAAAACTGACTTTATGAACCACTTGGTCTTTTTTTTCTGCCATCACTTTTCTATGTTTCTAACATGTTTACTTGCTGCCTAACATATCCCACTAACAGATGCCACTATAACAAGATAATCAGTGTTATTCACTTTACCTGTCAGTCGCCATAATGTTAAGGCTGACCAGTGTATTTTTGTAATTGTGTGTTCTTTGTGTCACAGCCACCATTTTTTTATTACTGATCCAGCCCTTTATTTTAGCATAAAATGTAAGTGCCTTTAAATGGAAAAAGTATTTTTTATATTTAGTCTCGTGTTTCAGGTTTATAACCTGCAATAGATATAAGTGAACTTCTGGAGGCTTATCATAAAATATGGCAGGAGTCTTTATATCAAAGCTGTCTTTGGTTAATAAATCATTTCTGATGGTGCTTTTGCTGCTATTTCAGCGTCTGCAATTTAATTCAGGTTGTAAAGATGATAAATGTATATATATGTATATATATATATATATATATATATATATATATATATATATTTATCATATTTACAACTTGAACAGCATATCACAAAAGTGAGTACACCCCTCACATTTTTGTAAATATTTTATTATATTTTTTCATGTGACAACAACTGAAGTAGTGAGTGTACAGCTTGTATATCAGTGTAAATAACTCAACACACTGCCATTAATGTCTAAACTGCTGGCAACAAAAGTGAGTACACCCCTAAGTGAAAATGTCCAAATTGGGCCCAATTAGCCATTTTCCCTCCTCGGTATCATGTGATTCGTCAGTGTTACAAAGTCTTAGGTGTGAATGGGGAGCAGGTGTGTTAAATTTGGTGTCATCGCTCTCACTCTCTCATACTGGTCACTGGAAGTTCAACATAGCACCCTTTATGGCAAAGAACTCTGAGGATCTGAAAAAAAGAAAAAAGAATTGTTGCTCTACATAAAGATGGCCTGGGCTATAAGAAGATTGCCAAGATCCTGAAACTGAACTGCAGCACGGTTGCCAGGACCATACATCGGTTTAACAGGACAGGTTCCACTCAGAACAGGCCTCGCCATAATCGACCAAAGAAGTTGAGTGCACATGCTTAGCGTCATATCCAGAGGTTGTGTTTGGGAAAGAGACGTATGAGTGCTGCCAGCATTGCTGCAGAGGTTGAAGGGTTGGGGGCTCAACCTGTCAGTGCTCAGACCATACGCCGCACACTGCATCAAATTGGTCTGCATGGCTTTCGTCCCAGAAGGAAGCCTCTTCTAAAGATGATGCACAAGAAAGCCCGCAAACAGTTTGCTGAAGACAAGCAGACTAAGGACATGGATTACTGGAACCATGTCCTGTGGTCTGATGAGACCAAGATTAAACTTATTTGTTTCAGATGGTGTCAAGCGTGTGTGGCGGCAACCAGGTGAGGAGTACAAACACAAGTGTGTCTTGCCTACAGTCAAGCATGATGGTCGGAGTGTCATGGTCTGGGGCTGAATGAGTGCTGCCAGCACTGGGGAGCTACAGTTCATTGAGGGAACCATGAATGCCAACATGTGCTGTGACATACTGAAGCACAGCATGATCCCCTCCCTTCAGAGATTAAGCCACAGGGCAATATTCCAACATAACGACCCCAAAAATACCTCCAAGATGATTACTGCCTTGCTAAAGAAGCTGAGGGTAAAGGGGATGGACTGGCTAAGCATGTCACCAGACCTGTGGACGAGGACTCCCGTGGCAACTTGTGAAGCTCTGGTTAACTCCATGCCCAAGAGGGTTAATGGGAGTGCTGGAAAATAATGGTGGCCACACAAAATATTGACACTTTGGGCCCAATTTAGACAGTTTCACTTAGGGGTATACTCACTTTTGTTGCCAGCAGTTTAGACATTAATGGCTGTGTGTTTGATTTATTTTGAGGGGACAGCAAATGTACACTGTTATACAAGCTGTACACTCACTACTTTACATTGTAGCGAAGTGTCATTTCTTCAGTGTTGTCACATGAAAAGATAAAATAAAATATTTACAAAAGGTGAGGGGTGTACTCACTTCTGTGTGAGATACTGTGTGTGTGTGTGTGTGTGTATATATATATATATATATATAATATAAAAAGATGATTATATATTCGAGAAAAGCAGATAGTTAAAGTGAATAAAAGAAAACAATTTCATAATGAACTTTATTGTCTTAACTGTTTACTTTAGAGTGCATTAGGAAGTATTTAGTATACTGCAAATCAGATTGTATAAGCAGAACCACATTACCATCTCTATTTACCATCAATCATTCTGCCTTCCTAAACTCAGTCCATTTGTCTGTTGCTTTCTTGTAGAAGCAGCCAAATATGTCATTCAGGAGGTTTGGAACACGCCATGTATTTTAATCCATGCTTCCTGACCGGCAGTTCTATTTATACTTCATTTTTGTACTTGGTGACTGAGCCAAGCAAACACAAACACTTTATAACATTTATCAGAAACTGAAGTAAAATATAAAAAAAAATGCACCTAGTCAGAAAACTATATACCTTCACTATACAAAGTTGCCTTACAAGCAGTATATCATATTGTTAAAGGATACCGGAGTTGGTGAAAGCTATAAATCCATTTAATGTGTATCTTCTGTAAAGTCTTTTTTTTTTTTTTTTTTTTTACATTTTAATGGAACAGAGCTCTCCTAATAAGTCATTTTGAGCTGTAAAAAAAAGAGTTGCTGAAGTAATGTATTTTAACCGGTTGCCGACCGCCGCACGACTATATACTGCGGCGGTCAGCCCCGGCCAGGCAGAGTGACGTATCGGTACGTCACTCGCCTGTCACTGACTTGCGAGCCTATCGCGGGCGGGCGCGCGCCCGCCGAGGCGCGCGCCCGCCGCGGCTCGTTCACAGGCAAGTCAGTGCGTGTGACCGGCGGACTCGATGTCCGCCAGTCACACTGCGATCGCTCCTGTGAAGGGAGAAAGACAGAGCAGCTTGTGTAAACAAGCTGCCTGTCAGTTCTCCCTGTGTAAAAGTAAAGATCTGACCGTTCTACTATGTAGAACGGTTGATCTTTGCTTTTACACCAATAGGAATGTCCCTACACAGTAGAAAGCACGCCCCTAGGACACACTTAACCCCTCCCTGTCCAATAAAGTTAACCCCTTCCCTGCCAGTGTCATTTTTGCAGTAACAGTGCATATGTATAGCACTGATTACTGCAGTAATGTCACTGGTAACCCCAAAAGTGTCAAAAATGTCAGTCAAGGGTCCGATCTGTCCGCCGCAATGTCGCAGTACCGAAAAAAAAATCGCAGATCGCCGCCATTACGCGTTAAAAAAAAAACACCAAAAATGACAAAAATCTTTCTCTTTGTTAGTAAACGCGATAACTTTTGCGCAAACCAATCAAAATACGCTTTTTGCGATTTTTTTTACCAAACATAGGTAGCATAAAACAAATTGGCCGAAAAATGTTAAAAAATTTTGATTTTTACTTTTTTTTTGGGGAATTTCATATAAAAAAATGTGAAAAATATTGTTATTTTTGCAAAATTTACGCTCTTTTTTTGTTTATAGCGCGTGATCAAAAAATCGCACAGGTGATCAAATACCACCAAAAGAAAGCTCTGTTTGTGGGAAAAAAAGGACGTCAAATTCGTTTAGGTACAGCGTCGCACGACCGCGCAATTGTCCGTTAAAGTCACGCAGTAAAAAATCGCAAAAAAACCCCTGGTCCTTTAGCAGCCAAATCCTCCGGGGCTTAAGTGGTTAATTACTGAGGAAGAAATAATTACAATGAAAGTTTTTGAGTAAAGAGGCCACGTTTTGTTACTTACCAAAGATTTCTTAAATCTGTTAAATAGGTATTGTATTGACAGCATCTTTTGCCTTTGTTTTCTGCACAAAAATATTTATCAGGACATTGTTATTCACAAAGAACCTTGTATTGTGTTAGGTGCCCCAGAACATCAGTGAACCTCCACAATGTTTGACTGTAGAGACTGTATTCTTTTCTTTAAATGCCTTATTTCTTTTTCTGAAAACAGAGTAATGGGCTTTACAAAAAGCTGTAATTTTTTTTCATCAGCCCAAAGCACATATCTCCCAAAAGTATTTTGGCTTCCTTAGGTAGGTTAATTGATACATGTGAGTTTAATTACAAATTACAGGAGCATCACAAACTTGGAATGCAATTATTTTCTACAATTTTGAGAAGGTGCCAATAATTTTGTCCAGTCCATTTTTGGAGTTGTTTGCATGAAATGTGTCAGATTTGTCTTTTTGTTTCTACACATTTTTGTGTCATACCAATACAAAAAATAAAGAAATAAATAAATAAGCATATGAATGGCTAAACATTTATAATTGCAACAATTTTCTAGGTGAAGTGGTGCATTATCTGACAGAAATGCAGGGGTGTTAATATTTTTGGCCATGACTGTATATGTAAAAAAATATACAAAGTATATTCCACGCGCCAAGGAAGTATTATAAAAAAATGCGCATACAAATAACCTGCGTGCCTAAAGGTAAATAAATGGAATAAGCAGCTGCTGTAGGATAAAGGGTAGACTGAAAAATGAATGGTCTTATGGAAAAGGCCAAATACAGTGCTTGCTAATTAAATTACTAATGTATAGCAATATCCATGCCAACCTCTGTGGTATGTATAAATAATCAATCAATAAATAGTGGTATAAATAAAAATGAAAATATCAAGTAAACAAATGTAAATAATAATGGTAAATCATCAAAACTCCCAATAAATAATTAAATAGGTGCCACATTGTGCATCAGTGACTTGGTGAATGATATATAAAAAAATTATATATAATCATATAAAAATATATATATATATATATATATATGTAAATAAAAATAAAAAATGGTAAAGACGAATATACTCAAAAATATTATAATTAGTGTTGAGCGAACACGGACTGTATTATTCGTGTTCGTACCGAATAATTGGATTTTTTGTACCCGAACACGGACACGGACACTTTACTGTATGTTCGGGTAAAAATCCGTGTTCGGTCGTTTTATTTCCGGGTTTTGCATGCTTTGGCGCTCTTTTCATGGCGGGCTTTCAACAGCCAATCAACAATCGTTTAACTGGTGTGCCTTAAGCCATCCCAGCCATGCCTGCAAATGTCTCAGTAGCTGTGATTGGCCGTCTGAAGCATGTGACCAAGTCTTTATAAGTTCGAGGCAGCCGCAGCGGCGTCATTATGCTGCTTAGATTCAGGGACAGAGCACACATCAACGTGCTGGCTGCTGATTAGGGAAAGATAGGCAGGAAAAAACCATTTGTGTCCGGATAGAATTGAGGGACAGGTCGGAGTGTTTAGGCAGGGCGAGTTGTAGGCATTTTAGGGATAGAGTCTGCTGAATTATAGGGTCAGTGTCTTCTACAAACTACAATCGATATTGCTGTGTGGGGGGTGGGGTCTGCACTCAATCCTGATCTACGATCTCTTCTCAATCCTGTTAGGGACAGAGTCTGCTGAATTTTAGGGAAACTGTGTTCTACAAACTACAATCGATATTGCTGTGTGGTGTGGGATTGGAGATAGGCAGGTGTCAGTGATCCACATCCATTTTTCTGTGTGTGAGCTGCAGTGAACACAATCTTTTTGGGCTGCAGTGAACACAATCTTTTTGGGCTGCAGTGAACACAATCTTTTTGGGCTGCAGTGAACACAATCTTTTTGGGCTGCAGTGAACACAATCTTTTTGGGGTGCAGTGAACAAAATCTTTTTGGGGTGCAGTGAACACAATCCTTTTTGGTGTGCAGTGAACACAATCTTTGTGGGGTGCAGTGAACAAAATCCTTTGTGGGGTGCAGTGAACACAATCTTTTTGGGGTGCAGTGAACAAAATCCTTTTTGGGGTGCAGTGAACAACATCCTTTTTGGGGTGCAGTGAACACAATCTTTTTGGGGTGCAGTGAACAAAATCCTTTGTGGGGTGCAGTGAACACAATCTTTTTGGGGTGCAGTGAACACAATCTTTTTGGGGTGGAGTGAACAACATCCTTTTTGGGGTGCAGTGAACAAAATCCTTTTTGGGGTGCAGTGAACAAAATCATTTTTGGGGTGCAGTGAACACAATCTTTTTGGGGTGCAGTGAACACAATCTTTGTGGGGTGCAGTGAACACAATCTTTTTGGGGTGGAGTGAACAACATCCTTTTTGGGGTGCAGTGAACAACATCCTTTTTGGGGTGCAGTGAACACAATCTTTTTGGGGTGCAGTGAACACAATCTTTGTGGGGTACAGTGAACAGAATCTTTGTGGGGTGCAGTGAACACAATCTTTGGGGGGTACAGTGAACACAATCTTTGTGAGGTGCAGTGAACACAATCTTTGTGGGGTGCAGTGAACACAATCATTGTGGGGTGCAGTGAACTCAATCTTTGTGGGGTACAGTGAACACAATCTCATACTTCTGAAGGTTTGAGGGTGCTGCCTGTTCCATACTCCCCCTACTCCTCATCTAGCCTTTTAGGGGTACAAACAATAGTAATTGGGGCCTAGTGTGGTTGTGTACGTGTGATATACATACACTTTTTTGGGATCATATTTTCTATTCCGCTATTTAATCAAAAACCTTTGGGGATCAGTTAAATTGGGGGATAGTCTGTGTTGGTACGTGTGAGAGAGATCCACCTTTCCAAGTTGTTGGGGTTCATCTCATACTTCTGAAGGTTTGAGGGTGCTGCCTGTTCCATACTCCCCCTACTCCTAGCCTTTTAGGGGTACAAACAATAGTAATTGGGGCCTAGTGTGGTTGTGTACGTGTGATATACATACACTTTTTTGGGATCATATTTTCTATTCCGCTATTTAATCAAAAACCTTTGGGGATCAGTTAAATTGGGGGATAGTCTGTGTTGGTACGTGTGAGAGAGATCCACCTTTCCAAGTTGTTGGGGTTCATCTCATACTTCTGAAGGTTTGAGGGTGCTGCCTGTTCCATACTCCCCCTACTCCTAGCCTTTTAGGGGTACAAACAATAGTAATTGGGGCCTAGTGTGGTTGTGTACGTGTGATATACATACACTTTTTTGGGATCATATTTTCTATTCCGCTATTTAATCAAAAACCTTTGGGGATCAGTTAAATTGGGGGATAGTCTGTGTTGGTACGTGTGAGAGAGATCCACCTTTCCAAGTTGTTGGGGTTCATCTCATACTTCTGAAGGTTTGAGGGTGCTGCCTGTTCCATACTCCCCCTACTCCTAGCCTTTTAGGGGTACAAACAATAGTAATTGGGGCCTAGTGTGGTTGTGTACGTGTGATATACATACACTTTTTTGGGATCATATTTTCTATTCCGCTATTTAATCAAAAACCTTTGGGGATCAGTTAAATTGGGGGATAGTCTGTGTTGGTACGTGTGAGAGAGATCCACCTTTCCAAGTTGTTGGGGTTCATCTCATACTTCTGAAGGTTTGAGGGTGCTGCCTGTTCCATACTCCCCCTACTCCTAGCCTTTTAGGGGTACAAACAATAGTAATTGGGGCCTAGTGTGGTTGTGTACGTGTGATATACATACACTTTTTTGGGATCATATTTTCTATTCCGCTATTTAATCAAAAACCTTTGGGGATCAGTTAAATTGGGGGATAGTCTGTGTTGGTACGTGTGAGAGAGATCCACCTTTCCAAGTTGTTGGGGTTCATCTCATACTTCTGAAGGTTTGAGGGTGCTGCCTGTTCCATACTCCCCCTACTCCTAGCCTTTTAGGGGTACAAACAATAGTAATTGGGGCCTAGTGTGGTTGTGTACGTGTGATATACATACACTTTTTTGGGATCATATTTTCTATTCCGCTATTTAATCAAAAACCTTTGGGGATCAGTTAAATTGGGGGATAGTCTGTGTTGGTACGTGTGAGAGAGATCCACCTTTCCAAGTTGTTGGGGTTCATCTCATACTTCTGAAGGTTTGAGGGTGCTGCCTGTTCCATACTCCCCCTACTCCTAGCCTTTTAGGGGTACAAACAATAGTAATTGGGGCCTAGTGTGGTTGTGTACGTGTGATATACATACACTTTTTTGGGATCATATTTTCTATTCCGCTATTTAATCAAAAACCTTTGGGGATCAGTTAAATTGGGGGATAGTCTGTGTTGGTACGTGTGAGAGAGATCCACTTTTCCAAGTTGTTGGGGTTCATCTCATACTTCTGAAGGTTTGAGGGTGCTGCCTGTTCCATACTCCCCCTACTCCTCATCTAGCCTTTTAGGGGTACAAACAATAGTAATTGGGGCCTAGTGTGGTTGTGTACGTGCGAGATACATACACTTTTTTTGATCATATTTCCTATTCCGCTATTCAATAAAAACCTTTGAGGATCAATTGAATTGCGGGATAGTCTGTGTCGGTACGTGTGAGAGAGATCCACCTTTCCAAGTTGTTGGGGTTCATCTCATACTTCTGAAGGTTTGAGGGTGCTGCCTGTTCCATACTCCCCCTACTCCTCATCTAGCCTTTTAGGGGTACAAACAATAGTAATTGGGGCCTAGTGTGGTTGTGTACGTGTGATATACATACACTTTTTTTGGATCATATTTTCTATTCCGCTATTCAATAAAAACCTTTCTAGGGCAAGATCTTAAATTACAGAAATATGAGGAGACCGTCAAATAAGGGCCGTGGCCTGGGTCGTGGTGCTGCTGGTAGAGCTCCTGTTGCAAGGAGAGGACATGGTCGATCTGTGCCAGCTACACGCACAAGTGAAACACCTTCCTCAAGTGTGAGTAGGCGACAGAACCTGCATCAGTATTTGGTAGGGCATCAAACGCCCCTAGAAGTGATGAGGCCAGAACAAGTTGAGGCGATAGTAGATTGGTTTGCTGCTGACAGTGCCTCCAGTTCCTTCACATTGTCTCCCACCCAGTCTACTGCAGAAAGGTCAGAGTTGGCACCTGCAGCCAATGTCCAACCGTCTTTCACCTCACCCCCTTGCAAATCAGGCCAGCAGTCTGAGCCCCAAGCCATACAGCAGTCTCTTATTCTTTTTGAGGACTCTGTCAGCAGGGTTTCCCAGGGCCATCCACCTAGCCCTGCCCCAGAAGTGGAAGAGATTGAGTGCAGCGATGCCCAACCACTTATTTCTCAAGATGAGTACATGCAAGGATCATCGCAGCACGTCTCCGATGATGACGAAACGCAGGTGCCAACTGCTGCGGCGTTCAGCATTGTGGAGACCGACAAGGAGGGCAGGGGTGAAGACTGGGTGGAAGATGATGTGGAGGACGATGAGGTCCTCGACCCCACATGGAATGAACGTCATGCAGGTGACCTGAGTAGTTTGGAGGAAGAGGCGGTGGTCGCACAGAGCCACCAGCACAGCAGAAGAGGGAGCAGGGTGCAGAAGCGGAGCGGCCGTGCCCTAGACACTACGCCCGCTACTGCCCAACGCAGCAAGGGAACGAGCGCACCAAAGTCAGCTCAAAGGAGTTCTCTAGCGTGGAAGTTCTTTAGAAAATGTGCTGATGACAGGACACGAGTGGTTTGCACCCTGTGCAATCAGAGCTTGAAGCGAGGCATGAACCTTCTCAACCTGAGCACAACCTGCATGATCAGGCATCTAAGTGCAAAGCACGAGCTGCAGTGGAGTACACACCTTCAAAACCAAGAAACGTCTCTGGCTCATCCTGCTTCCTCTTCTGCTGCAGTCTCGGCCGCTCCAGCCACATCTGTAGTGATACCGGCACCTGCCACCCCGCAAACAGACGATCTGTCAGCAACACCACCACCTGGGTCACCAACAACCATCTCCACAATGTCCCGTGGAAGCGTTCAGCTTTCCATCTCCCAAACACTTGAGAGGAAGAGGAAGTACCCCCCTACCCACCCGCGATCCCTGGCCCTGAATGCCAGCATTTCAAAATTATTGGCCTTTGAAATGCTGTCATTCCGTCTGGTGGAGACGCACAGTTTTAAAAACCTTATGTCGGTGGCTGTCCCACAGTACGTCGTGCCCAGCCGCCACTACTTTTCCAGGCAAGCCATCCCTTCCCTGCACAACCAAGTGGGGGAAAATATCAGGTGTGCACTGCGCAACGCCATCTGTGCCAAGGTCCACCTAACTACGGATACGTGGACCAGTAAGCACGGTCAGGGGCGTTATATCTCCCTAACGGCACACTGGGTAAATGCAGTGGCGGATGGGCCTGAGGCGGATAGCAATTTGGCGCATGTCCTTCCACCACCGAGGATTGCAGGGCGCTTCAGTTTGCCTCCTGTTCGTAACTCCTCCTACTCCGCTTCCTCATCCTCTACCGCCTCCTCATCCGGACAGCGTAACACCTTCACCACCAACTTCAGCACGGCCAGGGGTAAACGACAGCAGGCAGTTTTACAACTTGCCTGTTTGGGGGACAAACCACACACCGCGCAGGAGTTGTGGAGGAGCATGGAACAGCAGACAAATGAGTGGTTGCTGCCAGCGAGCCTCAAGCCCGGCCTGGTGGTGTGTGATAACGGGCGAAATCTCATAGCAGCTCTGGGCCTAGCCGGTTTGACGCACATCCCTTGCCTGGCGCATGTGCTGAATTTGGTGGTGCAGAGGTTCCTTAAAAACTACCCCGATATGTCAGAGCTGCTGCAGAAAGTGCGGGCCGTTTGTGCGCACTTTCGGCGTTCTCACCCTGCTGCTGCTCGCCTGGCAGCGCTGCAGCGTAACTTCGGCCTTCCCGCTCACCGCCTCATATGTGACGTGCCCACAAGGTGGAACTCCACCTTGCACATGCTGGAAAGACTGTGCGAGCAGCAGCAGGCCATAGTGGAGTTTCAGCTGCAGCACGCACGCGTGAGTCGCTCTGCGGAACAGCACCACTTCACCACCAATAACTGGGCCTCCATGCGAGACCTGTGTGCCTTGTTGCGCTGTTTTGAGTACTCCACCAACATGGCCAGTGGCAATGACGCCGTTCTCAGCTTAACTATCCCACTTCTATGCCTCCTTGAAAAAACAATTCGGGCGATGATGGAAGAGGATGTGGCACAGGATGAGGAGGAGGAGGAGGATGAAGAGGTAACATTTCCAAGGCTTTCAGGGCAGTCATTCGCAAGGGGCTCCGAGGGTGGGTTCCTGCACACGCAAACGCCAGGGACGCAATTGTCCAGCAGGGGCACAGTTCTGGAGGATGAGGAGGAGGAGGAGCTGGAGGAGGAGATGGAACCATGTTCACAGCAGGGTGGCACCCAGGCCAGCTCATGGCCATCACTGGTGCGTGGCTGGGGGGATACAGAGGACACGGACGATACACCTCCCACAGAGGACAGCCTTTCGTCGCCTCTGGGCAGCCTGGCACACATGAGCGATTACATGCTGCAGTGTCTCCACAACGACCGCCGAGTTGCCCACATTCTAACTTGTGCTGATTACTGGGTGGCCACGCTGCTGGATCCCCGTTACAAGGACAACGTACCGTCCTTAATTCACTCACTGGAGCGCGATCGCAAGATGCGCGAGTACAAGCGCACGCTGGTAGACGCCATGCTGCTGGCATTCCCATCTGACAGCGGGGCCACAGTGGAAGCACAAGGCAGAGGAGGAGGAGGAGGAGGTCGCCAACGCAACCAGGGCACCGCCAGCACCTCAGAAGGCAGGGTTAGCATGGCCGAAATGTGGAAAAGCTTTGTCAGCACGCCACAACAAACAGCAGCACCAGCAGCTCAGATGGAACGTCTTAGCAGGAGGCAGCATTTTACCAACATGGTGGAGCAGTATGTGTGCACACGCCTACATGTAGTGAATGACGGGTCTGCCCCCTTCAACTTCTGGGTCTCCAAATTGGGCACATGGCCTGAGCTTGCCCTTTACGCCTTGGAGGTGCTGGCGTGCCCTGCAGCCAGTGTATTATCTGAACGGGTATTTAGCACGGCTGGGGGCGTTATAACAGACAAGCGCAGCCGCCTGTCCAGAGACAATGTGGACAAGCTCACGTTCATTAAAATGAACCAGGCATGGATCCCACGGGACTTTTCCGTACCTTATGCAGAATAGCAATGGATACCGACCTTACCCACCCATTGTTCCATTTTTGCTCTTTCTCACTCTTTTGGGGTGTACCCTCATTTAAAATTTTTGAAAAGAAGCAGTGTTGGCTACCTCGTCCTCCTCCTCAGGGCCAGATTAATGTAGGGGCTATTGGAGCTGCAGCTCCAGGCCCCTACCTTTTATATAGGCCCCGGGTTGGCCATATTCACTGTTACCGCTCTTCTGTCACTTGTAAACACAGAAGTCTGGCTTCTATGCTCGCTTCCCCAGGCAGCACCCTCAGAACCTCCCCACACAGCGTGAAGGCCGGACAAGGAGGGACAGTTGGCGATGCATGGATGTGTTTATGGGCTTCAGAGACAGCATCCCATGTTGAATTAGGCATGCATGGCTGCACCCTTCCTCCTCTGGGTGCATGGCAAGGCACGGCCCTTAAGGCCCTTCAAAATCCTCAGCACCAAGCCCATGATGCTGTTAATCCGGCCCTGGTCCTCCTCCACCGCCGCTTCCACCTACACCGCCCATAGGTGTGCGCAGCCTATTGCATTAAGGTGTGCACCCCAAAGTTGAAATACACATGCATGTGTTTGCCAGCAGGGAGAGTAATGTATCGGGGCCATGTACCTGTAGGCAAGGAGAAATAGAGCAGAGCAGGTCCCAGGGAGATCTTTCCCATCTCCTCACTGGCAATGCTATGTGCCCTAGGTGATTAGGGTGTGCCCAGGCACACCCAGCACACCCTGTGCGCACGCCTATGTCACCGCCACATCCACCACCACCTCAACCTCCCTCCTACTCCATATGGGCCTCGTCCTTCAGAGATGAAGAAGAACATTGTTTTATTTTTCCGTTTTTTTTTTTTGTTGTTTTAAGTTATTTCCCTATCCACATTTGTTTGCAGAGCACTTGCCATGCTCTTAATTACGTTTTGCTGCCATTTGCAGCACTCTAGCCCTTTCCTTTGGTGTTTTAGAGCCATTTTAGTGCCTTAAAGTTCGGGTCCCCATTGACTTCAATGGGGTTCGGTGTCCGGGAAAAGTTCGGTAAAAGTCCGGGACACGGACCCGGACTTTTTTTTAAAGTTCGGCCGAACCCGTCGAACACGGACATCTAGGTGTTCGCTCAACCCTAATTATAATATAAATAGTCCAGAGTAAACAGTGACTGTAGTGCTCAAATATTAATGAAGTCCTCAGTGAATGTAAGTCTTTCAAATTAAAATTCGAAGGTGCAGGTGCTCAGACGTGATTGGCCGTATCATCGATTCCTTGCCTCGTGTGAGTGAATAGATTGGATCACTTACCGGATCTTGTGGGTCCTATATGCCATATGGCATTAGAACCATTTGAGCTTAATAGCCCCCTGGGCTCAATTGGTTTCCCCTTTATGGTCCTATGGGCTGGTAACGGCTCCTTTAGGCTCTGGGGTAAACGACCAAGTGTGGTAGGAAAAGGAGAAAAAAGGCTCCAAATAGTGTAGTAGTTTTAAAATTAACCACTTAAGCCCCGGAAGATTTTACCCCCTTCCTGACCAGGGGGTATTTTGCGATTCGGCACTGCGTGACTTTAACGGACAATTGCGCGGTCGTGCGACGCTGTACCTAAACGAATTTGACGTCCTTTTTTTCCCACAAACAGAGCTTTCTTTTGGTGGTATTTGATCACCTGTGCGATTTTTTAATCATGCGCTATAAACAAAAAAAGAGCGTCAATTTTGCAAAAATAACAATATTTTTCACATTTTTTTATATGAAATTCCCCCCAAAAAAAAAGTAAAAATCAAAATTTTTTAAAATTTTCGGCCAATTTGTTTTATGCTACATATGTTTGGTAAAAAAAATCGCAAAAAGCGTATTTTGATTGGTTTGCGCAAAAGTTATCGCGTTTACTAACAAAGGGAAAGATTTTTGTCATTTTTGTTGTTGTTTTTTTTTAACGCGTAATGGCGGCGATCTGCGATTTTTTTTTTTTGCGGTACTGCGACATTGGGGCGGACAGATCGGACCCTTGACTGACATTTGTGACACTTTTGGGGTTACCAGTGACATTTCTACAGTAATCAGTGCTATACATATGCACTGTTACTGTAAAAATACACTGGTTGTGAAGGGGTTAACTTTATTTGGGAGGGAGGGGCTGTGTGTATCCCTAGGGGCGTGCTTTCTACTGTGATTGGCTGTGGCTTGAGCTGTAAGGACACTGATCAACGGATCTACATACTAGATCCGTTTGATCAGTGTCTTTACAGCGAGGAGAATGACAGGTGGCTTGTTTACACAAGCTGCCTGACATTCTCCCTCTCCCCCACAGATCGCCGAGTGACCGGCGGACATCGGGTCCGCTGGTCACACGCGCGGGGGGGTCCGTGACCACGCGGGAGCGGGAGCGCGCCTCCGGGGGCGCGCGCACGCTCCCTAGACCCTCACAAGCTAGTGACGTAGCCCTACGTCACTTTGCCTGTGAGGGGCTGACTGCCGACGTAGATCGGCGTTAGGCAGTCGGCAAGTGGTTAAGATAGTTTATTTCCCATATATCGGGTTCAAATGCAGATAAAACGACAAATCACTGGTGGTCAGCGGTGCGGGCTGCGCGTCCTCCTCGCAGGGTGGCTAGCTAACTTCCGGCTTGCGTTCCACCCACGTGACGTAATGACGCTATGCGGTCCAAACTGGTGCGTTTTGTCACTTCCGGTGACGTCCTCAGAGTTTTCTCCACAGAGGTTGGCATGGATATTGGTATCCATTAGTAATTTAATTAGCAAGCGCTGTATTCGGCCTTTTCCATAAGACCATTCATTTTTTTTTTCATGACTGTATATATTGTAAATGTACATCCATCCCTGCCCTCAAGAAGCTTACAATCTAAGGTCCCTAACTCAAATTCATACATACATATATACACATACAAGGGCTAATTTAGACAGGAGCCAATTAATCTACCAGCATGTGTTTGGAGTGTAGTAGGAAACCAGAGTACCTAGAGGAAACCCACGCAGGCACAGGGAGAACATGCAAACTTCAGGCAGGTAGTGTCTTGGTTGGGATTCGAACCAGTGACCCTAGTGCTGCTAGGCGGAAGTGCTAACCATTTAGACTCTTCAAATCCCAGACTGTGGCTAGAGGTCACTTGAAGTAAAAATTCCCCACGGTCAGTGGACGTAAAAAAATGTCCCATTGTAGGTGTCAGTAGCAGGAATAGTTCCCCATCATCTGTGTCGGTGGAAAGAATAGTTGCGCATCCTAAGTGTCAGTGAAAGGAACTCCTCAACAGCATTCCTCTTCTATAATATAACAAAAGTCCCAATAAACAGTGCAGTTTCAGTGATATAAAGATAAACAAATCTTCATCTGTGCAGAATGTGCTGCATGCTTCACTCTCAGTGCTCCAGTGACAGATAGTGAGATTAGCAGCTCACCTCAAATGGAGACTCAAATGAGTCAAGTCAGGCACATAAAGCAGTATTCACAATCGCCTGGTGATCACCTCTGCCTTCACCTCCAACCAATCTCTCAAACTCCAGGGATGTGGTGGATGAAAAACAAATAAAGGAGATCTAATGCTCTCTGTGTTGATTGGGGGGTTATTTATTATCAGTATATATATTGCACTTACATAGACGGGCACTTCAGCCGTGCCAGCTAGCAATTGCCTCCAAACACTTCCTGGTACCTCCGGACCGGCGTAATGACGTGCAGGCTCCTCCCCCGTATGCGTTGCGTCATCGACTTCGTCAGGGACCCCGCTGACGAAGTCGATGACGCAACGCGTACGGGGGAGGAGCCTGCACGTCATTACGCCGGTCCGGAGGTACCAGGAAGTGTTTGGAGGCAATTGCTAGCTGGCACGGCTGAAGTGCCCGTCTATGTAAGTGCAATATATATACTGATAATAAATAACCCCCCAATCAACACAGAGAGCATTAGATCTCCTTTATTTGTTTTTCATCCACCACATCCCTGGAGTTTGAGAGATTGGTTGGAGGTGAAGGCAGAGGTGATCACCAGGCGATTGTGAATACTGCTTTATGTGCCTGACTTGACTCATTTGAGTCTCCATTTGAGGTGAGCTGCTAATCTCACTATCTGTCACTGGAGCACTGAGAGTGAAGCATGCAGCACATTCTGCACAGATGAAGATTTGTTTATCTTTATATCACTGAAACTGCACTGTTTATTGGGACTTTTGATATATTATTTAAAGTCACTGCTCACTTATTGGGACACTTTATTCAAGTGATTTATGATTATCACAATATTATTTGTTATCTTATTCAAGTGTTATTGATTTACCAGTATCACAGCATTATTTGTCACATATTTAAGCGATATTTTTATTCACTTAGCGCAGCAATATTACTTTATTGATTACTAAGGGTGTTTTGTGTTTGGCACTGATTGCTTGCAGCTTTGTGTTTTTCACTTTATTTTGAGGATTGCGCTGATTATCTTCACTTTATTTGATTCCTCTTCTATGGTCACCTAACGTTGTAAATGCTCTGTGCCCCACGATTTTCCTCTACTGGCCTGATCGCCTCATGACTAGAATTTCGCAGGAAATCATTCCACACTACAATGCCAGCTAAATCACTCTCTGTGCTCCAGCACCTGGCACCCACTTACATTTTGCTTACAGGACAAGGGGGCAATAACAGACAAGTAGTGTCCTACATCTGGCCCATAGGCTGTAGTTTTTTGAACTTAGTAGTAAAGCTATGGATTCTATAAATACATGGTAAAAATAATGTTTTTGATCTGTGGGTGCTTAGTTTGTGTAGAGTTCAGTTGATGAATTTAAGTTTTCACATAATTACTGTACACCTGGGTGGTGATAAACCTTTTGGTTACTTCATTGAAGAAATCTTGGTCCCTGTGGTGGTTGAATAGTAAAACTCAGAGAGAAGCTGGAGATTTGTATTCTGCTCTTTTCAAATCAATATTTTGTAATTTATTTCTGTTTTACTTTGTTTGATATCATTCTCTATTGCCACTAGAGGCAGATCAATTATTGTCTGGCAAGCTCAAATTAGTTGCTTTTGTTTTTATTTTTTGTTTGCTAGCTTTGGTTTCTATTGTAAAATAAGATTGATGAATTTACTCTGTTTTTATACCTTACATTATATCAGCAACAATGCATTGTACTGGGTGAGTTTGCTAAGCCAGTTTAAAAATCCTCTTGATTTGCGCTCTATTTTTTATTCTGGAATCTGTCTACAGTACAGAAGCATCCCCACCATTTGGATTATGTCAAACATAGGAGTTTAGTTTGATAGCTACATTTAAATCTCCTCGGGACATAGCACTTTCTTCCAGCTGATTTTAGACAAACTGTAAGTGACGTGAGTTTTAGTTAACAGTGGCTTTATTTTTGACACAATCCCATAATTCGGCCACTGGTTATTGCACTTAGGTGATAGTTGTATGTATAGTCTCTCCAGTCCCAGACACTGAGGCTTGGAACTCCTACAGAGTTGTCATAGGTCTCTTTGTGACCTACCTTACTCACCACCTTGCACGGTCACTCACTTTTGGTGGCTAATGTGTTCTTTTCAGATTTACAGCTTTGCCATTCTCTTTCCATTTTTTTATAGCAGATGGAAAGCAGAAAAAGTGGTTCTAAAGCAGGGGCTGACTGACAACTTTTGGCCCGGGGGGCAAGTATAACCCAGAGGCCCACAGTGCAGACTTAGCCCCCTCCCACTCTCCCTCTTCCCTGCCTTCATCCGACCCCCACCTGACACTTTCGATATCCATGTAAATTAAAACACAATAAAAAATCATGTTTACAGTAAATAATTAGAGAACTATTTGATCTGATATACAGAAACAAACATACATTAAATGTACATGCATTGCTTGAAATTTTTTTTAAACTAAAAAAGCAAACATAATTAAACAAAAATGTTTTAAAACTATGTGAGAATTGTATTTAACTGCTTGGCGACGGATGTCGCCTCCTGGCCCTTTAAGAGGTTTAGGATACCAAAAGGTGGGGCAGGGTTCATGATCATGTGACTATCGTGATTGGCTGTCAAGGTGGTCACATGATCGGAAAGCTCCCGATCGCAATCAGCAATCCTGAGCTTTCCGTTATCCACCGGTATCTGTCCTGGGAGAGGCATATAACACGCTGTGGCAAAGCATTGTTATGGACAGAACCTGGGCCTGAGTTGCTTTTTACACTGCACTCCTATGCCACAGTCTATTTTCCCACAAAATCCTCCTAATTACTGTGCCACAACTGACAGACCAACACATACACCTTAGGATAGAGGATAATTTTTTTTCCAAAATTAAAATTTTCACAGATAATGATACCACTTTGCCTGTCTGAGCCTACCCTAAAGAAGAACTTCATTAAAATGAGTAACTGTTGAAAGAATTAACACTTTGGTTAGGACTATGTAACATACAACAGTATTGAGTAGAGGGGGAGAGAGGGGATGAGAGAAAGCGAGAGAGAGAGAACGGAGAGAATGGGGGAGGAGGGAGAGAACGGGAAAGAGAGTGAGAAGGTAGAGAGGGGTGGAGAGAGAGAACAAGAGAGAGAAAATGAGAGGGAGGGGGGAGAGAGAGCAGAGGGGGAAAGAACAAGAAAGATGGAGAGGGAGGGGGAAAGAGGGTAAAGGAGGAAGGAAGACAGGAGGGGTGGAGAGAGGGGAGGGAGAGAGAAAGAGGGGTGGGGAAGTAGAGCCGGTGGTGCTAGAGTGATGGATTGTGGTGGTGGGGTGGGGGAGTAGAGTCAGTGGAGCTAGAGTGATGGATCGTGATGGTGGGGGGAGAAGAGCCGGTGGTGGCAGAGTGATGGATTGGGGGATAATAGTCCTTCACTTTTGGGGGGATCACAGCCCCCACAAGTAAAGGACTGCAATTATCGCCCCTCCTCTTTGTATGGGTCTTTCTGCAAAGCCTGGTCCCCATGACACACTTGATCCATCCCCGGCGCTCAGTCAGCCTTACCGGACAAAAGCTCTTGAGTCCTGGCAGTTTTTTCCCCTCCCTTCCCTCTGACCATGCCGCCTGAGATGGAGGAATGGGTGGAGTTAAACTACTCGGCACGGAGCCACGGAGGAGGCTCACTCTGCGTTAGGTCAGGTGACTTGATGTCACTGGTTGCTAGACACTGGGCGGTCCTAGCAACCAGTGGCAGAGGCAACACAACAAAAAAGGGCCTCAGCCGGGATGTGGGGCAGGGTCACACTAATACATGGTTACTGTCATCTGTGAGTAAAGTAGTGCTGGTTGTGGCTGCCTTTTTTGGGGGCATTAGACCCTGCCCCCCCCCCCCCAGCCCAGTCCACCCTGTTCTAAAGGCAGGACATTTTTACCTTAATAAAATCCCTTTCCACCTTCCTAAATTCTCACCTACTTCGATCCAGCAATGTTCAGCAGCAGGACTCTGTAAGAGCAGGGGGAACCATTGGCTCCTGCTGCTGTCAATCAAATCTTGTGAGGAGGGAGCAGGGGGGCAGGGTCAAGCAGCACTGTGTGTGTGTCTATAGATGCATGTAACCCAGCTTGGGAGTGAACCCCCATAGGAAGCAACTTCCCATTTTGGCGCACCGAAAACAGGAAGAGCCTAGAGCGCCGGCAAGGTTCCAAAAAGAGAAGGTTCAATAATAAAGCAGAGCATGTGTATTATTTTAATAAAAAATAAATAAAATTAAGCTTTGTAATCACTTTAGGTGCCAACTTCAATCTTCTTCCTGTAGACCCTTACTTCTCAAGGGATACCTGAAACACTGAGACTGATTTGGGATAATACTTTGTGTGTTTTTTTTTTTTTTTTTTACTATACTATGTTGTAACATTAATATGAGTACATTGTAATTGTTTGTATTGTTTGTAAACAGAAGAGAAAAAAAGACATGAACAATTGTCAAATTATATTGTAACTATATGTTGTAACATTGGCAGTGTTTTACCACTACTATTGGATCAACGGTAACTAGTTTTGCCTATTTGTTTGTAATGCCTAATATTTATCTGTCTTGCTTACAGCTTCTACTTGATACTCATTCATTAAAAACGGTTCTTCTGGATCTGCCATCCATTGGTTCTCAAGTAATAAGGAAAGCTCCAGCCAGTTACACAAAGATTGTAGTGAAAGGCATGACCCGGGCTGAGATGATTCTAAAGGTGAGCTATCAATAAGCATTATTTCTCTGTAAAATGGACAACATTTTTATCAAAATAATGTGGCTAGATTTGTGCAAAAGAAAATGTGGACTAAACATTTGGATAAACATTTTAAAGGCCTTTTGTGTTTGCGAGGGCTTCACTTTGCTGTCACTTAATCCACTCGTACCTGTGAAATTGTGAATAACTGTTGGAGGAAATGCAATTGGGGCCAGGTACCTGACCAAGGTGCTTCCATCCTTCAAAACCAGACTATTTTCACAGGAAAAGCTTCAGCATTTCCTAATAGCAATGAAGATTGCTGCCCCTTCCTGTCTCCTGCAAATTACTGTTGGCCAATGCAGTAGCCCATCATAGTGATGGGCCAATAGGAACTTGTGGGGGCAGAAAGTAAGGGCAAGTTTTGACACTTTTTCTGTGATTCTGTCATACCAGAAAGGTCTCTGGCTGCTGCACTTTATACTTGGTGTAGTTGTTTAATGAAACCTTCTGGGATTACTTTAAACAATATCTCCTGCAGCATCTTCCGGTCTACATGCACTCAAGTAATAGCTGTATGCCATTTCTCAGCATGGGTTTCCTGAAGGTGACAATAGTGGAACACACATGTGTAATGTGTGTTGAAACCTAAATTTGTAGTCTCCATCAGAAGCCCATCTAACAGGGTGACAAAGCAAAGAGCAAATTTGATAGACAATTGTCATCCTATATCAGTAAATGCTTGAACAAGGACCTTCATGTCAAGATCACCTAGTATAACTGCAAGCCACAGATATAAAAGTAGTAAAAATACATTTTAAAATTAGTTGAACAAATGTGCTTTTATTTATTTGGTTTTTTTTTATTAGGAGCCTGTAAAGCATTGTTACTGCGATCAGAAGATCACAGGTGCAATCTCAGGCTCCTGCAGACTCAGTGTTGCTGTCTTCCCGTATCGTGTATGGGAAGGTACAATATCTCCTAAGAGTACACCACTCACATTTTTGTAAACATTTTATTATACCTTTTCATGTGACAACACTGAAGAAATTACACTTTGCTAAAAAATTAGTGAGTGTACAGCTTGTATAACAGTGTAAATTTGCTGTCCCCTCAAAATAACTCAACACACAGCCATTAATGTTTAAACCGCTGGCAACAAAAGTGAGTACACCCCTAAGTGAAAATGTCTAAATTGGGCCCAAAGTGTCAATATTTTGTGTGGCCACCATCATTTTCCAGTACGGTCTTAACCCTCTTGGGCATTGAGTTCACCAGAGCTTCACAGGTTGCCACTGGAGTCCTCTTCCTCTCCTCCATGACGATATCACGGAGCTGGTGGATGTTAGAGACCTTGCTCTCCTCCACCTTCCATATGAGGATGCCCCACAGATGCTCAATAGGGTTTAGGTCTGAAGACATGCTTGGCCAGTCCATCACCTTTACCCTCAGCTTCTTTAGCAAGGCAGTGGTCATCTTGGAGTTGTGTTTGGGGTCATTATCATGTTGGAATACTGCCCTGCGGCCCAGTCTCCGAAGGGAGGGGATCATGCTATGCTTCAGTATGTCACAGTACATGTTGGCATTCACAGTTCCCTCAATGAACTGTAGCTCCCCAGTGCCGGCAGTACTCATGCAGCCCCAGACCGTGACACTCCCACCACCATGCTTGACTGTAAGCAAGACACACTTGTCTTTGTACTCCTCACCAGGTTACCGCCACACACGCTTGACACCATCTGAGCCAAAAAGGTTTATCTTGGTCTCATCAGACCACAGGACAAGGTTCCAGTAATCCATGTCCTTAGTCTGCCTGTCTTCAGCAAACTATTTGCAGGCATTCTTGTGCATCATCTTTACATGAGGCTTCCTTCTGGGACGACAGCCACGCAAATCAATTTGATTCAGTGTGCGGTGTATGGTCTGAGCAATGACAGGCTGACCCCTTCAACCTCTGCAGCAATGTTGGCAGCACTCATACGTCTGTTTCCCAAAGACAACCTCTGGATATGATGCTGAGCACATGCACTCAACTGCTTTGGTCGACCATGACAAGGCCTGTTCTGAGTGGAACCTGTCCTGTTAAATCGCTGTATGGTCTTGGCCGCTGTGCTGCAGCTCAGTTTCAGGGTCTTGGCAATCTTCTTATAGCCTAGGTCATCTTTATATAGAGCAACAATTCTTTTTTTCAGATCCTCAGAGAGTTCTTTGCCATGTTGAACTTTCAGTGACCAGTATGAGAGTGAGAGCGATTAACACCAAATTTAACACATGTGAAAAACAAAAATTAAACCCGCGCTACACAACGTGAAAATTTAAATAAGAATAAATGCAATAATGGGCAGCTGCTGCAGACACTAAGAAAGTCTTAGGAAAATATGATGAAAAACGAATTTATGCAGCGCTAGCTCAAATAAAGTGTAAAGTGCTGTGATATAAATACAATATTCAATATTTTATAAAGTGCACACTGTATGATCAAATGTAAAAAAGTGCTATGTGCTAAAAAAATCTCTGAGCAATAACAAATAAATAAATATATAGATAAATATATTAGTGCACAATAAACAAAATAGGTGGTTAGAAATAGTCCAAATAAATATTCAGTGCTTGAAAAGAGTCCTTAAAGTGATCCAATTAAGGTGCCAAGGTGCCAAATAATTAAGGTGCTTGCAGAGTGATATGGTGCCCCTCAAGGTTCCCCACTCACCAGATTGCAGATAATAATAGACCTTCAAAATTATTGCACATTGCCCGGGATCTTTACAGGACCAGAACTTCTCCTATGTAGCCTTGGAACTTTTTGGGTCAGCTTCCGCTTCCACCGTTAAACAAAAGAATGGCCATACATGGTCATTATTTAACACATCTGCTCCCCATTCACACCTGAGACCTTGTAACACTAAGTGCCCATTCACACTACCGCGACTTGTCAGGCGACTGGTCAGCCTGACAAGTCGCGGTCCATGCAGTGCTACGGGAACCGTTCTAATAGGAGCGACTCAAGTCGCTCCGACTTAGAAAGTAGTTCCTGTACTACTTCGGGGCGTCATCGGAGCGACTTGCATTGACATTCATTATATGAAGTCCGTGCAAGTCACGCCGAAGTCGAGGTGCATGTGACTTCACAGGTCGCCCCCGAAGTCGTGCCGCGGTAGCATGAATCGGCACTAACAATTCACATGACACCGGAGAGAGAAAATGGCTCATTGGGCCCAATTTGTACATTTTCACTTAGGGGTGTATTCAATTTTGTTGCCAGCAGTTTAGACATTAAAGGCTGTGTGTTGAATTATTTTGAGGGGACAGCAAATTTACACTGTTATACAAGCTGTACACTCACTACAAAGTGTAATTTCTTCAGTGTTGTCATATGAAATGATATAATAAAATATTTACAAAAATGTGAGGGGTGTACTCACTTTTGTGGGATACTGTAGTTACTGAATGACGGGAAGCATCATTGAACTGCCTAGAGTGCTCATCAGCGCCCTGGAAGTTCATTGAGAACTACAGGACGTCCGTTGCAATGGATGACGGTAGTTGTAGTTCTCCCAATCACTGAACTCTGTGATAGTGGGCACAGGTAGAAGATCCCTGGCCCGCTGTCACAACAGGGATTTGGGGCTGGGGGTGAGAGGTTGCTGCTCAGTTAGTTACAGGTTACACCTTAAATATGAGTGTAACATGTTACTAAAGGTGAACTTATGAAATGTAAGGGATTGGGTTTACATATACTCGAAAGCAAGGGTAGGCAAATTTTCAGAGGTTGAGATCTACCTGGACAACATGGGGGAAAGCAAAG
Source organism: Pelophylax lessonae (assembly GCF_965119305.1). Taxonomy (NCBI): domain Eukaryota; kingdom Metazoa; phylum Chordata; class Amphibia; order Anura; family Ranidae; genus Pelophylax; species Pelophylax lessonae. Next base: position 392,673,124 of record NC_138769.1, on the reverse strand, counting down.
ATCCACTGGGAAGGGGGGGGGGGGGGTCTACTACGCGGAACCCTTCAACAAAAAAAAAAATGATCAAGCTCCCAATAAAAAAGACAGCATCACTGTACTGTACTCTTCACATCACCCTCCCAATGTAATTTCCTCTGCCCCCCCAGAGTAGTGTCCTATACCCTCCTCCCCCCACAGTAGTGTTCTATACCTCCCCCAACACAGTGTCCTCTGCCCCCTTCACATCACAGTAGTGTTCTTTATCCCCCCCCTAACACAGTGTCCTCTGCCCCCTTCACATCTCCCCCCCCCCACCCTGTAGTGTCCTCTGCCCCCACAATAGTGTCCTGTACCCCCCCATGCTGTGTCCTTGATGGTATGCCGACCCCCACTCTAAATCAACCGCCAGCAATTATATTTGTATGTCCTTGCATGCACAGACTGAAACGCATGTAAACCAGACCTAAAATATCTTCCTGGCTTCTAAAAAGCAGTGAGTCTTTCATAAAAACCTTGCAGTGGGACATTAACATTTAGTCCATCCCTGCTTAGATAAATGAGTGCATTTGTTTGGGGAATAAAGCTTTTGGGCTATGGTTTGGGGAGGTGGGGGGAAAATTTACTTTTTGGTGCTGACTCTGCAGTTAAGATCTTCTTAAAAAACTTTTTTTCATGTTTGTATGTTAAAATGACCATAGAAAATTAAGTAGCTTATCCTACCATTGCCAAGTTTAGAAAAATAAACACAACCCAAGACAGTTTTATGACTGTCTGATGGTTCAGAAAAGCCTAAATATACCGTCCATGGGACAACACTTTATTGCAGTGGAAGGAAAAACAGAATTTAGAGCTTTAGTTACAAGTAGTGAGAAGGGAACATATGGGATTGAGTCACTATTATTTCCCCATTAACCAACACAAGTATTTAGACATTTATAGAAAAAAATGTTTCTCTGTCGCTCATTGACAGACGTAGTCTTCTTGATTCACAAGAACTGGGTTATGTTGTCTCCGCAGGAGTAGGACTAGGCAGAAAAGAAAAAACGTTCTGGCTCCACCCTAGGGGCAGTCCCAGAGGGTATATCCTCCCTCTCTCTGCTACAAGGCATCAGTTTTTTTCTGTCTAGTCAGGAGTAAGGACCTAAGTTCCTTGCTGGGATCTCTGGTCCTGGCAAGATTTTTTTTTTAGAAAAAATATTTTTTAGGTAGTTTTTTCTCCAGTGTTTTTTCCTGTGAGATCTTCAAGCAAATACGCCGGACTGGGCGACACCAGTGGTCACCCCAGCCGGCCTACGAGCGCGCGCAGACCATTGCATTGCGCTGGGTCGGCCGCGACGGAGTCCCATTGGAGGGACTGACCTTGCGAGTTAAAAGTCTCGCTTGGACGCCAGGAACCAGAGAGTTGAGGCGTCCGGAGTGGTCCACAACCCCCCACCCCGGTGGAGAGGGTATTGTGAAGAGAGGGTGCCTGTCGGTTCGGTATGGTGAGTAAACGTTCCCTTTTTTCCTCGTTATGAGGCAGTATGAATTATGGGCCCCTCCATACATGGTCAGTATCTGTCTGACACTTAAAGTCCCCCTTGTAAATACAACATGTGTTTGGTGGGAAGTGGACTTGGTTTGAGAGCTAACACTCTACCCAGCAGACTGTAGTATTACAGCAGACATAGGAGGTATAATCCTACCCTAATTGTAGTGTACCTCCTGCAGATCGATAAACCGCCATTTAGCAGAGATGCAGGTGGATGTGCTGGGAAAAACTATTTTGGCAGTCCGCCGCCATTTTGCCGTAGACCGGGTGCATGAATGTCCTCAGGTCACGCCGGCCGCCATGTTTTTGGAGTCTATTGTCTCCTGTATGAGGGCGGCCATGTTTGATGAGCCCAGCTACCTCGTGGAGAGCTGGGAACGCCGGAAGGCGTACACAGGGGGCGGAGCCACGTCCTTCTACCCGGGAAAACTAACACAGCTCTTTCCAGTCTGTAAAAGACAGACGCTGACTGCAGTTGGTTGGAAACTTCTCTGCATCGGGTGGTGAGCCTTGAGGGTCCCTCTCTCTCTCTGTGGGGATCGAGAAGCAGGTACTCTGAGGGGCGCTATTGCGCTAGGGGGATACACATAAAAAAAAAAAAAGAGGTATTTTTTATTTAAAAAAAAAAAAAAAAAGTTTTTGTTTTTTCTGGCAGAGGTGTCCTGAATTAACATGGACCCTGCCACTCATGTATCTCCACCGGATCCCCTCGAGGTGTCTGCAGGATCCTCCAGCACCCCACTGACGGTTGAATCATTGTCAGCTATTATGAAAACTTTTGTGTCCTGGGTGGAAGTGGCTTGTCAGGGACAGGGCGCAAGAAAGCGACCCCCGCCTAACCCCTTATTATCTGAAACTTCGGATTCAGAATCTGAGCCTATTTCTGCAGTTGCAGGTACTTCATCTGGGATTGGTGTCTCGGGTACTGTCTCTTCAGACAGTGAGGAGGATGTTTCGGCATCAGCCATAGCCCGTGAGGAAGCGTTGGTAAACGCACTCATTGTATCTGTTCAAGAAACCTTAAGATTACAGGGTATTCCGTCGGAAATAGCTGAAACTGAAATCCCCTTTGGGACTAAAAAACGCATCAGTAGCGAAGGTTTTTCCATTGCCCAAATGTTTTGGCAATCCAATCAAAGAAGAATGGAGTCTGCCAAAACGCACTTCTGCTATTTCTAAACGCATTAACAGGCGTTATCCGTTTGAGGAAACCCTCATTAAGAAATGGACAGAACCACCTGTGGTGGATTCACCAATTGCTAGATTGAATAAAGCCACGGTTATTCCTTTAGAAGACGCCCCGTCTTTTAAAGATCCAGTGGATCGCAAGATAGAAGCTATGTCTTGCACCATGTTTTCCTTGATTGGATCAGCTTTCAGACCAATAATTGCTATTGGACTGGTTTCGCAGACTGTAACTGAATGGACCAAGTGGTTGCGTCGGGACTTAGAAGAAGTCCCTCAGGCCAGGTCAGATTTGTTGGAACAAATGATACAGGGGTTACAGTTTGTGTGTGATGCGGCGTTAGACGCCACTCCATTATTGGCGCGAGCATCAGTTTCAGCAGTGGTTCTCAGGCGTACACTGTGGCTAAAAGGTTGGTTAGCCGACCAAGGTTCCAAAAAAGCATTGGCTAATATCCCCTTTTTAGGAGAGCGTCTATTTGGAGCCAACTTAGATGAGATCATTAAGGATCTCACGGGAGGAAAGAGCACCTTTTTACCGCAAAATGTTAAAGGTAAAGGACCTCGTCAAAGGCGAGGACCTTCTTTCTCTGCTCACAAAAAGTTTTTTCGTCCCGCGGGTGAAAAAATTAAGTCCTCCAAAGCTCCTTCAGGAGGCTTCAGGGGACGTTGGTCGGGCAAGCAAAAGCCCGCCCCCTCCAGACCTAAAGATAAATCGTCCAAAGCCTGAAGGTGCGCCCCCACCCATAACTGGGGTGGGGGGACGTCTTCGCCGGTTCCCGGATAAATGGCTTTCCAGAATCCCGGACAAGTGGGTTTGCGAAGTCATAAGGTCAGGGTACAAGATCGAGTTTCGATCTCTCCCACCGGCGCGATTCTTCCCTTCCAATATCCGACTATCCCCGGAATTGTCTAGAAGATCTGCGGAGAGCAGTCACGGATTTACTACAACAAGGAGTGGTAGTCCACGTTCCTTGGACAGAACGTTTTCAGGGGTTTTATTCAAACCTATTTACAATACCCAGGAAAGAGGGCAAAGTGCGTCCAATTCTGGACTTAAGGGCACTCAATTCCTTTCTCAACATAAGAAAATTCAAGATGGAATCCATTCGCACAGTAGCAGCCTTCCTGCATCCAGGGGATGTCCTAGCGTCCATAGACATCAAGGACGCCTATCTTCACATTCCCATTTTCGCAGGACATCAGCGGTTTCTACGCTTTTCCGTAGAAGAGAACCACTATCAGTTTGTGGCGTTACCTTTCGGTCTCGCCACGGCTCCTCGGGTCTTCACGAAGGTGTTGGCCCCAATGTTGGCACTACTGCGCCAAAGAGGCATATCGATTCTAGGTTACCTAGACGATCTCCTGCTTCATGCAGAGTCTCCTCAGACCCTGCTACAAAACATAGAAATTACTATAATTTCTTTACAGGAATTCGGGTGGCTGGTGAACCAGCAAAAGTCATTTCTGGTTCCCACCCAGAGGCTCGAATATCTGGGTCTAATTCTAGACACAGTCAGGACAAGAGTTTTCCTTCCGGTAGGGAAACTCCGGAAGATTCAATCAGCAGTCCAGTTGTTACTATCCAACAGCTGGTCTTCTCTTCGAACTTGCATGAGGGTTCCGGGGTTGATGGTGGCTTCCTTCGAAGCAGTCCCATTTGCCCAGTCCCATACCCGAATTCTTCAGCAAGAGATTCTTCTCAGATGGAATCGGAATCCGGAATCCCTGGACAATCGGATCCGATTGAGCAAACAGACCAGAGAGTCTCTGGTCTGGTGGCTTCGGTCTCCGATGCTCAGCCAGGGAAAGTCATTTCTGCCAATATATTGGACGATAGTGACCACGGATGCCAGCCTATCCGGATGGGGAGGAATTCTCGGTCAGTTATCTGTCCAGGGACTTTGGTCCCCGGAAGAATCCAGGTTGCCGATAAATGTATTGGAACTGAGAGCGATCAGACTTTGTCTGATTCACTGGACCGAGCAGCTCCAGGGCAGCCCGGTTCGAATCCAGTCGGACAACGCCACGGCCGTGGCTTATGTCAATCACCAGGGGGGCACCAAGAGTGTCCGAGCGGCCAAGGAAGTGGCTTGCATTCTTCGCTGGGCGGAACGATTTGTTCCAGCGATCTCTGCGGTGTTCATTCCGGGGGTGGAAAATTGGCAGGCAGATTATCTCAGCCGTCAGACTCTGGATCAGGGGGAATGGTCCCTCCATCCAGAAGTTTTCCACCAGTTGTGCCTACGTTGGGGCACCCCGGATGTGGATCTGTTGGCATCACGATTCAACAGGAAAGTACAGAGATTCGTGGCTCGCTCCCGCGATCCTCTAGCAGAGACCGCAGATGCACTGATCGCCCCGTGGGGGCAATACCAGCTAATGTATGCCTTCCCTCCTCTCGGGTTACTGCCAAGACTTCTTCGCAGGATAGAGGAGGAAGGAATTCCAGTAATCCTGGTAGCTCCGGACTGGCCTCGCCGAGCGTGGTACGCCGACTTGGTCAGACTGGTGGCGGACGTCCCGTGGAGACTTCCTCTCAGGGAGGACCTACTGTCTCAGGGACTGATCTTCCATCCTGCTTTACGATCGCTGGCTTTAACGGCCTGGCTATTGAGACCCAGGTGCTGAAGGACAAGGGTTTGTCAGCTTCAGTTATTCCTACTCTAGTTAAAGCAAGGAAAGCGACTTCCAGAAAGATTTATCATCGCACATGGAAGTCCTACATTGCATGGTGTGAACCTCTGGGGTTCCGTCCACGGTCTTATTCGGTTAGTCGAATATTAGCTTTTCTGCAACAAGGGGTTGAGCAGAAACTGGCCTTGAGTACTATCAAGGGTCAGGTCTCAGCCTTAGCTATCTTTTTTCAGAAGCCTTTGGCTACTCATTCCTTGGTGCGGAATTTCATCCGTTACCACCCTGGGATCTTAATTTAGTATTGTCGGTTCTTCAGAAACCTCCCTTTGAAGATATTAGGGAGATTCCTCTACCTACGTTGTCCCAGAAGGTGGCCTTCTTGGTGGCTATCACTTCTGCACGCAGGGTGTCAGAACTGGCCGCATTATCTTGTCGTTCCCCATATCTGGTGGTTCATAGAGATAAGGTGGTTCTTCGTCCGAATCCATCCTTCCTACCAAAAGTGGTTTCAGAATTTCATCTGAATGAAGAAATTGTATTACCTTCCCTGTGTCCTAAGCCCAGTCATCCTCTGGAGTTTGCTTTGCACTCCTTGGATGTGGTCCGGGCGATCAGGGTATACTTGAAAACGACAGACTCGTTTCGCAAGACGGATTCACTTTTTGTGGTCCCGGATGGACCCAAAAAGGGGTTGCCTGCATCTGCCGTGACTATTTCCAAATGGATCAGACAGACGGTGGTACAGGCTTATTCTATTAAGGGTCAGGAGCCCCCGTTCCCTGTTAAGGCGCACTCCACTCGGGCACTTAGTGCGTCATGGGCCTTTCACCATCAGGCGTCAGTGGTCCAGGTGTGCAAGGCGGCTATCTGGTCGTCGGTGCATACCTTTACAAGACATTATAAAGTTGATGTAATGGCATCGTCTGATGCCTCGTTTGGCCGCAAGGTTTTGCAGGCCGCCATTTGAGGAGACCAGTGGTCTACCTCGAGGGTTTTTTTCCGTTGGAATTTTTATTTGAGTCTCATTCTTTGTTTATAATGAGCCTTTAAAACTTCTAGTTTGGCACCGGTTGGGCCTTCTAGATTGGATTTTGATTTCTGTCAATCCCACCCCTCATTTGTGGCACTGCTTCTGGATGTCCCAGTTCTTGTGAATCAAGAAGACTACGTCTGTCAATGAGCGACAGAGAAAATCGGATTTTTGTAAGATCTTACCGTAAAATCCTTTTCTCTTAGCTCATTGACAGACGTAGTACCCGCCCCTCTATCATTGAGTTGGGTTGGGTTAAATTCTCTGTTGCTGCTTTGTGACAGAACTGATGCCTTGTAGCAGAGAGAGGGAGGATATACCCTCTGGGACTGCCCCTAGGGTGGAGCCAGAACGTTTTTTCTTTTCTGCCTAGTCCTACTCCTGCGGAGACAACATAACCCAGTTCTTGTGAATCAAGAAGACTACGTCTGTCAATGAGCTAAGAGAAAAGGATTTTACGGTAAGATCTTACAAAAATCCGATTTTTTTCAAATTAATTTTGTAATGTGTAGCAAGTTGTGCTATATAATATATACAGGGATATGTTTCATTTCCCAGCTTCTGTTTTATTTTGTCATCCCATTTGCTTCTTTACCATATATGTTATTAGACACATAGTACACTATTTGATAGTACCAATATACCTTGTATTGTTTTAGCAGTTGTTTTTCTGTATCTGTGAAGAATTTTCTTTGCTTGCTAACAAAACGGACATAGTACTAAGCTATGTTTGTTATCTGAAGTATGTTTTGAAGGTATAAGTATGTTGTCTGCGGTGTTAAATCATAGCTGGAGCTATATGTGCTTGGAGAGGATAGGGGGTGAGGGTGTGGGGGGTCTTCTGCATGAAAGGCATAGTAGCATAATGAATCATTACCTCTTTCTGACTCAACACTTACAAGGTATCCAAAATGATTGCCTGTTTCAGAATTAGTCATACTTCTGTGACATTCCCTATTACTTCTAAGCCTGACTATGGCTGGTGACATGGACAGAAAGAATGCATCTTCCAGTTAATAAAGGTACCCTATCAAAATGCTTACCTAGCTTAATCAAGGAAAGGGCATTTAGAAAAGATTTTGCAGACTAGGTGCATTAGAGATGTTTTTTAATTGGAAGCTGTTGTGTTTTTTTGTTGTTTTTTTTGCTGTTGCAATATTTGTTAGAAAAAGTTTGACATAGTTTTCACCTTTTTTTCAAGCTTGCCATTTTACCCACTTAAGCCCCGGAAGATTTTACCCCCTTCCTGACCAGGGCCTATTTTGCGATTCGGCACCGTGTGAATTTAACGGACAATTGCGCAGTCGTGCGACGCTGTACCTAAACTAATTTGACGTCCTTTTTTTCCCCACAAACAGAGCTTTCTTTTGGTGGTATTTGATCACCTGTGCAATTTTTTGATCATGCGCTATAAACAAAAAAAGAGCGACAATTTTGCAAAAATAACAATATTTTTCACATTTTTTTATATGAAATTCCCCCCCAAAAAAATGTAAAAATCAAAATTGTTTAACATTTTAGGCCAATTTGTTTTATGCTACATATGTTTGGTAAACAAAAAGCGTATTTTGTTTGGTTTGCGCAAAAGTTATTGCGTTTACTAAGGGAAAGATTTTTGTCATTTTTTTTTTTTTTTTTTTAAGGAGTAATGGCGGCAATCTGCGATTTTTTTTTTTTTATGCGGGACTGCGACATTGCGGCGGACAGATCGGACCCTTGACTGACATTTTTGACACTTTTGGGGTTACCAGTGACATTACTACAGTAATCAGTGCTATACATATGCACTGTTACTGTGAAAATGTCACTGGCAGTGAAGGGGTTAACTTTTTTTGAGAGGGAGGGGTTAAGTGTGTCCCTAGGGGCGTGCTTCTAACTGTGATTGGATGTGGCTTGATGTGTAAGAACAGAGATCAACGGTCCTACATAGCAGAACTGTTTGATCTCCATTCTTACATAGGGAAGAATGACAGGCAGCTTTTTTTGCATTAGCCGCCTGCCTTTCTCTCGGTGTAACGGACGATCGCAAGTGATCGCACACGCGTGGGAGGGGTCCGTGACCGAGCGGGAGCGCGCCTTCGGGGGCGTACGCTCGCTCCCTAGAGCCTCACAGGCTAGCGACGTAGTCCTTCGTCGCTTTGCCTGTGAGGGGCTGACCGTCGCAGTAAATAGTCGTGTGGCGGTCGGCAAGCCGATAAATTGAGCATTTGTTATGGTATTATTTATAAACATTTTCAGGCAATCAAAGGTAGATATGCAGGTAGTATCCTTGCATTTTTTAGTGAGAATTTCACACCTTTGTTGTTTGTCGTCTATCATTTTGTGTGGCAAAAGAGCCACCAGAGTAAGCATAATGCCTTTATGCCTAGAAGGGATGTACAGTACTTTAGAAAACCTGTACTGAGTGAAATGTGTTGGCTGCCATTATTACTAGATGCCATGGCTCAGACATTGATCCTTTTACATTGGAAATACATGGGCAACTAATTCTTCACCTCTAGCTTAAGTACTTTGAGTCAGTGACTATGAACAAGTATGTAGCTAGTGAACTAATATGTAGATCAGTGACTTATACCAGCCGTAGATGGTTCAGTGGGGGCCAACCGAGATTTGATCCTTGTATGGGCAGGCTGATTGTACCCAAGTCGATCCATCGATCAACTTGATTCCAATCATCATGTCAGATTTCTAGCATGTGATTATTGCCAGCAGCTATAGCCACTAGCAAAATGCACAGTGTGTTCTCCCAGTACAAATGGCTCCCTGTGCCCCCCTGCTGGAAGAACACAATAGCTTGTTGGGCGGGATTCCCCCATCAACACTGACACTGTTAATGGGAAAATCTAGCCATTTTCTTTCCTGCAACTCATGGCCATCTATGGCCTGCCTTAGAAGCACTGAAACCAGAAGATCAGTTTGTCAGCAAAGGAAAAAGATCCATAATGACAGCCCCCATGAATTGATCATGCCATCTTTCCTTTGGGCTTTTTATCGTTTTCGCTGCTTTACTTGTTTTGGTTTAGGCGCTTATTTCAGTTCATGCAGTATCTGTATGAGAAACTTGTCCATGTGCTTGTTGCTTTTCTTGGGGGGTGGCCTGCTCTTCCATGTTTAAGAAATACAGTGTACTACTAAATGGTTTCTTATTGAGAAAATACAAAAATATATAGCTTGTTGGCACCTAGGGCTGTGCATGCAGGAGGGAGCAGTTCACGGAACTAAAGTTGCCAATTTGTGTTGCCTTTCCTGTGCCCCAGGACAATATATGAAGGAAATTGCTTTGCATGCCTTGGATGTGGTCCGGGCAATTAGGGGTGTACCTGGCAGCTACGAAGTCTTTTGGAAAGTCAGACTCACTATTTGTGCTCGCAGATGGGCCTCGGAAAGGGTTGTCCACTTCATCTGCGACCATTTCCAGATGGATGAGACAGTCAGTGATTTAGGCCTATTCCATCAAGTGTCAGGTTTCTCCTTTCCCTGTTAAGGGGCACTCTACTTGGGCGCTCAGTGCCTCCTGAGTTTTCCATCATCAGGCATCAGTGATGCAGGTTTGCAAGGCGACCAGCTGGTCATCGGTGCACACTTTCACGAAGTTCTATAAAGTGGATGTGTTGGCTTCTGCGGATACTTCTTTTGGCTGCAGGGTTTTGCAGGCTGCACATTCCCTCCTCCCTAGCAACAGCGGCTGCCTGGAAGTAGCGCCCGGATGTACTGCTCCTCCCCTCACAGGTAGAGACAGATTAGAGGCCATTAACTGTTCTGATGGTGCTGGGAGTCATCTGTGTGGTCCAATAGGCCTTCATTGGTCCCCGGAAAGGAGGAAGGGGAGGATGCTGCAGGCGGGACACATAGGGCAGTCCTGGAAAGCCCTGAATGCACATGAAGTATCTTGATGTATGGACTGCCTCCATTTAAGGAAATTCCATTGTCTGCTGGGGCCAGTCTAATCCTAGAGTGTAGGATAACTACAGGTTTTCTGATTAGTTTTCTCTGGTAAGCAGCCACCCATTCCTTTGTTTGGTCACTGTGGGGTCGCATGCAGCACTTGACATTGCAGGTTGTGTGAACTCAGTATCAATATCAAGGAATCACTTTTTGGATTTCAGCCTGAAGGCTCCATTACCACCACATTGTTTTATTAGTGACTTTTTTTGAGTGTTTTTCTGCACGTTTTTGTTTTATGGCACCATTCATGGTTTATTTTCCTGCACTTTTTGTGGTATATGGATATTAATCTTTTAAGGAAAATATTTTTATATATTTTTTTTTTCCTTTTATATGGTTCATAACTGTCATAATTTATTATGTTTGTTTATGCATATTCATTTTGAGCGCACTAGTCTATCTTCACTTATGCTGTTTGGAGGACCTGGTCATCTTTGAGGATATAATGTTTTTTCAGGTGGGCTCCAGTTGTTTTGTTTGAGCTCCTGTTTACCTGGTTGGCTGTAGTTTAGCCTTAGGGAATTTTGTTTTTCGCGGTTTCCATCCCTCATGTTTAAAACTGCTTTGGGATGTCCCAATAGTTAAGTCTGTCAATGAACGAAAGAGAAATTGGGATTTTTGACTTACCGTAAAATCTATTTCTCTTTTGTTCATTGACGGACACAGCACCCACCCCTCTGTAGAGTTGTAATTCTTCTGACACTGCTTGTAACAAAACTGAGTACCTATAGCAGAGAAAGGGAGTATACCCCCTGGGACTGCCCCATAGATGTAGCCAGACTTTTTTTCTGCCTAGTGCCCTACTCCTGTAGGGGGCAGTATAAACCCAATGGTTAAGGAGATCAGGAGCTATGTCCGTCAATGAACATCAGAGAAATTGATTTTAGTGTAAGTAAAAAAATCCAATTTTTGTATGATCCATTTTCTAACTGGGTTAAAGCGTTTTTAAACCAAGAACCAAAAATGTATTATATTGCATCTTTTCTTTTTAAGTTTTTTTTCACCTCTCTTTCCACCTGGTGATCTGACCATTAACACTCCTCCTGTAATAGAGCACCCCTACTCTGGATGAAGGAGCACAGGGCACCTTTGGACAACAAGCATTTTCAGTCTGGGGGTGAGGGGAGTGTTTAGAAATACTAGCAAGTTTAAATACATTAACAAATTGAAACAAAACTCCAGCTAGTACTATATATACAGTTACAGCAACATTTATTTTCCTTTTGGGATAAAAGTTTTACATAAATAAAAGCTGATCATTGTAAGCACCCCTGCTAGTATTATATGGTTGTTGTCACTGGCTGGATCATCTGGTAAAATTAGAAGAAAGCAAGCATAAAAAAATATATATACCATCACCACTAAGCTGCAATATAATAAATGTTTGCTTTTGGGTGCAATACCACTTTAAACGCCGATACCTTTGTTATGGTCATGTTATAATTTTACTGACCCTAAAGCCCCGTACACACACGCAGATCGTCGTCATACAAACGTCGGCGGACGAAAGATCTGCCGATTGTATGCGTGTTAGTATGGTGCCTCCGACAGATGTCTGCACACAATCCGCGGACAAGAGTCTTTCTTGCAAACATGAAAATTTTTGTCTGCAGACACCAGAACGGACGATTGTTCGCCTGTCAGTACAAAAATCAGCCGACAGACCGCAGATTTGCAAGACTGGGCATGCTCAGAAAATAAAAAACACAGGGAAAGTTAACCATTACATGACATCACTTCTGCAGTCAGCTGAAGTCTGCGGACAAAATTCTTGTGCTGTCCTTGTGCTGTCTTTGCACTTTTCAACAGACACCGACATCCCGGGGAGAAAAGACGAACATTTGTATGACGACGATCTGCGTGTCTGTACGGGGCTTAAGAGTATACATACATATAAGTTATTCCTAGTGAAAAAATAAAATATAGAGCCATGTCTTAGGCCAAAAAGACCAGTTGCATCACAGCAATCAAAGAAGTTACCATTCCATCCATGTAACATGCCTGATAAATGCTTAAAATAGCTCATGCTGCGATTATAATGTGTTGGTCAGTATTTGTTTCCAATCAGTAGAATTCTGTTTTTACTTATGAAGTGTTTGGTATGTTACTGCAGTTGATATTAAGCATATTGTGAGGGCACAGAAAATGCTGTGTAGTGTTTTTGTGTCCTTCCAGAGACCACAAGATATCCCTGGGGAAGTGGAATGCGCTTTGGGTTTTGGAAGTTTTCAGTCTGCTGGCAGCCACTCCACTGTACATTCCAAGTTTAGGTTGGGCCCTAAGCCCAGACGTGAAGTTGGTTATAAGCATTCTGATCATCCAGACAACCACATTTTAAAGTGCCACACTGCTCAAAGAAGATAGTCACCCCCTACACAGATTACTAAAATATTATGCTCTGTTACAACTATCCGAAAGCTGAACCCCGGGCACAAAATATGTATATACATATATTTGTCAGTAGCTTCAAAGGATATAAGACAGTTTTTCCCATGCCAAACACCTTTGCAAACCTAGTTATTACTATGTAAAATATCAGTGACATCATCTGTCCACACTCCACTGAAACGTCATCAACCATCATCAACACTCCACTGAAACGTCTCTCCTAAAACTTACAAATGACTTACTAACAGCAAAAACCAATGGTCACTACTCGATACTCTTACTCTTGGACCTCTCTGCTGCCTTTGATACTGTTGACCACCCCCTCCTCCTCAAAAAACTCAGTTTGCTCGGTCTCCGTGACTGTGCTCTCCATTGGTTCGAATCTTACCTATCTCACCGCACCTTCAGTGTCACTTACAATTCCACTTACTCCTCTGCAACTCCTCTTACTGTTGGGGTCCCCCAAGGTTCTGTCCTTGGACCACTACTATTCTCAATCTATACCTCCTCCCTGGGTCAGCTAATAGCCTCCCATGGCTTCCACTACCATTTCTATGCTGATGACACCCAAATCTACCTCTCTACCCCTCAGCTCACCCCATCAGTCTCCTCCCGCATCACTGATCTACTAACAGACATATAAGCCTGGATGTCTCACCACTTCCTCAAACTGAATCTATCTAAAACCGAGCTCATAATATTTCCTCCTCCACATGCCCCTTCCCCGGAATTCTCTGTCAAGATCAATGGAACAACTATTAGTCCTTCCACACATGCCAAGGTGCTAGGGGTAACCCTGGACTCTGCACTGTCCTTTCAGGCTCACATCCAATCCCTGTCCAAATCATGCCGCCTTAACCTTCGCAACATCGCTAGAATACGGACCTTTTTAACCAATGACACCACCAAGCTTTTAATTCACGCCCTGGTTATCTCTCGCCTTGACTATTGCAACTCCCTCCTCATTGGATTACCCTTGCATAGATTATCCCCCCTTCAATCCATAATGAATGCTGCTGCAAGACTTATCCACCTTACCAACCGTTCAGTGTCCTCCAACCCTCTCTGCCAATCCCTTCATTGGCTTCCACTCACCCAACGAATAAAATTCAAAGTGCTAACAATAGTTTACAAAGCCATCCACCACTCTGCCCCCAGCTACATCACTAACCTGATCTCAAAATATCAACCAAGCCGCTCTCTTCGGTCCTCCCAAGACCTCCTGCTCTCTAGCTCCCTTGTCACCTCTTCCCATGCTCGCCTCCAGGATTTCTCCAGAACTTCTCCGATTCTTTGGAACTCTCTACCCCAATCTGTCCGACTGTCCCCTAATCTATCCATCTTTAGACGATCCCTGAAAACCCTTCTCTTTAAAGAAGCCTACCCGGCTACTAACTAATAACGCTGTTTCACTTGCTCCATCAGCTCATCCCCCACAGCTATTGCCTTTTGTATCAATTGACCCTCCCTTTTAGATTGTAAGCTCTAACAAGCAGGGCCCTCTGATTCCTTTTGTTCCAAATTGTAGTGTAACTGTAATGTCTGCCTTCATTTTGTTAAGCGCTGCGCAAACTGTTGGCGCTATATAAATCCTGTATAATAATAATAAAAATCAGTATGCTGTACATAGCCTATGCAGAGAGCAGAATTGTGGGAGGGACCCAGCAGGCCCACAGAAAACAGAGTGGAAGTGGATGGATGCAAAGCCAGTAACTGTCACAAGGGGAGAGAGAAGCAGACACTAATCTTTATTACTCTTCTCTACTTCCTCTTTCTGTAGGGGTCCCCCAAGGTTCTGTCCTCAGACTCCTCGTCTTCTCCATCTACATCTCCTCCCTTGGTCACTTGATACACTCCCATGGCTTCCTGCACCATCTGTATGCTGATGACACACAGATTTATCTCTCTACTCCTTACCTCGTTCCTTTAGTCTCCTCTCCCATTACTAACTTATTAACTGACATATCAGCATGGATGTCACACCGCTTCTTCAAACTCAATCTTTCTAAAACTAAGCTCATAATATTCCCCCCTGCCCGTGCCTCCTCCCCTGAATTCTCCATCAAGATCAATAATACAACTATCAGACCCTCCCCTCATGCCAGATTACTAGCGGTAATCTTGGACTCTGACCTGTCCTTTCAGCTTCACAACCCATCACTGTCCAAGTCCTGCAGACTTTACCTCCGTAACCTCTTCAAAATACATTACTTTTTAACTGTTGAAACCACTAAGCAACTTACTCGTTATTTGTTGTCCTTACTATTGTAACTCCCTCCTCATTGGCCTACCAATTCATAGTTCTCTCCCCTTCAGTCCATCATGAAAGCTGCTGCCAGACTCATCCATCTTATCAACCATTCTGTGTCCGCCACCCCTCTCTGCCATTCTCTCCACTGGCTTCCTATTGCCCAACGAAAAGAATTCAAAACATTAACAATAACATACAAAGCTATTTACAACTCTGCCTCGAGCTTTATCACCAATCTTGTCTCCACATATCACCCAAACCGTCTTCTCCACTCCCAAGACCTCCTGCTGTTTAGCTCCCTTGCCTTCTCCTCCCATGCTTATCTCTAGGACTTTTACAGAGCCACTCCCATCCTCTGGAACTCCCTACTGCAATCTGTCTGGCTATTTCCTACTCTATCCACTTTTCTTTCCTTTCGCCAATCAGTTTATCCCTCACAGTTATTACCTTTTGTTCCACCAGCCCCTCACAATTCGATTGTAAGCTCTTAGGAGCTGGGCCCTCCTAACCCTCTATATTGAATTGTATTCTTGCTGTATTGTCTCCCTTTATATTGTAAAATGCTGTGCAAACTGTTGGCGCTACATAAATCCTGTATAATAATAATAATTAGAGGAAGATCCCACATAGAGGCAAGGTTTCACACTGGATTACTGAACAAATCTGGAAGGAATACACAAAGTAAACCCAGTTTCAAGGAAGAATATAGAGGACCTTGAATTTAGAAAATATTTACTTATCTTGGAAGCCAGCTTTAGAGTGGAACTATGGGCAAAATCATAAATTACATAGATGATGCAGTCTGTCAATATTATTAACACAGCAGTCTTTTTTTCTGCATAAGTCCCTGCATAACATAGTTATATTACCTGGTGGTCTTGCCAGTAGAGTTGTTATCTTTCAGCTCCCTTAAACATAAGAGTTGCATTCTGAGCCCTGTATTGGTCCCACATGACTGTACACTCAGGGATTCATGTGAAAAATCTTGCACAGACCACCTGTGTCCTCCGGTGAGTAAACACAAGCAGGGTGAAGGAAAACGAAAATTGACAGAGACTGACAAGAGGGTCTTAAGGTGCCAATGTGTGTGGGCTATTAAGTGATAGATTTGTTTAGCTTTAGACTTGGCAATCTAGAAAATGGCACTGGGAGATTAGTCCTACATCCCTTGTCTCTGACTTCACACGTTTTTGGATCTAGCATACGCATGGTGAAAGTGCCTTCCTTTTCTCTGGAGCAAAGGACTAATTGTGGATATTTTCCAACTATGTAATGTATACCTTTATATTAGGTTTGCTTCAGGTTACAGTGGCTCTAAGCATAGATCTAAAGGTTTCTTTTAAAATTGTGGTTGCAGAATGCACCCCTAAGAATCCATTTATTACAGACCGAGTAGCAGTACAATGACACCCAAGCAATATGAAGTTGATTTTTCTTTCTCAGTTATTAATGGAAAAAATGTCAACAGCCGGAGTGGACATACTTTCCATGCAGCCTGTGTTCAGAGAATAATAGGCTCGTCATGGAAGTACAGGATATTAGGGTAAAGAATGCTCCACCCTCCAAGTACTGGTAACCATATAGCGCAGGGTTTCTCACCAACTAGGCTGTGGCCTCCCTTTTCCAAGGCATCTAGCCAGTAGCAGATCCTCTAAAAGTCCATCAGTGCCAACCCCCACTCCCTTCTGCACAGCTTCCAGCCCCCCATAGTGCCCCAACCTCTAACCGTGCCCCACAATGCCCTCCAACAAACTCGTCCCCTACAGGGCTGCAAAGTCCCCTAACACCCTCCACGCACCACCCCCGCCCCCCCCCCCCCCCCATAGTTACATCAAGCCTCATTTCAATACCAGGTTTGTATTCCCATAATTTTCTTGAGTGATCAACTTTATTTTTTACTGTTGGGGCATGAAAGGTTTTCGAAGAATTTACCTGGCCCTGGTCTCAAAAAGGTTGACTGCTGTAGAGTGATCCGTTCTCACTTTGCATATTTAACTGTTTTAGGACTGTGGTAAGGGATTGGGTCCAGTGATTCTAGTAACGTCCATGAAAGTGATTCTAAAGTGATTGCAGTACTATGGTGAGAAACATGTACAAAACAGTGGGTAAATGAGCAGCTGCATTTGTAGGCAGCTTGACTAGTTGAAAATATTTCCCCCTAGTTGGGTTTTTTCTATAGAGTTTACAGGAGTGGGCGTTTCCACCTGTCGGTGTAGAATGAAATGCGATGTGTGCTTCTAAAAGGTCAGCATGCTTTACCATTGGACCACGCTGATCATAAACACAGGCTTGATTACATGGGGTGTTGAGAACAACACTCAAACAAAGAGTTACATCGGAGTATTTCAGAGATGTGATAATCCATGTTAATGCCTTGGTTAATCTCATCCTGTCTGTATTCGATATTTGGAATGCAAACATATGTACGAGAACACATATAACCATACCCTGTCTCTTTACTGATTCTTTAGGTTGTGATGGCGCCACATGAACCCTCTGTTGTATTTGTGGATAATTATATCAAACTGCTTGCTGACTGCAACACAGAAACATTCCAGAAGATATTGGAAATGAAGGTAAGAAGAGCACAAGGTAGAATTACACTGTGTGGTAACAGAGCTTCCTCTTGTCATGTGTCAGAGAACAGTATACCATTTCATAACACATCATTCTGATCTGAGAATAACGAGACCGGATCCCTGGCACTGACTTGCCTTATACTTGTTACTGAAAACATCCTTACTTCGGGTTATATACATGTATTCCTCCTTATTCAAGGGTCTTTACATTTAGAATAAATACATGGCTTCAGGTAGTATTGCCACCACAAATCCTATAATAAGCACAAATATGACAAATTTTATGCAACATTCTTTTCTTTTGAAAGGTATTAAAAAACAGACAAAATGTTTTGTATTTTTTGATAAACTTCATCAGAACATTTATTTTTTTATTTTTGTCTGTTCCCTTATTTTGGAGCAGTTTTCCCTCACCTCCTAGCATGGTGACATTCGAACAAGAAATGAGATGTTGCGGGGGTTGTAATGTCAGACAGAGGGCAATAAAAACCTGACAGATGTTGTACCCCTCCTCACTGTAATAAATAAGTGCTTTTTTCTGGTCACTGGAAAATAAAGTTTTGGTAGATCTGCCCAATGGGATACCAAGAGTAATTAAAACTTTGAGGTTTTTAACTCAATTGCTTGGGCCTTAATATTTTCTTAAGTACCTGTGTCTTGCTGAGTATTATGTATAATACAGTGCTTTTTATTTACCTTGCATAATTTGTTTAAGTTGGCCATACAGTCATAGATTTCTTTCGTTCAGCGGGCTGAACAAAAAAGATCTAACAGACATTTCTCTGTCGCTCATTGACAGACGTAGTCCTCCTTGATTAATATCAACTCGGGTTATACTGCCCTCTACAGGAGTAGGACTAGACAGGAAAGTAAACGTTCTGGCCACACCCTAGGGGCAGTCCCAGACGGTATATCCTCTCACTTCCTGCCACAGCAAATCAGTTTTTTTCTGTCTAGTTAGGAGTAAGGACCTAGATTCCTTGCTAGGATCTTCGGTCCTGGCAGGATTTTTTTTAGAAATACTTCTTTAGACAGCTTTTTTTCTCCAGTGTTCCTGTGAGATCTTCAAGCAAGTACGCTGAAACTGGGCGACGGGCTGGATGTTGAGATCCAGTGGTCACCCCAGTTCAGCCTACGAGCGCGTGCAGGCCATAGCTCCGCGCTGGGTCGGCCGCGACATAGTCCCACTGGACGGGGACTGACCCTGCGAGTTAAACGTCTCGCCTGG
This sequence comes from Pelophylax lessonae, assembly GCF_965119305.1. Classification (NCBI taxonomy): domain Eukaryota; kingdom Metazoa; phylum Chordata; class Amphibia; order Anura; family Ranidae; genus Pelophylax; species Pelophylax lessonae. The sequence continues at coordinate 392,654,371 of NC_138769.1, read as the reverse complement.
ACGCCAATGACCAACAGAGTCACGGCGTCCGTATTGGTTGACAGCCCCCCCACCCCGGTGGAGAGGGGTTCTGTCAGGAGTCGGCGCCCGCCTGGTTCCGGTATGGTGAGTAGAATGTTCCCCCTCTCCCCCTGTCAGGTTTGTTGGTGGACGCGGGCCCCTCTCTGGGATGATCGGACACTCAGTTTCTGGGTCTCCCCTCTATCCTATAACAGGTCACAGATCCCCCAATTTGAGTGTGATTTTTGTGAATAGAAACCAGGAGGCTTGGTTTGGGAGCTGACTATCTAAAGTCACTATATGACTGTAAGGGTGACTGAAGTCAGTGGCAGACTACTAAAAGGCATTACTATTGAGGTATAGAGGTATCCTACCTGTCATAGTGTGTACACAGGCCGATGCCTATGCCTGAGTTACTGCAGCCACAGATCGCCATCCCTCCAGAAAGCCGGTCACTTCCACAGACCGCACAGCCTCCCGCAGGCCGAGGACACCTCCCGCAGGCCGCACAGGCCGAATGCACACATCCCGCAGGCCGTTGCTAACTTGCAAGCCGCCGCTATCCTACACAGGCCGCCGCCATTTTCCTGCAGATCGCACGAGGTCGCCATATTGGCGTAGCCTCGTGTCTCCAGCATGGGGGCGGCCATGTTTGAGGTGACCAAACACCTCGTGGAGTAATTGGGAGGCGCCGGAAGGCGTGTAAAGGGGCGGGGCCGCCTCCTTGGCCCAGGGAAAGCAAGCCAAAGACTTCCTGTCTGTAACAGACAGTGCTGGAAGCAGGTTGATAAGAAACTTCTGTGCATCAGGTGAGCCTTGGGGTCTCTCTCTCTCTCTCTCTTTCTGAGGGGTCCAAGCAGGTAGACTGAGGGGCGCTACTGCGCTGGGGGACTAAGTTAAAAGAGAAAAAAAAAAAAAAAAAGATGTTTTTTTCTTGCAATTAATTTTTTTGTGTTTGCTGGCAAGTGTCTTGTTACATGAACCCTGCCACACATGTATCCCCACCTGATCCCCTCAGGGTGGCCGCAGGACCCTCCAGTACCCCACTTGTGATGATGCATTATCAGCAGTTTTGGAGTCTTTGGTATCCCGGGTGGAGGTAGCCTGTCAGGGACAGGGGTCAAGAAGAGCGACCCCCGCCTACCCCTATGTCATCTGATACCTCAGATACGGATTCTGAGCTGGTCATTGCAGTCCCTTTTCTGGGGTTGTTGTCTCAGGTACGGTCTCCTCAGACAGTAAGGAGGACGCTTCTGCCTCCGCCATAGCACAAGAAGCGTTGGTGGAAGCACTAGTTGTGTCTGTCCGGGAAATCTTAAATCTTGAGGTTACACCGGCAGAGGTAGTTGAGACTCATATTCCTTTTTTGGTACTAGCAAGCCTACCAAAATGGTGAAGGGTTTCCCTTGCCCAAATAGGGTCGTCCGTAAATGAGCCCTGCTATTTCCAAACGCATGGCTAGGCGCTATCATTTTGAGGAATCCCTCATTACAAAGATGGACGGTACCACCAATAGTGGACTCACCGATTTCCAGACTAAATAAAGCCACTGTTATCCCGTTGGATTGACAGAATGGGCCCCACCCATCTCTAGGGTGGGGGGACGTCTTCACCGGTTTCCGGATCCAGGGCTTTCCAGAATCCCGGATAAAGGGGTTCGCAAGGTCATATGGTCGGGATACAAGATCGAGTTTCGATCACTTCCACCGGTGCGATTCTTCCCTTCCAATAGTCGACATCCCCGGGTCGCTTAAAAGCTTTGCGGGGGACAGCTTGATACAACAAGCAGTGGTAGTTCCCATTCCTTGGAGGAGTTCTAGTCGAACTTGTTCACAATGCCCAGGAAAAAGGGCTAGGTGCGTCCAATTCTGGTCTTGGAAGAGATGGAGTCCATCCATACAGTGGTGGCCTCCCTGCATCAGGGGGATTTCCTGGTGTCCATAGACATTTAGGATGCCTATCCTTATATCCCCATCTTCGCAGGACATCAGCGTTTTCGTTGCTTTTCCCAAAGATCATCCCTGGTTCCCACCAGGAGACTGAACTATCTGGGCCTAATTTTGGATACATCCTTGGCAAGAGTGTTTCTCCATGCGGAGAAACTCCAGAAGATTCAGTCAATGATTCGGATGTTGCTGTCCGTCAACTGGCTGGGATTGATGGTCGCCTCCTTAGAGGCAGTACCGTTTGCCCAGTCTCATACCCGAATTCTCCAAAGAGGAGATTCTTCTCATATGGAATCGGAATCCCGATTCCCTGGACAATCGGATCCGATTGAGTGAGCGGACCAGGGAGGCTATGGTCTGGTGGCTTCGGTCTCCGATGCTCAGCCAGGGGAAGTCATTTCTTCTGATAAATTCCAGGTTACCGATAAATGTGTTGGAACTGAGAGCGATCAGACTTTGTCTGATTTACTGGACCGAGCAGCTCCAGGGCAGCCCGGTTCGGATCCAATCGGACTATGCCACGGTCATGACTTATGTCGATCACCAAGGGGCACCAAGAGTGCCCTGGCGGCCATAGAAGTGGCCAACATTCTTATTGGGGGAACAGTTGTTCCAGTTCTCTCCACGATATTTATCACGGGGGTGGACAGGCAGATTATTTCAGCTGTCAGATTCTGGATCAAGAGGAATAGTCTCTTCATCCAGAGGTATTTCACCAGCTGTCCCTTCATTGGGGCACCCCGGATATGGATCTGTTGGTAGGTTGGCTCAACAGTGCTCGCACCCGCAATCCTCTAGCGGACGCAGCAGAAGCGCTGAACGGCCTGTAAAGGCAGTATCAGCTACTATATGTCTTCCCCCCTCTCAAATTGCTGCTGAGATTTCTCTGCAGGATAGAGGTGGAGGGAACTCCAGTTATCCTGGAAATTCCGAGCTGGCCTCGTCAAGCCGGGTAAGCCGACTTGGACAGGCTAGTCGCGGACGCTCCTTGGAGACTTCCTCTCAGGGAGGATCTGCGGTCTCAAGGACTGATCTTCCATCGTGCTTTACAGTCGCTGGTTTTAATGGCCTGGCTATTGAGACCCAGGTACTGAAGGACAGAGGGTTGTCAGCTTCAGTTATTCCTACTCTAATTAAAGCAAGGAAAGCGACTTCCAGCAAAGTCTATTATCGCACATGGAAGACTTATATCGCGTGGTGTGAATCTTTGGAATTTCCCCCACGTACCTATTCGGTGACCCGAATCTTGGCTTTTCTGCAAAAGGGGGTTGAGCAGAAACTATCCTTGAGCACTATCAAGGGTCAGGTTTCAGCATTAGCAATCTTCTTTCAGAAGCCTTGGGCTACTCATTCCTTGGTGTCCAGGGGGTGCGGCACTTGGTTCCGCCAGTGCGCGCGCCCTTACCGCCCTGGGATCTTAATTTGGTGTTTGTCGGTTCTTCAGAAACCTCCCTTTGAAAATATCAGGGAGATTCCCTTGCTTACTTTATCCCAGAAGGTGGCCTTCTTGGTGGCTATCACTTCTGCACGCAGGGTGTCAGAACTGGCTGCATTTTCATGCCATTCCCCATATCTAGTGGTTCATAGGGATAAGGTAGTTCTTCATCCAAAGCCATCCTTTCTTCCTAAGGTGGTTTCAGATTTTCATCTGAATGAAGATATTGTGCTACCTTCCTTGTGTCCTAAGCCCAATCATCCTCAGGAATATGCGTTGCATTCCTTGGATGTGGTTCGGGCAATCAGGGTATACCTGAAGATTACGGAATCGTTCCGTAAGACGGATTCACTTTTTGTGATCACGGATGGCCCCAGAAAGGGGTTGCCTGCATCTGCCGCGACTATCTCCAAATGGATTAGACAGACGGTGGTACAGGCTTATTCTATTAAGGGTCAGAATCCTCCGTTCCCTGTTAAGGCGCACTCCACTCGAGCGCTCAGTACTTCCTGGGCCTACCGCCATCAGGCGTCAGTGGTCCAGGTGTGCAAGGCGGCTACCTGGTCGTCGGTTCATACCTTTACAAAATTTTATAAAGTTGATGTGATGGCATCGGCGGATGCCTCATTTGGCTGCAAGGTTTTGCAGGCCGCAATTTGAGGAGACCGGTGGTCTACCTCGAGGGTTTTTTTCCGTTGGAATTTCAGTTGAGTCTCATCGTGTGATTGATGAGCCTTTAAAACTTCTAGTTGGCACCGGTTGGGCCTTCTAGATTGGATTTTGATTTCCATTTTCCCACCCCTCATTTGTGGCACTGCTTTGGGACGTCCCGAGTTGATATTAATCAAGGAGGACTACGTCTGTCAATGAGCGACAGAGAAAAATGGATTTTTGTAAAATCTTACCGTAAAATCCTTTTCTCTTAAGCTCATTGACAGACGTAGTACCCGCCCCTCTGTTTTTGAGTTGGGTTGGGTTAAATTCTCTAAACACTGCTTTGTGACATAACTGATTTGCTGTAGCAGGAAGTGAGAGGATATACCGTCTGGGACTGCCCCTAGGGTGTGGCCAGAACGTTTTCTTTCCTGTCTAGTCCTACTCCTGTAGAGGGCAGTATAACCCGAGTTGATATTAATCAAGGAGGACTACGTCTGTCAATGAGCTTAAGAGAAAAGGATTTTACGGTAAGATTTTACAAAAATCCATTTTTATTCAAATAAAAAAATGGGACTTGGCACCAAATTAAAGGGATTGTAAAGGCAGAAGATTTTTAATCTTAATGTATACTATGCATTAGGACAAAAAGCCTTCTGTGTGCAGCAGCCCCCCTAATACTCACCTGAGCCCCATCTTGATCCAGTAATGTTGTTGAATTATCTCGGCTGCCCGAGACTCCCCTTCTCTTTGGCTGAGACAGCAGCGCATTGCCATTGGCTCCCGCTGCTGTCAATCAAAATCAGCCAGCCAATGAGGAGACAAAGGGTACATTTGATGTAGGCCTCAGGAGGTTAAATACGTAACACATATAATTGGGGTACCATCATCCTAATATCAGTAGAGAGAGAATTTTAGGAGCATCTCTCATATGCCCACCAATAGAGTTTGAATGGACTATCTCGGTACCCAAGGATTTTTACAATTCTATTTTGTTAAAACATATACAGTTTTTATTTATCCACAATTAAAAAAAACATAACAAAAGTCCATTGAGATAAAAAAAACAGTTGTTAGAACAAAAACTTACAAGGTAGTTGTTGTTCCAAGCTGATGTTGCTGGGAAGACGCTGTCCTCAAACAAGGCTGGGGATATCCATGCTCTTAGGAATATTACAAGTATGCTGGTTCCTCTACAAGTTTAACGACACAAAACTGCTTCCTCAGGAGGAAGTTCATACAAAATATCTATAATGAAGCAATATACAAACATTTCAATATGACAAACTGTCTTTTAAAGCCATGTAGTAAAGAGGGAAAATATTAAAGTTAGATTGCTTACCCAGTACTCTCCCATATTCCTAGAAGAACCTTCGGGTGACATGCGAAGTGGAAGTGGACGGCAGGCGGTGGCCCCCCACCCCTCCCCACAGTGGCAAAAGTTCAGGTCCCAGTCGCAAATGCGACCCTGATAGTTCCGCCACTGGCTTTACCTGCAGAAGGCGCCAGCCTGAAGTTATCTAGCAGGACTTATTTTCTGACTAAAGTTTCACTTTAACAATAGAGCTGCAGGGTCACATGACCAGACCGTAGCGGATTAACAATAGGTGAGTACACAGAGCTTTTATATACAGGTCATGCAGCCTAGGTAGGAGAAGGGGAAGGGAGCGTTTTTTATAGTTATTAGCCTTATTTTCCACTTTGAGAGAATTGAATCACTATAATGTGAAATGTTTTAAAAAGATGTTTCTAATATGTACATTAAATGCCAATATTTTTATTGATTTTAAACCAAGAATGCACGCAACTCTTATTTCTCTTTCGTTCATTGATGGACACAGCTCTTGATCTTCATAACCATTGGGATATACTCCCCTCTACAGGAGTAGGACACTAGGCAGAAAAAAAATCTGTCTATGCTTATGGGCATTCCCAGGGTGGTATACTCCCTCTCTCTGCTATGGGTACTCAGTTATTTTTTTTTCTGTCTAGTCAAGGGTAAGGATCTAGTTCCTTGCTGGGATCTCTGGCCCTGCCAAATTTTTTCCTTTTGGAAAGACATTTTTTCTCCTGGTTTTTTTCTGTGAGATCTACAATCAACTGGGGCGACGGGCTGGATAATCTAGATCCAGTAGTCACCCCAGTCTGACCAGCGAGCGTCTCAGACCTCAGCTCCACGGTAGGTCGGCTGCGACATAGCCCCACTGGATGGGGGGCTGGCCTGCGAGTTAAGCACCTCGCGAGATCGCATACGACTAGGTCTCGGCCCGAGTCGCAGCATTCCTCCTGGCCGACAGCCCTCCATTTCGATGGCGAGTGGACGCGGGCCCTTCCTTTAGGACGGTCAGACCCCTGGGTTCCCCTCCTTCCCATCAGGCAGCCCCCTTTCACCTGTCCCCCTTCCTACCCCCCTCCACTTATACTGGGACTGCGTGGGTGGTCTGGTCCACCACCTGGGGTGGGGGCTGGGCGCTATGCTCACTATGGGGGCCGAGGGAGGTACGCCGCCTGCGACGAGATGATCGGCTGTGCGTGGGGGTTTTACCTGATGGGGGCTTCTACCAGGGCCCCCTGTCCTGCCTGGGCCTGTCCTTGAGGCCTAGGGATCCCTCCTGTGTCCCTGGGAGCCTTGTGGGGCCACCATTTTGCTGTAGCATGTGTGTTTCTATGTGGATGATTCCTCCACATCTGCAACCGCGCACGAAAAGGCACTGGTGGAAGCACTGATTGTATCTGTGCGTGAGACCTTGATGATGGAGGACACAGCTGTGATGGAGGCGCAGGTTCCCTTTGTCACAAGCCATCCAGAGCGGCAAAGGTGATTCCCTTCCCCGTCTATTTTGACAGAATTTTCGCTAAAGGGTGGGGAAGACCAAAGCATTCCCTTGGAGTCCCTAAGCGATTTACAAGGCGTTACCCCTATAAGGAGTTTCTCATTAAGAAGTGAACTGTTCCACTGGTGGTGGACCCTCCGGTTTCCAGATTGAATAAGGCAGCCATGATTCCGGTTGAAGAGGACCCGGCAGGAAGGCGGAGGCTGTGGTCCACAATATGTACACTCTGGCTGGTTCGGCACTGAGGCCGGTATTCACCATTGCGCTTGTGCCACAAACTCTAACCGAGTGGGCTAAGATTTTACGGCGTGACCTGAAGGGAGAAGAGCTCCCCTCTGCCTTTGCTGAGCTGGAGGACCAGCTGGTCCAGGGGCTGCACTTTATCTGTGATGCCTCTTTGGATGCGGCTCCCCTAGTGGCTCAGGTCTCTGTTTCGGCAGTGGTCCTTCGGCGTGTCTTTGGGCTTAAATGCTGGTCTGCGGACCAGACTTCTAAAAAAACCCTTGACCGATCTCCCCTTTTAAGGGGATCCACTGTTTGGGGCTACCCTGGATGACATCATTAAAGGTCTCACAAGGGGAAAGCGTACTTTCCTTCTGCAGGCTACTAAGGGCAAAGAACCTCGTCGTAGATATGGGCCCTCCTTGGGTCATAAGAAGTTTTTTCGTCCCTCATGGTTGACTGACTAGGGATCTAAGCCTTTCAGGGCCTCCTCTGGAGGATCCAAAAAAACTTGGTCTAGCAAGCCGAGAGCAGGTTTCTCCAGACCCGTGGATAAGGCTCCTTCCTCATGAAGGTGCGGCCTCACCCGTATCGGGGGTGGGGGACGTCTTCATTGGTTTCTCGACTCGTGGACGTCCCTGGTACAAGACAAGTGGGTCCACAAAGTCATTCGGTTCGGCTACAAGATTGAGCTTCACTCTTGTCCCCTGACAAGATTCTTTCCTTCCAATTTGCGCTTGTCCCTGGACCATTTACAGCAGTGGTCCTCAACTCCGGTCCTCAGGGCCCACTAACAGGCCAGATTTTAAGTATTACCTTGGGGAGATGCAGACAAGAATACTGCAATCACTGAGCAGCAAATGATATCACCTGTGATGTTTTTCAGTTATCTTGCAAACCTGGCCTGTTAGTGGGCCCTGAGGGCCATGGTTGAGGACCACTGATTTACAGGGTCTGTTTGAGGCAGTACAACACCTGTTGCTTCAAAAGTTGAATGTCCTGGTTCCGACTTCGGAAAGTTTTCAGGGTCTTTACTCAAACCTGTTTACAGTTCCCAGGAAGGATGGCAAGGTGCGTCCAATCCTGGACCTCAAGGCGCTGAACTGCTTTGTGTGGGTGCAGAAGTTCAGGATGGAGTCCATTCGCCCGGTGGTGGCATCCCTGTATCAGGGGGACTTTCTTGCCTCTATTAACATAAAGGATGCTTACCTTCACATTGCAATATGCGCTGGTCACCAGCGCTTCCTCCGCTTTGCCGTGGGAGAAGGGCATTATCCATTTGTGGCGTTACTCTTTGGTCTCGCTTCTGCTCCTTGGGTCTTCACAAAAGTGTTAGCCCCGGTGCTAGCATTGTTACACCAACAGGGGATCACGGTGCTGGGCTACTTGGAAGACCTTCTGTCCAGCAGATGGTCATCCCTCCGGACTTGCATGTGGGTGCTGGGCCTGATGGTGTCTACCTTCGAGGCAGTTCCCTTTGCACTGTTCCATACGAGGTCCCTGCAAAGGGAGATTCTGGCCAAATGGGACAAGACTCCACAGTCTCTGGACAATCACATCTGACTGAGCCGGGGAACGAAAGAGTCCCTGATTTGGTGGCTTTGTTCTCTGGTGCTTTGGCTGGGCAAATCCTTCCTCCCTTTTGTATTGGACAGTGGTCACCATGGATGCTAGCCTGTCCGGCTGGGGAGGCGTCCTCAGCAACAATTCTGAGCAGGGGATCTGGACACTGGAAAAGTCCAGATTACTGATCAATGTCTTGGAACTCCAAGCGATCAGACTATGCCTGGAACATTGAAGGGATCATCTTCAGGGATGTCCAGTGCACATTCAATCGGACAGTGCCACGGCCGTGGCTTTTGTCAATCACCAGGGGGGCACAAGGAATGTCTTGGCGGCTCTGGAAGTAGCCAGCATTCTAAGATGGGCAGAACGGTTCGTTCCAGCTCTCTCCTCGGTACATAATCCTGGGGGTGGAAAACTGGCAGCTGGATAACCTCAGTCGGCAGGGGTTGGACTAAGGAGAGTGGTTCCTTCAACCGGAGGTGTTTTATCAGGTGTGTCTCCAGTGGGGCATCCCTGAGGGGTATCTGTTAGCATCTCGGTTCAACAGAAAGGTGCAGAGGTTTCTGGCTCGATCATGGGATCCTCTGGCAGACGCGCTGGTGGCCCCGTGGCGTCAATATCGTCTGATTTACACCTTCCCTCCTCTCAAGCTTCTGCCAAGACTTTTATGCAGGATCGAGGCAGAAGGGATTCTGGTTATCTTAGTGGCTCCAAACTGGCCTCGCCAGGCTTGGTATGCTGATCTGGTGTGGCTGGTTGCCAACGTTCCTTGGAAGCTTCCTCTAATCTGCTTTCCCAAGGTCCCTGGCTGAGACATCCAAAGGCAATTGCCTTGCATGCATTGGATGTGTTCCGGGCAATTAGGGTGTACCTGGCAGCTATGGAGTCTTTTAGGAAGTCAGACTCACTATTGTTGCTCACGTATGGGCCTTTGAAAGGATTGTCCGCTCCCTCTGCGACAATTTCCAGATGGATCAGACATATGGTTATTCAGGCCTATTCCATCAGGGGTCAGGTTCCTCCTTTCCCTGTCAAGGCGTACTTTACTGGGGCACTTAGCGCCTCCTGTGCCTTTTGTCATCAGGCGCCAGTGACACAGGTTTGCAAGGCAGCCACCAGGTCGTCGGTGCACACTTTAACAAAGTTCTATAAAGTGGATGTGTTGGCATCTATGGATACTTTTTTTGGCCACAAGGTATTGCAGGCTGCTGTTTAGAGAACTTGATCCTCTTTGAGGGTGTATTGTTTTTTTCAGGTGGGCTCCAGTTGTTTTGGTTGAGCTCCAGTTGCTTGGTTGGCTAGAGAATTTTGCTGCTCCCACACCTCATGTTTAAAACTGCTTTGGAACATCTCAATGGTTAAGAAGATCAGGAGCTGTGTCCATCAATGAACGAAAGAAAAAATGGGATTTTTTACTTATCTCAAAATTCATTTCTCTGATGTTCATTGACGGACAAAGCACCCACCCCTCTATGGAGTTGTAATTCTTCTGACACTGCTTGTAACAAAACTGAGTACCTATAGCAGGGAGAGGGAGTATACCCCCTGGGACTGCCCATAGGCATGGCCAGATTTTTTTTCTGCCTAGTGTCCTACTCCTGTAGAGGGTAGTATAACCCAATGGTTATGAAGTTCAGGAACTGTGTCCGTCAATGAACACCAGAGAAATGGATTTTACAGTAAGTCAAAAATCCAATTTTTTTCAATAATTGCCTTGTGATATCTGTGGTAATGTAGGGGACTTTTGTGGTTTATGCCATCAGTTTATTTTTCACTATCTGTTTCCAGTTAGAGATGTCCCTTCATTCCTATAACAAAGGTGCAATGGAAATTTAGAGTATATCTCTACAAAGTCAAGGGAATTCACTCTCAGACAGTTGTCACTAGTACAGGAATCCCATTTGGAGGATTTATCTTCGCTTCTGATGACATCCTTAAAAGTATGATTTCCCATCACTTTCTGTCTTGGGGACACTGGTCATCAGGACTAATAGAGAATGTCAATCTCCCCAGTGGGACACAGCAATAAATGGAAAAACAAAAAAACCTGACAGGGGTTCTAATCCCCTTTTACCTATTGATACAAGTTATTTGTATGTATGACTAGCAAGTAAAAAAAACTTCTACACTACTCTCCGATTTCCAGTAAAATATTTCTAAAGAATTTGAGTCTCCTTTGGAGAAATCATCCTGTTAGACATGACTGGAAAATAGGTTTATTTTAGATTTACTGTTCTGCTTGTCTTCTATTTTTCTGTCACTGTTGGCAAAATAAGCTCCAGTTAGCAGCAGTGATCCGCACCAATTGGCATGTTATGAAAGTGCGATCTTGTTACTATACTTGTGTAGGCTCAAAGACAGTAATTTCCTGGGTAAATGATTAAATTCACTATAGATAAAGAAAACATTCCTACTGTGATGTTTAACCACTAGCTTCCCAAGCCAATGCTGACAATTATGTTATACATATACAAATCTGCATTTTTTTTTGCTAGAAAATTACTTAGAACCCCCAAACATTATATATGTTTTTAAGCAGAGGCCCTAGATAATAAAATAGTGGGTGTTGCAATTTTTTATGTCACACAGTAGTTGTGCAGCAGTTTTTCAAACGTAAGCTTTTTGAGGAATGTGTCCTCAATCGTCTTTCTTTGTCTCAAAAGTGAGGCATCAGGGCCTGATATTTTACTAAAGCTTTCCCTCCTACAACAGGGCTGTTAGAAAATTGTAAAAAATAATGGAAAAAAAAAAAATGGAAAAACAATAAAAAAAAAATACTACTGACACTATCCACTGCCCTACTGATACCATCCATTGCTCTACTGAAATCATCCTCTGCCTTTCTGACAAAACTCCACTGCTCTATTGACCAACACAGTCCATTGCCCTACTGACACCAACTTCGTCCACTGCTCTACTGACAGACACTGTCCACTTTTACGGTGGGCTATGTTTATATTATTACAGTGACATTTGTTTTATAATTTTTTCTAAGTTTTCCTTACTCTTTTGTTTGGCCTTGCTACTTAATTTCTTTAAAAAAACAAAAAAGGGCGCCAAACCCTGGTAATATTTGGTTTCTTTCATGTTCTGATAGATCTCAAACCTCTCAAAGATTGGCTACCCCTGCCTTAGTGTATGTTTGCACAGGGAGGTACTGTAATGTTGGAGAGGCAGCCATTAACAGTTTGTAAGAATGTACTTTAAAATTTGGAGTCTCTGATCTTCTGCACACGCAAACAGAAGTATAGACAATATAGAACGTTTTACGGAATCTCAACCGCTATGTTATATATCCAGGAGCTGGAGTCCGGTGCTCTGGCTGGGGCGTTCAACTCCCAAGGTAGTGAATATCAATAAGATGAAAGCTGGCAACTTGGAGTGCTCTTGCGAGGAAAATTCTTTGTTAGCTACATGTATAAAAAGATACAAGAGATGCTAATGCTTTTTGGATTTTGCAGCCTTCCTCATAGCATATGCAAAAGCCAAAACGTGTTAGCATATTTTGTATCCTGCTTTTATACATGTAGCTAATAAAGAATTTTCTTTGCAAGAGCATTTCAAGTTGCTGGCTTTCACCTTATTGATAAACAGAAGTATAGTCTTAATAAAAAAGCATCTTGGGATTTGTAGCGATAATACATTCCATATCAAGTTCATGTTGGATTTTCTGTGTTTGCTCATTTGACTTAACCATAATCATAGCTTATCCTTTGTAAATGAGATAGAGTGTGAAGCATATCTGGAAGTAATACCTAGTAGTTAGTGAGTGCTGAAGGAAAAGAAAAAAAATAGTAATCAGGAACGTTCTGCAAATTATCTTAGTAGTACCAGATGTTATCCGGGTCAGTACCCCAAAAACTGATATACGTTTGTTATCAATAGTCTCTATTTTACAAAATCACCCACAGGATTATTTACTCCCTCAAAGGGAAGTAAGATTTTCTTGTTTCTTTATTGCAAGGACCAGCTTTTATATTTGCTCATTTCCATGATATACAATTTATCTCACAGAATCGCCACCACCCTGCAATTTCTAAAAGGTGTATTAGGATAGAGGGGAAGAGGAAATCATGTGGTGCGTGCATGGAACCTAATGGTTTAGTTCATAGCTGGTGTTTTGCATAGCCAATATAGGCCAAGGGCAAGAGCTATGAGTCTAATAAGTAGTAAGACTTTACCGTGTTTTTTTTTTTTTTAATAGTTCCAGATTGCCATCTTGCCTTGCCATCCCTTCCAACTTGGTTATCTTTGCTGTGTTGTTGTTGCACTAAACTACTAGCAGAGTAGGATACCAGTTGCTTTAAAATCCTTGGTACTAGGTATACTGACACAAAGGCCACTGTCCATTTCAGTCACTTCAGCCCCAACATTTCTTGTTGTGCTAGTGTAATACTAAAGCTTGTCATTCAGGCAGTCTTATAGGGACAGGATGTGTAAAGCTGGTCATACAATGTTTGAATTTTGACCGGTTTCCTGGTTCATCGGGATATATGCTAAGTAGGTGGCTTTGTAGTGTGGATAGAGGAATCTGTTGACTTTTTTCATTCAGCTTGCTTAAAGCGGATGTAAACCCAATGATTTAACAGTTTCAAAAAAGTTACGTGCTGGGAATGTAACTGTCACATTGGTTGTGATCTGAACCAAACTGTCAAACCATCCAATGGCTGGTGTCATAATTGATCACATGTGCAGCATCATGGCAGTTGAAGATTAAACAGAGGCCAATGTGGCAGCTTCCTTGGCTGAAAACAATAGGAGGGTTTGCTTCCACTTTAAGTCTAGGCTGAACATAAGTCTGGCCCTTGCTTGATCACCATTCCTTTTCCTTTTCCCTCCATTTACTGTAGTGTTCATTTTTGTATGCATAGGATATACCCTGAAAGATCAGCATCCTTATTTGAGATTTCACTTGTGAAATATGCAGGCTGCCATTTCTAGAACCAATTGAAATTGTTTAATTTGCATGACAGTCAGGCATCTAGAATTCACAGAATATATTTAGCGGTAATCTGTATGGGTTTTCTATAAAGTGCATCTGTGACCATTCTTGCTTTAGATAAATGTGGGGTTCATAATATAGCCACCTTTTGAAGTCTCCTACAGAATATGAGCGAGTGAGATGGGCATCCTCATTGGCCAATGGGAAGGTGAGGAGGACAGAAAAGCAAGGGTTACACATCTACCAAGAGAGATTTTCTCTAATACAGCACTCCAGAGTTTAAAGTAAATGGTGCACTTTGCTGGATGCCTATGGCTCTACATTAAGTACTGGTAGCTATTAGCATACATCTTTTCATTAGCAGTTCATTTGTTCATTTTTGTCAGATACACTATTATGTCTAATGGGTACTATACACAATTCTCATATTTTTCAAAATTAGATAATAAAATAATTGGCTACTTTGGAGTAAGTAGTATGTCCAGCTTTTGGTCATACAAAAGAGAACTGCTGATAACCATTTAATGCTACTACTGCTGCTATTAAAGCAAATAGGCTAATAGCGTTCATGATCAGTGCCATGATGGAAATGAACACAGGAAAGAATGTCCTCCATAGACTGCAAGTAATTAGTGGAAGTCTGCTTTTAGATGTTTCCCTGATGGGCTCTCAGCACTATTGTAGGAAACCTGCTTTTTAGAACATCTGCTCACTTCTCTGCTGGTTTTTCTGAATTGCGAGATTGTTTTATATAGTCTAAATTTTCTGCTGGTCAGCACTGGGCTTCAAAGTCAAATGAAGAATTACTTTAAACATGTTACGAGGCCATGAAGAGTGCATACATTGATGGCTTTTTACATGTGTGCGTAAAGTACAGCTTGCTTTAATAAAGCATCCTGTAGATTTTACATTTAATCAGAAGTCTTTACAGTGAAGATCTTTAGGAAATTATCTAAGCTAAAAAAGGAAGCAAACCTTTGATTGCAACATTTGCTATTTTATACATACACTGTAATATAGAAAAATGTTTGCTTTAATTTAGCAAACTACAAAGTAATATAAAAGTATATCTGTCTGCTTAATTTATCTAGTCTGTCTTTTTGTTCGACATCTCTGTTCACTCTGTTCTTTAGTGCAGGGACATGCAGAAATTTACCAGTTAAACTTATTTGTTGAATGTGTGTCAATGCCCAGATTACAGATTATGTAGTGCAATATTAGACTAGTCTGGGTGCCAGGGGCATAGCGTGGGTTGTCAGCTTCCGGGGAAAGGCAGGTAATTTGTGCCCCCCTAAACCATGGACTTATACTCCGCTCGCTCCCGTCTGGTCACATGATCCCCTGTGTTAGTCAGGGGTGGCTGCAGGGGAGAAGAAAGAGCGCTTGACAAAGGCTGGTAAAGTGTGCAGCAGTGAAAATAGGTGTTAACATATTTTCTACACAGGTTAGCCAGCATACAGTAGGCGTTAGGAGAGGGGATGGAAAGATTTTTAAGGCTAGTTAGGTTTAAGCTGGAAATTCTACTTTAATCCCTCCCCATTGGTGGGTATTGGTGGAGTTAAATAAACCCTTTGTGCTGAATTAGTGGCCACTGGCAGTTTTTTTAACCCCTTCATAAAGGAATTACCAGTAACACTGGTGCCACTAATGCAGCACAAAGGGGTTAAATAACTGTCACTGGTTACTAATGCATCATTGACCAGTGGCAGAACACTAACCCCTTCTTGCTGCACTTTACTAACGACATTGTTAATGAATTAACCCCCTCCAGTAGTGAACTAGTCCAGTTCACAGGAAAATGAGATAGGGGGTGGATGAGAAAGAGGAAGGGGGAGAGATGGGGAGTGAGAGAGGGAGGGGGGGGTGAGAGAATGGGGGGGGGGCTCACAGAGAGGGTGGCAGAGAGAGTGAGGGGGAAGATGAGAGGCCCCCTAGAGAGAGAAAGGGGGTGGCTGAAATAGAGGGGGGGGATGAGAGAGAGGGGGGCTGACAGAGAGGCCTTTAGGAGACAGTCACACAATGCTTCCCAGGAAGCAAGGCGGGACTCTGGGATCAAAGGGTCCGATCACAGGGCATCTATGTCCACCGCCTGCACATGACCCCGTTCGGCCAATTACAGGGCGCCCACCGCCCATTGCTGACTTTGGACAGCCGGGCCAGCTCAGAGAGCGGCAGTTGGACTTGGAGCGCACCGGCAGGTGCAGTGAGAGTGTAAGACCGTGTCAGTGAGGGACATTGTAAAAAATTAAGGCCATGACGGAGTGACATTGCGATAGCGGGTGTGGGATATGCACCTCTAGATGTTGCGTCCGGGGCCACCTCCCCGACTTCCCCCCCACACTATGCCACAGTGTTACATATTTGTCTGTAATAGTACTGACAATTTAAATAAAGGTGCTTAAACCACTGATCATCTACTGTTGTTCTGGCAATGACAGCTAAAATTTTAAATTAGTGTATGTCGAGGCAAATTAAAAAAATACATATGTAGTACATTTCCCTAACCCTTTAATGATTTGGCAAGTACAGAAAAATACCTGTGTTCTCTTGTGAAATGACACCACATGCTTTTTTATGAACTGAACTTGCAAGACTAAAAGTTGCCATACTAAATGAAAAAATCCTAAAGCTGGCCATGGATGACTTGTTTTTTTTCTATCAGCTATTGGGCTAAGGAGAGGAATCCTCCTGGCCGGGACATTAGACTTATACAGTGGGACTCTCCGCTCTCAGAATACACTGATTAGTGGCTGCAGACGGCTGATTAAGAAAATTTCTCCAACAAGCCTGTTAAATTGACGTCTGTCAAACAGACATGGCCACACATAAATTGAGATTTATGCCTGGTTCACACCTATGCATTTTTTAGTGCGTTTTTAGTTTTGCAGAAACACATTACAGTCCATCTAACATTGTTTTCTATGGGTCAAGTTCACATCTGTGCATTTTGTGGAAAGGGCCAGGGACCAGCAGGTTGTGTTTTTGGTTCCATAGACTTCAATGGCTTAAAAACATGTATTGAAAAATGCAAAACGCACCTGGAATATGCATCAACTGCAACCTGCATAGGCGTGAACCAAGCCTTAACTGGTTCCTGCTGAACTGGTCAAATCTTGATCTATCTATGGCCAGTTTAACAGATTCCTCCTTCCATACAAACTAGGTGGATAAAAGAATCCCACAGGGACATTGTATTCTGACAGTGGCGCCTGCAGTTGTCAGAATACACTGATCAGCAGCTGCAGCTACTGATCAAGAAGTTTCAACAGAAGTTGATCAAACAAAAGACTTCTACCAATCGAGGATGGCCACACACTGAATGGAGCTCAGCTGATACCTGATGAACCACCCGAATTTCAATCAGTGTATGAGCAGCTTAAGTGAACTATTTATAGAGCAGAGAATGTGACTTTTGCAAACATTCTCTAGCAGTTTAAATGGCTGACTCTCCAACTAATTGTTCTGTTATGTAATATGAGAACTGGGAGGACTCCTTGCTGCCAGGACAGCTCTGAATTTCTGACCGGGCCCATTCACAATTGTGGGTTGTGGCAAACCATGCTTTAAAACTTGCTACCACGGTTCATTGTGAATGGCACCCCAACCTATAACACATTTTTTTATTGGTTGTGGTTCAATGGCAGCCCATTTATAATGAATGGACTGCCTTAACGCAACACGTTAGTACATGCCATAACGCGTGTTGACACATTTGCGTCAACGTACCGGACCATAAAGGCGCACATAAGGTTTACATATACTTTAACACCTCAAGCCTCTTCGGTCAATTCTGCAACAAGAGGAGATTGCGTTATTAGTGACACATTTTGCTTAGGTAAGGTCTATGTGCAGATACATTATTGAACAGCCTGAAAACTATTGAATTATACTTAGAAACTACAGATGGTTTTAAAATTGTTATTTTGTGGGTTACAATTTCTGACATACTAAAGCATGTAAAACCATTTAATACATGTTACATGCTGTTCTGTTTTTAACATTTGTTTCCTAACATTTTTTTTCGTTCCTTGTTTAGGGCCTGAAAAGAAGTGAACAGAGTGCAATGCTTGAGCTGTTTCGACAGCGACTTCCAACACCACCTTCTGGTTCTGAAAATAGTTCTGTGGCTCTGCAGACGCCGACGCCCGAGCAAGAATCGTCACGGATCCGAAAACTGGAAAAACTCATCAAGAAGCGGCTTTAAACCAAGCACCGTGACCTGTGGACTCCACAGTGGCCGGTTTAGCTGTATTGCTAGCAAATCTGCTATAAACACCCTGACAGCCACCCTATTATGCTGTCACATCCCTTCTAATTGATCATTTTAAGTGTCAGTGGAGTACGATTTGAGCCAGAGAATGCCGATTGGAACTGACTGAAAAGTATGACTTTGTCTCTGTCTAGACAGAACATATCTAGATCAGTCATTCCCTCAAGCATGGTAAAAACACTGCGAGGGAGTATGCGGTCATACAGGATTGTTCCTCCTGCTTTTTCTGTTTGGTTTTGCCCAAGGCTTGCATGCAAGTGCATAGCTTTGCGTCCAGTCTATTTAAGGAGACACTTCTGTTCCTGCTGTGTCTAACCACTAAAACACTTTGCAAACATAGCAGGTTCTAGCATGAGCAAACTTTTGTTAAAGTGGTATTGCTTTACTTTCTACATCCAGCTGTTACATGAAAACAATGTGACAGCCTTTGACACTCAATGCCAGCAAGTTTAATTTAGTGTTAACAGTTTTATTCTGTGCAAATAATGGAGATCAATAGATCGGGTGGATTGTTCAAAAAGAATCTTGGCCGGCCTGTTTAAACATAAATAAGTAGCCCTTAGTTTATTGATGAATTTGGATGAAAGCTAGACCCTTCACATGCATAATCCTGTTGTCTTTTCTTTGCAGCCATGAAACCTTAAAAGATTAAACACAGTGCGTGTGCACGGGCAATATGCATCCTTCAACCCCCCCCACCTACCTTTTTTCATATCGTAGGACAAACTCCTGAGTCAAATGATAGTGTAAGATTTGTGGAATGATGGTGCCTTGTTATTCCTAGTACACACGCAGAGAAAATCGGACAAAAAATACCGCTTTCGGAGCCAACAATTTTAGTGTATTTAGTCATTTAATTGGTATTTGTATGAAAAAAATTGTGCGACCAAGACCGCACGGTAATGAAAGAAAACATTACAATACATTACATCACTTCCAAAGTTGTATTCTGACGTATGATAATTTTTTTAACCTTAGTAATTAATTTTCAATATGAGACTAGCATGCAAAAAAAGATCATTAGTCTGATATTCTTATCGAGGCTTTATAAAGGTAGCTATGCACAAGAGGAGGCTGTTCCAGTGCAATTATACCACAATCTCACCATCTCTGAGACATGATAACATTGCATGACCTATGGAGACTATCACTATCATCCGGAGTGCTAGTCTAAGCCAATTCAGTGCAACACTATGCTGCTGTACAACATGAACATCTACTGTTCAGGGATTGTCACTGCATGGAATACTCTGAATAGTGTATGTACGTTCTTGATGAATGAATGATTGCCTAATTGTTTGGTCATACAGAAAAGAATGGTCCATGGATGACCAGAAAAAAGATCTTAATGACCAGGCAGGTCTTCAACCTAACAATAAACCAAAACCATTTGGCACAATCTCCCTCTATGCACTCTCAATTCTCAAGATTGTTTCTGCCACAATAAAGTGATTTCACCACAGTTAAAAACAATTTAAAATAAACTAGCGCAACCTTGAATAAATCTATAAATCAAACCTCACACTATGGTGAACATAAACAATGTGCTAATAAATAAAAATGCATCAATCTCCATATAAAAAAATAATATAAATGTGATGTGACAATAAAAATAAATAGTCCATTTATAATAATATATGATCCACCACCAAGTGAAAACTCTTGCAATATTCAATGTCAACCACCACCCGTGCTTCACTAGCTGCTCACCTAGGTGACATGACCCCTGCATTACCAGTCAGGTCACAAAAAGCAGTCGTTCCCTTTAAGGAAATAAGTGATAGGAAAATAGCGTTCTCTGTACTCCAAATCTCCTCTAGCTCGGTGTCCGCATCCAAAAAGGCTGATGTGCATGTAGAGATGGGAAAAAAAAACCAGAAAATCTATTGCTTCCTGTATTAGTTATTGGGGTTAAAAACGACGAAATCTACTCACAGTAAATAACACTTAGACAGTGCTAGCTAAATCTCGCCTGTGTCAAACAATAGTCCTAGACAGAGATGACCACAAGATGACTCACTCTCCAGACTCTGCCCCCTATAGGCATTACGTTCAAGGGGTGTGGACATCATCAGTAGGGGTCTTCAACCTGTTAATTTTAATATCTCTGAACTTTCATGTTCTCATCACAATGATTGATCAACTGCAGCAGCCACAAATCAAATTGTACAATTCAATGTATTTAATCAAAGTGCTGTTTTTCTAAAAGAAAAAAAAAAGTAACATGCACATATTTTCATATGTTTCGAAACATACATTCATTCTACTATCACTAAACCATGCACAACCTTCTTATTCCAAGCAGTTCTTAAATATGTTGAAGATAACCATGCATTGCCAGTGAGGAGGATATGCAGTATGTGACACTCCAAATGAACGTTTAAAATGCCACTTTTTCAAACCTAGCTTTGTCTTCTCCATTGCTGGTAGCATATGTAATATACATTTACATCAAACATTGCTATACCCTTTATATGTGTTATTACCAACATTACTTGTTAGTTTTTCAATTCTATTTTAACTGGCACACCACCAAGAAGTAGTAGTATAGTAACACAGAATATTATAACAAATTTTGTAAAGATTTACTGTTCAATTCATAGAAAATAGTCTGAATCTAAAGGCTGGTACACGTGGGCCAAATATCGGCTTTTTCAACAGAAACCAGCCAACATTCAGCCAGTGTGTACAGCAGCCTAAAATAAGCTGGCCTAATGTCCAACTTCTGTCAAACAGGCATGGTGAAAAACCAGGAGCCAGCTGGTACCAGATCAGAGCTGGCAGCCAATTGCTGATCAGTGTGTCCTGGCGAGAGGCAGTTGCTGTCGGAACACAATAGCTCAGCGAAGGAGTTTGCTGTACTAACATGGCTTGTGTTAGTACAGTGATCTGTCAGTTTTTTTCTCATTCAGCCTGCTGGGGCTGAGCTTATAGTGTGAACCCTGCATTAATAAGAAATAAAAAAGCAATATACGAAGTACAATAAACTGAAATCCAGGTGCTGGCAGTTAAACTAGATAATGATTGCTCTTTGCACAAGATTGAGTATACCTGTTCGTTGCAGTTGATTAAACATGAACTTTTGAATAGATGGTTTCCTACATTGGTAAAATAGGGTGCTTTTTGTATTATCTTTTTGGGTAAATATGAATGCTTTTATTTAAGAGGAACACAAAAAGGGGCTGTATTTATTTAGGTATTCTTCTGTAGAAATGTGGAATACATTTTTGCTCAATGATCCCATTTATTACCATAGATAAAACGAGTCCTTCTAGTTTATGCTCATAAACTGCACATCATAAAGGCGTGTTTTCATGTTCAAAGTATTGGGTTGGTCAAAATGGATATTTCAGTTTTCAGTAGATGCTGCAGAGTTAATTCACCCAAGGATTCTTAAGCAAGTTCACAGGCCTATATTCATTCTGTGTGCTTTAGGGAAGGTTCTCTCTTTCTACATGTATTTAGTTTGTCATGTAATATTGGGAATTCAACAAGAAGAGTGAGAGAACCTCACTCTGGGCGAAACTATCAATCCAGAGGGGGCAGTAAAGCCTTGACTTCAGTTTGAGCTCCCTGTACTGATGCCAAAGAATGACTTGGCCCTCCAGATTCCATTAATAAGCAAAATCCCACCTTCAGATGGTCTAAAATTTGCCTTTACATTTTGTTTTGGGGGCCTTCAGTACTAATCTGAGAAGGACCAAGATGTAGAATATTTTTGGTGGCAATTTGTATTGGTAAAAAGAAAGCAAAACAGGACTTAAAGGAGTTGTAAAGACAGAAGGTTTTTTTTTTTTTATCTTAATGCATTCTATGCATTAAGATATAAAGCCTTATGTGTGTAGCAGCTGCCCCAGCACTCCTTAATATTTACCTGTGCCCCCTCTGTCCAGCAATGTCCACGAGTCCCTCAGCTGTCCGGGACTCTCCCTCGTGATTGGCTGAGATCCAACCATGGCGCCATTGGCTCCCCTGGCTGTCAAAGTCTTGTGAACCAATCAGGAGAGAGGGGGGGCGGGGCCGAATGGCAGCTCCATGTCTAAATGGACACACAGCTGCAGCTCGGCTCGAGTGCCCCCATAGCAAGCTGCTTGCTGTGGGGGTACTGAACATGAGGGAGGGGCCAGGAGCAGCGAGGAGAAGGGGTGGATCCGGGCTACTGTGCAAAACTAACTGCACCGAAGAGAGACTTTACAATCACTTTACCTAAGAGATCTGGAAACGGAGGTACATTTATGCTCCAGGATGGCTTCTTCCAGGCAGAATGTGGGAGTCAGGCACAGGGCTCATTCATTAGACTGGAATGCTAAAACTGATTATTATTAAACCGTACAGTTTTGAAATTGAAAATGTTTCAGGATATTGTGATAGGTCAGTAATGTATTCATGCAGACTTATAGGTCCAGCTAAAATAGCCTTTAAAAATTCTGTGAAAAATATAAAGATTCCCTTTTTATGCGTGGTTATGGTCTTAAATCCTGTTTGTGAGGCATGCAGTTATTATCCATTCACTTTTCCTTAAATAAAAAGTAATTTAATACCTCTATTTGATGAATTGTATTAGGTCTGACCCTGTCTGTTTTATTGACTAATGTAAACTCTCTTGGATGTGTACTATATTAATTTCTTTGTACATAATTGTGCCACTGCTCCACAAGCACTACAATTGGAACACCATGTTCTCTAGCTGCTGAAAACCTGTAAACGGATGCCTTAGATGTACATTTTATTTTGCAGAGCTAGTGGAAGAATTAATGTAGAATTGCAGACAATGTTCAGTTATTTGCCTAATAAAACCTATTGAATTTTATTTTAGTGATGATTACTTTTTTGATGACGTGCTGTTTAAACCGCACTCTTAGCTTTGCAGCTTTCATAGTGTCTTTTATATAGGTTTAACTTTAATACAAACCCTCACTGACCTCTACAGGTGAATCTCTAAAAATTAGAATATCATCAAAAAGATAATTAAATTTATTAATTCAAAAAGTGAAACCTCTATATTTTATATAGATGCGTTACACACAGAGTAATTTATTTCAAGCATTTCTTTTAATTTTGATGATTATGGCTTTGATGATTTTCTAATTTTATGATTATGGCTTACAGCTAGTGAAAACCTAAATTTCACCAGAGTCAGTGATGATTTGGGGAGCCATGTCATCTGCTGGCGTTGGTCCACTGTGTTTTATCAAGTCCTATGTCAGCACAGCCCTCTACCAGGAAATTCTAGAGTACTTCATGCTTCCCTCTGCTGACCAGCTTTATGGAGATGCTGATTTTATTTTCCAGCTGGACTTGGCACCTGCCCACACTGCCAAAAGTACCATTACCTGGTTTAATGATCATGGTATCACTGTGCTTGATTAGCCAGCAAACTCACCTGACCTATACCCCATAGAGATGAGCTGAAAGCCACGATCAAAGCAACCTGGGCTTCCATAACCCCTCAGCAGTGCCACGGATTGATCACATCCATGCCACGCTGCATTGATGCAGTAATTCATGCACCCAGCCAAGTATTGAGTGCATACTATATTGTACATAGACCTGCTTTTCAGAAAGCAAACATTTCTGTTCTAAAAATCCTTTTTTCTCTTACGTTCATTGACAGACACAGCTCCTCATCTTGACTACGTGGGTTATGCTGCCCCTGACAGGAGAAGGAAACAAGGCAGGGAAAAACTTGATTACGCCTATAGGGCAGTCCCAGGGGGTATACTTCAACTTTCTGCTTTAGGTACTCCGTTTTGATAAAAGCAGTGTCAGAAAACTCAAACTCCATAGAAGGGTGGGTGCTGTGTCCGTCAATGAACATCAGAGAAATGGATTTTACGGTAAGTCAAAAAGCCCATTTTCTCTTTCATTCATTGACGGACACAGCTCCTCATCTTCTTGACTACGTGGGATGTCCCAAAGCAGTGTCAAACATGAGGGGTGGGAACAGTAGGAAAAAAATACTTCGCAAGGCTAAACATAGCTAACCAGGTAACATGGAGCTCAACCATAAAACAACTGGAGCTCCTCTGAAAAAAATGAAAACACCTTTTTTTTCTGCCTAGTCAGGAGAAGGGACCTAGTTCCTTGCTGGGATCCCTGGTCCTGGCAACTTTTTGTTAGTTTGTTCCTGTGAGATCTATAATCCAGTGCCGGACTGGGTGACAGACTGGATAATCTAGATCCAGACGGTCCCCCCAGTCTGGCTAGCGAGCATGTGCAGACCACAGCTCCGCGCTATGTCGGCCGCGACATAGCCCAACTGGACGTGGGCTGGCCTGCGAGTTAAATATCTCGGGAGGGGGCATACGAACTGGCTTTAACCTGAGTCTCAGCGTTTCCTCCTTGCCGACAACAGCCACATTATGATGGAGCGGTGGGCTGTCTGGAGCGGTGCCAACCCTGTTCCTGGTGTGGTAAGTAGCTGTCCCCCCTCTACCCCTGGAGGGCTTTAGTGTGGACAAAGGCCCTTCCCTGGGATGATCAGACCCCCGGGTTCCCCCCACTCCCTGTCAGTGTTCCCCCCTTTCTCAGTGGTCTTCTGCAGGCCCTGGGGTGGACATAACTTTTTAGGTCAGCCTGGGGTGTAAAGATGGGGGTGGACGACTGAACGATAAAGCTTTGGGAGGGGGATGGGCCTGGTGGGGGCGCCTAACAGGGCCCCCCTTCCTGTTGTGATAGTTTTCAAGCTTCTGGGACCCCCCGGTAGCTGCGTGGGGCTGGCATTTTCTTGTAGCCTTTTATGCTACAGATCAGCGGCCATTTTCCTGTGGTTTTCCCATTGAAAATAGCGGTGGCTATGTTTTTGGAGACAGATGGGTGGTGGTTTAGCAGTGGTGATCCCTGGATATTCCTCCTCCTGATCGCCGCATGGTGTGCAGTTAGTTCGGTACTGGGAGTACCTGCCTGTTGGTGAGTCTGTGGGGTTCTCTCTCCCTCTCTCTGCTATAGCAGTGGTAGTGCTCTGTTCTGGGTCTTGTGGTGCCGCCGGCGCAGTGGGATGTCACTTGTAGTGTTCTACACTTTTTTGTGTGGGTTCCCCTTTCCAATAATGGAGTCCCTGGAGCATATTAAACCACCTGATCCCCTCTCAGAGGCTGTCCGGCCCTCCGGATCCCAACAACTGACTGCACTGATGGCAGTCCTGGAGTCCTTGGTGTACAAGGTAGATTTGGTCTGGGGCAAACAGGCGAGTAAAAAGTGTCCCCCTCCTTCACCTGCCTCCTCTGTCTCATTAGATCTAGAATCTGATTCGGCCACCGCAGATGCGAGTTACCCTTTGGGGTCTGTGTCCACGCACCCTGCGTGCTCAGATAGTGAGAATGATGTCTCTGCTCCTCTAGCCGCGCATGAAAAGGCGCTAGTGGATGCGCTGATTTTATCAGTGCAGGAAACCTTAAAGATGGAGGATGCAACTAACGCAGCATCAGAGGCGCGGGTCACCTTTGGCACCCGCAGGTCCTCCGCCTTCTTTGACAATATTGTCACAAAACAGTGAGGGTGCCCAAAAAACACACCTTTGCAATCCCTAAGCGTTTTGCAATGCGGTACCTCTTAGGATTCCCTCCTTAAAAAATGGACAGTTCCTCCTGTAGTGGACTCCTCGGGTTTCCAAGTTGAATAAAGCCATCGTAATCCCGGTTGAGGAGTCCCTGGTCTTCTCAGATGCGGCTGATAGGATGTCTGAGGCCTTGACCCGCAATATGTTCACTGTGGCTGGTTCGGCACTTAGGCCGGTATTTACTATTGCCCTGGTTTTGCAAGCTATGACAGAGTTAGCAAAACTTCTACCCCGGGACCTGGAGGGGGAACAGCTCCCCCCTGCCTTTGTGGAGCTGGTGAATCAGTTGGTCCAAGGGCAACCGTTTTTCTGTGATGCCTCTTTGGATGCCACTCTTGATTTCTAGATTGTCTGTCTCAGTGGTTGTCCTGCGGCACATTATCTGGCTTAAATGCTGGTCTGCGGACCAGGCTTCTAAGAAGGCCTTATCCGATCTTCTATTTGTGGGGGATCACCTGTTTGGAGTTACCTTGGATGACATCATCAAAGACCTCACTTGGGAAAGAGTACTCTTCTTCCTCAGTCTTCCAAGTTTAAGGAGTCCTGTCACAGATGGAGGCCTTTCTTTTCGGCTCACAAGAGGCCTTTTCGTCCCTCAGGACTTTTGTCTCAAGACAAGGGATCTAAGCCCTTCAGAGCCTCCGCCGGAGGTTTTAAGAGGAGCTGTTCTGGCAAGCCACGAGCGGGTTCTGCCAGAACTGTGGACAAAGCTTTCTCCGCATGAAGGGGCGCCGTCAACCGTATTGGGGTGTGGGGATGTCTTCGCTGGTTTCCAGGTCTGTGGACCTCTCTGATGAAGGACAAGTGGGTCCATAAAGTCATTCGAAACTCGATCTTGTAGCCGGAGCGATCATATACTCCGGACAGGTTCTTCTCTTTAACCTGCACTTGTCCCCAGATCACTTAGGGGATCTCTTTGGGGCAGTGCAAGACTTGTTACTTCAAGGGGTAATTGCCCCGGTTCCAACATCGGAACGTTTTTAAGGTTTTTACTCAAACCTGTTTACAGTTCCCAGGAAAGAAGACATGGTGCGTCCAATTCTGAACCTCAAGGCGCTTAACTGCTTTGTGCAGGCACAGAAGTTCCGAATGGGATCCATTCGCACGGTTGTGGCGTCCTTACATCAGGGGGATTTCCTCACCTCCATAGACATCAGGGACGCCTACCTACACATCCCAATATGTGTCAGCCACCAGCGCTTCCTCCACTTTGCCATGGGTGAGGAGCGTTATAAATTTGTGATGTTACCAATTGGTCTTGCCTCTTGCCTCAGGCTTTCACAAAAGTATTGGCCCCATAGTGGTACTGGGGTATCTGGACGATCTGCTTTTGTGACCAGAGACTTTGACTGCTCTGTTGGACAACTTGGAGATTACTCTGTGAACTCTGAGGGAGTTTGGTTGTATTCTGAATCTTCAGAAGTCTGCTCTGGTTCCGTCCACAAGCCTGGACTATCTGGGTCTGACTCTGGACTCGACCTCGGAGTGTTTCTTCCTCTGCAAAAACATCTGAAATTGCAGGAGGCAATTCAGCTTCTGCTGTCCAGCAGACGGTCATCTCTTCGGTCCTGCATGCGAGTACTGGGCCTGATAGGGTCTACCTTCCAGGCGGTTCCATTTGCATAGTTCCAGTTCTAGATTGTTTCCTAGGTGTACATAATATAAATGGGTACTAAAATTTATAAAGTTGATCTAGGGAATATCTGATTGCTTTTCGTGGGAATCAGGAAGGATTTTTTTCCTCTGCTGTAGCAAATTGGATTATGCTTTGTTGGGGTTTTTTGCCTTCCTCTGGATCAACTGCAGGTATAGGATTGTGTATATGGGATTGAATGGTTGGGTTTTCTTTACTGTTATTTTATTGGTTGAGCCAGATGGACTTGTGTCTTTTTTTCAACTTGACTAACTATAACTATTAATGGCTCCTTAGAGTCGGTATCGTCTGAGTTACGCATTTCCTCCTCTCAAGCTTCTGCCAAGACTTCTGCACCGGATCGAGGCAAAAGCAATTCCGGTCATCTTAGTGGCTCCAGACTGGCCTCGCCAGTCTTGGTACCCTGATCTGGTAAGACTGGTCGCTGATGCTCCTTGGAGACTTCCTCTCAGGGAAGATCTGTTGCAAGGGTCAATCTTCCATCCTGCTTTACAGTCGCTGGCTTTAATGGCTTGGCTGTTGAAAGCCAGGTGCTGAAGAATAGAGAATTGTCTGACTCGCTGATTCCTACGCTGTTAAAGCTAGAAAATCTACTTCTAGGAAGATTTACCATCGTACTTGGAAGACATACATTACGTGGTCTAAATCCCTCAAGGTTCACCCTTGCTCCTTTTTGGTGACTCGGATCTTGGCCTTCCTCCGAGGGGTTGAGCAGCGCCTGGCTTTGAGTACCATCAAGGGCCAGGTTTCGGCTTTGGCGGTTTTCCTTCAACTTCTGTTGGCCACAGACTCCTTGATGCGTACCTTTCTCCAGGGAGTGAGACACTTTGTTCCTCCACTGCAGTCGCCATTGCCGCCGTGGGACCTCAATTTGGTGTTGTCAGTTCTCCAGAAGCCTCCCTTTGAAAACATTTGGGAGGTCCCCCTGCTTACATTGTCCCAGATGGTGGCCTTTTCGGTGGCTATTACTTCTGCGAGCAGGGTGTCGGAGCTGGCGGCGCTGTCTTGTCGTTCGCCTTACCTGGTGGTTCACAGGGATAAGGTGGTTCTTTGTCTGTCTGTCGTTCCTTCCAAAGGTCGTCTCTGATTTTCATTTTAATGAATACATTGCCCTCCCAGACCTCAGCTTACTAAGGAAATTGCCTTGCATTGCCTGGATGTGGTTTGGGCAAAAAGGGTGTACCAGTCAGACTCACTATTTGTCCTCACGGATGGATCTCCCAAAGGTTTGGCTGCTTCTGCTACAACAGACTGTGGTTCAGGCTTATTCCATTAAGGGTCAGGTTCCTCCTTTCCCTGTTAAGGCACACTCTACTCGGGCGCTTAGTGCCTCCTGGACTTTCCATCATCAGGTGTCAGTGATGCAGGTTTGCAAGGTGGCTACCTGGTTGTCTGTGCCCCCTTTACAAAGTTTTATAAGGTCGATGTGTGTGGATGCTTCGTTCAGTCGCAAGGTTTTGCAGGCTGCTGTTTAGGGGACTTGGTACTCTTTGAGGGTGTTTTATTTTTTTTTTCAGGGGAGCTCCAGTTGTTTTATGGTTGAGCTCCATTTTACTCCATTTTGCTCCTTACTGCCGACGTCAATGGTGGTGGTCGTGGATGACGTCGATGGGGGTGCGGAGGATGGTCTATGTGGACAGCTTTACCCCCCAGATATCTGCATACTTATATTTGCCTGCTATAAACATCAACCATGTGAGTTGCTAAATGTTGTACCTTCATTAAATGTAACCATATTGCTACACTTAGAGGCGCCTCTCTTCTATTTTATACTCATTTGTGAGATGATGCTACTTGTATATCAAGACATCGCTTGTTTATCAAGTCAAAATTTATAAAAAAAATGTTACTTGTCTTGCAAAACGTTCTCAGACCAAGTTACTCTCAATCCAAAGTTTTACTGTATATGAGTTTCACTTTTTGAAATTAATTACTGAAATAAATTAACTTGATGATATTCTAATTTCATGAGATGCACCTGTATACTGTAGCTTCAGGCACTCTAGGGCAAACAATCATTGAGTTTAACATTTGAAGCACTGAAGTGGCTCAAGTTGTTCTCTCAGACTACTCACCTCCCCCCTTCCCAGACCATCTGCTCTGTGCTTGGATTATAGATTGGCATGCTGTTAGGAGAGGGGAGAAAAGTGAGCTGTGGTGTTGGGAGAATGACTTTACTGTCACTGCTGTAGATTTTGAGGCTGATATGCTCCACAGTGTCTGTAGCTACAGAATTTGTTAATGTCTTATCTACAGGTTATTTACTGGTTAAAAATATGGAAATATCCAGTTGTACATAGCCTGGCTATAGGTTCACTATAAAGGGAAAGAAATACATAAAAACAGAAACATGCAGTTTATGTATATTTTCCTGGCTCTAAATTAGTGCTGGTTCCATAAACATAAAAAATATATACGAAAAAGAAATCCCTCAGGGATAAATATTCATTACAAAGTTTAACTAGTTACCATCAGTGGCGGCTGGTCATATGGGGCTCCGGCCCCCTAATCTACATGCGGGGTGCCAGACGCATGGAGTTCAATGGGGCTTTTTTTTTTTAACCAACCATGTGATTAGAGCCAGAGGCTCTCACAGGCTAAAAAAAGGGTGGGCTCGGGGCGCAGAGCAGTGTGCCCCAAACCCACCCAGTTGTGTGACAATAGCGAATGCAAATTCGCTATTGTTACACGGATCCTCCTCCTGGCCAATCAGGAAGTCAGTTTTGAGACCCGTTTCCCAATTGGCCAAAAGGAGAAGCCATGCCATTGGGCATGGAGGAGGAGGGAGGAGACACAGAAGACGGGGAAGAAGCCGAAGCTGCAGCCGCCTGCTGCTGCATCCAGGCAGGATGAGTGAGCAGGGGGTCCTGCCTGTCCTCTCCTCTCCTGTCTCGCTGTGGTCCGGGGTGGGGGGGGATGGTGTGCGGCCTGGTGTGGTCCGGGGGGGGGTATGGTGTGGTCGGTCTGCCACATCCCCCCCCCGGGCCCATGGAGCACCAGCCGCCACTGGTTACTATTAAAATAATGTGCATCATATTGACCCATACTGTTAGCTTTAAAGTAAGACAAAAGCGTCTATAGCACATTTACAGTCTGTTTACAACAGCTCATATTATGTATGGGCAGCACAATGTGTTGTAACCCATTGTGTAGTTTACTTTTTCCTTTTTTTTTTTAAACTTTATTGAAGTGTTACAAATCAATAATTCAGTCTACTCTATGCACCACAGCACATTGCACTGTGTAGATGTGCAGACATGCTGCATTCTTAAAATATAACTAAAGGCAAAACTTTTTTCTTTTGTTTAGCTTTAAATAGAGTGGCGAGGGATTAGAACACCTGTCAGTTTTTATTGCTGTTTGTGCCTTGGTTATGGAGATATTTGTCCATATTTGTCTCTATTTGCCCTGTTTACCATTATTGAAAGTAAAAAAAAATCCCAAATTTTGGGTTGTCCCCAGAAAAGTCATAGAGGGGATATCTTCCAATGGGGTCATTAGTTCTGGTGACTTGGGGGAGTCCCCAAGAGATTCCCCTAACCACTTGTGGACCAGAAGGATTTACCCCCTTAATGACCAGGCCGTGTTTTGCGATTCGGCACTGCGTTACTTTAACTGACAATTGCGCGGGCGTGCGACGCTTTACCCTAATAGAGCTTTCTTTTGGTGGTATTTTATCACCTCTGCGATTTGTTTTTTGCGCTATAAACAAAAAAAGTGACAATACTGAAAAAAATATATATATATTTTTTACTTTCTGCTATATAACATTCCCAATAAAAAAAAATTAAATGTTTTCATAATTTTAGCCCAATATGTATTCTGCCACAGATTTTTGGTAAAAAAAAAAATCCCAATAAGTGTATATTGATTGGTTTGCGCAAAAGTTATGGTATCTTCAAACTAAGGAAAAGCTTTATGTCATGTTTATTTATTTATCTTTTTTTTTTTTTTACTAGTAATGGCGGCAAACAATGATTTTTAGTGGGACTGCGGCGGACAGATCGGACACCTAACTGACATTTTTTACACCATTGGGGGGACCAGTGACATTACTACAGTAATCAGTGTTAAAAATATGCACTGTTACTGTACTAATGACACTGGCAGGGAAGGGGTTAACACCCGGGGCAATCAAAGGAATAAATGTGTCCGTAGGGGGTGCTTTCTAACTGTGTGGGGGATGGGCTTGCTGCATGAACACAGAAACCAGTGTTTATAACTGACAGTACAGTGGTCTGTCGTGTTTACAATGGCCGTTCTGTTGAACGCCGTTCTGTTGTCTCCACAGGGAGCGATCACAGTCGCCGGACCCGAGATTAGCTTCCCCTGTGGCGAATGGGCACGCGTGTGCACCCCCTTTTAAGCGACGTACATGTACGTCGTTTCACAGAACAGAGCCGACCTGCCGCTGTAAAATTACGGCAGCTGGTCGGCCAGTGGTTAATTTGCAGGGATTTCCTCTCACTTCCTATTTGTGGCTGTGGGACAGGAAGTGAAAGGAAATCTTTAGAATGGGATACTGATGGTAAAAAAAAATAAAAAATCTGACAGGTGTCAAAAAAAGTTTTGCCTATAGTTCTACTTTAGCAAACACCAGCACACCTGTATAGTGTAAATAGTGCACATAAAAAAACAATTGTTTTCCCCTGTATCCTTGCATTAAGGCTGCATTGATCAATGTAACAATGCGCACCTGGTGTGAACAAACACTAAGGGCTCTTTCACACGGGCGTTCCGTATGTCCGTTTTTCATCCCATCCGTTTGCGGATGAAAAACGGACATAATGTATCTCTATGTAAATACGGATGTCTTCGGATGATCATCCTCTGACATCCGTTTTTTGTCAGTTCAGTTCAGTTTTTTTGAACGGAGGAGAACCCTATTTTTTCTTCCTTTCAAAAAACGGGAACGGAAGCAAAAACGGATGTCAGTGGTGTCATCCGCAGACATCCGTTTTTACATAGACATGCATTATGTCAGTTTTTCATCCGCAAATGGATGGGATGAAAAACGGACATACGGACCGGATGACACAAGTGTCATCCGTGTCCGTTACAAAAAAAAAAGGACCTGATCGGGCAAAAAAAAAGGAACGCCCGTGTGAAAGAGCCCTTAGGCTCCTTTCACATGGGCGATCCGATCAGCCTGTCAGTTTTTCAGGTAGACCTGATCGGATGCTCCATGCATCCCTATGGGGCAGCGGATGTCAGCGGTGACATGTCCGCTGACACCCGCTGCTATTCAATCCGATCCTGTCTGTGAAATCCGGACAGATGGAAACCCTATGTTCCATCCATCTGGAGGATCAGATCGGATGGGATTGGATGAGAATGGAGAGGCGGTCTGTTCTCATCTGATCTCCCCACAGAGGACAGCGGAGATCTGACAGCTCTGTCTCTGCACATAGAGCGGAGATGGAGATGTCATCCGCCTGCTCAGCAGGGATCGGCGGATCAATCTCCCGCTGAGCAGAACGGACTACGTTGGGCGCACCGCCCGTGTGAAAGGGGCCTAAACCACAAAACCTCCCACTGTGGGTCCTTCAACCATGATTAGTGGTTTATCAAATCCAGCTCTGTAAAGTCCTTATAATATAAGAGCTCTGGATAAGATAAGATCAAAATCACATGGCAGCAAGGTTACAGCAGCAGATTATCCATGGAATGCAAGGTTAGATATACTGTTACAGAGTTTTGTGGATTTATCAGCATTCCAGCAAATAAGATATGATAGTTTGACCATCTCCACAATGAAATACTGCCACAACACTATCCTTGTAGCATGTAACCAGCTGTGCAAATGTAACAATCAGGTGCTCTTTTCAGCTAAAGAAATGACAACTTCCATAATCAACAAATGCTGTGGCACTGTATCCTTGTAGCATATAACCAGTAATGCAAATGTAACAACTAAGTAGATGCTCTGTTAAAGCAGTATTAAACCCAAAAGCAAACCTTTATTATATTGCAGCTTGCCAGTTCTTATGGTTGTATTTGATTCTTTTTTAGGCTTTATTTACTTAATTTTCACATGGTGATCTGGCCCCTAGGTCTCATGGTTTTTCAAGAGAACAAGCTTTCCTGCAAGTGTAGCAGTTAGTGCGTTTAGACAGGAGGTGACATCACCAATACAGGGGCATTGCTATGGCGTGTGCATTGTCATCAGAGTTTTTTTACTATTGCATACATGCTGTTGCCAGTGGCCAGGGCCCAGTCTGTTTGTGTTGAAGCATTTGTTACCCCAGCATTCCATATTCCTGATATGTGCCTGCTGTACCATGTACTTATATTAGAAAGTATCCTGTTCTCTCTGTATTGCTTCCTTTATGAGAAATCCCTGGTGTTCCTCCAGTCTCTCTGCTTTCCTAATAAATACTGACCACACTAAACAGGAGAGCAAACCATGGTCAGTTCTCTAGCTGTGCTGGGAACTCAGCCTGCTCTCTTCCAATGATCAGATTCGACCCCCTCCCCGCACAGCCTTCCACTGGGAAGTTCAGTGTACTGCTGCTGCTCCTCCCCTACCTTTTATGCATTTGAGAACAGAGGGAGCAGAGGGAATGTGATCCCTTATAAAGAAGGGACTATAAGGTATTTTTTTTTTTTTTTAATCTTTACAAAAATGATTTGTATTTCAGTTTTAGGCCCTTTTCACACTTGTGCAACTTGGGACTGCAAGGTCGCATCCCATGATTTCCAATGGGTAAGATTCATATCTGTGCGACTTCAAAGTAGTCCCTGAACTACTTTGGTCCGACTTTGATGCGACTTGAGGTCCATAGACTTCAAGATTGCACAGGCATTGCTTTAAGTCCAGTCAAAATCGCGGCAACGTTTCGGAAAAAATGAGCTGCAAAGTCACACAAGTGTGAAAGGGGCCTTAAAGCGGAATTCCACCCAATAGTGTAACTTCCGCATAGTTACTTCCTCCTCCCCTCCAGTGCCACATTTTGGCACCTTTCAGGGGGGAGGGGGTACCTGTTTTTGACAGGTACCCTTCCCCACTTCCGGGAGACTGTGCCGCAGCGGCGTCCACCAAAAGTTTCTTTCCCCGTCTCCTTTCCCCGTCGCTGAGCCTATGAGAATGTGCAGCGCGTTTAGCATATGCGCAGTAGGAAACCAGCTGTGAAGCTGAAAGGCTTCATTGCCAGTTTCCCTTAGAAAGAATGGCGGCGGCAGTGGATCCAAAAATCGGCTGGGGTGCTGACATCGTGGGCTCCCTGGACAGGTAAGTGTCTATATTTAAAAGTCAGCAGCTACAGTATTTGTAGCTGCTGACTTTACATTTTTTTTTTCCTCCAGGTGGAACTTCTCTTTAATCTGAATGGGATGTTTTACAAGGTGATTTGTTTACAATCACTTTAAGTTGATTAGTGCTCCTCTGCCATTCTCCGCTCCTATTGTACCTGTCATTAGGGACATGCATGCTTCCACTGCATTGGCAACATTAAAGCAACATGCAGCTGGCAAAAAGAACTGTTTGCTGTAACTGCAGTGTGAGCTGAAGTTTGTCTTCAATTCGTTAGTGTATTTAAATCTGCTAGTACATGTAATAATCCCCTCCCCCCAGACTGACATGCTGTTGTCCAAGGGTGCCCCCTGTGCTCCTTCGTCCAGAGTGAGGGCACTCTAATACAGGAGGAGTGTTATTGGTCAGATCACCAGGTGAAAATCCCCCCAAAAAAGGAAAACGAATGCAGCCACCATTTTCAATGATTGGTAAGCTGCAAAATATTTCATTTTTGGTTTTATGTTTAATACCGCTTTAAGCTGGCCATATACAAGTAGATTTTCAAACAAGTGTCCGTATGAATATTCCTATGAAAGTTCTAATCATTACATTCAATGATACAATGAAAGTCGTTGGAAAGTGCTTCAAAAACGTTTGCATTTGATTTGGAGCAAAAAGACTTTCCCAAACAAAAAACACTTACTGTTAGAAATGCATTAGTTCTTTTTGGGAAAAAAAAAAAAAGAAATGCATTAGTTCAAGAAAAAATGAATGAATTTGACCCCACTAACAATTTGAAAATTGAAGGAATGTTCTTAAAGCAGAAATTTGGGACTGAAATTCTACTACTGTATGGTCCGCTTTAAAGCTAGTTTCCCATTTGTACATTGTGGGAACATACGCACAAAATAAGTACATCCCTTTTGCAGGTACATGACAGTGCCGATAATTCTTAAAGGGTAACTCCTTTAAGTTAAAAAAGTAGCAAATAAAAGAAAAAACAATATAGCGTATACAATTGTAACACAAATCATATTGTAATTGAATGTTATTAAACATTACCTTTCCTTTTCAATCTGCAGCTGTTGTAATTTTCTGAAAATGCAATGCAATATGGCTACCTGGAGCTAATTCTATACACAGAATGTGAACTGACCACACCCCAGAAACATCATTTCCTGCTTGTGTGATTGGCTCACCAATTTTCCCAGAAGTCTGCCTATGATACAAGTCAGATTTCTGGCATCCCCAGCAACAAAAATGCTATTTTTGGTGAGATACTTCCAATTGGAACACGTCTAAAAGGGATGCGGGCCCAGCAGATTTCCTCATTAGTGCCCTGCAGCTGCCACAGCTGGTAGATAATTATTAAACCACTCCCATTTAACCCACTCGGCACAGAGAAAAAAAACGGATTTCTTCAGAAAAATGTCTTTAAATCCTTACTTACATTGTACAGAGATCACCCAGAGGGAAATGTTTTTTTCTCAACAAAAGTGGAGTTACGCTGTAATGGCACTCCAATGCGCCTGGCTAACAAAGTGCCATGCTTTTTGATGCAGGGCAATGGTAAAGAAAGGGTTAGGATTGTTAAATGTGCACAACTGGTTAAATGCTACAAGGATAGTATTTGTTCATTGTGGACAGAACTAAACTATCTTTTTACCATTTTGCTGGAAAGCTGCTGAGTCCACAGAACTCTATGATCGTGTACCTATTCCTACATTTGCTGTTCTAATACTGCTGCTATAGCCTTGCCTATAGCTGTGATGAGACTTTGATCACTTATATTACAGGGACTATAAAGGCTGGTTTTAAAAAACATAAACACATCTGCGACACATGCATTGTCTTATTTTAATGCTAATATGAGTTTGTGTGATAGGATCATGACTTTTGCACATAGTTTTTTTTTTTTTTATGTTAAACTTTCAAGTGTTTTTGTAATGTTTTTTTTTTTTTTTTCCCCCGAAGGTTCTCTATCTGTAATGTCATTTTTGTGTATTACTTTAAAGGGATCCTGTAGAAATCCTGATCTGAAAGTTGCCATTGATGGAGTAGTGAAAAACCAAAATATTGAAGAAGGGTAAGGATGTGAGAACAATGACCGCTCCCATATTTGTATCCCAAGTGCCAATTAACGACCAAAGCTTTGCAAAGGATAGGGGTCTACTAATATTCTAAGTGAATTCCACCAGTCATGAACTTGTCACAGGCAATATAGGTACAGTGCCTTGAAAAAGTATTCACACCCCTTGAACTT
This sequence comes from Pelophylax lessonae, assembly GCF_965119305.1. Taxonomy (NCBI): domain Eukaryota; kingdom Metazoa; phylum Chordata; class Amphibia; order Anura; family Ranidae; genus Pelophylax; species Pelophylax lessonae. The sequence continues at coordinate 392,617,793 of NC_138769.1, read as the reverse complement.
TTCCACATTTTGTCATGTTACAACCAAAAACGTAAATGTATTTTATTGGGATTTTATATTATAGTCCAACACAAACTGGCACATAATTGGGAAGTGAACAGGAAAATAATAAATGGTTTTCCCATTTTTTACTAATAAATATGTGAAAAGTGTGGTGTGCATTTGTGTTCAGCCCCCCTGATTTAATACTTTGTAGAACCACCTTTCTCTGCAATTACAGCTCCAAGACTTTTTGGGTATGTCTCTACCAGCTTTGCACATCTAGAGAGCGACATGTTTGCCCATTCCTCTTTGCAAAATAGCTTAACCACTTCAATACAGTGCACTTTCACCCCCTTCCTGTCCAGGTCAATTTTCAGCTTTCAGCGCTCTCACACTTTGAATGACAATTGCGCGGTCATGCTGCACTGTACCCAAATGAAATTTTTATCATTTTTTTCACACAAATAGAGCTTTCTTTTGGTGATATTTAATCACCGCTGGGTTTTTATTTCTTACAACAAAAAAAAAGAAAAAAAACAGAACATTTAGGAAGAAAAAAAAAAATCTTCCTTTCTGTGAGTAAATTTTGAAAATAAGTAATTTTTCTCCTTCAATGATGTGCGCTGATGAGGCAGGACTGATGGGCACTGATAGGCTGCACTAATGAGGTGGCACTTATGGGCACTGCTGAGGTGGCACTGATGAGGTACTATATGCCTCACTGATAGGCAGCACTGAAAGGCATCACTGATGGGCACTGCAAGGTGACACTGATGGGCACTGATAGGCGGCACTGACGGGCAGCACTGTTGAGCGCTGACAGGCGGCACTGATGGACACTGATGGGCAGCACAGATGAGCAGGCACTGATGGGCACTGACTGCCAGCACTATGGGCACTGAGGGTGGGCACTGATGGGCATTGGTTGGGGGGGACTTATGGGTACTCTTTTTTTTACTTTACAGTTATCAGGGCACTGATGATCAGTGCCCTGATTACCTGTCCTAGACTCCCCTTTGAGGAGAAGCTGCTGCTCGGCTCTCCTCGCCACACACTCTGACAATGTGAGGCAAGGAGAGCCGATAAATGGCACTTCCTCATTTACATGTGACCGACACATTTACCAAGATCGGGGTCGTGCCGTGTCCTAGCAACAGGTTGCGGCCAGGATCACTGCACTGCGCACCCCCACGGGCGCATGAGAGAGGCCATTCTGGGGCACCATCATATGATGTCCCAGAACGAGAGCCGCACCACTCCACCGTCATTTGGCGGTGGGCGAGTGGCAAGTGGTTAAGCTCTGTCAGAGTGGATGTAGAGCGTCTGTGAACAGCAATTTTCAAGTCTTGCCACAGATTCTCAATTGGATTTCGGTCTGGAGTCTGACTTGGCCATTCTAACACATGAATATGCTTTGATCTAAACCATTGTATTGTAGCTCTGGCTGTATGTTTAGGGTCATTGTCCTGCTGGAAGGTGATGCTCCGCCCCAGTCTCAAGTCTTTTGCAGACTCTAACAGGTTTTCTTCTAAAATAGCCCTGTATTTGGCTCCATCCATCTTCCCATCACCTCTGACCAGCTTCCCTGTCCCTGTTGCAGAAAAGCATCCCCACAACATGATGCTGCCACCACCATGTTTCACGGTGGGGATGGTGTATTCAGGGTGATGTGCGGTGTTCGTTTTCTGCCACACATAGCATTTTGCTTTTAGGCCAAAAAGTTAGATATTGGTCTCTTCTGACCAGAGCACCTTCATCAAAATGTGTCCCCCACATGGCTTCTTGTAAACTGCAAACAGGACTTCTTATGGCTTTCTTTCAACAATGGCTTTCTTTTTGCCACTCTTCCATAAAGACCAGATTTGTGGAGTGCACAACTAATAGTTGTCCTGTAGACAGATTCTCCCACCTGAGCTGTGGATCTCTGCAGCTCCTCCAGAGTTACCATCGGCCTCTTGGCTCCTTCTCTGATTAATGCTCTCCTTGCCCGGCCTGTCAGTTTAGGTGGATGGCCATGTCATGGTAGGCTTGCAGTTGTGCCATACTTTTTTCCATTTTCGGATGATAGATTGAACAGTGCTCCGTGAGATGTTAAAAGCTTGGGATAATTTTTTATAAGCACCCCTGCTTTAAAAATCTCCACAACTTTATCCCTGACCTGTCTGGTGTGTTCCTTGGCCTTCATGATGCTGTTTGTTCACTAAGGTTCTCTAACAAAGGGGGCTTCACAGAACAGCTGTATTTATACTGTGATTAAATTACACACAGGTGGACTCTATTCACTAATTAGGTGACTTCTATTGACAATTGGTTCCACTAGATTTTAGTTAGGGGTATAGGAGTAAAGGGGTCTGAATACAAATGCACGCCATACTTTTCACATATTTATTTTTAAAAAAAATTTGTAAACCATTTATCATTTTCCTTAAACTTCACAATTATGTGCTACTTTGTTGGTCTATCGCATAAAATCCCAATAAAATAAATTTGTTTTTGGTTGTAACATGACAAAATCTGTAAAATGTCAAGGGGTATGAATACTTTTTCAAGACACTGTAGGTTGACCAACATCCTTGACATGACGTTACTATTTATGGGTTAGCTAATTTGCACTTCAAGGTTAGTTCAGTCTTTAACAAAACAATGGCTTCTTCCCAGCTTTTAAAGAGTCATAATGGATGCAACAAAGAGATACACTCTAGTTAGTATAAAAAATATTAGAGCCTTAAGGACCAGTTTAATAATTTTATAGTTTTACATTTTAAAGGACAGAACTGCGCATTATATGCAACTACGTTATTACAAGAAAATATACAGATTTTTCATGAAATTTAGTTCTTTCTTTAGAGATCAAACTTCAGCATTTTTCTGGCAGTACTCCAGGGTTCTTTCAATAACAACTGGAGCCTGCATTCTACAAGGTCTGTATTTAGATTTTTTTCTTCAGCACTTGCTGTAGGAATACTTTTGCATCAAGTACTATCATGGTGTGAATTTAATGATCATCTCAATGTCCTATAAATGCGTGTGAATTTTGCTAGAGGAAGCCTAATAGAAAGTGATAGTACAGATCAACATGTCTTCTGGTGAGACCAACTTTTTTATGGTTCTTAAGGGGCATCCTGCCTTAACTATTCTCAGCAGAGCATAAGAATTGACCAATTCTCTTAAGTATAAATTCTTGTAGCTAGGTAAAACTGCACAACAAATTGCATGTACACACTAAAGCCTAGTACACATAATGAGAAAATTGGTCAAATAATCCCTTCCTTACGGAGCGATCGTCCTATAATCTGATCATTAGTACACAGCTTTCAAGAGCCGATCATGACAGTCCATGCGCCAGTTGTTCGAAGGGACAAGCACGAAAATGTTTCTCGTACGATAACAGAACAAACGATTTTCATGTATACTGACGAAATTATAAACGCAACACTTGTTTTTGCCCCCATTTTTCATGAGCTGAACTCAAAGATCTAAGAAAACCAGGATTCATCTGTGAAGAGCACACCTCTCCAAAGTGCCAGAAGCCATCAAATGTGAGCATTTGCCCACTCAAGTCGGTTACAACAACGAACTGCAGTCAGGTCGTGACCCTGATGAGGACGACGAGCATGCAGATGCGCTTCCCTGAGATGCTTTCTGACAGTTTGTGCAGAAATTCTTTGGTCATGCAAACCGATTGTTAGAGCAGCTGTCCAGGTGGTTGGTCTCACACTATCTTGGAGTTGAAGATGCTGGATGTGGAAGTCCTGGGCTGGTGTGGTTACACGTGGTCTGCGATTGTGAGGCCAGTTGGATGTACTGCCAAATTCTCTGAAACGCCTTTAAAGACGGCTTATGGTAGAGAAATTACATTCAATTCATGGGCAACAGCTCTGGTGGACATTCCTGCAGTCAGCATGCCATTTGCACGCTCCCTCAAAACTTACAACAGCTGTGGCATTGTGCTGTGTGATAAAACTGCACATTTTAGAGTGGCCAGTCAAAGGCACACCTGTGCAATAATCTTGCTGTCTAATCAGCATTGTTATATGCCACACCTGTGAGGTGAATGGATTATCTTGGCAAAGGAGAAGTGCTCACTAAGGGCTCTTTTACACGGCCGCTCTGCTGTTTTTCTCCGCTGCGGGACTTTTTTTTTTTTCACGGAGCGGATGACACTTGTCATCCGCTCCGTATGTCCGCATATCATCCCATCCGTTTGCGGATGATATGCGGACATAATGTAAGTCTATGGGCATTGCGGATGTCAGCGGATGACACCGCTGACATTCGATTTTCCTTCCTTTCCATTTTTTGAACGGAGGAAAAATAGGGTTCTGTTCTGTTCCAAAAAACGGAACAGAACTGAAAGGAAGAAAATCGGATGTCAGCGGATGGTATTACGCTGACATCCGCAATGCCATTGACTTACATTATGTCTGCAAATCATCCGCAAAAAAATAGGATGATTTGCAGACATACGGAGCGGCCGTGTGAAAGGGCCCTTAGACAGATTTGTGAACAATATTTGAGAGAAATAGGCTTTTTGTGTACATAGAAGAAGTCTTGGATCTTTAAGGTCAGCTCATGAAAAATGGGGGCAAAAACAAAAGTGTTGCGTTTATAATTTTGTTCAGTATAATTAGTATGGTATCTGTACATAAAAAAAATAATGTGACCAAGATCGCGCATGCTTGGAAATGAAAGAATACAATAAAATACATTACAGCACTTCCGAAGTTGTATTCTGTCGTTCGAGAATCTTTGTAGCTTTAGTATACCTTTAGTAGTTTCGATATGAGACTAGTATGCAAAAAAAAAAACTGACGAAAATATGGCCGATATTTTAATTGTACTAGGTGTAAATCCTAGCACAGTAGAGTTTGTAGCACCCCACCTTCATAGGGGAGAAAAAGTGGGCTCATCTCCAGTAGGGAGAAGGCTAGCACTTAAATAAAGAACAAAGAAAATCAGCGCAACTGAATAAACTAATATGGAAAGCTGCTATGCACTTAAGGATCAATAAACCAAAAAGTCCCAATATCCGATAAATAACAAAAATAGTGCAGCGCTAACAAGTGTAAAGATGATTTCAAGGAGAACAGTCCAAAAGGTGCAGATATGGTGAAGCATGCACAAGGTAAATAATCAATGCTCCTCAGTGTGCTGTTCATCCTCCACCCGGTTTCATTAGCCTCTCACCTCACACTTAGCCCCTGTATCACCAGACGGGCTAAAAAGACATGTACTTTCTCCAGGGATATCACCAATACGGATCAGATCATCAAACCTTTTCATCAATAAATATAGCTCACAGGTAACAGATCACAGATCCACGCAGCAGGTCACAGGTCCATAAGAAAACAAAGGTCCGGACATACTGCATTACCGTGATAAAACACTTTTATTGGAACATGACATATATCATAAAATTACCTGGTATAGCACTCAACAAATGCATGTGTAAAGCGAAACGGGATGTTACACACAGCGGTCACGTCCGACCGCAATGGATGGCGGGTGATGTCACCGGCCCCTCCACCTTCGCACGCGTTACGTCCCACTAAGCTGGACTTCGTCAGCTATTGGAAAGGGAGAAGGACAGGGCTAAAAATAGTCAGCACGGGCAAGCAAAATCACACCCACAATGGGCGGATCGCAATGTCACAATCCCGGAAGTCACTCTGACCATACAAAGCCGGATGTACAGCAAGGGAAACACCTCACACAGGAAGTGATGCTCCGTTGCCCCGGAAATACCCAGATAAACAACTACATGTAAGAAGAATGCACTAGGAATCTAAAGAACAAGCCACATAGCGGCGAAGACAATGTGCAGAAATCAACTGACAATGATCGCCATCTAAACATTAAACCCATAAAATAGTGGCTATAATACATATGAATAACTGATCAGACCTGCTGAATCAGAATAAATATTTAAAAGCGAATTGCTTTAAAATGGATTTTGGGGGCTAATCACAATTATAAGTTGTAAAGATATACCCAAAATCCTATCTCAGGGAAGGGGCCAGGACCTCAAAACCAGCCATGCATTTAACAAAAATGACACGTGACCGATGTGTGTAACACAATTTGCTTTACACATGCACTTGTTGAGTGCTATACCAGGTAATTTTATGATGTATGTCATGTTCCAATAAAAGTGTTTTATTACGGTAATGCAGTACGTCCGGACCTTTGTTTTCTTATGGATCTGTTACCTGTGAGCTATATTTATTGATAAAGAGGATTGATGATCTGATCCGTATTGGAGATATCCCTGGAGAAAGACTAGCACTTACCTTAGTGTGAAACCACGGCCACAGTGGGGAGTATTACAGGTAAGGAAGGGCACCAGTCACTTTAGGATTTCAAAGTTTTTTTGCCCTGGCTCACAGGCAGAGAGGGTTGGGGTATTGTATCCAATAGCAACCAGGCTTCCAGATTTTATTGCTTCAAAGCAATGCCAGAATTTTTCCAAGTGCAGACATCCATCAGGCTAAAGAAGGGTCTTGACTCTCTGAGAGCAGCAACCATTACCCCTCCAGCAGACAACCATCATGCTTTTCTTCATCAAAGTACACCCTCCTCCACCAGACAGGGCTGCTCCGATAAACCTGTGTAAGGCCCATAGGGCTCAGGCCTACTGAGCACAAACTTCGCACACATGTTGTCCCCTGGACGAAGCCTGTTGGAGAGAGAGCTTGCCAGGCCACTCCCTTAAATGTTATAACCTCTTCCAGCATGCACCACTGCAAAAAACTACTAGTGGGAGAAGGGACACAAAGACTCAAAAATAAAAGACTTTCCGGGCCCCATAACTATATCCCTAGGTGTCAGTGAAACCCAGCAATGACAGTAGGGTACTGAAGCAACTCTGAAACAGGCTAGTTACCACCCAGGAAAGATAAATTTAGATACTCACTAAAGTACAGGGTGGCTGCAAGTTGTTTTATTAGAGCAGAAGGTATTTGTAACCTTCTGAGTTATACTTTATTATTAACCACTTGTGGACCGCTCCATGCCCATATACAGCGACAGGGCTGCCGCTCTGCGCCGGATCATATACATGCATGATCCGGCATAGTATCCGAGTCCTACTGATCGCCATTATTACTGGTATAAAAAAAAAAATCCCAGGGTATATATACACCATTATTTGTAGACGCTATAACTTTTACGCAAACTATTCAATGGGATTTTTCTTTTTTTTTTCCATGATATGTTTTTTTTTTTTTACCAAGACATGTAACAGAATACATTTTGGCCTAAATTTAATAAAAAAATATTATAATATTTTTTTTCGTATTGGATATGTTTTTTTTTAAAAAAGTAAAAAAATGTTTTTTTCAAAATATTCGGTCTTTTTTTAGTTTATATAATAATATTAATAATAATAATAATAAAAAAAAGATTAAATACCACCAAAAGACAGCTCTATTTGTGTAAAAAGAAAAACCACATACAATTAATTTGCGTACAGTGTTGCATGATTTTGCAATTACTAGTTAAATTAGAGCAGTGCCGAATAGCAAAAAATGCTCTGGTCATAAAGGGGATACAACCTTCTGGAGGTCAAGTGGTTAAAAGGACACTCAGGCTCGGTTCACACTATTGCGATGCGGGAAGGCTGCGAATTCGCAGCCTTTTCCCGCATCGCACACGCACCCCCGGCAGTTCACACTGCCATATGCGATACGCTGGGGGTGTCAATGTAATCTTAACGACACCCCCAGTTTGATCGCATATCGCAGTGCGATCGTGCAGTTCGCACAGGATCGGATCGCACAAGTGTGAACCGCTGTGCGATCCGATCCTGATGCGGCAGCAAAAATGCCTCCTGTGCGTCTTTGCTGCGGGTGCGGTGCGAATTTAGCCATACAATCTGTATGGCTAAACTCGCACCGCACAGCTGATCGCATGTCATGTCAGAGCAGTGCGCTCCGACATGACATGCGAACCCGGCACACGCAGAAGTGTGAACCGGCTCTAACACTTAGAGCCGGTTCACACTTCTGCGTGTGCCGGGTTCGCATGTCATGTCGGAGCGCACTGCTCCGACATGACATGCGATCAGCTGTGCGGTGCGAGTTTAGCCATACAGTTTGTATGGCTAAATTCGCACCGCACCCGCAGCAAAGACGCACAGGAGGCATTTTTGCTGCCGCATCAGGATCGGATCGCACAGCGGTTCACACTTGTGCGATCCGATCCTGTGCGAACTGCACGATCGCACTGCGATATGCGATCAAACTGGGGGTGTCGTTAAGATTACATTGACACCCCCAGCGTATCGCATATGGCAGTGTGAACTGCTGGGGGTGCGTGTGCGATGCGGGAAAAGGCTGCGAATTCGCAGCCTTCCCGCATCGCAATAGTGTGAACCGAGCCTGAACTTTCTTGCCTGATCTGCTATCAGACTGGATTGTACACTACACTTGTACAGACCTAAGTGGACAAAAGCTTGGTAAAGGTAAATTGGTCAACGCAAAAATACTTATGGGTATAAGACCTGTCTAATTGTGGAGAGCCTACCTTATGTAAATAAATAGGAATAGTCTGTGTGAATAATAATAATTAGGAGATAATGTTTTAGAGATAACGAATTGTAATGCTTAGCAGATAAGTATTGTAATTCTGATTTGTAATTAATACATTAATTCTACTTTATTTTCATCTAATGATCCTGTGAATAACACACTTTCTACCCCTGGATGGCTGTGCATGTTCACTCCATAGTGTCTATGGAGGCAGCCATGGTTTTTACCCATTTTGGACATTAAACATACAGTATCTTTGTTCATCTTCATTACAATTGTATTTTCAGAACTTGCTAAAAATGTTCTTAGCCTGAAAAACGAAAATAAATGCAGACACTACATCTTTACATCTAAGGACTGGTACTCTGAAGTATATTACATTTTTATTCTTGCATTTATGTGCCTGTTAAAAGAGAAGGTTTCCATGCAAGTAAGTAGGATATTGGAAGAATGATACTATCAAAAAGTTTGGAAAAGTCCAGTACCAAATGTATTAATCAAAAATGTAAATAAAAAGACTAAGGCTGGCCATAGAGCAAATTTCTTTCCTGCAGTCATGGGTTGCAGGAAATAACTTTACTTGATTCCCCCATCAACACTGACAGTGCCATTGTATTCTCCCGGCAAGGGGAAGTCGCCCCCCCCCCCCCTTGGGAGAAGACCATGATTATTGCTAGCAGGTATACCAGCCGCTAGTGATATCCGCATGTAAAATCCAGCAGGCTGGTTGTACCCAAGTTGAGCGATCAATCAACTTGGGTACATTCAGCCTGCCAATACATGATTTGAACATTCTATGTCCGGTCTAAATGTTTCAGGGCTCAAAACTCCCTATTCAGCTTGTAGGCTGACAGTGAGTGAGTTTGTACTGGAGGACTGTTGTAGCATAAAACTAATAGCACTAGGAATTGGGTTGCCAAACAATGCAAACGAGTGTAATCCTTTCATTATACAATTAGGCACTGGGCGGGTGAAATAAATGAGCAAAATCTACCGTTCACCTAAAAAAAGGTTGGTTATAAATATAAGCATTACTCTCCAATGATGTCCCATTTATCCAGCAATAAGGGCAATGGCTTTGTGGAGCAATTAGTATATCTAAAGCAGAAGTTCGGGTGTGCCACAGATTCTATAGACAAAATATTGTGTAGAAACTGCTTTGATTCTAACAGGCAAGGCCTCCAGTTATGTCTCAATTGTAACAAAGAATGTCTGAGGTACTTCATATTAGAGATTACTGTGTGGTACATTGAAACCTTACAAATTAGAGATGATAATAATATAGTTGGGAAGGGCAGAGGAGTGTCTCAGGCTTCTCAGATGGATTCCTTCTTTTCATAGTCTGTAGAGATGTTCTAGATTTTTCATTTATTTTGGGAGTGGAGGCCACAGATGGGGATTCTTTTGTATGTCACAAACAGAGAAATAGGACAGCAGAAACCTTGTCCTCGCATGTGTCCAGTAGTCTTGACTGAAGATTCTTGACACAGCCAAGAAGATTTTACCCCATATAGACCACTAAAAATTAGACAATATCCAAGCATGCATACATGGCCTGTCTGACTAGAAATATTTTCTGGTGAAAGTTCTCTTTACAAACCTGCATGGTTTACATCACTTTGTTGTTCCCTATTGGGTGCCTCTTGTAAAGCAAGCTATAGCCAAGATGTCAATGACACCCCAACTTTCTACAATGACCATGTGTTTGCATTTATCACAACATACACATACAGGAGAGTTTGGTTGCTGACATTTGACATATATCTAATAATAATCTACTGGGATTTTCATACACAACTATCTCTAGGGTTTACAGAGAATAGTTCAAAAAAGAGAATATATCCAGTGCGTGGCAGTTGTTTGGAGGAAAATGCCTTGTTGATGTCAGAGGAGAATGGGCAGACAGGTTCGAGATGATAGAAAGGCAACAGTAACTCAAATAACAACTCGTTACAACCAAGGTATGCAGAATACCATCTCTGAATGCACAACACATCAAGCCTTGAAGCAGGAGGGCTACAGCAACAGAAGACCACACCGGGTGCCACTCCTGTCAGCTAAGAGCAGGAAACTGAGGCTACAATTCTCACAGGCACCAAAATTGGACAATAAAAAAATAGAAAAACATTGCCTGGTCTCATGAGTCGCAATTTCAGCTGCAACATTCAGATGGTAGGGTCAAAGATTGGCGTAAACATGAAAGCATGGATCTATACTGCCTTGTATCCACGGCTCAGGCTGGTGGTGGTGGTGGTGTAATGGTGTGGGGTATATTTTCTTGTCACACTTTGGGCTCCTTAGTACCACTTGAGCATTGTTTAACCACTTTACCTCTGCTCACAGTAATATTACTGCGGCAGAGTGGCTCGTTATCGTCTGACGACGTAGTACTACGTCGTCAGACACTCCCCCTTCTGGGCGGCGCTTGCGCGCCGCCGGAGGCTCGCTCCCGCTGTTTTCATTCACAGCGGGAGTCGGGCCAGGGGAGGAGCAGCGGCGATCGCCGCTGCTCTTACCCGATCGTCGGGGATCGAGTCTGGAGATCCGCCCGCTGTGTGTAAACACAGCGGGCGGATCTCCATAGTGACAGGGAGTGACAGATCGGACTGTTCAGCATAGCTGGACATCCGATCTGTCCATGACTCACTCAGTCACTTCCCCCTCTACACGTCAGTAAGCACCAGGCATACATTAACCCCTCCCTCTCCAATAAAATTAACCCCTTCCCTGCCAGTGTCATTTTTACAGTAACAGTGCATATATATAGCACTGATTACTGCAGTAATGTCACTGGTACCCCCAAAAGTGTCAAAAATGTCAGTCAAGGGTCCGATCTGTCCGCCGCAATGTCGCAATCCCGCAAAAAAAATCGCAGATCGCCGCCATTACGCGTTAAAAAAAAAAACACCAAAAATGACAGAAATCTTTCCCTTTGTTAGTAAACGCAATAACTTTTGCGCAAACCAATCAAAATACGCTTATTGCGATTTTTTTTACCAAACATAGGTAGCAGAAAACAAATTGGCCAAAAATTTTTTAAAAAATTGGTTTTTACATCTTTTTTGGGGGGAATTTCATATAAAAAAATGTTAAAAATATTGTTATTTTTTCAAAATAAACGCTCTTTTTTTGTTTATAGCGCAAAAAGTAAAAATCGCACAGGTGATCAAATACCACCAAAAGAAAGCTCTGTTTGTGGGAAAAAAAGGACGTAAATTTCGTTTGGGTACGGCATCGCACGACCGCGCAATTGTCAGTTGAAGTCGCACAGCGCCGAATCGCAAAAAGTGGCCTGGACGGAAGACAGCAAAATCCTCCGGTGGTAAAGTGGTTAAACACCACAGCCTACCTGAGTATTGTTGCTGACCATGTCCATCCCTTTATGACTACAGTGTACCATCTTCTGAGGGCTCCTTCCAGCAGGATAATGTACCATGTCACAAAGCTCAAATCATCTCAAACTGGTTTCTTGAACATGACAATGAGGTCACTGTACTCCAATGGCCTCTACAGTCACCAGATCCCAATCCAATAGAGCACCTTTGGGGTGTGGTGGAACGAGATATTTGCATCATGGAGGATTGTTTCCAACATCTTGTTGAATCTATGCCACAAAGAACTATGGCAGTTCTGAAGGCAAAAGGGGTCCAATGTGGTACTGGCAAGGTGTACCTAATAAAGTGGCCAGTGAGTGTATATTATTTCACTTGAGCTAATTAGAAATAAAGGCATGTAGTAGGTTTTAAACCACATGAATTAAATATATACAGGGTGTTCCTATGAAACATCGCTATGTTAATATTTTCAGGAAAAATGAACATGTGCTCGCAGCAAGCCTGGGTGACTTTGAAAACTTTGACCTTTTTTCGCAGGTGGGAGAGCCCAGTCTCCCTAATGTGTCTAATTGTTTTTCTCTTTTTACGGTTTGTTGATACAATTCAAGCTGACGTTCCAAAGATATCATGACAGGTCAGTTTTCTTAATGCCTTCAAAATATGTCTGCTTTTATCTATCTATAGCTAGCTTGCACACCCTGCCACCAGGCTGTGTTTTTTTAACCATGCAGGTCCTGCTATTTGATTAGCAAGCATAAAATAAGGAAAATGCAACGGAAAAGTTCAGAGCTTGTAATTTTGTCTCCTTATAACTTCAGGGAGTGTCTGATTTCCTATTTTCTTAGCTCCTTCGTCCTCATGACTAACCCAAATCACTGTTTGACTTTTTATTCCTATGTCTGCTGTTTTGATTTTTTTTTTTTTCATTTAATGGGAGTTGTTCCCCGCACATGTCTTTTTTCCACTTTCCTGAGTTTATGTGGGTTTCATGAATAGCCTCCTAGCACAATATTCCCATTCACACCATGGCCATGTGCTGGACACAAATATTTGCAGTCTTCCTGCAATGGTAACAAAATGAAGTAGAAGTTTTAGAAAATGTAGCAGAATAAACTAGGTTGCATTCTTAAAGGTGATCTGTCACCAAGTAAAAAAGCTAATGCCTCGTACACACGCAACGATTATCGGCCGACCAATCGTCCGACTTTTGTCCAGAGTTGTTTTGTTGGTTGGAATGTGCCTAGACTGCACACGAATTTTCTCGGCCAACAAAAACCAACTTCAGAAGTGATGTCATGTGCTGGTTTACTTTCCGCGTGTTTTTTCTTCTCTGAGCATGCCCAGTCTTGCTCATCAGGTTTTTGTCTGCCGAAATCTGTACTGACTGACGGAAAATCGGCCGTTGTGTTGACGGCCAACAAAAATTTTATAGCCTGCACACCAGATTTTTTTCGGCCGAAAAGTCAGAGTCGGTTGTCGGAAGCATCATACTAACAAGCCGAAAATCAGCCGACCGGACGTTGGCCGAAAATTCCCGGCCAATAATCGATGCGTGTGTACGAGGCATAAGTCACTGATCCAGACCCACGTTTGTGGAAAGTGAGGTCAAAACACCCGATATGCATACTTGACCTGAGTCAGTGACTCAAAAAACACTGAAGTCAGAGGGTCATGACAACTAGTGGACTAGAATTGTCATACATGGGTTTTTTATAACTTAAAGAGGTGCTACAGTCACGTTTTGAAAAATTAAAAAAACTACAAAAAAACTGTGGCTGCTGACTTTTAATAAATAGACACTCACCTGTCCCAGGATCCAGCGATGTGCTCACCTGGCTGGTTTCTTCATCGGGCTTTGGCCGCCAGTGCCGACATATTAACCACTTTACGACCGGCGCACGACGATCTACGTCGGCACTCAGCCCCGGCCAGGCAAACTGACGTAGGGCTACGTCAGCACTTTTTGCCGGCCCTGTGCGCGCTCCCACGCGCCCCCGCCGCCGCCGATGGCTCGATTGGGTTCAGAACCGATCAGTCATCAGGTCCAGGCCAATAATTTTTGGTCTGGACCTGTTGATTGGTCCTGCCCAATCAAATGTCACTCTAAGCCTGTGAAATGTAAACACAGGCTTAGAGGAGATGTGCCCTCCCCCCACAACGGTCTTTTTGGATCCAGCATGAGAGGAGAGCACATCTAACTGTGAGTATTGCACCAAGCACACCCACACACACTTAGATAGGCACATTTCACCCCTGATCGCCCCCCCGATTAACCCCTACAGCACCTGACACAACACACACTATATACAGCATATAGCATTTACCTATATACCTGTATAAGTGTGATTTGTGAACAGGTGTAGCACTTGCGACCCCCCCTTTTCCACTCAAATTACCCCCCACCCCCCCCTAATAAAGATTTAACCCACTGATCCCCCCTGACCCCCCCCTGATCACCGCCGTTAACCCCTACACCCTCTGTCACATCAGCACTAATACAAACGTAATATACGGTATTTTTGTATTTTTGTATTAGTGTCATTGTGATCAGAATTAGCGCAGGCGACTACGTTTCTGTCCCAAGAAGGTTTAGGGTCCCCGCCACCCGCCCAATAAAGATTTAACCCCCTGACCCCCCCCCCTGATCACCCCTACACCCCCTGCCATAACACACACCGTATACAGTATATAGCATTTTCTATATACCCGTATAAGTGTGACTTGTGACCAGGTTTAGCGCTTGCCACCGATTCTTTTATCCGTAGGATACCCACCAGCCCCTTCCAATAAAGATTTTACCCCCTGATCCCCCCCTGATCACATCCAGTTAACCCCTACACCCACTGTCACATTAGCACTAATACACACATAATATACTGTTTTTACTGTATTTTGTATTAGTGTCATTGTGACTTGAGGTTGCGCTAGCGAGCTAGTTTCTTTCCCAAAGGAGGTTTAGGGTCCCCGCCACCCCCCCCCCCCCAGATCCCCGGCGCATAGTTTAGAAGTAACCCCTTGATTACCGCACACACACACGCACGCACATACACTTCCATTTCTAGTATAGTGTTTGAACAGATCAATATCTGATCTGATCAGAACTATACTAGCGCCCCCATAGTTTAGGGTTCCCAAAACGCGGTGTTTGCACGATCAGCACTGATTCCGGCCAGCACCTGCGTTTAACCCTTTCACCCAGGCAAGTGTAGTAATCAATAGATTACTGTCACTTGCAAAAAAACACAAGACACAAAACCGCTGTGTTAGCAGAGTCAGGCCTGATCCCTGCTAGCATTAGCAGTTTTTTTGGTAGCGCTTGAAATAGTCTTCGACAACCAGGTGCTTTTATTACCTGTGAGTCGCATCACTGTACAGGTAAATTTAGTTACCAAAATGTCTAAACGTTTGTACAGTGATGAAAAGGCTTATAGTTATATGCTGACCGTGTCATCTGATAGCGATGGGGAAGCTACAATGACCGAATTAGTGTCAGTATATGAACCTGATGACGGCAGCGGCTCCCTGACAGATAGCTCCGACGACAGATGGGTCCCTGTTAGACCCAGGCGTACCCGACCCCATTCTGAAGTTGTTGAGATGCAGGAATCGCAGGGTGCTCGTATGGAGTAGAGTGTGGTTACTAGTGCCGCTCATCCTTCTGACGACCTGGCAAGCGCCAGCGGCCTAGTACACCCTGGACCTAGTACAACCAGCACTGCAGTAACACCTGGTGACGTGGCGAGTCCCCTAAGTGCAGTTGAAGCTGGTGCGGTGGCTAGCACGAGTAGTGGCCCGCAGCCACCGCGTATTCGAAGACAGGCCCGTAAAGCCCATAGTGCCCTCCCTGATGCGCTGGCATTTCCTAATTGGCAACCCACTGATTCTACAGCGCCAGTACTTCCCCCATTCACCGCCCAACCTGGAATCCACGTGGAGACAGCTGGTTTTACGCCCCTGAACTTTTTTGAGCTGTTCTTCACGGAAGATCTTTACAGATCTATTGTGGATCAATCAAATTTATATGCACAACAATTCATCGCCGCCAACCCAAATTCGCACCTTGCCAGACGATTCGGCTGGAAACCTATAACGGTTTCCGAATTTAAAATCTTTCTGGGCCTTTCCCTCCACATGGGCATAACTAAACAGAGTGAAATGCGGCTTTATTGGTCCACTAGCCCAGTTCACCATATGCGCATGTACTCTGCCTCCATGTCCAGGGCGAGATATGAGCAAATTCTGCGATTTATGCATTTCAGCGACAATGAAACCTGTCGTCCTCGGGGAGACCCTGCATACGATCGGCTCCACAAAATTCGGCCCCTCATAGACCACTTCAATCAGCGGTTTGCAGCCTTGTTTACCCCCGAACAAGTTGTCTGCGTTGACGAGTCCCTGATTAAATTTACTGGCCGCCTTGCTATGAAACAATACCTCCCCAGCAAGCGTGCCAAGTACAGGGTCAAGCTGTACAAGCTCTGTGACAGGGCCACAGGCTATACAGTTAGTTTCCGGGTCTATGAGGGAAAAGATAGCTGTGTGGAGCCCCCAACTGCCCAGACTACATAGGGAGCAGCGGTAAGATTGTTTGGGACTTGGTGTCACCCTTATCCGGAAAGGGGTACCATTTGTACATGGACAACTTTTACACAAGCGTGCCACTATTTAGTCACCTGCTCGAATTACAAATTGGCGCATGTGGCACCGTGCGACCTAATCGCCGGGGCTTCCCCCAACGGCTTGTAGATTCCCGTCTTAGTCGGGGGACGAGAGCCTGCTTGAAAACGGACAAATTGCTTGAGGTGAAGTGGAAGGATACACGGGATGTTTATGTTCTGTCCTCCCTTCACGCAGACACGACAGTCCAAATCCCTACGGCAACTGGCGTTATGGAGAAACCCCTCTGTGTCCACGAATATAACCTTAATATGGGAGGGGTGGACCTTAGCAACCAGCTTTTGGCGCCGTATTTAGTTGCCCGTAAAGCCAGACGCTGGTACAAAAAAGTGTCTGTTTACCTTTACCAATTGGCTATGCTGAACGCCTTTGTCCTATACAGGGCGTCAGGACGAACTGGATCTTTCCGGGAATTCCAGGAAGAGATCATCCTTGCCTACCTGTACCCAGGAGGCATGCCTGCCCAACTTCCCCTTCCAGATGCAGTGAGCCGGCTGCATGAGAGGCATTTTTCACATGTCCTCCCGAGTACCCCTACTCAAAGATGGCCCCAAAGAAGATGTCGTGTCTGTAGCAGGATGTTGGATGTCCATCGACATTTTGAGAGACCCAAGCTGGAAGATCGCAGTCCCAAATCAAGAAATCATGGAACAGTTAGAAAGAAAAATAAAAGGATCCAAAAACTGTTGTTGTGTCAGTAATTTTATATGTCCTTCTACTCTTCCTACTGTACTTTTTTAATGTCCTTTGTATGTTTTTCATTCTTTTGTGACCTGTTTCTCTTGCAGGTACTCGTCGGCTACCACGCATTGATTTTATATATTCTGACACAAACAGCGTTTGCGCTCAGCATATATGGATACCTTTGCTGATAGCAGCTGTGGTGATTTTCTGATTTCAGCACTGCAGTTAAAATCCTATTTTGGTATACGTGGATAGTGTCCTGTATACCCATCATTAAATTCAGTGGGTGGTTGTTTGGGCGGTTAATGATGAAGATCCAAAAACTGTTGTTGTCAGTCATTTTATATGTCCTTCTACTCTTCCTACTGTACTTTTTTTAATGTACAGTAGTACCCCATGTGTGAGACTTTTTGCCAGTCTAGCCGCGTACAGGACCCGGAAAACCAATGCGCACCTTTTGGCTTTCTAAGGGCGTAAATTGTTGATCTCACTCCTTACTACCTATCACACTTTTGAAGTCCATAAAAAGCCAAGATTGCACAAAACCCCCCCAAATGACCCCATTTTGCAAAGTAGACACTCCAATCTATTTGCTGAGAGGCATGGTGAGTATTTTGCAGCTCACATTTTTTTTGGAAAATGAAGAAAAAACAGGAAAATGCATTTTTTTTCCTCTTTTTTCAATTTCCAAAACTTTGTGACAAAAAGTGAGATCTGCAAAACACTCAACATGCCTCTCTGCAAATAGCTCAGGGTGTCTACTTTCCGAAAAGGGGTCATTTGGGGGGGGGGGGGGGTTGTGCTGTCTTGGCATTTCATGGCCTCCAAACCTGTGATAGGTAGTCAGGAGTGAAATCAACAATTTACGCCCTTGGAAAGCCTGAAGGCGATGATAGAAACATAGAAACATAGAATGTGTCGGCAGATAAGAACCATTTGGCCCATCTAGTCTGCCCAATATATCTGAATCCTATGAATAGTCCCTGGCCCTATCTTGTATGAAGGATAGCCTTATGCCTATCCCATGCATGCTTAAACTCCTTCACTGTATTTGCAGCTACCACTTCTGCAGGAAGGTTATTCCATGCATCCACTACTCTCTCAGTAAAGTAATACTTCCTCATATTACTTTTAAACCTTTGCCCCTCTAATTTAAAACTGTGTCCTCTTGTGGTAGTTTTTCTTCTTTTAAATATGCTCTCCTCCTTTACCGAGTTGATTCCCTTTATGTATTTAAATGTTTCTATCATATCCCCTCTGTCTCTTCTTTCTTCCAAGCTATACATGTTAAGGTCCTTTATCCTTTCCTGGTAAGTTTTTTCCTGCAATCCATGTACTAGTTTAGTAGCTCTTCTCTGAACTCTCTCTAGAGTATCTATATCCTTCTGGAGATATGGCCTCCAGTACTGCGCACAATACTCCAAGTGAGGTCTCACCAGTGTTCTGTACAGCGGCATAAGCACTTCTCTCTTTCTACTGCTTATACCTCTCCCTATACATCCAAGCATTCTGCTGGCATTTCGTGCTGCTCTATTACATTGTCTTCCCACCTTTAAGTCTTCTGAAATAATTACTCCTAAATCCCTTTCCTCAGATACTGAGGTCAGGACTGTGTCAAATATTCTATATTCTGCCCTTGGGTTTTTACGCCCCAGGTGCATTATCTTGCACTTATCCACATTAAATTTCAGTTGCCAGAGTTCTGACCATTCTTCTAGTTTTCCTAAATCCTTTTCCATTTGGCGTTTCCCTCCAGGAACATCAACCCTGTTACATATCTTTGTGTCATCAGCAAAAAGACAAACCTTACCATCGAGGCCTTTTGCAATATCACTTATGAAGATATTAAACAAAATTGGTCCCAGTACAGATCCCTGAGGTACCCCACTGGTAACATGACCTTGTTCTGAATGTTCTCCATTGACTACAACCCTCTGTTGTCTGTCACTCAGCCACTGCCTAATCCACTCAACAATATGGGAGTCCATGCTCAATGACTGCAGTTTATTGATAAGTCTTCTATGTGGGACAGTGTCAAAAGCCTTACTAAAATCTAGATATGCAATGTCTACTGCACCTCCACCGTCTATTATTTTAGTCACCCAGTCAAAAAAATCTATAAGATTTGTTTGACATGATCTCCCTGAAGTAAACCCATGTTGTTTTTCATCTTGCAATCCATGGGATTTAAGATGTTCCACAATCCTATCCTTTAATAGGGTTTCCATTAATTTGCCTACTATTGATGTCAGACTCACTGGTCTATAGTTGCTCGATTCCTCCCTACTACCTTTCTTGTGAATGGGCACGACATTTGCCAATTTCCAGTCTTCCGGGACGACTCCTGTTACTAATGATTGGTTAAATAGATCTGTTAATGGTTTTGCCAGCTCACCACTAAGCTCTTTTAATAATCTTGGGTGTATCCCATCAGGACCCTGTGACTTATTTGTCTTGGTTTTCGGGGTCCTGTACTCGGCTAGACTGCAAAAAAGTCTCACACATGGGGTATCCCTGTACTCAGGAGAAGCAGCAGAATGTATTTTGGGATGTCAGTTCACATATACCCATGGCATGTGTGAGCAATATATCACTTACTGACAACTTTGTGTAAAAAAAAAAAAAAAATATATATATATATATATTTCCTGGAACTTGTGGCAAAATATAAAATATTCCATGGACTCACCATGCCTCTCAGCAAATAGCTTGGGGTGTCTACTTTCCAAAATGGGGTCATTTGGGGGGGTTTTGTGCTATCTTGGAATTTTAGGGCCTCCGAAACTGTGATAGGTAGTCAGGAGTGAAATCAACAATTTACACCCTTGGAAAGCCTGAAAGCGGGGACTGGTTTTCGGGGACCTGTACTCGGCTAGACTGCAAAAAAGTCTCACACATGGGGTATCCCTGTACTCAGGAGAAGCAGCAGAATGTATTTTGGGGTGTCATTTCACATATACCCATGGCATGTGTGAGCAATATTTCATTTACTGACAACTTTGTGAAAAAAAAAAAAAAATATATATATATATATATATATATATATATATATATATATATATATATATATATATATATATATATATATATATGTTTTTCCTGGAACTTGTGGCAAAATATAAAATATTCCATGGACTCACCATGCCTCTCAGCAAATAGCTTGGGTGTCTACTTTCCAAAATGGGGTCATTTGGGGGGGGGGGGTTGTGCTATCTTGGAATTTTAGGGCCTCCGAAACTGTGACAGGTAGTGCAGAGGTGACATGCACAATTTACACCATTAGAAAACCTGAGAGTGTTGATTGGATTCGCGGTCCTGTACACAGCTAGGCTCCCAAAAAGTCTCACACATGGGGTATCCCCATACTCAGGAGAAGTGGCAGAATGTATTTTGGGGTGTCATTCCACATATGCCCATGTCATGTGTGAGAATTTTATCTTTTAGTGACAACGTTGTGTAAAAAAAAAAAATAAAAAAAAAAAATAGTAATTTTCCCAAAACTTGTGGTAAAATATAAAATATTCCATGGACTCACCATGCCTCTCAGCAAACAGCTTGGGGTGTCTACTTTCCAAAATGGGGTCATTTGGGGGGTTTTGTGGTGTCTTGACATTTCAGGGCCTCCTAAACCGTTAGAGGTAGTGAGAAAATGCAATGAAAAATGTACACCCTTTGAAATTCTGATGGTGGTGATTTGTTTTGGGGTCCCGTACACAGCTAGGCTCCCAAAAAGTCTCACATATGTGGTATCCCTGAACTCAGGAGAAGCAGCAGAATATATTTTGGGGTGTAATTACACATATACCCATGGCATGTGTGAGCAATATATCATTTCAATGACAACTTTGTGTAAAAAAAAAAATAATTTTTTAGTCATTTTTCAAACACCTGTGACAAAAAAATGAAATATTCAATGAGCTCAACATGCCTCTCAGAACATTCCTTAGGATGTCTACTTTCCAAAAAGTGGTAGTTTGGGGGGGTTTTGTACTGCCCTGCCATTTTAGCACTTCATGAAATGAGATAGGCAGTCAAAAATTAAAGCTGCGTAAATTTCAGTATTTACACCATAGTTTGTAGACGCTATAACTTTTGCGCAAACCAATAAAAATACGCTCATTGAATTTTTTTTTGTCAAAGACATGTAGCTAAATATATTTTGGCCAAAAAAAATACATAAATTGAGTATATTGGATATTTTTGAAAATGTCATTTTTTTGCAAAATTTTCGCTCTTTTTTTAATAATATCGCAAAAAATAAAAAGCGCAGAGGTGATCAAATACCACCAAAAGAAAGCTCTGTTTGTGGGAAAAAAAGGACATAAATTTCGTTTGGGTACCACATTGCATGACCGCACAATTGTCAGTTAAAGTCACGCAGCGCCGAGTCGTAAAATACCCCCTGGTCGGAATGGGGGTAAAATCTTCCGGGGCTTAAGTGGTTAAGTGGGTGAAATCTGCTGAGACTGTGGCTTCACAACCGGTTGCTCACTGAGCATGTATGAGCTGCACTGTGCCATTTGATTGGTCCCAGAAGGCTGCAGGGGAAGGAAGGGAGGGCGAATTTCTGCTGAGATCACTGCGGCAATCTGAGCGGAAATAGGGGAGCATGTACCTGTCAAAACCAGGTACCCGCCCCCCCCCCAAAAAAATATAGATTTGCAATATGTAAAGGAGGAGGAAGAGTGGAATTTCCCTTATCAGATGAAGGTCTGCTTTAAAGTGGTTGCAAAGACACAATTTTTTTTACCTTAATGCATTCTATGTGTGCAGAAGCCCCCCAGACCCCCCTATTACTTACCTGAGCCCCCTCTTGATCCAGCGATGTCCTCGAGAGCCTTGCCTCCCTGGGGACTCGCACTCCTGACTGGCTTTTGGCAGCAGAGGGAGCCATTGCCAATTACAGACAGTAAGCTAATTTGGAGATGGAGGGGGGTGGGCCGAACCGAAAGGACACAGAGCTGCAGATTAGGAGCGCGCCTGCTTGGGTGGCCCCACAGCAAGCTGCTTGTTACGGGGGCACCCTGCAGGAGGGAGGAGCCGGGAGCGTCAGCGAGGGACCCAAGAAGAGGAGGATCCAGGCTGCTCTGTGCAAAACCACTGCACAGAGCAGGTAAGTATAACATGTTTGTTACTAAAAAAAAAACAAACAAAAAAAACGCGGCTTTAGTATCACTTTAAGTTGGCCAATAAAGGCTATCACTAAAACTCCAAACTTTCTCCATGCAACGGTCAGCAATGTCAGTTCCTGTATTTTAGTAGTGAACAAAACAGTAGTTATAGAAAGATGAGGATGCAAGCCCTATAGCTTCTTCATTTATATGTATTTTGGCAATGGAAATATCCATATTCCTATTTTGACATGTATTTCTAAATACCATTGGGAATTAGGAGCCAAGAGAAAAGCATATTGATATCATTGACATGGCCTTTTCCACATGTATAGAATTGTTAGTGCCGGTTGGTGACCCATAAACAATTTACAGGCTTCATGTTTTAGTGTGCTCTACTTCCTAGAAACTGCCCTGATTACCCCTCTTATTCCAGGGGGTAAAGGGACAAACATACTGAATACATTGACTCCATAGTTTCCAGGGTAAGAAAGGCTTAAGCACAATAAACACACTAGTTTAGATTAGCTTATATGGGGAAGGCACAGACAGAGGACTTACGCCTAGTACACACTAGTAGTTTTTTTCTGTTCAAGCAGCACCCATAATATCAGAGCATTAAAGCAGCAAATCACGGTATTCCGCAGAAAATGTAAATTTGTGCCAGTAGTACCAGCGTTTCGTAAATTTCTCTCTGGTTCCCCTCTCCATCACCATCAGATCTTCCATTTCATTAATGCATTTGACTTTATTAAGCCACATGGCCACGGTCGGGGGCTGGATCTGCTTCCAGAGGGGGGGGATGCAACTTTTCGCTGCCGTGAACAACAACGGCAAGATGGATTTCCGATAAGACGCCCTCGGAAACTCGTGATGGTGGAGAAGGAAAAGCGCAGGGTCCAGCGTCAAAGAGTGGTCCATGAATTTTTGAGCAATGAGGCGTACCGAAGCCCAGAAAGGCTGCACCCGTTCACATGACCAAAAAATGTGGAGATATGTCCCCCGCTCCTTCCCGCATCTCCAGCAAGTGTCAACACTGGTCGGGAACATCCGACTCAACCGCACCATGGTATAGTGCCATCTAGTCAGACATTTGTACCCCACCTCCTGGTAGCGGGAGCAGATCGAAGTTTTGTATGCGAAAAACAGTAGGCGTTCAACCTGTTGATCGGTGAAGGTCAGACCGAGATCCCGCTCCCAACGCGCAATGTAGGGAGGTCGAAACGGCGCCTCGGGGGTGACCAGAGTCTTGTACAGGAGGGAAATAGTGTGTCGTAAAGGAGACGGAACAGAGCAAGCAAAGTTCTTCAAAGTAGGTGAGACGTCTGGCAAACAGGGGCGCTGCTGGCAGAGACTGCAAAAAATGAGAAAGTTGGACCTGCTGCCAGAAGTTCAGCTCAGAGAAGGTGGCGTCAGAGTGGAGGCGAGACCTAGCGATCCAGGACCCGTCCCGCACAAAGTGGCGGGCCTGACCGTGTCCAGCATCCTTCAGTGACCGAAATCCCGGTTGGTCCACCCCCGGTGGCAAGTCAGGGCTGTCAACCACCGGGAGAAGGGGAGACGGCAGAGCAGCCAGTGTGCCCCCGTGGCACAGTCGCCTCCCCACCCGCAAGGTGGGGCCAATGGTCGGGTGGTCGGACAGTTCCCTCTGGACAGCGGAGGGAGTCCACAGAGAGGCCTCGGGCGGGGTCCCCACCGAGCCCCGCACCAATCGTACCCACTGCTTCAGGGGGCCATGGCGGTACCAGTCCAGGATACGGGATAAGTGACACGCCTCATAATAAGCTACGGTGTCCGTCAGAGCCATGCCGCTGCTCAATTTAGGCATGCGCAGGACATGCAACGCCAGCCTCGGGGAGCCCCTACGCCACAGAAACTCCCGGAACAATCGATTAATCCTCCGAAGGAAGGAGGCCAGGACGGTCACCGGGACAGCCTGGAACACATATAATAGGCGGGGCATCACGTTCATTTTTATGATATTGCAACGTCCGAACCACGAAAATCGGCCTCCGTGCCAGTCATCAAGATCTTTCTTAATTCGTGTCAGTAAAGGTGGGAATTTGCAGTCAAAAGCTCTGTCTGATGAGTGCGGTAGCGAGATCCCCAGATAGCGAATATGGGACGACCACCACTTAAAGGGGAAGTCCGCCCAGAGGAGAGCGGAGAGAGCGGGCGAAATTGCCACCGCTAGGGCCTCAGACTTAGTTTGATTTATTTTATAGAACGAAAGGGATTCATAAATGCGGAACTCCCTAAGCAGATTGGGCAAAGAGGTCAGAGGTTTCGCAAGAAAAAAGAGGAGGTCATCTGCGTACGCCGCCACCTTAGGGGAAAGCGTCGGGGAGACCGATACCCCAGCAATATCAGCATTAGCCCTCACCGTGCGCAGGAAAGGCTCGAGGGTCAAAACGAAGATCAGCGGGGAGAGTGGGCAGCCCTGTCGGGTCCCATTGGAGGTTACCAGGGGGTCAGATAGGTAACCATTGACCCCCACTCTCGCCGAAGGGGCTGAGTATATAGCTCTAACCCAAGACATAAGCCGCTCCCCCGCCCCAACGTGCTCCATGGTAGCCAAGAGGAATTCCCAGTTTACCCGATCGAATGCCTTTTCCGCGTCCGTGGACAAAAGCAAAGTCGGGATTCGGCGGGTATTGGCAAGGTGAACCAGGTCAAGCACTTTAGTGGTATTGTCACGGGCTTCCCGAGAAGCGACAAAGCCCACTTGGTCGTCGTGGATCAATTGCGTTAGCAGCGGGGCCAATCTAGAGGCCAGGATCTTAGTAAAGAGCTTCAGGTCAACGTTTAAGAGCGAGATAGGTCTGTAGCTGGCGCAGACCAGGGGATCCTTACCTTTCTTTGCGAGAACCGCAATGTGCGCCCTAAGCGAGTCCGTCGGGAACGCTGCTCCTTCCCCCGTAGCGTTATATGCCACGAGGAAATGAGGAGAAAGGAGGTCAATAAAGCACTTGTAGTAACGGATGCAGTGGCGTACCTAGAGCATTTGGCACCCGGGGCGGATCCTATATCTGGCACCCCCCCCCCCCAACTTTAAAATGTAAAAACACCCACAAAAAAATGTAATGTTTTCAAGAATATGTTTTGCACAAATTTCACAGCCCCCCATCACAGTGCCCCTTGCAGTCTGCCCTCCGTCTCTCTAATCACAGTTCCCCCTTTTGCACTCTCTGCCTCCCCTGCACAGTCCTACCTTCAGCATAGATAGATAGCTAATATTAGCAATGTGTTTAAGTTTGAGTAAGAGATTGTAGACTTGCTAAAGGAGATATTCAGAGACTACAGACATGATACAGTAGATGGTCAGAGACTGCAGACGTGATACAGGAGATGGTCAGAGACTGCAGACGTGATACAGGAGATGGTCAGAGACTGCAGACGTGATACAGGAGATGGTCAGAGACTGCAGACATGATACAGGAGATGGTCAGAGACTGCAGACGTGATACAGGAGATGGTCAGAGACTGCAGACATGATACAGGAGATGGTCAGAGACTGCAGACGTGATACAGGAGATGGTCAGAGACTGCAGACATGATACAGGAGATGGTCAGAGACTGAGGACATGATACAGTAGATGGTCAGAGACTGAGGACATGATACAGTAGATGGTCAGAGACTGCAGACGTGATACAGGAGATGGTCAGAGACTGCAGACGTGATACAGGAGATGGTCAGAGACTGCAGACGTGATACAGGAGATGGTCAGAGACTGCAGACGTGATACAGGAGATGGTCAGAGACTGCAGACGTGATACAGGAGATGGTCAGAGACTGCAGACGTGATACAGGAGATGGTCAGAGACTGCAGACGTGATACAGGAGATGGTCAGAGACTGCAGACATGATACAGGAGATGGTCAGAGACTGCAGACGTGATACAGTAGATGCTCAGAGACTGCAGACGTGATACAGGAGATGGTCAGAGACTGCAGACATGATACAGGAGATGGTCAGAGACTGCAGACATGATACAGGAGATGGTCAGAGACTGCAGAGATGATACAGTAGATGCTCAGAGACTGAGGACATGATAGAAGATAGAAGAGCACTAGGGGGGCCGGAGAGCATAGACGAAGCAGAGAGCACTGGAGGTGCTGAAGGGCACGGTGGGGGGGGGGGGGGACTGGAGAGAATTAAGAGAGGGTTTGGAAAGCATTATAGGGGGGTTGGAAGGTGCAGGGGGTGGATTGCACTGGGGGGGACAGAGAGCACTTGGGGGGGCGAGCAGGGAAAACCAGGGGGGTGGAGAGCACTGGGGGGACAGGGAGCACTTAGGGGGGAGAGAGAAAGCACTGTGGGGAGTTGAAGAGCATGGGGGGGGCTAAAGAACAGGCGGGGTCTAGTGCACTGGGGGGAGAGGGGCTAAAAGCACTGAGGGAGGGATTAGGAGCACTGGAGGAGGTTAAGAACTTTGGGGGGCCAGCAAAAGAAGTTGTATAGGAGGGGGATGGGGCAGCTGCATATAGATGAATTGATCTTTCCCTATTCTTCCTGCAGGAGGGAGAGGAGGAGAATCGGTTATTCAGCAGGAAGCTGCAGGAAGAATAGAGAAAGATGAATTCCTCTATATGTAGCAGCCCCATCCCCCTCCTATCCAGCACACACTTTTGCAATGGGCACTCACCTTCTTCCCGCCGAGGCTCCGCCCCTTATTCCCGCAGCGGCTCCGCCCCCTTATTCCCGCCGCGGCTCCGCCCCCCTATTCCCGCCGTGGCTCCGCCCCCCATTAGCAGCACGGACTGAAGGAGCTGCCAGCCACTGCAGCTGCCTTCACACTGCGGGATCTGTCTGACTCTGAACACACCGGGCAGGACACCGGCTGACACCCCCCAGTGAGTGGCACCCGGGGCGGGCCGCACCCCCGCCCCCCCCATTGGTACGCCACTGAACGGATGGAATAGCCATCCGGGCCTGGGGCCTTCCCAGGCTGTGCCGCCTTCAGAGCCATCAGCAGTTCATCAGGGCGCAAAGGTTCGTCCAACTTCTCCACCTCCTCCACCGGAAGGGAGGGGAGACCTGAAGCACAGAGATAAGATCGGATCGCATCGACCCTCTCAGCCCCGGGAGGGGCCGGCGAGTCTGGTGACAAGTTGTAAAGAGTCGAATAATTTTGACAGAAGGCTTCAGCGATGTCCGTTGTAGAATGCACCTTGCGGCCCTCTGCGCACGAAGTGCACGAGCCAACAGTTTTCCACACTTGTCGCCATGCTCGTAAAAGGTCCGTCTACATTTGGCCAGTGCCGCCTTTGCCCGAAAAAGGACCAAGGACCGCAGCTGCTCCCTCAAAACAGTCAGCTCCTGCAGGGCAGCCTGAGCCAGAGAGCGTTTGTGGACCAGTTCCAGTGTGCTGATCTTAGAGAGGAGAGCGCTCATCTGTTGAGCACGTTCCTTTTTGCGGCGCGACCCTATCCTGATAAGAACTCCGCGCATGTAGCTCTTATGCGCTTCCCATACCATCAGGGGAGGGCTCTCAGTTGTAGCGTTAGTGGTAAAGAAACCCCGAAGCTCCAAGCTTAATTCCTCCACTACGGCAGTGTCATGGAGGAGACTATCATTCAGCCGCCATTGCCACTGCGGGCGGTCCGAAGAGCTCAAATCCAAATCCAAAAGGATCGGGGCATGGTCGGAGAACATAATAGATCCGATGGAAGACGAGCAACAAGACCTGGGGCAACAAGAAAAAATCAATGCGAGAATAGGAGGCATGAGGGGGGGAGTAGAAGGTGTAATCTCTCGTCTCCGGATGGAGAACACGCCAGGGATCAACCAGACGGAACGCCTGGAAGAGCGTCTTGAAACGCTTCAGGGCAGCGTAAGAAAGGTGAGAGGAACCCCTAGACGTGTCCACCACCGGGTCCAGAGCCAGGTTAAAATCCCCTCCCAGGATGATCTGGCCCTCCGCAAACTCCTCCAGCCGTGAGAGCAGGGACTCCATGAAAGCCACCTGACCAGTATTTGGGAAATAAAGGTTGACCAGCGTAACCGGTAGGACCCCTAGTCGCCCCTTAACAAAGAGAGCACGACCCGTACCGTCATTCCACGAGTCCGAGAGCGTCCATGGGGCGCAACTATTAATCAGTATACATACCCCCTTAGTTTTGGAGTCAGAAGAGCAGCCGTGATAAGAGAGGGGGAAAGGGAGGGGGGAAGGAGAGGAACTCGACTTAGCCGAAACCCCCACAAGCATACATACATTATATGACCAAGCCCCTGGTGTAGCACCACAGCGGGTGCATGCCCGCCCCATTGCCCCTGGAAACCTCAACAGACTGCAGTACTACCCCATGAGCCCCTTAGCCAGGGTACATAGGCAGGGCAGAGCGAGAAACCCCGCCCAGATTTCGTTCCCAATAGGAACCCTGGGCACACAGGAGAGGATGGAGGGAACGGGGCAGGAAGAAGGGGGAAGAGGAGGAGGGGGAAGAGGAGGGGGGGGAGGGGGAAAGGGGGAAGGAAGGGAAAAAGGAGAGGGGAGAGCAGGGAGTGGGGGGAGGGGGGAGGGGGTGGGAGGGGTATAAGGAGGGAGAAGGGAAGGGGGGAGTGGGGGGGAGGAGGAGGGGGGTGAGGAGGGGGGAGGGGGGGAAAGGGAAGGGGGGGAAAGGGAGGAGGGGGGAAGAGGGGGAGGAGGAGAGGAGGAGACTGGCCCCATTACGGGGCAGACCCAGGACAGGGAAATAATACCCGTAACCGCCCCCAGGATTGGAGGAGCTTTGATCAGTAGCAGCATGAACAGAAAGTCCATATCAGCCAAGCATAACAGTACAATGAAAGTGCAGAGTTATATTACATATACAATTAGACATAGGAGACCCCGATACCAGCACAGCCACCTAGAGGTCCAAGAGGCCACGTCCGATACTCGGGGGACTCCTTCTGGCAAACTGATGAAAAAAAAGGGGGGGGGCAGTAGCAGCAGTCAGCAAGTTCAGCCGAAGGACCCCAAGGCGACACTGGGCGAGGAGTACCCCACACAGCTCCAAGGCACAAAGGGACAGGAACCAACCCTTGGAGTCCACGTGCGCGGGGAAGGCATGGATGGCATAGAGAGTGTCACTTGGCACCAGGCAGGACCGGGCGAGCAGGCAACAGCAAGGAGCATGCAGGGAGGGGAATGTTTAGTGCAGATCACCTGCGTGACAAGTCCGTGGGGCACAAAATGGAACACATGAGGGGGGGAGAGAGGGAAGTGCAGCAAAGGGGTACCACAGGGCCACGGACAGACTCACGGTTGCAGGCAGTAGTAGGTTAGGCTTCTAGCGAGGCCGCCGCCGGACCGGTAGAGCCAGAGCTCAGAGACCTGCGGGAACGCTGCGATCCTCCCGATCGAGTCCGCGAGGGGCCACCACCCGGGGGGCGAGCTGCACGGTCCGGAAGCCTCGCCATCCAGTCCAGGAGCCAGGCCTACAAATCGATATAAGGCCGGGAGATCAGCATGTCTACGGAGGGTAAACGAAGAGCCGTTCCGTCTGACCGTCAGTTGCAAAGGAAACCCCCAGCGGTAGGTGGCATCCTGGGAGCGGAGTCTTTCCAGAAGAGGCTTTAGCATAGCTCGGTGGGTCAGGGTACCCCTCGATATGTCCTGGAAAATAGCGACCTGCGCCCCATCAAAGTCCACCGGGCCGTGGGACCACGCCGCCCGCAGTATCTGTTCCTTCACCGAGTATCTGTGCAGGCGGCAAATCACATCACGCGGCCTGTCCGCATCTTGCGGGCGGGGGCCCAGAGCCCGGTGCACACGGTCAAAGAGAAAATCCACCGGGGGGTCTTGCGGCAGCAGTCTGGAGAATATAGCTTGGACCGTCACCACCAGGTCCTCTCGTCCCGTCGCTTCCGGTAAGCCTTGGAGCCGCAGGTTATTACGGCGGCTCCGGTTCTCCATGTCCTCCATCTGGAGCTGGTGTTCCGCCAGGGCCTCGGCGTGGGAAGCTTGAGTTTGTTCCAGGTGAGCCACCCATGACTGGAGATCTCCAAGTGCAGATTCACCCGCCGCCACTCGCCCCTTAACTTGAGTCACTTCAGCCGTTATGGCCGCGAAATCTCGGCGGTGCTGCTCCGCAACTTGGGCCACGATGTCCTCCATCTCCCGCTTTGTAGGAAGGGAGCGGAGCAGCGCCCAAATGTCTCTCTCCTCCTCCGGGGGAACCAGCAGGGAGGTCTGCGACGAAGGGAGGCAGCCCTGAGACATCGTTGCGGTGGCGTGGATCAGGGGAGAAGCGACATCCTGCTCATTCTTAACCGACACACTGTCACAACCACCAGGACACAGAGGGCCATGCCTGTATATTAATCTCCCTTCCATTTTACCTCCCTTACCCTCTCGTTGCTCCTTACTTCTAGAGATATTTCACCTAATCCTGGCCCCCCTACCATGCAGATTTCATGTACACAGGCAACAGGCACTTGTATTGTACAAACCTGCCCCCATTTTTACTTCCAACTTCTTCATCATTCTGAAACCTGGACTCACTCATAGAGATGAGCTCATTGTTTGATTGGAATGTAAGTTTGAACCGAACACTGGCTGTTCAGATGTTTGTCCAAACGCCAAATGTTTAGGGCATTGGCAGAGACAAACATGCTGTCAATGTTTGCTAAGGAAGCAGTGGCTGCTTGCAGCTACTGCGTCCTTACCAACCACTGATGTCACCCAGCCCATTCATATACATGGCTGGAAATCCCCAGCCATGTAAGCAAATGGGCAGTGAATGGAGTGGGTTACATATCTGCCCAATTATGGCCACATGCCCATATTTGGACAAAGTTGTCAATGGTTGTGAAGATAGCCACTGTTTCTTACCAAACAGTAACCTAACCTCGCAAATTTACTTACATGGTCATGAATCCCTGGCCATATAGGGAAAGGAGCCTTATGTAATTTATTAAATATGGCTATATTTGGGCAATGATGTCGCCACTATCCTCACCCCTTCAGTGGATCTTGTTTTTTTTTTTCCCGTGATGAGGCAGCGGGCATCATGATCGATTGTCATTGATGATGGATTTCTTTTTTTATTTTGTTTTGTGAATGAGTAGGGGTATTATACTGTATACCCCATACACATTCACATAGTTGGGGGGGGTGGTATGTAGGGGCTCCAAGCCTGCAGACCCCCACAACCACCAGGCAATGGCTGTGGGGAAGAGACACTTGTCCTCATCAACATAGGGACAGAGTGCCTTGCCAGGGAGGTCCCCCTGGCAAGGCACCTTTCATGTTGAGGGCATGTGACCTGGTATGGTTCAGGAGGGAGGGATTGAATGCTGGTCCCACCCTTTCATTGCGAGCCAGGCTGCATACTTAGAGTAGAGGTCTGGTATGGATATTCAGGGTGACCTCACTCTTATTTTTTATTTTTTTTTTGCTTGGAGTTCCTCCTAAAATCCATGTCAGACCTGAAGAGCATGTAACATTCATTATCAGGTTGTTTAAAAAAAAAATAACAGCACGCACACCCCTCCATAGGTCCCTCAAAATACACAGAGGGGTTGGTATTTTAACTATTTTTAACTATTTTTAACTAACAATCTCCCCAATTATATATATACTAGACATTAAGCCCGTTAAATTAAAGGGTGCTAGAACATATGTGGTCAAACATTTGTAAAAACAGACTTGTTCCAGTACAAAAAAAAGTGGACAACCATGCAGTTGGGGACATGCGCAGAGCTGACTGAGCGGCTCTCGCTTATCTTGTTCTTTTTTTCTAACAACGCGAGAGCCACATGACGTAGCCAGAGCTGACCGAGCGGCTCTCGCGTAACATCGCTCATCTGCCGCCACTTGTAATGGCCGCTGCCGATTAGCAGTAAGTCCACGCGAGCGTGCCCCCGCACACCTGCAGCTTCATCAGTTTTGCCCAGGCCGCCCGAAGTCTCTGCGCTCCAAGTCCCAACGGCTGTCCGTGGGGCACATGCGCAGTAGTGCAATCCCACGGACACAGGGACTGGACGCAGAGACACTTGTACTTTATATGTATAGATGATGTTGTTAATTATTATGATTTTATTGCTAATGATGATGATTAATATTAGTAGCAGTAGAATTATATAAGCGTAGATTAGTAGAATTATACAGTATAAGTGTACAGTAATGTGATCGGCATCAGTAGGCTCTACCAGTGCTGTGTAGTACCACTTGTGTCCACCAGGAGCGCCAATCCTCGAACCGCTCAGCGCTCTCCGACCCCCCCTTGTATCGCAGGTAAGGCCCCCTCCTTCTCATCACCGAGACTACATCTCCCAGCACTCTCCGCTCCCGGCGTTTGACGTCTCCCTCATCCCGGGCGCGCGCTTACCCTCAAATCTCTTGCTGCAGTTGAGCCATCCACGCGCGCGAGGCGAGCAGGCTGCGCGCTCCGGTGAGAAAGCGGGGTAAAGCGCGGGCACGGCAGCGCAGTCACGGCTCGCAGAACCCGTAGTCTCTGCGCTCCAAGTCCCAGCGGCTGTCCGCGGGGAACATGCGCAGTAGCGCAATCCCACGGACACAGGGACTGGAGGCAGAGACACTTGTACTTTATATATATGATATGTATTTTTTTTATATACCCCCTTACAAGTTAGCCAGGAAAATCAGCATTTTTATATTGACAGACTCGGCTCCCATTGATTTCAGTGAGGTTTGGGTTCACGGTTGTTCAGCTCATCACTATTCTCTCATCCAGACCAAGCAGACGAAAAGGATGTGGGGAACTTTTCTTAAGTTCTTGCTTTGTATCCTTTTCCTTCTTTGAAGCTCATTGTATTCTTCTCTTTTCTCCATGTATCTCTGAGGATTGCTGTTATTTATCAGTCTCTGGGGCTGGTGTCACTCTTTCTTGATGACTTCTCTGCTTGGCTACTCTATTTTCTCTCCTCTGAAACACCCACTATATTCCTTGGTGACTTCCCTGTTAATGTTAACACCCAAATTAGCTTTCAACTACACAATGAAACCTCTACCTTTTGTCCAATGCAAAGGGCACATACTTTTATTTATGCTGATGGCAACACCCTTAACCTTGTATTCTCTCACCTCTACACTCCTTACAACCTTCCAAACACCCCTTTTCCTCTCTCTGAACACACCTTATCAGTTTATTATTCTTCATACCTCCTTTTTCTCCAACCAACAAACCATTACCTGCTGTAATTTTCATAATTTTAACTTTTTCGTATCTCTTCTCAAACAGACTACCTTTTTTTAACAAAATCCCACTTCTATTCTGCCCTCACCTTTCTACAACAGCTTGCTCTCTTCATCATAAGATTCATTGCCCCCCTCCCCCTCTCAAAAACCGAATTAGGCCCTGACCCCCAAAGATAAAACACCAGAAATCTCAAAAGACATAGTTGTGCTTTTGGGGCGACTGTGGCATAAAACTCCTTGTAAAACTTCATCCTATATAAATCTGTCCTTCAAAAAACTGTTTCTGCCTCCATACTGCTGAACAGACTTATTTCAGAATCATCACTCACCAATACCCACTTATCCAATCCTCACCAGCTTTTTTATACCTTTAACTCAATTCTACACCCACACTGTCTCCACTAACTCACTCACTACCCAGGAGATTGCCAAACAGTTAAAAAACAAGACTGATGTAATTTGTGATGAGACCTCCACTGTCCAGATATCGAACCCCGTCCAATATACTGTGTCTATCAACCCATTCAACGCTTTCCTCCTTTGATCCTTTTACTAGAGAGGAGGATGCTATAATTCTGTCTCACAACTACTTTGCTCATCATCCTGCTCTATTCTAAGCTCTTCTGTCACATCTTTAATCTCCTTCTTTCTACTGGCATCTTACCCCAATCTGTCCGACTGTCCCCTAATCTAACCATCTTTAGACGATCCCTGAAAACCCTTCTCTTTAAAGAAGCCTACCCAGCTACTAACTAATAACGCTGTTTCACTTGCTCCATCAGCTCATCCCCCACAGCTATTGCCTTTTGTATCAATTGACCCTCCCTTTTAGATTGTAAGCTCTAACGAGCAGGGCCCTCTGATTCCCTTTGTTCCAAATTGTAGTGTAACTGTAATGTCTGCCTTCATTTTGTTAAGCGCTGCGCACACTGTTGGCGCTATATAAATCCTGTATAATAATAATAATAATCTTCCCCACCACTCTAAAACATGAATTGGTCACCAACATACTTAAACATGAGAGCTTTAGACTCATCTCCTTGCTCCCATTTACTTCCAAACTTTGAAAATGCAAAGTTTACAACCGCCTGAGCCACAACCTCAATAACCTTCTTGACCCCTTTCTGTCTGACTTTCGACCACAAAAACCCCATGAGACTGCACTCCCAAAACTCCATAATTACTTAATAACTGCCAAAAGTAATGACCACTACTTCACACTCTTAGGTCTTACTGCTGCCTTTGATCCAGTTGACCATCCATTTCTCCTCAAAAAAACTCCACTTCCTCAATCTCTAAGACTGCTATTTCTTCAGTTTTCACCCTATCTGTGTATTTCAGCACACCTTTAGTGTCAATTAAAACTCAATCTGCTTCTTCCTCTTTGTGTAGGGGTCAGCAAAAGACCTTTCCTTGGGATCCTTCAACTCTCTATGCACCCGTGGTCAATAGATACCCTTCAAAGGTTTGACACACCATCTCTTTGCTGATGCCTAAATCTATATCCCCACTACTCAGCTCACTCCTGTCTCCTCAGTCCTCACTAACTTACTAATTGACATCTCTACCTGGATGTCACACTACTTTCTCAAACTCACTCTTTCCAAAACTGAGCTCATAATATTGCATAATATATTGTAGCGGAACTATCCCAGTTTATGTGCTTCAGTCAGTATACCACTTCCACCAGTCTGGACATAGGTATCAGATATTATAGTCGCGACATAGAAGACTAGCTGACAAATAGCTTGTATGAAAACTGGGACTGTTTATTGAACAAACTCAAACAGAATTTAAAGCACACAGGTCAGTTGAGCCTTATCACGTTATTGTATGCAATTGAAATTGTATACAAAAATTATACAGAAATATAATTACTATAACTAAACAACAACCAACATACATTATAAACATTAAGTTAATTAAACAACTAGCCACCTGGATGACTCAGTACCCACCCAGACTATTCGGCACCAAGCCCCTCACCCTGGATACAAAGTACAATACATATTATAACATTATCATAAGCATAAACATCCCATAATGGTCTGCTGCCAGACAGACAAAACAATAGGTGAGTTAATTAGCCCAATAAACACATAACAAACAGTGATCTCACCCCATCTCAGACTAATAGGCAAAAGACTATAGCAGGAGACCTACTTACAATAAACACATTTTGGCAGGGGACCCCAGTGGTTTGAGTGGGTTACATTAACATCTACAGTCATTGCTGTTTTGAGGCATAGAGGGCCCAAATATGGATATGGAACCTCCAGTTCCTAGAGTCTGTGTGTTTTGGGGAGACATAAAAGCAGGGCCCACAGTCAATGGGTAAGAGGCTTGCTCCTAGTCCTCTCCAAAAGTCTCTGTCCTCAGTGAGTCTGTCACATATATCTATCCCCCCCCCCGCAAAATCCCGCAAATACCTGTTTAGCCTGGTAGTGAAGCCTACCTAACCTAGCTTCCAGTGATGGTGTGGCAGTGATGCTGTACCGCTCCTAAATTCAGTGAAGAGTTGCCGCTCTCATGCAGGCTGTCCCTGCTTGCACTACAGTGGGATGAAAAAAAATAGCAGACAGCAGACTTGTGTCTTTTTTTCAACCTGACTAACTATTTGTAACTATGTAACCATGGCTATCCGCATTGTCACTGCTAATTGGAAAGCCTGTAGCTTGTCAATCGGCAGATGAAGGTAGCAGCACTCCAAAGTGGAAAAAGAAACTTCTTAAACAAATCCAGATAAAACTACAAAAAAGAAAAACACAGTTCCAGGGCAACCAGTAAAGGTGTTTCACATGTCAGTGCTTATTACATTGTCAATCAGCACCTGGCCACTCCCAGTTGTGCCCGCTAATTTCTGGATTGACAGCACTTCCTGTTGCTGAAACTCTCCCACTGCAAGCTATAGTGTCATTGTCTCTTCTTGGTGACCTGAACACTTGCTGTCAAAAGAATCCATTAAAGGGTCCTGTAGTCTTACAGCTGCGGTGTTATGACATCACAATGGAGGGGGGAACAAGACTGGTCAGTTGCTTTGAAAGCAGCTTGATTTTCTTGGTATCCTAAGGGTGGTCATGTGACAGCAGACTCAGAAAAATAAATTATGGTCTTAAAGGTTTTTTCTATTTTTTTAACTGCTGAATGTCTACAGAAAGAAGCATTGTTTTTTTTTTTTCCACGCTTCACCTTCATCTTGTATTAAACAGAAATGTATACAGAGAACTGGATGACTTATCCCAGTGACTCATCCATTACCAGAAGGCTCTGTTTTAGGTTTCAGTCAGACAGACCTCCAAACAGGCAGCATCTGTCATGTATTTCACATTTATTTGTAAACAAATATAAAACACCAGTTTAAGAGCCGGTTCACATACAGGCGACCCGACTTCCCGGGGCGACCTGTGAAGTCGCGGTGCACAGCTCGCACCGCGACCTCGGAGCGGCATGCACGGACTTCATATCATTGAAGTCAATGCAGGTCGCTCCAGGTCACCCCAAAGTAGTACAGGACCCTTTTTCTAAGTCGGAGCGACTTGTGTCGCTCCTATTAGAACGGGTCCTGGGCTACTCTATGGCAGGCGACCCACGGCGACTTGTCAGGCAACCAGGTCGCC
This sequence comes from Pelophylax lessonae, assembly GCF_965119305.1. Classification (NCBI taxonomy): domain Eukaryota; kingdom Metazoa; phylum Chordata; class Amphibia; order Anura; family Ranidae; genus Pelophylax; species Pelophylax lessonae. Next base: position 392,580,712 of record NC_138769.1, on the reverse strand, counting down.
TGACAAGTCGCCCCAGTGTGAACTGGGTCTAAAAATCTATATCTAAATCTATTTTTAATAAAAACTAAAAAAATTTACTTCAAACTAACTATTAAGCCCTCGTTCACACTGGTGCGACTTGTCATTCGCATTGACAGTTCCAAATTGCATTACAAGTCGCACCATACTGTTGGTAATGGAACCGTTCAAAAGTCGACTCCGACTTTGCAGTTCCCCATTGATTTGAAAAAAGGTTGATTCCTGTATGACTTTTTCCGATTTCAGGTGCGACTTTCATAGACAACTGTGTATGAAGTTGCACAGATGTCAGGCAAGTCACGCCTGAAATCACACTGACCTGCAGCTTTGAAAATTGTGCTACTTCAAGTGAAGTCGCACAATTTTAAAGTCTCATTCGTGTAAACCAGGGCTTAAAGGGACATTAAACATGTTGTTAGGCTTTAAGTCCTGGGGGCATCCAAGTACTGATAGGCCTACTTGCCTTAAGGGAAAGGCAGCTGCTGTTGGTGAAACCAAAAGAAAGTCTTGTTATTTCTGTAGGAAAGGGTGAAAATGATAAACCTTACAGTGAGAAACTAGAGTACTAGCTGGTGGCTAGCATTCTTTTGAATGATGGCGCTTTTCTCCAGAGAGCCGTCCTTTATAAGAACACATGCCGGCAGCTAATATTTTAGTCTATGGCTTTATACTTGCAGGCAAGGTGTCTGGGCTTAATTTTCTGTCCTTCCGTTTACAATGAGAGCTGAATGTGTTATTGAGTGGACAGGCTTTGAGATACACATACTATAATAAGGATATATGGGCTCATGCTGGTGCTGTGCAGGCTCGGGGATGGGGAGAGGAACTAAATACAATATAGAGCATTCGTGGCTGGTGCTGATGGGCTTAGGAAGGTCCACATACAATAAATAGGATGTAAGGGTTTGCTGCTGGTGCTGTGTAGGTTTAGAATATACAATATCCAGCTTAATGAGTATGACGAGGGATTAGTGGCTACAGTGTTTTAACTTCCATGTGGGAAGGCCCATAAATTGGGCTTTAGCCAGGAGTGGAGCTGACAGTCAGCACAAATATAGAAAAAGCAGTCTTTTTATTGCACAATGTGACCACAGATCAGAACACGAACAAATACTTTATGAATTCTATAAGGATTTAAAACATTATAGCGATACTTCTTTTAGGGAATTCTGCAAGACAAGCGAGATTCCAAAGCTTGGCTTTGTAATGACTGTGCCTTGGGGTAAAGAAATCAGTGCCACTTTACTGCCAATATTTAAAAAACAGAAGCAAATTTATTTTAGTAGCATCCACCCTAAATTAAAATATTCTTTACCTAAGCAGACTTTAGTTTCTGCAGCAATTTCATAGAAAACTTTCACAACTCAGAAGGCCTTCAGTGATAGGTAGGAGTACATGCACAGACATTAAAATGAAATGAATACATGTGTTTAACTGCTGTGAGTGAACTTTGGTTTGATTTTAGCTTCCTTGCAATTATCCAAATCCAGAGGGAACTGTGTCCCCTAAGGGGGAAAACAGCTACAGCTCAACAGGAAAGTTCACCATTTGGAGAAGATTTTCCACGCTTCTCAAATAACAGCTATTGGTTTCTAAATTTGAATTTGAAGGATTCACTGCAGATGATATCAATGAAGCTATTGTTTGCTGCTAAAGTTCATGTTGTGGAGGATAATAATAGCAAGACTAGGTTACACTGGCTGCAGGTTTCCTGCACAACAAATAAAGGCCTATCTTGTACCATGACTTTCCAACACATGCAAGACCGATAAAGCAATGCCTGTCCTGGTTGAAAAGCACATAAATGATCATCTGCTAGACTAATTGCTGAAGATGACTCTGCTCCCAGAAAACAGAGCTAATGAGCCTGGTAGTAAATGAGCAATGTAACACGGACCTGATTCATCACTAGGGTCAAACAAATGTTCCTTTTACGAGTATTTTAGAGACAGACTCATAATTTAACAATCACAAGCTACTGCTAGTGAGTAATGTTCAGGAAACACAATAAACAGCTCCAAATGATTCATAATAAACCACTGGGTTTCAATTTTAGCTTACTAAGTGTTATTTTTATTGAATTCAAACATTTGCTAAGTTTGCACTTTCGTATGTATAAAAGTGTTATATATTTATATATTTTCAGCACAGTCTGCAAAAAAAAAAAAAAATCACAATTGTTTAATATATATTACATATATTTAGTGCATTACCACACGTTATTGTGGGTTATTTCTTGTTTTATTGTGTGTTGTGTTAAGGAAGTCTATTCATTTTAAATTACCTACAAAACACGAAAAATTGGACCTAAATGTTTTTTTTCCAATGCAGTGCATCACAATGCAAAGATGGATTACATACAGTATGTGTGCTGTCAAGGTGTGTTGAGGTATCATTGAAAATGACCGTGCATTACCACAAAACATAGGTGTGAAGCCAATCTAAGGCAAGTTTTCCATCAGGAGTAAAGTAAAGCCCAACTCCAGCCAAAAATGTGGGCAGGGGATTTTTTTTTCATTTTGTTTTCGTTTCTTTTTTTTTTCCTTTTTAAGAGGCAAAGTTACAGCTTCTGTTGGGCTTTTTTTTTTCACTTGCTTTTTATTTACCTTTTTATAAAGTAAAAATATATGAAGTAAAACACTAGACACCAAGATAGTATAGAGAAATATAACTATGCCAGAAGTTTGATGACAGTAGGATTGTAACAATGTGGTGCAGTTTACTCCCATAAAGAAAATAATAAGACTCGGTTATCAAATATCCAGTTGGTACACTTGGGAGCAGGGAGTACCAGGTCAAAGATGATAAGTAACGTGTGTTAAGAAAATTCTGTAGAACTACATAAATCAAGGGGGGTTTGCAATATGTTCGCAAAAGATGACAAAGAGAGTCACTTTAACCATGAAACTGAAACCATTTAAGGCTTAAATTACTATTGTATGAATTACCCTCATGTCTTATCCCAATAGCACCTTCAGTGCCAGAATGTCACCAGAACAAAAAGTCCCTAAAAGAGACACATAAATCTATAAAAAGTAGCAAAGGTTCTAAACCCTGGACCACTACATCCGAAACGAAAAAAAAAAAAACATTACCTATGAAAAAACCCAAACTTACTCCCTATCAGTTTTGCAATTCCAACTTTGTAACCAAAATATTCGTTTTTCCTCCTACAAAAATTTTCTGTGTAGAAGTGTATCTTTGATAATTTCACTGCATAATTGTAGATTTTTTAATGCATGGTATTTTTATGTTTGTGTAACAACCTCTCTAGAAATTGATAATTAGTTAAAGAGGACCAGTGACAACTACATTTAATCAAACATCCATTTTCTTTTAAAAATTTTTATTACATTTCAAAGAATTTTAATATATTCAAATTGAGCACACAATAATCTTACTTTGCACAAAGCATAAAATAACAGATGTGCTACATAGAAAAATACAGGTAACATAAACGATTGTGCAAATTCAAAAAAGCCCTGTATAAGCCAATGCTGGCAGACTGATCTCAAGAGTAGAGCAAATCTAAAGGAAAGTAGGGAAGGGGGGTAAAATAATATACCAAGCTGAGTTATAGAAGCTGAGTTGGTTTGCCGATGATTATCTTTTGCTAGGACTGTCCAACACAGAGGGCAGCTCCTCATGCATTGGTAATATTGAAGTTAATTCTACAGGGAATGCAGAGGTAGCGAAAAAGGGCTAGGAAGTGGGATATAGAGTAGGGGTATGCTGGTTTAGGTAGTAGAAATAGTGAGGGTTAAAGTGCAAGAGCAGAGAAAGGAAGAGGAAAAAAAGGAGATAAAGCGAAAGTAAAGAAGAAGGGAGGGGGGAGGAAGAGAGAATTTTAGGAGGTCCAGCCAGGTTCATCCACTTCATGGAATTTAACCACTTTCCGCAAACTGAAGTACCTGTACGTCGGCTTAAAGAAGTGGTTGTATCGGGGTGATGCTTGCAGCTGCAGGCATCAACCCGGTACCATTTTTTTAGGCGGTCGGCTTTTTTATGATAACAACCAATGTGGCTTAGCAGCAGTTCACCTGTTATCCCAGCGACGCCCCCCCTCCCCCCCCCCCCCTCCGACCACCTTCCGCCACTCTGCCCGGGTCTCTGGTTAGAGTCCAGAGCGAAGCCGGATTCAGCTTCGATCGGGTCTTCGACCAAGTAACCCGGAAGTGACGTTACGACGTCACTTCCGGTTTACTCAGCTGCCAACGGCACCAATTGAAAAAAAAAAAATGACAGTATTCAAAAATGCTGATTTCGGTATTTTGAATACTTTGAAGTGCAGTGGAGGGGTCTGGGGTCTTCTACTGTGCAATGTCTTATGTTATATCTCTGGCTGGCAACCCCTTCCAGATTTGTTGAGAAAAAAAAAAAAAAAACACAAGAATTACTGATTAAGCATTTATTGGCAAACATTGTTACGCCTAATACACATGATGAGAAACTCAGACGAAAAATACAGCTTTTGAAGTGATCATCCGATAATCAGATCACTAGTAAACAGCTTTTGAGAGCCGTTAAAAACAGTTCATATGAAAACATTTGAAGGGACAAGCACAAACATTTTTCTCATACGATAACAGAACGAACAATTTTCATGTAATAAGTATAGTATTTGTACAAAAAAAAATCATGTGACCAAGACCACACATTCTCAAAAAGGAAATAATACATTGCACTACAATACAAAACATTACATCACTCCTAAAGTTGTATTCTGTCTTATGAGATTTTTCGTAACTTTAGTAACCTATTAATTTGAGCCTAGCATGCAAACAAAGAAAAAAATGGGTGATCATTTATCCGATATTCCTATTGTGTATCCTAGGCATAAACTGTTATAGCTTTTCTCTAGGAATGTTTTCTTTGTGTGCACAATAAACAGAAAATGTGGCACGTTGCTTATATCATTTAATACTAATTGCAAATACTATTAAATATTATCAAGCATGTATGTGGAAGCAACCAAGCATTATCAAGCTATTTCTGGAGGTGCGACCCTGTTCTGAATTCTAAGGACTGTTTGCTTTTCCATTGTGAAAGGAGAACTACCTTCAGCTCATACTTCTGATTACAGAAATTTAATAGCACTGAGTCAATTACAGCCAGTAGTGAAATTTACATGGAATGCTAATTTGTAGGTTCTGTTAGAGCAGCCTTTCTTTCTTAGCACGCAGGAACCCTTGAGATAAGCCCCGTACACACGTACCGATCGCCGGCCGAACGATCGGCCGTCTTTTGTCCGAGGGCTGTCGTGTCTGTTGAAAACTGCAAAAGACTGCACACGAATTTTGTCGGCCAACAACAGCCGACTGCAGAAGTGATGTTATGTGATGGTTAACTTTCCTTGTCTTTTTTCTTTTCTGAGCATGCCCAGTCTTGCAAATCTGCTGCCTGTCGGCCGAATTCTGTGCTGACTGGTGAACAATCGGCCGCTCTGGTGTCGGCATACAAAAATTTTAATGCTTGCACGACAGATTCTGTTCGGCCGAAAGTGCGCTGTCGGCTGTCGGAAGCATCATACTAACAAGCCGAAAATCGGCCGATCGGTCGTCGGCCGAATCTTTTCGGCCGACAATCTGCACGTGTGTATGGGCCTATATTCTTCATGTCTCTGGGAACTCCTACTAAAAATAATTATACCTGCAGGTCAGGATACCATAGCTTAGTATGATTAGTAAGTCGTAGATTTGATAATAAATAAAACAAAACATGACAGAGGATGTACCAGCCTAGCGTATTACCTTTGCAACAATTTATTGTTTAAAAATTTATAAAATTATACTCACAAATTAATGCAAATATCAAGCAAAATATAGTCCACCAACTGCTCCACCCAGCATGGTCTGCTGACAAGTGCCAATTATGAGAGTCAAAAGGAGCTGACGCGTTTCAAGGGGTGTTCCCTCTTCCTCAGAGCTGCTCTGAGGTAGAGGGGACACCTCTTGAAATGCATTCCACAATTATGGGTGTCCCTGACCTGTTGTGAGTGGCAGCAAAGTCAATGTGGATGCTGAACCAGTGGAGAAACACGATTACATCCAGAAGCACACATTTTTCTCAAGTGCAGGATAATTGGTTTTCTTTCTAGTCTATTTTACACCCATGTTGGATGATTTTTAACAGCACCCTGATCTTTAGAATAAAATTATTTTACTGCGGTAATCATGAAATTCAGCTGCTGCTGATAATGACCAGAAAAGGCGAGCAATGAAACAAGTACAGTCCCCACATTGGTGGTTAGTGAAAAAGGTCTCCCCTACATTGGTGGTCAGTGTACTGCCCACTTACATGGGTGGTCAAGGAAGGAGAGTTCTTTCATTGATAGTGACAAAGTGCCCTTTTCATTGACCGTCAGTACAAAAGTAACCTCAATTATTGGCAGTCCATGTATAAGTGACTGGTGGTCAGTGGTTGGTTAGATTTCTCCTTGCATTGGTGGGCAGTAGAGAAATACTTCCTAATATTGGTAGTCGGGGGTGAAGCATTTCCTTTAAATTTAAGACAACTTAATGGCAAGTAGTTTCTAAGAAATGCTTCATGGAAAGACTGGGAACCTTTGTCCTGGGGAGCAAATGTAACCAAGTGGCCATTTCATGGTGGAGACTGATTTCTGTAGCTTAAAGAAGTGTACAACGCAAAGTGTGTGAAGGTGCTGCAGTGATTGCTGGGCAGAAGTTCCTCAAGACATGATTTATTGTGACATGCCTTTTCACATGTTTTATCTTCATCCTTGGCATTCTGACACATGTATATGTGGTTTCACTCGCGCCTCTGGTATGTCTATTGTGTATTCTCGTATATTTCTGGGAAAGCTGCAAGTCAAAAAAACTCCAAAAGGTATTTTTTGTAATGATAAATATGTAACTGCGCTATCCCCCTAATATATATGGATACTGGGAATGACCCCTGTATCTATTGTGCTCCTTATTCCAAAGTAAAGTGCATATAGTGAATTTTCAAAGTGATGCATATACTGTACTGACTTAAACCCAATTGAGCATCTCTGGAGAGACCTAAAAATGGCTGTCCACCAACGTTTACCATCCAACCTGACAGAACTGGAGAGGATCTGCAAGGAGGAATGGCAGAGGATCCCCAAATCCAGGTGTGAAAGACTTGTTGCATCTTTCCCAAAAAGACTCCTGGCTGTATTAGATCAAAAGGGGGCTTCTACTAAATACTGAGCAAAGGGTCTGAATACTTAGGACCATGTGATATTTCAGTTTTTCTTTTTTAATAAATCTGCAACAATGTCAACAATTCTGTGTTTTTATGTCAGTATGGGGTGCTATGTGTACATTCATGAGGAAGAAGAATGAACTTAAATGATTTTAGCAAATGGCTGCAATATAACAAAGAGTGAAAAATTTAAGGGGGTCTGAATACTTTCCGTACCCACTGTATATTAGGGGGATAGCGCAGTTACATATTTATCATTCTGACACATGATATCTCACAGTTGCAAAGGGATCTGGTGCTGGAAGATTTCCCTGTACTCGATGCTGTGATCACAGCTCTAAATGGGAATAAGGTAGTTCTATATTGCCCACCACATTTTGCAGGCTCTTCAGAATCTTCACACAGGGCCACCAGCCCAGCAATTCTTGTTAGTTCCAGTATACACACAGCCCAGTGTTCCCCTGTATGGATTTGTCATTTTCTGCCTAGAACCCATTTTCCAGGATTAGTTCAGCATTAATGATTCCACTAGGATTCACAGTTCATACATGCCTGTATATAAATATAAATGTGCTGCATATGTTAGTTGAATTATTTTCCAACAACTACCCAACATCTAATGTCTATAAGTATGTTAACTTAAAGGAAATTTGCACTGAGAGAATATAGAGTCTGTAATTGCCAGCCTTTTTATAAAAATGCTAGCTGCTTGGCTGTAATGCAGATCCATTTGCTTCAGTACTCTCTGAGGCACTATCCAGGATTTCTAACTTTTCTCTGGTTTCCCAATATGGATGATGACTCCAGGCTAGTGACTCAAAAAGGACTAAAACCAGAGACAACCACAATGGCAGTTTTGTATTTCGCCCAGTACAGGTTTTCTTTAAGCCTATTTAACAGTCATTGAATCTTTCTTTCATGTTGAAATAAAAATTAATTATTGATGGAATGAATGTTTATCCATAACTGTTTCAGTACTACCATTAAACATTAACTTTGTCGAGTTCCACTTTTACTGGGAAAGTATTAAACTACATAAGGCCTAGAGGTAGACTTGGGGGAACCTGTGAGTCACTCACAGTCAAAGCTGCTGAAAGTACTCATGTGCTGTGCTGGTCTCTGTTGTCACCAACCTGCTGGTCACTGAGTTAATAAATGACTGGTGGGCCTGCAGCTGTTTTTTATTTGTCACAGTGTTAATACCAAATGAAAAACCACTTAAGGACCGGAAGGTTTTACCCCCTTCATGACCAGGGCATTTTTTGCAATACGGCACTGCGTTACTTTAAATGACAATTGCGCGGCCGTGCAATGCTGTACCCAAATAAAATCGATGTCTTTTTTTCCCCCACAAATAGAACTTTCTTTTGGTGGTATTTGATCACCTCTGCAATTTAATTTTTTGCGCTATAAACAAAAAAAAGTGTGATAATTCTGAAAAAAAAACCCAATATTTTTTACTTTCTGCTATAAAACATTCCTAATAAAAAAAAATTAAAAAATCTATTTTTTTCATAATTTTAGGCCAATATGTATTCTGCTACATATTTTTGGTAAAAAAAATCCCAATAAGTGTATATTGATTGGTTTGCTCAAAAAGTTGTCGCGTCTACAAACTAGGGGAAAGATTTATGTCATTTTTATTTATTTTTACTAGTAATGGCAGCGATCAGCGATTTGTAGCGGACAGATCGGACACCTAACTGACACTTTTGACACTTTTAGGGGGACCAGTGAAATTACTACAGTAATCAGTGCTAAAAATATGCACTGGTTCTGTACTAGTGACACTGGCAGGGAAGGGGTTAACACAAGGGGTTCTGTGTTCATCACTGACAGAACAACAGTCTACCGTGTTTGCACGGGGAGCAATCACGGGTGCCCGGCAGACATCACGGCCACTGGACCCTCTGATTTGCTCTCCATCTAGCCAATCGGCGTGTGTGCACAGATACACTAACTGCTACACGAAGACACGTACATGTACGTCGTTTTGCGTAGCAGAGCCGACCTGCCACTGTATAAGTATGGCCGCTGGTTAGCAAGTGGTTAAAGTAGAAAAGTATCCAAAAGTAGATGACTGACATACATGTCCTTACTGTGTCTCAGGGAGACACCAAATAACCCATTAAAATACATTTTATGGTGGCCCATAAACATATTTTGCAGAGATTGTCACACTCTACCTGGATCAAAGTGGTCATTGATATATTGACTAGAGAAAATATGACATACTGCATACCAGAGGAGGCTGTCCTACCAAGTTTAGCAAATTGTGGAATGACTATCTTGACACACCAGGCATTGCCCTGGTGGCCTTGATCCTAGATGGATTGCTCTCCCAAGAGTTAAAAAAAGAAAAAACAAATATGGGACCGCTCTTTTTCTTTGTGGGGGGTGGAAATTTTTTTGTAACACTTATCGCCTTCCTTATCTTTAAAGTTATACTCAGGCACTTCTGTGCTACACCATGGGAAGAGCTTCATGATGTATTTCCTAAGTTCAACAGGAATTGTCCCACCATCAACACCGCTATCTGTTAGGATTTAAATTGTTTTCCTCATATACTTTATATTTTTTGACCTATGTATTTTATGGAAATTACCTATGTATTATATGGAAATGTATTTGCGCTATTCTTTAGGTCAATCCCTACTGAGATAGATATATAGATATAAATATATACATATATATATATATATATATATATATGTATATACTATATTAGTATATACAGTGAAGAAAAAAGGTAATAGATCCCCTGCTGATTTTGTACGTTTGCCCACTGACAATGAAATGATCAGTCTTTGAGTTAAATGATAGGTTTATTTTAACAGCGAGAGACAGAATAACAACAAAAACATGCCAGAAAAACACATTTCAAAAAAGTTATACATTTATTTGCATTTTAATTAGTATGTAAGTAAGTATTTGATCCCCTATCAATCAGCAAGATTTCTGGCTCCCAGGTGTCTTTTATACAGGTAATGAGTTGATATTAGGAGCACTCTCTTGAAGGGAGTGCTCCTAATCTCAGCTTGTTACCTGCATAAAAGACACCTCCACAGAAGCAATCAATCAATCAGGTTCGATCTCTCCACTGTGGCCAAGACCAAAGAGCTGTCCTAAAATGTCGGGGACAAGATTGTAGACCTACACAAGGCTGGAATGGGCTACAAGACCATCGCCAAACAGCTTGGGGAGAGGGTGACAACAGTTGGTGTGTTTATTCGCAAATGGAAGAAAACACAAAATAACTGTCAATCTCCCTCGGTCTGGAGCTCCATGCAAGATCTCACTTTGTGGAGTTTCAATGATCATGAGAACGGTGAGGAATAAGCCCAGAACTACATGGAAGAATCTGGTCAATGATCTCAAGGCAGCTGGGACAATAGTCACCAAGAAAACAATTGATAACACACTACACTGTGAAAGACTAAAATCCTAAAGCACCCGCAAGGTCCCCCTGCTTAAGAAAGAACATGTACAGGCCCGTCTGAAGTTTGATAATGAACAACTGAATAATTCAGAAGAGAACTGGGTGAAAGTGTTGTGGTTTAGATGAGACCAAAATCGAGCTCATTGACATCGACTCAACTCGCCGTGTTTGGATGAGGAGGAATGCTGCCTATGACCCCAAGAACACCATCCCCACGAACACCATCCCCACCATAAAACATGGAGGTGGAAAAACTGGAAACATTATGCTTTGGGGTGTTTTTCTGCCAATTGGACAGGACAACTTCATTGCATCAAAGAGACGATGAACAGGGCCATGTACCGTCAAACCTTGGCTGAGAACCTTCTTCCCTCAGCCAAAGCATTGAAAATGGGTCATGGATGGGTCTTCCAGCATGACAATAACCCAAAACATACTGCCAAGTCAACAAAGAAGTGGCTCAAGAAGAAGAACATTAAGGTCCTGAAGGTTTGAGTTATCAAACGTCAGCCTCAAAACCTAAATGAATTGGAGAGGATCTGCAAAGAGGAGTGGGACAAAATCTCTCCTGAGATGTGTGCAAACCTGGTATGGGTCAGCTCTGGCTCCTGCTCTGATAGGACTACCAAATTAGAGAGATGCACCCCCAACCCACCTCAATACTTTTACTTCACAGAAAAAGCAATTGCTTTTTGGACTGATTTGCCAAACTGACAGGAAAGAGCAGAAATCACGTAAAAATTTATAATGACTGATAAATGTGTTAGCTGGACTCCAGCAAGCTGCCTGGGGGTTCATTTCCATGGACATTTTTTGTCTGTGAGGGCCAAGAAGTTGAATGAGTTCTGCAGTCACCTTCAGGGAAATGGGTTTCCCTTTTTTGAGCCCTTTTAGCTACATGTGGAGGTTTTTTGTCTGTCCACAATTATTTTGCTTCTCTAGGTATATAGGAATCAAACAGACTATATCTAGCTTGCTAAAGTCTTGAGATTGTTGTGAATCAGTAGTGGCAAATAAATTTGATAATGGAAACACTGATTACTTATACAGGTGTTCACAGAGGACGCCTCTTTCTTGGAAGATTTCCTCTCAACGCTTGTTCTGATTACAACTGTAAACATTTGGATCTCATATAATTTTATGTCTTGGGGACTATGGTCAGCAGGACAAATGGAGAGAGTGACTCGAAAAACAATGAAAATGTGATGTGACAGGGGTCCCAACCCTCCCCTTCTCTATCCAAAACTAAAACAAAGTTTTAACCATACATAGACTTTAAATAAGGTACTGTATATCTGAAGCAACTAACCAGATTACATATTACGTCCAATCTATTTGGAAAGTCTAAACCTGTCATTTTAAGCATACGTGTTTTGACTAAAATTCCCTGTATTATACCCAGAATGAGACATTTTTCAAAGGGTGTCTTTGCAGCAAAGTCACCACAGTCTCCCTAACACCATTCCAAGAGTCTAGTAGTGAAATGTGTCTGGTCTGCAGCACACCAAACCTTAATTGGACTTCTATTTTACTAAGCCAAAATAGCTATTATACTTTAATGGAAAGATTTTGACCACTGTTACTCACATTTCGGAAATTTAGAGTATTTACTGTAACACAGGCTATTCCTTCAACCGTTGTTTAAAAATTACCAATGCTGTAGTTGGAGTGCCCTTCTGCCAATGATCCTTTACTGTTATACCCCCTCACTTCTTAGATGATTTATGATACAGGTAATATCGTAAATTGAACAAAATTTTGTTTTTTTAGGTTATGTGGGTTGCCAATCCACAAAATTGAGACATATAACCATCCTGTCACTTTGCTGTACACATTGGCCATTAACAAGTAGAGGTGTCACCAAGAGGGGCAATGCAATAGGACATCTACCCAATATAAAACACACAGTCACTTGGCGTTTCATGCTTACCATTACCAAGAATATGTGTTGTTAAGAACAGCAGTTAATAAGGCATCTACCCATCCTAAAACACACTGTTACTTGGCATTACATGTGTAGGTTTTAGTTGTGCATTTGAGGAAACCACAGTTCCCTTTTCTCATTTTTGGGTATTTTAGGGCACTGTTTATTACCAGTCAGTGGTCTACCAGTATCTTAGACCTTGACCATAATGGTAAGCTTCATTTTCCAGACAAGCTGCTTGTCAGTGTACATCCTCCATATATATACCTATAAAATATTATTGTACAGAATTCTGAAGTGTGTATGAGACCAAGTGTAAACATTGCTGATTTATATATACTGTAGTAAATAACAATAATCTATAATAATCTATGTGTTTCCTGATACAATTTGTCTACAAAGATTTTGGTGACTCTTATAGACACAAACCAAATTGTATTTAACATCTGTTACTTGAGTGGCTACTTTGTTTTAAAAATCTCCTGTTACGATAAGATCATGTCCAGTTAGAATGAATCTGAAAATGCTGAGCTGATCATATATGGGATAAGATCTTATAACCCTTGCTACTTGTAACAATTTTTGAGGCCTCAAGTTCAAATCTGTAGGAGAATTCCAGTATGGCCACTTGCTCATAGGTATGCTAGTGTGCATAGCACCACTAATAGAAATGAGCATAGGCACATTGATAATAGAAATTCTCCTTGACGCATTGCTCATAGGAATGCGCATGCACGCGGGAGCACAGTTTCTGGCGCCAGATGAACTATTTAAGGAATGATCTTGCTCACCGTCAGTGCTGACTGGTCTTCAGCTTTCCCTGTGTCTTGAGTGTATCCTGTATCTGACTTCTGTTAACGAACCGGCTTATTACTGATCTGATCCTCGATTTTGCTTTTACCTCTGCACGTCTGTTCCTGGCTTTGGCTCCATTCCTAACCATCCTTCCGTTTATGCTTCTGTACCTCATTGCCCGTCTGCTACTGACCTTGGCTACCTCTGTGATCTTGCTCCTGCTTCCAACTTGGCTTCATACAGCTTCGGAGTGCCTGCTTTGAATGTCCTTCATAACCACTCCAGTCATCTCAGTGTGTTCCTGCCTAAAGCCTTCTGAAAACTTCAACAAGCCATGCTTCTAGAACCTGCAGTACGTGCGGAGTGCCCCTTTAACCTCAGCTGATCCAGCATGCATCACATCTGCTTCTGGCCTGATGTCCTGCCTGACTTTTCAAGCCTGCGTCTCCTGCTGCAAGTTGTGCTATCAACACCTGTCGGACTCTGCACTCGTGTTCCTCCTGTCCCTTGGCTACCTCAGTTCCGCCTTCAGTGGGGCCTGAACTGGAGATCCAAGACAGGCCAATCTCATCTATTCAGCCTCCTACCATGTACGTGACAAAATCAGAGCTGTTGATTCTAAGCCTATCTTCCTGAAGAAGAGCTATAAAAAATGCTTCCAGATTTCTGTCACAAATATTTATTATTGCTAGAACTGTAACACCAAAGGACTGAAATACAATCTGTCACGTGTGGATAGTGCTTTAAAGATTCGTAATCGTTTTTCATAATTCATTTTTTTTTACAAATTCCATTTAGCAGTAATTGGTCATTAAAGGGTCATCTAGCTAAATATAGATGCTACTTTACATATGTAGCATGAGTTACTAAATGTTTACAGGTTTTCCTTCCCTCCAAATTGGGACCAGACCCGCAGCTGCACCCAATCAATTCACCAATCCACAGGCAGCAACAGATAGACTTTGGATCCCTAAAGCCCCATACACACGTACTGATCGTCGGCCAAACGATCGGCCGTCTTTTGTCCAGGGCTGTGGTGTCTGTTGAAAACTGCAAAAGACTGCACACGAATTTTGTCGGCCAACAACAGCCGCCTGCAGAAGTGATGTCATGTGATGGTTAACTTTCCTTGTCTTTTTTCGTTTCTGAGCATGCCCAGTCTTGCAAATCTGCTGTCTGTCGGCCGAAATCTGTACTGACTGGCGAACAATCGGCCGTTCTGGTGTTGGCCAACAAAAATTTGAATGCCTGCCCGACAGATTCTCTTCGGCCGAAAATGCGCTGTCGGCTGTCGGAAGCATCATACTAACAAGCCTACAATCGGCCGATCGGTCGTCGGCCGAATATTTACGGCCGACAATCGGTACATGTGTACGGGCCTTTAGGCAAGTAGGAGAACATAAAAAAACCTCTTGGCTCTGGCCTCCTCTTGCAGCCAAGGGGACCGGGAAGCAAGGACTGGACACTTCACACTGGCATCCTCTCTAGGTAGAAGCCTGGGAGAAAATGACTGTTCAAGAAGGTTTCAAAATATTTCTTCTTAATCAGCATACATCACTGGCAATAACCCCTCAGTGATAGGACAAGTTAGAAAAAAATATTTGTAAACCAAGAAATTTTATATTTTCACACTACTAGAGAACATTCAACAGTAGCAGGCAGAAGCAATTTCCCTGGGCCTAGCTGCAAACACTGAACTTGGTTAGGGGCATTCCAGCTTAAGGCAGGGTCCCTACACTCTCCACTTACACAAGTGGACTTCGTCCTTAAAGTGTTACAAAAACCCAGAACCTGCATTCACTATATCTGGTCTCCCACAGTACACAGAACATGGAAATGCAATAGTTTTAGTAAATATAAACTGCTAGATACCTTTTCTCATCAGCAGAAAAAAAGCAGTCTTGTGACTGCTATCAGTGTCTGGTTAAAGCTTGTAGGAGGAGTTTTCATTCTACTCTTACTGTCCTATGAGAACCCCTGACCCTCTGTCTGGACAGTGCTGATTGGCCTTGTGCTGATCACATGCACCTTCCCAAGAAAAAAAACCTCTCTAGCAATACACACCAAAAAGGCAAAGTCTGTGGATGTGGTGTATCTGGACTTTGCAAAGGCCTTTGACACCGTTCCCCACAAACGCTTACTGTTCAAACTAAGGAATGTAGGTATGGGACCATAGGGTGAGTACCTGTATAGAGAACTGGCTCCAGGGGAGAGTGCAAAGGGTGGTGATTAATGGAGAGTACTGGGAAAGTGGGGTCCCCCAGGGTTCTGTCCTGGAGCCAATCCTGTTTAATTTATTCATAAATGATCTAGAGGAGGGGATATCGAGCAAAATCTCAGTATTTGCAGATGATACTAAACTAAGCATGCCAATATCTTCTATGCAGGATGTGGAAACCTTACAAGCGGACCTGAACAAAATAACGGGGTGGGCAACTACATGGCAGATGAGGCTTAATGTTGAAAAATGTAAAGTAATGCACTTGGGTGCCAGAAAGCAAGCTACTCACTAGTAGGGGAACCTCTGGGTGAATCTAAGATGGAAAAGGACCTGAGGGTACTGGTAGACAACAGGCTTGGCAGTGGCATGCAATGCCAAGCCGCTGCAAGCAAAGCCAAAAGAATACTGGGATGTATAAAAAAGGGAATTCACTCCAGAAATAAAGAGATTATTCTCCCACTCTACAAGACTTTGGTCCGGCCACATCTGGAGTATGCTGTCCAGTTCTGGGCACCGGTCCTCAGGAAGGATGTGCTGGAACTGGAAAGAGTCCAGAGAAGGGCAACAAAAATAATTAGGGGAATGGAGGACATCAGCTATGAGGAAAGACTACAAGCACTGAACTTATTCTCTCTGGAGAAGAGACGATTGAGGGGGGATATGATATCAATGTACAAATACTGTACTGGCGACCCTAGCATAAGGAACAAACTATTCAGAGAAAGGGAATACAATAAGACACGTGGCCACTCACTAAAACAAGAGGAAAGGCGGTTTAACCTTAAAGTACGTAGGGGGTTCTTCAATGTCAGAGCAGTAAGGATATGGAATTCTCTTCCGCAAACAGTCGTATCAGCAAGGAGTATCGATAGTTTCAAAAAACTATTAGATGGGCATCTTAAAGACCACAACATACAGGGGTATACAATGTACGGTTAACAGCAAACACACACACACATCATAGGTTGAACTGGATGGACTGATGTCTTTTTTCAACCTCACTAACTATGTAACGATGTAACCAAACTGAGCATGTGCAGCTTGTCCCCAAGGCTCTGTTCTATCAGAAGATGGATTTGGGGACAGAAGGGGAGGTTACAGAGAAGACAGGATCAAACAGATGTTTTACACAATGCAGAGGATTACCCCTTAGGTTCCACCGTGAGTATAACAAGCATGCTTTACTGCATATACAGATTTTAATGTTGTGGGTTTAGTAACACTTTAAAGGCCAAACCAAAAAAAACATATGCTCATTTCAGAGAGTTGGCTATCCTGTTTTACAAAAAGATATACCAAGGGTTAACTGAGAAAAAAGGATATATATCACTAAGCCCAAACATCCAAGTAGCGACAGGTACTCTGATGATAAATTCAACAATACACCCCACTATCAATAACATCTTTTTACTATTTAAACTAAACAGCACTACTAAGTCACATTACATTAAACAGCACAGATATTAGTCTTATTCGTGTTGACAGCTGCAAAACCTGCTAAAAAATAAAAACTACAAGGAAACAAGCAAAGTCTGAAGCCCCAACTGTCATAATAATGACACAAAAGGCATAAACCTATAGCAAGAACATCTCTATTTATATGTTATAGTCCATCTCTGTCTTTACAGGGGGAAAATATTCTAGTAAAAATGTATTGTCAAAAAAAAAAAAAATGCAGCTTTGACCATTCAGTGTGTTTAATTCGTAGTGCACTAAAAGTAAGAGCTTGTTTACACTTGTGGCAGCCCTTGCAGTGAATCACTTTTCAGCATAGGCGTGCGCAGCCTATTGCATTAGGGTGTGCACCCCAAAGCTCAAACACGCATGCGTGTATATATATATATATATATATCACACTTTGTACACATACACACACAATATATATATATATATATATATATATATATACACACTTGTCAAAAGTATTGGGACACCTGCCTTTACACACACATGAACTTTAATGGCATCCCAGTCTTAGTCCGTAGGGGTTCAATATTGAGTTGGCCCACCCTTTGCAATTATGCCAGCATCAATTCTTCTGGGAACGCTGTCCACAAGGTTTAGGAGTGTGTTTATGGGAACGTTTGACCATTCTTCCAGAAGCAAATTAGTGACGTCAGGCACAGATGTTGGACGAGAAGGTCTGGCTTGCAGTCTTTGCTCTAATTCATCCCAAAGGTTTTCTATCAGGTTGAGGTCAGGACTCTGTGCAGGCCAGTCAAGTTTCTCCACCTCAAACTCGCTCATCCATGTCTTTATGGACCTTGCTTTGTGCATTGGTCCACATCATTTGGTTGCGGGGGGATTATAGTGTGGGTTGTTTTTCAGGGGTTGGGCTTGGCCCCTTAGACTCTTAGGGAGTCAGCATACCAAGACATTTTGGACAATTTCATGCTCCCAAATTTGTGGGATGGCCCCTCCCTGTTCCAACGTGACTGCGCACCAGTGCACAAAGCAAGGTCCATAAAGACATGGACTTAGCATGGGTGGTGGAAAATGAACTTCAAGTGCAATCATTTACATTATAATAGTAACTAAAACATATAAAATTAAGTGTAAAAATCTAAAAAATAAAAATTCCAAAGTGCTCTACTGGTGTGAACCTTCCAACTAAAAAGTTTTTGCACTTAAGTTAAATTGTATGGCAAATATCTGTAGAGGGGTTCCACCATCACTGCTAAGTTTTGAAAAAGAAGTATGCCTTATTTTCCTTTTGATGTGTATTACAGGTGAAATTACATGTTAGGCACTGATATGGACTGATAGGCAGCACTAATAGGCACTTGTTCTCAGCACTGACTGGCACTGATGAGGCTGCACTGATGGGCACTGATTGGCAGCACTGAGAGGTGGCACTTATTGGCAGCACTGATGGGTACTGATAGGTGGCACTGATAGGCAGCACTTCTGGGCACTAATAGGCATCACTGATGGCTACTGATAGGCGGCTTTGGTGGACACTGATAGGTGGCACTGATAGGCACTGTTAGATGTCACTGATGGGCACTGATGAGGCGGCACTGGTGGGCACTGATAGGTGGCACTGATGAGGCGGCACTGATAGGCACTATTAGGTGACACTGATGGGCACTGATGAGGCGGCACTGGTGGGCACTGATAGGTGGCACTGATGAGGCAACACTGCTGGGCACTGATAGGCACAGATGAGGCGGCACTGCTGGGCATTGATAGGCACTATTAAGTGACACTGATGGGCACTGATGAGGCGGCACTGGTGGGCACTGATAGGTGGCACAACTGGGCACTGATAGGTGGCACTACTGGGCACCACTTATGGACACTAACAGGGGAGAGGGGGAGTTTCACATTCAGCAGACAGTGAGACTTGCAAGAAGCGCTCAGTCTGCCTGCAGAAAGAATAGGGAAATATGAATTCCTCTATATGCAGTTTCCCCATCCCCCTCCTATCCAGCACACACACTTGGGCAATGGGCACTCACCTTCTTCCCGCCGAGGCTCCGCCCCCTTCTTCCCGACGAGGCTCCGCCCCCTTCTTCCAGCTGAGGCTCCGCCTCTTCTTCCCATCGCGGCTCCGCCCCCGCTAGCAGCACGGACTGAAGGAGCTGCCACTGCAGCTGCCTTCACACTGCGATGCGGGATCTCAGAGCACGCCGGCTGACACCCCCCCCCGGGCTTGCCCCCCCCCATTGGTACCCCACTGTGTGTGTGACACTTTCATGTATGTAGCTGCTTTCAGGGAGAAAGACCAGCTGTCAATGTCAGGGGGCGGGATGAGCAGCTGTCAAACACCAGCCAATGATTGGGCTGCTTAAGAAAGGGGCGGAGCCACATAAACAAAGCGGCCTCCCAGACCCCATCCCATTGGCTGGTGTTTGATAGCTGTTCGGTCCTGCCCACCCCCGACATCACCCCTGAGTTTTGACAGCTCGTCTTTCCCCCTGCAAGCAGTAACATTACCTGACAGTGTCACACAGCCTCACTGTTTGCTGGAGCCAACAGCACAGCCGCCTCTCCACCGAGTATCTCACTACCCTCAGTGCCAAAGATGGAGATCTCGGTAGGCAGCCGGCCCTACACTAACAGACACAGGGTGATTAGGGTGTGCCCAGGCACACCCGGCACACCCTGTGCGCACGCCTATGCTTTTCAGAGGATGGTTTGGAGAGAATATGTAACCTCTTTACCACTGGTTGTACCCCAAAATGCCCACACAACTGTACCACAACCGTGTGCATTACACTTGGGTGCAGGCTGGTTGTGGTGCAGCCCCATTGTGTCCAATGGGTTGTGTTCAATGGCAGTATTACCACTGAATGTGACATGTCAGTAGCTATAACAGGGTTTTTTTTTTATGTACCAGGTTTATTTATACTTTAAGGCAAATTGTATCTCCAGTTATACCTAGAGTTTTTTTTTTTAGTTTGGGTACTGTGAGTAAGAGTTATATAAAATCCGAACCCTAAGTGGATAATAATTAGTTTGTTAAAGCACGAGTAATTTTCATGGCATTTTTTTCCATAAAATGCTCTTGTCACTTTTTTTTTCAACTTTTCTTGTATCTCAGTGTAATAAAACTCCCCCATCCTCTTTCAGCTATCTTCTGTCTACCTGTGCTCACTCGGCCATCATTTCTGTAAAGCGTTTCCTGAGTGGATCATACCTATGCAGTGTGTGTTGGCATGGCCACTTGTAGTCTCCACCAGGGACACATGTGACAGGGTGACAACACAGGAGCATTGGCAAAGAGTGGTCCTCCTATAACAGGAAGTGCCTGAACAAGGACCTTTATGAAATAATCACTTTGTTTTACTTTAATAAAAAAATGCAGATTTAAAAGGACTGTAAACAACTATTGAAATTACAATACTTTAAAATGTTAATGCTTACATGTGATTTTAATAATTGGGTTTTAATGTAGCTTAAGTTTGACTTGCCCAACTTTTTGCCCTAATGACCACAGCCCAGAGACCAGTTGTAACCCCTTTTCACTCTAGTCAAATAAAACAATGTTGTCTGGAATTCCACTTTAAACCTTAACAGTTACATTCATGAAGATTTAACTACAACACTGAAAGGCGGAATGCAGTTGTCTGGAATCTGCTCAATTTGGATATATAGTCCAAACTATAAGAGCAAATGGAACAACTCAGAATGATTAGGTGTCAGTAGAAATCACCCTATTAAGTGGCCTACAAGGTATAGTAGGAAAGGATTCATTATACTAGACTATTTGTAGAGATTATTCATGAAAATGTAAGAAAGAGGGAAGTGTGGCTTTGATTTATGGAAACAATTAGGATTTAACTTCCATTTTTCCAAGTTTTCATAAATAGTAGTGTTCTGATGGAAGAAGTGCTGCTCTGAGTTTAGCCTTTTTCCTGTTACATCTGACGTCATCACTGGTATCTATTTTCTCTTTTACCAATTGCCTACTGGTCACTTTCACCCCCTTCCTGACCAGGCCAATTTTCAGCTTTCAACGTTGTTGCACTTTAAATGACAATTGCATGGTCATGCAACACTGTACCCAAACAAAATTGTTATTATTTTTTTTAGACCAATAGAGCTTTCTTTTGGTGGTGTTTAATCACCACTGGGGTTTTTATTTTTGCTAAGAAGACGAAAAAAAGTCCACAAATTTAGAAATAAAAAGTTTAGTTTCTGTCATAAAATGTTTTAAATAAGTAATTTTTCTCCTTCACTGATGTTAACTGATAGGATGCATTGATAGGCTGCAATGATGGGCACTGATGAGGAGACACTGATGAGGCTGCACTGATATGCCACATTGATAAGCATCACTGATAGGCACCGAGAGGCATCACTGATGGGCACTGATTGGCAGCACTGGTGGGCACTGTTGGGGCTGCACTGATAATTAGAGTATATGTCCCCTGTGTGGATGTGCCGGTTATCAGCTCTCCTCTACTCTACTCAGATGCTGTCAGGGGGACGAGAGGATTGCCGATAACCTGCATATCCTGTGTACACTGTGATTGAACACAGCTGATCACATGGGAAAGAGCCAATGTGATTAGCTCTTTACTCCTTCCGACACAGCCATCACAGATCACTGCCAATGTGAGCCGCAGGAAGCGCGAGCACAGAAGGATGTCATATGACGGTCTCCCAGTAAAGTGCGACCGCACTGTAGCAGTCATTTGGCTATAGCGCAGTCATAAACAGATTAAAGATCAATACTTTTAGAAACTGGCAGCAATTTATATGGAAATACGTTGTATCTGTTGACTAGGAATATGCTAAGACTTGTTTCTGTCAGGTAGTCTTCCTGTGCGTGACTTTGCTTTGTTTCTTCCATTTCAGTCCCTAGTATATTTTGCAAGGAAAGATGATAGTATCTTCTTTCTTCCCTTACTGAGCTAACACTGATAACTTGGAAGTAGCTTTGAACGATGATGTACTGTCTGAAAGTGTAGCTGTAGACTTTGTTTTTAATGACGGGTACAAAATACTTGTTGTTCTCTACTGTAGGCTTGCAGACAGAAACAAGATGATTTAGTATGGCAGATAACCAAAGTCAGTGCCATCTGATAAATGCTGATATCGTGTATGCACAATGATAAGTTTTACAAATCAGTGAACTTAGTGCAGGTACATTTGATGGATTTGCAACTAAAGTAACAAACATTGTTTCAAAATTTCAAATGATTTATCTTTTTTTTTTTTTCAGGGATTAATCCTTATTTCAGTTATGTGACTATTGAATGAACATATAGAAGGCTGAGAATAGCGTTGTCTTTTTTTTTTTTGCTTTGAAGTGATTCTAAAGGTTCTTTATTTTTTTTAATGATAAACATGTTATACCTACCTGTTCTGTGCAATGGCTTTGCACAAACTAGCCCCAATCCTCTTCTTCTCGGGTCCCTTACCCCTGCGGGAGCTTCTGGTTTCTCCTTGACCAGTGCCCCCAATAGGAAGCAGCTTGATATGGGGGCACTGGTGCGTGCTTGCTTCAGAGCTCCACTCTGTGTATGCATTAGACACATAAAGCCGCTGCTCGGCCCAGTCCCCCCACTCTCTGCTCATTTGCTCACTGGCTGTGATTGACAGCAGTGGGAGCCAATGGATCCTGCTGCTGTGTCTCAGCCACTGAGGAGAGACCCAGGGCAGCCAAGGCTCCCATGCACATCCCTGATTTGAGAGGGGGGGGTTCAAGTGAGTATATGGGAGGGGCTATGGGGGGAGCAGCACACCGAAGGTTTTTTACCTTTGTGCATAGAATGCATGAAGGTAAAAAAACATTCAGCCTTTACAACCACTTTAATTCGATTTTGCAGGGAATCTGTTTACAAGAGGAAAACCTTAGGATGTAAACTGAAAATGTGTTTGCTGGAATCCAGATAAACTTTAACAATATTGTGTGTTCAATAATATTAAACGAGATGCCCAAATCCCAAATCACAGGTTAATAAATATATCACGATTTAGTGAGTTCAACCCAAATCCATCCTGTTTGCAGTTTGGCAATGTGCCAAACACACTCGCCAAATTTAGCCAGTTTACCCTCTCAGATCCCTGGCTGCTGTTTGTGAACATCTGGTTGGATATCCCAGGCAATATCATTTGGGAACCACCTTATTTTAAAGTGAGCTTCCAGGTTCTGATAAGCCCCTCTCACAAGCCCTACATACACTTGAGGACCAGCTGTGGGAATGAGGTTCCTTTCGCGCAAATTGCGACAAGGTGCCCTGCCTTACTGGGCCGCCCCCTTCTTTCCATGGGTACCTCTTCAATGTTAAAAGGCAAGTGGCTTGAGTAAAAGGCCCGTGCATGTGTTCAGGCCGAACATTTGCTTGTTCGGCCGCTCGCCGAACACCCGAAATTGCAGGGTGTTTGCTGGGTGTTCTCCCTGACGAACACAGTGAATTCTGTGCCCTGATTTGGCAAAGGTTTGCCCAATCAGGGCGCAGTGTATGCTGGTTGTTAGGGAGAAGGGCCGGGAAGCTGGCTGGAGCGTTCTTAACAACTGATAAGTCATCAGGGTCTGGTATGGATTTGGAGGGGAACCCCACACCATAATTTAAAAGAAAAACGGCTTGGAGCGAGCGCCCCCCTGCCTGAACCATATCAGGCCACATACGCTCAACATGAGGGGGTGGGTGCTTTGGGGCAGGGAGGGGTTTTTCTTCCCCAACCCAAAGCACCTTGTGCCTCTTCCCGACAACCCTTGACTGTAGTTGTTGGGGTCTGCAAGCAGGGGGAATCTGGAAGCCCCCTTTAACAAGATCCCGAGATCCCGCCCCCCCCAAGTGAATGAGTGTCGGGTACATAGTACCCCTACCCATTCCCCAAAAATGTGGCAAAAAGTGATAGACACAAGAGACAGTTTTTGACAAATCCTTAATTAAAAAATAATAAATAGTGTCCCTTGATGTAAATCCATTGTCAATCACGCCCCCTGCCGACCCAAAATTAAAATACAAAAAATCAAAATGTTCCTACGAGGCCTCCTGCTGAATGCCTCTTCTCTGCTTTGACATTTCTTATATAGGTAAGGGGTGGCCCACCTAGCTAAGTCACCCAGTGGCCCCACCCCTATGTGACACCACATGCCCAGCATGCACCAATCCGTGATGTCAGAAGGGGGCAGTGCCACCAGGTGACGTAGCCAGGTGGCCTCTTCCCTTGCCTATATAAGAAATGTCAAAGCGCAGAACAGGCATTCGGTGGGTGGCCTCCCAGGAGGCGGGAGCGTTTTTGATTTTTGGGGGATTTTTCAGGTCGGCGAGCAGTGTGATTGACGATGGATTTACATTGAGGGAAACTATTTTTTTATTTTTTTTAATAAAGGATTTGTCAAAAACTGTCTCTTGTGCTTATTACTTTTTGCCACTTTTTTGGTGAATGGGTAGGGATACTATGTACCCGATACCCATTCACATTGGGGGTGCCGGGATCTGGGGGCCCCCTTGTTAAAGGGGGCTTCCAGATTCTGATAAGCCCCCCACCTACAGACCCCGACAACCACAGCCCAGGGTTGTTGGAAAGAGGCCCTTGTCCCCATCAAGATGGGGACAAGGTTCTTTGAGCTAGGGCAGAACCAAAGCACCCCCCCATGTTGTGGGCATGTGGCCCCATGGTTCAGGAGGGGGCGCTCACTCGTTCCACCTCCCTTTCCAGACCTGCCAGGCTGCATTCCCGGATAAGGATCTGGTATGAATTTTTGCGGGGACTCGCATGCGTTTTTTTTTTCTTCAAATCCATACCAGTCCTGAAAAGTCTGGTATGGACTGGGGGGACCCAAAGCCGTTTTTTTCTTTATTTTTTTCAACAGCCGGGTGCTGGCAATTGCAACCATGAATCATTAAATGTGATTTGACTCGGTTTGTTTTTCTTTAGAAATTTCATTTTTGCTGCAGCATGTTTTATGCATGCTACAGATGTGCCACTTTACAGGCACATTAAGGGGACCCCCAGGCACTACATTTAAAGGAATTTTTCATTTTTATTGTTGCACTTTAAGCATAATTAAAATCACTGCTCCTGCAAAAACGATCGTTTTTAATTATTATTTATTTATTTTTTTATTGAGGCAGTGCCCAGACCCCCATTCCCCTTTTATGGCCATAAAATGCATAGAAGCCATCAAAATGGGCACTTCTGGTTCATCTCCCATAGTCTTCAATGGATTTCGCAGTTCTGCTGTGAACCCAACAGGGGGGTGTTATGCCCATCTTTAGTGTCTTAGTATGGTTCAGGAAGGAGGCCCACATGCTCTCTGCTGCATGCCTAGATATGGGTCTGGTTTGAATTTTAAAGGAAACCCCACGCCAGTTTTTTTTTTTCCCTTTTGAAGAACTATACCACACTGATCTGTAACTTCACTTCACAGCATTAGAACTGACTGCTGATCCCTTTCAAAGCCGTAGACATTGCCTACTTCTACATGTATGATGTGTTTCTGATCATTCTTCTCAGTGAGAGGGAAGTGTATATACATCTAAGGAGAGTTTATAAAATACAGTACCACGGAGGACATCATATCTTGATCCCTATTGATTTATGTCACCATCTCTCCCTCTCACTTTCTAGAATCTATAAATCACTGCTGCATGGGGGCTAAAAAGTAATTTCAAGAAATAAAGGTTCCGATGACATGTACAAAGTCTTTAACAGCTTGACAAGTATAGAAAACGGTTTTCCCAGCAGCAAATGGAAAATCATTTTTTCCTTCTGTCCTCGCCGTAGCGGTAAAGCACATGTGTCTGTGGGAAAAGCTTCCACGTTTAGAGGCTTGTGTTTGCTGTGTGATCCTGGTTCAATGTCCTTACATGTCTTTTGATCATATAATAACTAAATACGTATGGTAACATAAATTGTGGCTGAAACATAAGCTCTGAGTGTATACTCTACTGTGTTCCACCTTCTGATTATAAAGGTCCATAAGGAAACTATTACTTTGAAACATTACATATGGTGCCACCTGCCTTACACTGCATCAGTGTCATTATTTCAAGTCAAACGTTTTAGAACAGTACATTGAAATGATCCCTATGTATAAGTAAATGCATTTTTCACTCTTCAGAAAGTGCAACCTATAATGGCCTGTCAGGATTTCTTCAAAGAATGTAAATTCCTTTAGGAGGTATCAGCAGTTACTGTCAGAACATAACTGCGAACCGCAGACGCCCAGGGCTACCGTCTGCTTTTCATTTTGGTTGAAGAAGATTTTTTTTTTCCTTCCTCAGGATTTTCAGTTCACTTGTGCCGGACAAATCAAGCAGCATTTTGTGTGTGTAACAGCTGAATGTTTGCTTTGGCTTCCAGCGCTGTTATAACAAAAGAAACAGGGGCACAGTCAGTCTGAAATAACTTGCTGTTCTGCGACCGCTGTAAAAGGTGAATTACCCTTTGTTATGCTGCTCTGATGTTTTCTTTTTTTTGGGTTAATGCTCAACACCTGTTTATTTGTATAGATGAGAAAATATGTTGTAGGGCATAGAAAGCAGTAAATGTCAAGAAACATTATTGATGGTTAAACAACAACCTTTAACCACTTTAACTCCACACCTATGGATAAGAGCAATTTTTACATTTCTGGTATTCAGCATTAACTTTGTCATTATTTAGGTATTTAAGATGACAAAGTAATGCATTTACTGTACAGGACACCGGAAATGTGTCCTGGATGGCAGGTACATTCCCCGGGTATTTGAGTTGTGGTCAATTTGACAGTTACAGAGCTTTTGCTTTGTGAAATGGTGCGCAGTCATGCAGGAACAAGGAAGGGGACATCCCCAAAATGTTCCCACAACGACGCCTTAAGAGTTCCCTTCACTGGAACTAAGGGGCCAAGCCCAACCCCTGAAAAACAACCCTATACCATATACCCTCTACACCAAATGATTTGGACCAGTGCACAAAGCAAGGTCCATAAAGATATGGACGAGTGAGTTTAGGGTGGAGGAACTTGACCGGCCTGCACAGAGTCATGACCTCAACCTGATAGAACATCTGTGGGATGAATTAGCACACAGATTGTGAGCCAGGCCTTCTTATCCAACATCCGTGCCTGACCTCACAATTGTGCTTCTGGAAGAATGGTCAAACATTCCCAAAGACACACTCCTAAACCTTGTGGACAGTCTTCCCAGAACAGTTGAAGCTGTTATAGCTGCAAAGGGTGGGACAACTCAATATTGGACGGACTAAGACTAGGATGGCATTAAAGATCATGAGCGTGTAAAGGCAGGCGTTCCAATACTTTTGACAATATAGTGTGTGTGTGTGTGTATATGTATATATATATATATATATATATATATATATATATACAGTGGGTACGGAAAGTATTCAGACCCCCTTAAATTTTTCACTCTTTGTTATATTGCAGCCATTTGCTAAAATCATTTAAGTTCATTCTTCTTCCTCATGAATGTACACATAGCACCCCATACTGACAGAAAAACACAGAATTGTTGACATTGTTGCAGATTTATTAAAAAAGAAAAACTGAAATATCACATGGTCCTAAGTATTCAGACCCTTTGCTCAGTATTTAGTAGAAGCCCCCTTTTGATCTAATACAGCCAGGAGTCTTTTTGGGAAAGATGCAACAAGTCTTTCACACCTGGATTTGGGGATCCTCTGCCATTCCTCCTTGCAGATCCTCTCCAGTTCTGTCAGGTTGGATGGTAAACGTTGGTGGACAGCCATTTTTAGGTCTCTCCAGAGATGCTCAATTGGGTTTAAGTCAGGGCTCTGGCTGGGCCATTCAAGAACAGTCATGGAGTTGTTGTGAAGTCACTCCTTTGTTATTTTAGCTGTGTGCTTAGGGTCATTGTCTTGTTGGAAGGTAAACCTTCGGCCCAGTCTGAGGTCCAGAGCACTCTGGAGAAGTTTTTTGTCCAGGATATCCCTGTACTTGGCCGCATTCATCTTTCCCTTGATTGAAACCAGTCGTCCTGTCCCTGCAGCTGAAAAACACCCCACAGCATGATGCTGCCACCAACATGCTTCACTGTTGGGACTGTATTGGACAGGTGACGAGCAGTGCCTGGTTTTCTCCACACATACCGCTTAGAATTAAGGCCAAAAAGTTCTATTTTGGTCTCATCAGACCAGAGAATCTTATTTCTCACCATCTTGGAGTCCTTCAGGTGTTTTTTAGCAAACTCCATGCAGGCTTTCATGTGTCTTACACTGAGGAGAGGCTTCCGTCGGGCCACTCTGCCATAAAGCCCCGACTGGTGGAGGGCTGCAGTGATGGTTGACTTTCTACAACTTTCTCCCATCTCCTGACTGCATCTCTGGAGCTCAGCCACAGTGATCTTTGGGTTCTTCTTTACCTCTCTCACCAAGGCTCTTCTCCCCCGATAGCTCAGTTTGGCCGGACGGCCAGCTCTAGGAAGGGTTCTGGTCGTCCCAAACTTCTTCCATTTGAGGATTATGGAGGCTACTGTGCTCTTAGGAACCTTAAGTGCAGCAGAAATCTTTTTGTAACCTTGGCCAGATCTGTGCCTTGCCACAATTCTGTCTCTGAGCTCTTCAGGCAGTTCCTTTGACCTCATGATTCTCATTTGCTCTGACATGCATTGTGATCTGGAAGGTCTTATATAGACAGGTGTGTGGCTTTCCTAATCAAGTCCAATCAGTATAATCAAACACAGCTGGACTCAAATGAAGGTGTAGAACCATCTCAAGGATGATCAGAAGAAATGGAAAGCACCTGAGTTAAATATATGAGTGTCACAGCAAAGGGTCTGAATACTTAGGACCATGTGATATTTCAGTTTTTCTTTTTTAATAAATCTGCAACAATGTCAACAATTCTGTGTTTTTCTGTCAGTATGGGGTGCTATGTGTACATTCATGAGGAAGAAGAATGAACCTAAATGATTTTAGCAAATGGCTGCAATATAACAAAGAGTGAAAAATTTAAGGGGGTCTGAATACTTTCCGTACCCACTGTATATACACACACACAGTATCCTCTTCTTCCTCTTCCGCCTCAGTTTCCTCTTCCTGTGCCCGGGATATATGAACAGGGATGGCGTCCATGGTGATGCTGGGTCCGAATTCTCGGCATTCCTCTGAGCGGTGGGGTAAGTCCTTGGGGGTCCCTGTTATCGCTCTCTCTGCTGATAGGTACCCTGAGCCTTGGGGGGACCCTTTAGTGGTGCCAAAAGATTGTTTTTGTACTGCAAGGAGCCTCAGGGTCACATCTCCCCCTCTGACCCCCTCATGGAGGTGGCAGGTCCCTGCGAACCCCAGCTCCCCATAGTTGCACTGACAGTGATTCTGCAGTCCTTAGTCTCCCGGGTGGAAGGGGTGTGTGGGCAAAGGCCCAGGAGGAAGCGTCCCCCACCTTTCCCTACTCAGTCTGTCTCATCTGATTCTGAGCCTGATGCTGCCATGGACGTGGCCCGTCCAGGGGGGCTTAATATCACACCCCCTGATCCATCCGATGGTGAGGAAAATTCCTCCATTGTCGCAGGAGCGAATTAAAAAGCACTTATCACTGCAGTGCGTCAGACTTTGAAAATGGAGGATGCAGCAGATGTAGCCACGGATGTAGCTGTGTCGTGTGGTATGCATAAGTCACCTTGCACTCCAAAGTTGTTTCCTTATGTGCCTTTTGACACGTTTTCCTGTAAGGGATGGGGACAACCAAAATTACCCTTTGTGGTTCCCAAACTGTTTGGTGTTCGTTACCCTTTTGAGGAGTCCCTTTTGAAAAATTAGACTAGTCCACCAATGGTGGACCCTCCTGTTTCCAGGTTGAACAAAGTTACCATGATCCCAGTAGAGGAATTCCCATCCTTTAAGGACCGGGCTGACAGGAAAGCGGAGGCTGTGGCACACAGCATGTTTACTATGGCTGGTTCGACATTGCGGCCAGTCTTTGCCTCAGCCCTGGTGTCTCAGACTCTAACTGAATGGGCCAAGCTTTTGCGCCAGGGCCCGGGGGGGTGAGCAGGTCCCCACTGCTTATGTTGATTTAGCGGACCAGTTGGTCCATGGGCTGCAGTTTATTTGTGATGCAGCTTTGGATACAGTTCCTGTGCTGTCCAAAATTTCTGTTTCAGCGGTGGTGATTAGGCGTGTGCTGTGGCTTAAGAATTGGACCACAGACCAAGCCTCTAAGCAAACTCTCATTGATCTGCCCTTTTAAGGTCTGGTAAGCCAAGAGCTAGCTTCTCCGGACCCGCAGACAAGACCCCTTTAGCATGAAGGTCTGCCCTCAGCCCAATATTGGGGTGGGGGAACATCTTTGCTGGTTTCTGGCCTCGTGGACCTCCTTCATGAGTGTCAAGGGGATCCAGGAAATTATTATTTTGGGGGTACCCAGAAAGGGGGACAAAGCTTGTCTTTTTCAGATTTTTTAGGTCCTTAGTCTCCTTGTGTGGATTTATTCCTGCAAAGGTTCAGGTGATGTCCGAACTACCTAAGGTCCCCCCTATCCCTGTCCAGGGAATTGATTTACCTAGGTCTCATTCTAATTCTAACCAGGGTGGTCCTTCCTCTGGATGAACTTCAGGAACCACAGGCCATGTCACACAGTTCTCTCTCTCTCATTTTGCATACAGGTTTTGAGTCTGGTGGTATCCACCTATAAGATAGTTCTGTTTGCACAGTCCTACATGCAGCTCCTTAAGCAGGTTCGGCTCCACAGGAGGATACCGAGGTTAGTGGCAAGATCAAGGGTTCCTCTAGCAGACGCCGCAGGCGTCCAAGGGCCACAGTAAAGTCAGTATCATTGTTGGCTCAGGCTTCATCTGCAATTCCTGCGAATAATCAAGGGCGAGGATATTCCAATCTGTCTGGTGGCAATAAACATCCTTTGGGGGCTTCCTCTCAGAGAAGACCAATTTTCCCAAGGGCTGATCTACCATCCTGCTTTACAGTCGCTGGATTTAATGGCTTAACTATTGAAAGCCAGGTACTGAGAGATAGAGGTCTGTCTGGATCAGTGATCCCTACTATGGTGAAGGCGAGGAAGTCATCTTCCAGCAAGATATACCATTGTGAGTTGAAAGCGTACATTTCTTGGTATGAGTCGATTGGCGCTCATCCTCAATCCTTTTCTGTGGCTCGGATTTTTACCTTTCTTCAACAGAGCATTGATCAGAGGTTGGCCTTGAGTACCATCAAGGGCCAGGTGTCTGTCCTGGCAATCTTCTTTTTAGTGACCGCTAGCCACGCACTCTTTAGTTCGTACCTTCATTCAGGGGGTTCGACATGTGGCTCCACCTGTACGATCTCTTTTGCCGCCATGGAATTTAAATTTAGTACTTTCCGTTCCCAGAAACCTCCATTTGAGAATATTCGGGAGATTCCCTTGCCTACGTTATCCCACAAGGTGAAATTCTTGGTGGCTATTACCTCGGCCCGCAGGGTATCAGAATTGGCAGCATTATCCTGTCGCAGTCCCTATTTAGTGGTTCATAGGGATAAAGTAGTTCTTTGTCCCTGTCCATCTTTCCTGCCCAAAGTTGTCTCCAACTTCCATTTGAATGAGGACATTGTGCGGCCTTCCTTGTGTCATAAGCCAGCTCATACTAAGGAATTTGCTTTGGATGTGGTTCGTGCGATTCAGGTGTATTTGGCAGCTACTGAGTCCTTTCGGAGGTTAGACTCACTTTTTGTGGTTACGGACGGACCATGAAACCAATAGCATTTTCCTGCAATGGAGCTCAACTAAAATAAGACCATAGTCACCTCAATGGCTGCTCTGTATACATACTGTATGTCCTTGAACATGACTGGATGAAAAAAAAAAAAGATTAACACCGGTCACATCCAATTGCTGATATGCAAGTAGTGTATAAGGCAAATGTGACACATTTCCACACAAAGCAGTGAATATTTGTCTTAGAATGCCAAATTTCACTGGGGTAGGAATGCAGTTCAATTATTGTACACATTTGCCCTAAAGTTTCAAGAATTTTTATCAATGAGGCAAAGCAAGTATGCAGTACAGCATCTAAGATCGGAAGCTTACCATGTATGAACACCTTACTAGAGCTATCACAGGGTGATTTTCAGGCCAATTGCTATGCAGTGCTGGAACTATTTGCAGTTAAAGAGACCTTGTCGCCAGACCATTCATTTTACAGTGTTCCTAAAAGATTATATGTCCATTTAACATATTTTATACATGTTATTTACCTGTAAAAAGCCTTCCTTGTGTAGAGCTTCAAAGCCCCAAGACTGCTACTAGGCATCATCATTTTGAATGTAGAGAAGCTTGTAGAAGTCAATAAAAGCATGCATGGAAAGGAAAATGCTGCAAGTAAGAATTTATAATACTTGATTTTTCTGTGCTTTATCCTTTTACCTGCAGATTTCTATGCTGGTGATAGTCTCTTTAATCACATTTGCATAGTTAATAAAATTACATTTAGGAGAAAGGCTAACAGTACTGTAATTATACACTACAGTCCATCTTAAATTTGCCTTTATAGATTTAAAGTTTCTATTTTAATAGTTGTAGTATAATTATCAGCAGTAGCATGTATCAATGACCTGGAAGGTGGCATCTTACCACAATCCATGTCATTCATTCATGCATTGCATAATAAGTTCAAAATACCATCGCTCTAAATTGTCCCTTTTTTTAACAACTGTCCTTCTTTTGGGAAAACAAATCCCCCCATCCTACTTCTTCCTCAGTTGCACCCCTCCCCTTTATGGTATGATGTACAGACCTCTAAAGAAATGTATAACCCCCCCATCCTACTTCTGCCTCAGTTGCACCCCTCCCCTTTATGGTATGATGTATAGACCTCTAAAGAAATGTATAATCCCCCCATCCTACTTCTGCCTCAGTTGCACCCCTCCCCTTTATGGTATGATGTATAGACAAAAAACATGAAATTGCTGCGCATTAAGGTAAAAAACTGTAAAAACAGCAAATATACAGTAGTGGGTACAGCAGCCACACTAATCTGAAATGTAGCAGATTAAAAGAAATAAAAGACAAAACTGTGGCGCTAAGACCCTTAATGAATGACAGTCCCACTTGAGGATGTGTAAATTTAATTTATTGCTTTTTACACATCCTCAAGTGGGACTGTCATTCATTAAGGGTCTTAGCGCCACAGTTTTGTCTTTTATGATGTATAGACCTCTAAAGAAATGTATAATCCCCCATCCTACTTCTGCCTCAATTGCACCCCTCCCTTTTCTGGTATGATGTATAGACCTCTAAAGAAATATATAATCCCCCTCATCCTACTTCTGCCTCAGTTGCACCCCTCCTCTTTATGGTACGATGTATAGACCTGTATAGAATGTACAGTTTACACAATATTCCCACTAAATCTTCGGTAAAAATGTTCGATTCTTGGGCAAAAACATGGATAAATAGACCCCAAGTCTATTATCCAACCTTTCTTTTTTTTTTTTTTTAAGTCAATTAAGGAAAAGTGGTGAAAAAAGCATTTGTAGGCTTAACCAATAATGATTTTTTATTTTAGATCTTCTAGAAATAAAATTGGTGTTTTTCAACTCAACCCTACTCTGGACATTTATATTATTCTCCCTGGGTTAAATCTAAATATGTTATCCTTATTGCAGTACTTTGTGCTAATTGGTGTCTCCCTTTCCTATCTCAGAAAGTTGGGAGGTATGAAATTACATTAGCTGGGGTGGTTTTTTAGAGATATACATAGAAAATTAGTGTTGCCATCATCCCTGAATATATTCAAAAGGAAGGTTTGGTTCCTCAAGCCAAAGAAAAGAAAAGGTGGGATTTTGTAGGCAAAGGTGAATTAAGTCAGTTTTATTAAAAGATATAAACATACATATAGTAAGGTGCAGAAAAAGCAAAAACAAAATAACTAAGTAATTCATGTGACAGGTTTACAAGTTATTATGAACCATTTTACTTATTAAGATTGAAGTGGTGATTCCCGGTTGTAGAACTGGGGTTCCGACGCGTTTCGGCACTAATAGCCTTTATCAAGGAACAAATACCACCATATGCTATAAAGTGAAAGGTGAAAAAAATACAGAGAATTAGTGACTTATTGTGATAGGTCATATCAACAAAAGCAAAAAAACAGTACAACATGGTTTTTTTTGGTTTGTGTACCTAGATTCCAGGACTTAGTTATGCCCCCGAAGCAGCGGGAGGGTTCTCAGGTCCAAAAGCCCCCCAGGCTTGTGACTGGATCCTGGGCTTAGTGGGTCTGCAAAAAGTAAATTTATTTAGCACAGGTAGGTGTTGCCTAATCCTGTAGAAAAGGGGGGGGAGGGTTTTTAATTACCTCAGGTTGTGCCAAAATCTCTTGGGGATGGATGAAGGCCTGTGGTATATGGAAAACCACACTTAGATGTGATGCCATATAACACCTGGTTGCCCTAGGAGGATGGACATAATTTTTATATATACGTAGGAAGTGAGGTGTTGGTAATAAATATGAAGTTGGTGTGCAGACAAAAGACTCACGTTTGAGACTAAAAAAGACTTATCATTCTCCAAAAAGTCCCTGGGAGAGGCACCTGTAGCCCTGTATTTGAGAGAAAGGGGGTTTTTTGTTTTACTTATAATTTAATGGCAAAATAAAATAAATATTCCTCTCATAAATAATACTGAGGAGAAATAAACAAGCCATTGCTTACTTGGAGTTTTAATGATCCCCAGAAAAAAATCCTTAATTCAGGGGGTCACAGCAAAGCCCTTCTTCCTATGGGTGC
Organism: Pelophylax lessonae; assembly: GCF_965119305.1. Taxonomy (NCBI): domain Eukaryota; kingdom Metazoa; phylum Chordata; class Amphibia; order Anura; family Ranidae; genus Pelophylax; species Pelophylax lessonae. Next base: position 392,545,981 of record NC_138769.1, on the reverse strand, counting down.
AGGGTCCATAAAATGTGTCTGCTGAGAAAGGGAAAGTACATCATTTTAAAAAAAGGTGGTGTAGATGTAAGTACAAGTTTGGCCAGCAGGTGGCGCTGAGCCGAAACTTACTTTGGTTGCAGGCTGGTTCCCTGGGATAGAGGAGGTTGAAGCGTTTGCTTGCAGACCGGCGGCTCCTGGATCGTCACTCCTCGCTGGAAGGAGCATGAGTGAGATTTTTTTTAAAATGATGTACTTTCCCTTTCTCAGCAGACACATTTTATGGACCCTGCACCCATAGGAAGAAGGGCTTTGCTGTGACCCCCTGAATTAAGGATTTTTTTCTGGGGATCATTAAAACTCCAAGTAAGCAATGGCTTGTTTATTTCTCCTCAGTATTATTTATGAGAGGAATATTTATTTTATTTTGCCATTAAATTATAAGTAAAACAAAAAAACCCCTTTCTCTCAAATACAGGGCTACAGGTGCCTCTCCCAGGGACTTTTTGGAGAATGATAAGTCTTTTTTAGTCTCAAACGTGAGTCTTTTGTCTGCACACCAACTTCATATTTATTACCAACACCTCACTTCCTACGTATATATAAAAATTATGTCCATCCTCCTAGGGCAACCAGGTGTTATATGGCATCACATCTAAGTGTGGTTTTCCATATACCACAGGCCTTCATCCATCCCCAAGAGATTTTGGCACAACCTGAGGTAATTAAAAACCCTCCCCCCCCTTTTCTACAGGATTAGGCAACACCTACCTGTGCTAAATAAATTTACTTTTTGCAGACCCACTAAGCCCAGGATCCAGTCACAAGCCTGGGGGGCTTTTGGACCTGAGAACCCTCCCGCTGCTTCGGGGGCATAACTAAGTCCTGGAATCTAGGTACACAAACCAAAAAAAACCATGTTGTACTGTTTTTTTGCTTTTGTTGATATGACCTATCACAATAAGTCACTAATTCTCTGTATTTTTTTCACCTTTCACTTTATAGCATATGGTGGTATTTGTTCCTTGATAAAGGCTATTAGTGCCGAAACGCGTCGGAACCCCAGTTCTACAACCGGGAATCACCACTTCAATCTTAATAAGTAAAATGGTTCATAATAACTTGTAAACCTGTCACATGAATTACTTAGTTATTTTGTTTTTGCTTTTTCTGCACCTTACTATATGTATGTTTATATCTTTTAATAAAACTGACTTAATTCACCTTTGCCTACAAAATCCCACCTTTTCTTTTCTTTGGCTTGAGGAACCAAACCTTCCTTTTGAAATTACATTAGAGTGGGGAAGGATTATATTCATTACTTTATTTGTGGACTGTGTCTAAATAAGAGAGATTTAGGAAGCTCTCCTTATAGTAGACTGGATTTTTTTTTTTTTTTTGTAAAATGGGAAAGGGTTAGAACTTCTATCAGGTTATGTGTACTGTATGTGTCTTCCTATCCTAGGTCACTTCTTGCCCTGTTGTCACATGGACAGGAAGAGAGCTGAATTCTTCCCTATGGTCTCAGCAATAAAAACTTATCAGAAGTATTTAATCTTCTAAAGTTAATTGAAAACTAAAAAAGTTTTGGTAGGATTTAGACTGTAATGATAAAGCACACAAATTATTACCCTTATAGAAGACCTATAATGTCATAGAAATTTGACTTCTAATTTACAGTATAACAGAGCTGCTTTTTTCCACTTTAATTGTAAAGTATGTGATACAAATTGTATTCAGATAGTTGAATGGCTTAGATGTTACATGGTCAGGCAATGTAAATGGTTATCATCCAAATTGTTTTTAGGCTGGAATTTTAGGTACTTTGTTCTCCACACATAAGGTATAATAATGGAAGTCTTCCAAAACTAACTATGTGTTTTCTAATGTTTAACAACCTGATATAAAGTTAATAATTCTAACATTATTTCTGATTAGATAACCCTTTGAATTATCTACTATTATGGCAAACATTGCATATGTGATTCTTTCAGTCCTCCTAAATCCCTTTATATCCATATAGATCATATTACCATATCCTTCCGTTGGACAATTTGGACAAGTGGTACACAGTTGAGCACATAGTCTGAAGTCTCAAAGAATCCTTTTTATGTGATTACTCTGTTGCTGTTGTCAAATGTACGGTTACTTCAATGCCTTTCAACTCTCAAGACTTAGGAAGACTAATGCTTGAATAAGAAAACCAGGCAGGGATGGTTTATTATGAGGTCAAGTTCCATTTCCCATTTATGGTTATTGGTGCTGCATTGTACTTGATGACTTAATCCATGAAGGGAGCCTGCCAGAGCATACAGTAAGGTAAGTACTGCAGCTGAATAAGTCACGCGATGCAGTGACGTAAAGCGTAGGAAGGAGGAGCTGGTGACGTCACACCGTGACCGTAAGCATGCATAACACCATTTTGTAGGAGGTGCATCCTTTTAACAAGGTGGGAGCGGTATTACACTGGTGGTGGGCAAACAGATCGTAAACACTAACAATATCTAAATGCACTTGAAGGTGATTTTACACTGGTGGAGAGGACTATCCATATTTCAGAGAAAAGGACAATATAATCAAAATTGAAAATAGAACCAAAACAGAATATAAATGCATTGAATAGACAAGGACATATATATATATATATATATATATATATATATATATACAGTATCTCACAAAAGTGAGTACACCCTAAGGGAAAATGTCCAAATTGGGCCCAATTAGCCATTTTCCCTGCCCGGTGTCATGTGACTCGTTAGTGTTACAAGGTCTCAGGTGTGAATGGGGAGCAGGTGTGTTAAATTTGGTGTTATTGCTCTCACTCTCTCATACTGGTCACTGGAAGTTCAACATGGCACTTCATGGCAAAGAACTCTCTAAGGATCTGAAAAAATAATTGTTGCTCTATATAAAGATGGGCTAGGCTATAAGAAGATTGCCAAGACCTTGAAACTGAGCTGCAGCACTGTGGCCAAGACCATAAAATGGTTTAACAGGACAGGATCCACTCAGAACAGGCCTAGCCATGGTCAACCAAAGAAGTTGAGTGCACGTGCTTAGCATCATATCCAGAGGTTGTCTTTGGGAAATAGACATATGAGTGCTGCCAGCATTGCAGCAGAGGTTGAAGGGGTTGGGGGTCAGCCTATCAGTGCTGAGACCATACACCGCATACTGCATCAAATTGGCCTGCATGGCTGTCATCCCAGAATGAACCCTCTTCTAAAGATGCACGAGAAAGCCCGCAAACAGTTTGCTGAAGACAAGCAGACTAAGGACATAGATTACTGGAACCATGTCCTGTGGTCTGATGAGACCAAGATAAACTTATTTGGTTCAGATGGTGTGCAACCAGGTGAGGAGTACGAAGACAAGTGTGTCTTGCCTACAGTCAAGCATGGTGGTGGGAGTGTCACAGTCTGGGGCTGCACGAGGGCTGCCGGCACAGGGGAGCTACAGTTCATTGAGGGAACCATGAATGCCAATATGCACTGTGCCATATTGAAGCAGAGCACGATTCCTTCCCTTCAGGGACTGGGCCGCAGGGCAGTATTCCAACATGATAACGACCCCAAACACACCTCCAAGACGACCACTGCCTTGCTAAAGAAACTGAGGGTAAAGGTGATAGGCTGGCCAAGCATGTCTCTAAACCTAAAACCTAAACCCCATTGAGCATTTGTGGGGCATCCTCAAACAGAAGGTGGAGTCCGAGCGCAAGGTCTTTAACATCCTCCAGCCCTGTAAAGTCATCATGGAGGAGTAGAAGAGGACTCCAGTGGCAACCTGGGAAGCTCTGGTGAACTCCATGCCCAAGAGGGCTAAGGCAGTGTTGGAAAATTATGGTGGCCACACAAAATATTGACACTTTGGGCCCAATTTGGACATTTAAATGTAGGGGTGTACTCACTTTTGTTGCCAGCGGTTTAGACATTAATGGCTGTGTACTCCCTGTACACTCACTACTTTACATTGTAGCAAAGTGTCATTTCTTCAGTGTTGTCACATGAAAAGATATAATAAAATATTTATAAAAATGTGAGTGTGAGGGGTGTACTCACCTTTGTGAGATACTGTGTGTATATATATATATATATATATATATATATATATATATATATATACACAGTATATATATATCCCATGGCTGCCCTGCACACAAATCAGGGATAGAAAATGGGCCCAGGTGCACAACAGAGACTGCAGCGCATATAAACAAAAAAGGAGAGCGGCACTCACAGGTCTTGAAAGGTGACACAGGTCTTGAAAGGTGACACAGGTCTTGAAAGGTGAACACACAATGACGGTTTTAATCTGTGTTTCAAGGAGGCACAATCCTGAGGAAGACAAGCTTGTGCCTCGTCGAAACGCCAATTAAAACCGTCATTCTGTGGTCACCTTTCAAGATCCGTGAGTCACTCTCTTTTTTGTTTTTATGTATGTATATATATATATATATATATATATATATATATATATATATATATTTTTTTTTTTTTTTTTTCTTTTCATTATTCTTTCTTCCATGTGCTGTATATAATTTATTCTTATTATTGGTCATTTTTCTGGTTCTCACAGATTACACTGATAGAACTTTATTTATTGATTTTATTATTATTTTTTTTTATATATACAGTAAGCTAAAGTGAATAGTTGGTACAAATTAAATTGAATCATTATTTTCATTATTGCTATTATTTATATTAGAGTGGATATAGTAGTTTATCTGTATTTAACCTAGTGTGTGGCACTGCTTCTTTATATAGGTATTTATAGTTTTTTTAGTATTATAGTGTTTTTTTAGTTCCGAGGCTTTAAAGTCTATCTAAACCCATTGTTAATGACAATAGCCAATAATGGCAAGAGGGTGAGCATTAGCTAAAATAATTGTACAGCAACAAAATAAAAGAGTAGGCATGTGCCTTAGGGATGAGCCAAACTGCCCTGGGATCAGTTTGAGCAGGGTTCAAATAAAGAGGTTTAGATGCTAAACCCAGACTCCACTGAAATAAATTGGAGCTAAATCTGTCAAGTTAAAAAAGACAATTTTCTGGGCTAATGGAAGTATTTTTTAGGTGTTTAGAGGGACACATTTGAAATTCCCAATTCTTTTAAATAACCTGGCTTGGAGGGTTCCCTAATCCTGCCTGTGAAGGGGCACATCTCTGTAGCACACAGAAAGGGCTGCAGCAGCATTGACTTTTTTAATTGAATAAAAAAAAACATTAAACTTCCAGCATGTTCCTGCTGACTTATATGAAAAAAACAATGGCATACAGACCCCTCCAAAGGACCCCCAAAATATATATCAGGCAAAGAATCTTCTAAGTATCTTAGGGACCTCTAGAAGGGTGTGGGTGCATTTTTGTATTTATATTTGTCATTTGCTGGCAATTCATAATGTATAATTTTTTCTTTATAAATGCTACTTCATTTGTAAATAACACATCCTACAGCAAGAATGACAAAAATCGCATATATCCCCCCCCCCCCCCAAAAAAAAAAGGCCTACGAGACCCTTTGAGTCTTATATGACTTTTTGGAGACTACCCCATGCAAAAAGAACTAAAATAAATGTGTGAGGTCCCCCAGAAAATACATACCAGACTTTTCTGATGTGGATTTAAGCCCCCCCCCCCCAACACAAAAAGCAAAAAAAAAAAGTGCATGGGGATCCTTTGAAAAATCAATATCAGATCCTTAATCCAAGTATGTAGGTCAATGTGCTGGTGACATCAGCTGGTGTTAGCACCTGCCGATTCCTAAGTAGTCAATGACGGTGGCAAGCTGTCATATACAGGAATGCTAGAAATAACGCTTTTGACAAAAAGGGGGCGAAATTGGCAAAAGTTTTGTGCATTTGTCAGAATGCCCAAACAGCCAAAGTTTAGACTGAACTTAAAGTGGAACTAAAGTCACTGAGGTGTCCCTCTCCGGTGCTGGCATCTTCTCCCCAAGTGCTGCCTTTGGGCATCTTCATTGGCCAGTGTGGGCTGACGTAACTCCTGTTCATGCGCAAAAGTCAGTCATCCTAACAACACAGGGACTGTACCAGAGATGCATGCGCAGCTCAGTTTGCATACTGCAGAACACTGCGAGCAGGCAGGTAGGTGTATTTTATTGCAGAAGAGATACTGCATGCCAATTCTGCTATCATTAACTTGCCTGCTCACACGTTTTAGGAAAATGCCCTCAGTTCTGCTGTAAGTTCAGACCAAATTGTTGGCTCATCCCTAATGCCTATAGGTACCAGAGTTCCAGAGGCAATCAGGCGGCATTTCCCTTTATAATTGCAGCAGGATTCCCAGCTGTTTTGCTGGATATGGGTCCCCCTGGGCCACCGGGTGCAACAAAAATACCCTTGTGCATATTCCTCAAAATGTGAGCGCTGAGACAATGATCAGTCCAGTATCTTTGGGTTTTTAGGTTTATTTGAGAACTTGGATGGGAGAAGGGAATGAGTGGGATACTCCTTTGGCTCAACTATGCACAATTTGCTAGGGACAACTGAAAATGCTTCTTGGCGCTGACTTGACGCTGGCTAGATGTCGGTCAATGCTGGTTGACGCTGGTTAATGCTGGCTTGCTGCCTGTTAACTCCAAACTGACCTTGGGCTGCTTTCTCATTAAAGAAGTCCTTTCTTTAGCTCCCTAAGCACACCTTGCTGAGGTAGCTACGTACGTGTGCTGCTGCGGCGCTACTTCAGGGCCCACACCGGCACCCTCTTTCTCTCACTTATCTTCAGGGCTTCACCACTGGCACCCCCTTTCTCTAAACCTTCTCCTCAGGTTAGCTGGCTCCTGGAACCCCCTGACCTTCTGGAGTGGTCCCTTCTCCTAGGCAGACCGATGGGCAGTCTCAAGTACTCACAATACTGTTTTTCCCCGAACCTTCTGCCCAGCAGCTCCACTTGGTCCACAGCACTCTGGATCCCTCTCTGCAGCCCAGCTCAACCTTCGTCCTCTAGGCCGACCGCCCAGGACACTCTCACTTGCGCTGACAGGAGGAGAGACAGCTGTCACCCTCCTCCTGGGACTCTGCTTCCCGCAAAAGACACTGCGCCATGTGCTCCCCTCAGACTTATACCCTATCCCAGGATGCTTTGTGGCAGATTCTGCTCTCTGAGATGAATACAAGCCCTGGTGTGCTATTGGTAAGGTTTCCTCCACTGTCCAATAAGAACCCTCATTGGACACAGTGGGAAGACTCCCCAGACTCAACAGACACTCTGGCAAGCACATGACAACCTAACAAAATGATCAGGCCCTCCTGATTTGCAGACAGGGCCACCCATATGCTTCTTCCTAGCACCTACCTAGGAGGGTGCTACATCATGATTGGTAACTTTTTTTTTATCAGTATGACCAGGGTCATATCTACCATGAGGCAAACAAGGCATTTGTCTGGGGCGGCATTTTGCAGGCAGGCGACGTCGCCCCCTAGCCCCTTTCCATCCATGCAACATTCCCAACATTGTTCTCTGCCGACTCCATGCCGAATCTGACAGCAGGCAGAGTGTCAATCATCCTGAGACCCTGCCAACCCCCCCTTCCACAGCCACATCCTGCTTCCTAACATGTGGCTGTGGCCGTAAGGAGGGAGGATGAGGAAGAAGGAGGAGAGTCTTGCCCTGCAGATTTGGGTTTACTGATCCACCCTTGTAAGGAAGTGCAGGAGAGCCAGGGCGGGGGAACATAGTCCAGACACTGGGCACTCCCTAGCTGTCATCTGAATCAGCCCCAGACCCCTGCTGTAGAGATGATGCTGGGTGATCTGCTGGGTGCTATGGAAGATGGCTGGTCTGCACCTTGGCTTGTATAGACCAAGTACAACACCGAGCAGACAATTGTCCTCTGAAGACATGTGAGTGTGGACACTGGGGGTGTATGGGGTGAGAGTAGGAGCGAGGTGGGGTGAGGTGTGAGGTGAGTGTGGACTCTAGGGGTGTCACCCCCACCTCTTTCCTTCATTCACTCTCCCCTTCTTCGATTTCTCTTCTTTTCCATGATGTTCCCCATCTCTCTCTCCTTCCTATGCCTATCTCTTCTCCTAGTAGGGGGGAGCACTGTGGTAGGCATAAAGGGGGGGGGGGGGGTTACTACCCCAAAGTGTTAACCACATATAAGTGCTATATGAGCCCACCGATGATGATTAATGATGGCAGCAATAATACTCATGAATGATGCCAATGTAGTAAATTGAACATTGAAAAGTTGTCAGGACAGCCATACAAGAAGCAGGCACTCCTCACGCTCCCCTGGCTCCCCTGCATCGGGTCACTGACCATGCCCCTCACCCCCCAGCGCTTTATAGTGGTTCAAGCCTCGTTTTGGTCCTCCTTCCCCCAAAGTCTGACGTCATGTTCGGGTCCCGGTCGGCACTCATTGTGGGTGATTATTGCTGCCATCAGTAATCATCATCGGTGGGTTCATATAGCGCTTGTATGTGGTTAACCCTTGTATGACTGATACTTTTGAACATCCCTCCTGGTGTGTTTTGTACCCACACAGCTGTTACTTGACCCCCAGGTGTGATGCCAATTATCATGGAGAGGGTGCTGGTCCTTTCATACTAGCGCCGGATTTGTTTGTGTTTTTAAGTGCTCCCTAACCAGGCTAAGTCCGAGGCCATATTGAGCTAGGGATATAAAGCTGGCGGTGGGTGGTAACAATAGTGCATTCACAAGTAACAGGAAAAAACAGAACTGGATGCAGCGGGCCAGGATGGACCATTATTTTGAGTATAAGTCATTCAAACCAGTAGCATACAGTATATAAGAGGATGTATAAAATTAATGGTAAAAGAACTAATATGGCATATGTGTGTAGCGGTGTTTAATATGCCTGAAAGATGATTGTTTGACATTTGAGAGGAACTCGGCTCCATCTAGTGGCCAAAACGACACACTGCAGCTACTATGGAATTTCTTGTGATGTGATTTTCCTTTCAGGAAGTTGAGAGACTTCATCATCCATAGTGCTCTTGGACTACCAGGATGCACTGCTTCACCGCACAGCCTTCTGGGGGAAGCTTTATAAAGGAAGGGAGGAGCCAGGCTCAGTCTCTTGGGAGAGACACAGTGAGACAAGCAGGAAGCCAGCGCTGTGGGCTGATGCTGCATGCTAGGCCGAAGCCTCTGGGCCTGAAGTGACGACGCTGAAACGTTCCATGCAAAGCAAGAGACCCTTCCCAGAGGTCCCATCGCTGTTTGCAGAGACCGAAGCCATCCACCCCAAACACCTCGCGCGGCTGGGGACAGAGAACAGAGACTAAGACAGCCGTGGAGAGTTCTAAGGGAAAATCCTGTTGGTGAGAGGGCACTTGCCCAAACCTGACTTTATCTACCAAAAGAAGTAACGTTATCCACAGATAGCTATAGTGTAACAGAAGGTGATAAACCCCGGGGTAGATCAGCATACTCTCTCAGGAGATTCATAGACAAACAATAATATCTGTAAAGGAGTCGCCAGAGGCCCATCTCTCTCACAGAAGTTATTGCTCAGCTACACAGATACCCTGTGGTGACAACCAACAGCTCACTGCTCTTTTTCTCTCTCTTGATCTTCATTCCTAATGCGGATTACAAATATATCTGCGCAGTTATCTTGCTAGCGAAGATTCAAGAAGAAGAAAGAAGAGGACTTTGGGGAAGGGACTCAGATAGGCCTATCTATCTTGTACTGTGTCTAGCATCAATGAGGGAGTAGTGTGGGATATTTCTTTTATCTTTTTGAAGCCGATTTAAGTAACCCTTTAAAATAATCGTATTTCATTGTATCTCACTTGCTTAATTTGATATACAGTAAATTAAGCTTTGGTTAATTACAATCCTGTGTGCTGTTCCATTGTGTCACCCAGAAAGACTACCATTGAAGAAGGTAATAAGTCACTGTTGCATATTGAAGTTTTGTAGTCCAATCTGTGTATCCATTTGAAGGTCCAGTCCTATTCTGGTCAGTTGTGCCTGAGGAGGGATCGAGCCAGTTCTATAGGGTTGTTAGGCAGGGTGTAGACCCAATAACATAATCAGCAGCTCCTGCGGGGGTGTTGCTACATGTGGGGGCTCGTCCGGGATCTCTACAGTCCTGCAACACAACCCTCTCAGCCACAGAATCCCCCTCAACGCAGAAATGGATCCTACCGCTGCAGCCGAGTGGTGCAGGGAAGAGAATGTCGTAGTGGAAAATGGCCTGGTGGTTGAAATCAAGGGAGAGGTCTGGACTGAGGAAAAACTCCTCCCAGTTTTAAGGGCACTGTCCACAGACAGGAAATTCTGGGTGACTGACATAAAGACAGACACCACCGTTCCACACACGTATGCATTGTGTGAGTGGAGGAAGGGGGTCCCCGATTACTTTAAGGGAACCAGTGTAAAGACTACTGACCAAACAGAACTTTTTTTAATACATCCAGAAGTCCTTACTGAAGGTCCCTCATCCACCACTCCTGGGGGATCCAGCAAAGAAAAAGGTGTCCAAGAAGGAAGTCCAGAGTCACCACCTTTGTCTACCTTTAGCTCAGAACTGTGTGCTGTTCTCGGGGAAATCGTAGCAAAATGTAGTAAGGACTCCCCAAACTATCTGATGACTGGATATAGGAAGCTCAGGACATTCTCTGGGAAACAGCCTGTGCCTTCAACAGAAGATGGGTTTGAAGAGTGGTTAGATACCGCCACTCAGGCTTTGGAAGAGTGGGAGGTACCAGAACAGCATAAGAAACAGAGAATCACAGAAAGTTTAAGGGGACCTGCACTAGAGGCCGTACGTAATCTCAAGCTAAGCAAAAAGAACTGTACTGCACAGGATTATCTAGACATTCTACAAGATGTATTTGGTCGGACGGAGAACGTGGCTGAACTTCTTTACCAGTTAGACCACTGTTACCAAGAAGAGGAAGAGAAGTTGTCCGAATTTATTAGACGCCTGGATAAGATCATCCACCAGATCCTGTTAAAGAAAGGGATAGACCCCCGGAAGGTAGATGAGACTCGTGCACGGCAGGTGCTGAGAGGGGCTCAACCTTTAGATCCCATTGCCATACTGTTGCGAACTCGTCAAGACGGTGGCATTCTAGAATACCCTGACCTGATTCTAATGGTCAGAGAGGAAGAGGTCATGTTGGACAACAAAAAGAAGAGTCGGCAGTTTGACTCAACTGTTCGAGTCAGAGCAGGGCCGATCCTAGGGTAACAGACGCCTGGGTGCAGAAATATTTATGGCGCCCCCCCGTGTGGGCGTGGTCATCTTACTAACTCCTCCCCTTTCCTAATGGGACCTGGAGGGGGTCTCTCCAAGGAACACAGAGAGGGCCTCTGTTAGAGAGTCTGTTAGAAAGAGCCTCCACCAGGCCCCATTAGAGACTACAATGGGGTTGTATCATTGGACCTGGAGGGGGGTCTCTCGAACAGAGGTCATCTCTGTGTGCATTTTAAAGTCTATGTTAGAAAGACCCCCCACCAGGCCCCATTAGAGACTACAACGGATTCTAATGGGACCTGGAGGGGGGTTTATCTTACAGAGGCCCTCTCTGTGCCTATTGGAGAGTCTCTGATAGAAAGAGTCCCCTCCATCCCCGATGAGAGACTACATTAGAGTGTCACCAAACAATAGAAAAATGGTATGCTGGGCTCTGTGGTGTGCTGGGCTCTGTGGTGTGCTGGGCTCTGTGGTGATATCTCAGCGGGGCTGCGGCTGTCACTGTGAGAACGGCGCCTCCATAGTCCCGGCTCACAGGTGGAGTGATATCAAATGCACTCCGCCTGTGAGAGGAGGAGCCATACAGAGAAAGCAGGAGGCTGCAGTAGAGAGCAAAGCCGCTGCTTCCTCTGTACGGCTCCTTCTCTCCAGGGCTGGTGCAAGGTTTTTTGGCGCCCTAGGCAAAATAAAAATTGCTGCCCCCCCCCTATATGCTCGTGAATGTGCGGCACAATGCGCATTATTAGTACACATACACTTCCATAAGCCTAAAACGTTTTACTATGCATTAAACTTCAGTCTAAGTTACAGTCAGGCTCGGTTTCCACTAGTGCGGCTACGAAGTCATGCTACTTCTAGCGCGACTTCGTAGCTTAAGTTGTTTGCGGCTTTCAGTGAGACTTGTCCCTCATTATAGAGGGAAGTCGCACTGAAGACGGCTCAAAAGTAGTGCACGATCTACTTTTGAAGTCGCCGCAACTCAAGACGCGGCAATGGAAACGGGCCCCATTGAAAACAATGGCTTTTGACTTGCTGTGCGACTTGACATGTGTCAAGTCGCACCGCAAGTCGCACTAGTGGAAACCGAGCCTTAGACCATGTAATGTAGTACACTACACATACACTTCCATAATGGGTAGTATACGGACAGGCTAGGTAGGGTAGTATACGGACAGGCTAGGTAGGGTAGTATACGGACAGGCTAGGTAGGGTAGTATACGGACAGGCTAGATAGAGTAGTATACGGACAGGCTAGATAGGGTAGTATACGGACACGCTAGGTAGGGTAGTATACGGACACGCTAGGTAGGGTAGTATACGGACACGCTAGGTAGGGTAGTATACGGACACGCTAGGTAGGGTAGTATACGGACACGCTAGGTAGGGTAGTATACGGACACGCTAGGTAGGGTAGTATACGGACACGCTAGGTAGGGTAGTATACGGACACGCTAGGTAGGGTAGTATACGGACAGGCTAGGTAGGGTAGTATACGGACAGGCTAGGTAGGGTAGTATACGGACAGGCTAGGTAGGGTAGTATACGGACAGGCTAGGTAGGGTAGTATACGGACAGGCTAGGTAGGGTAGTATACGGACAGGCTAGGTAGGGTAGTATACGGACACGCTAGGTAGGGTAGTATACGGACACGCTAGGTAGGGTAGTATACGGACACGCTAGGTAGGGTAGTATACGGACAGGCTAGGTAGGGTAGTATACGGACACGCTAGGTAGGGTAGTATACGGACAGGCTAGATAGGGTAGTATACGGACAGGCTAGATAGGGTAGTATACGGACACGCTAGGTAGGGTAGTATACGGACAGGCTAGATAGGGTAGTATACGGACAGGCTAGATAGGGTAGTATACGGACAGGCTAGATAGGGTAGTATACAGACACGCTAGGTAGGGTAGTATACGGACAGGCTAGATAGGGTAGTATACGGACAGGCTAGATAGGGTAGTATACGGACAGGCTAGATAGGGTAGTATACAGACACGCTAGGTAGGGTAGTATACGGACAGGCTAGATAGGGTAGTATACGGACAGGCTAGATAGGGTAGTATACGGACAGGCTAGATAGGGTAGTATACAGACACGCTAGGTAGGGTAGTATACGGACAGGCTAGATAGGGTAGTATACGGACAGGCTAGGTAGGGTAGTATACGGACAGGCTAGGTAGGGTAGTATACGGACAGGCTAGGTAGGGTAGTATACGGACAGGCTAGGGTAGTATATGACAGTGGGATCAGTGGCAGTGCTGGTGGGGGATGGGGAAGGGACTTCTTTACCATGTTGCTCATGAATGGGCAACCCTACATGTGATGCATAAAAACCACACCTGCGCTTGTGTGCAAAAAAAAAGCTAAACTGTGTAAATTCAAAATAACAGATTTTCTCCGAATATGAAGTGTTCATAGAATTGCACTACCATGTAAAATGCCGTGAACACTGTGCTCTGCTCTATTTATTGAGGACAGTTAACTTGTATTGAGTGGTTAGGTAATGTTTGGGAATTAGACTTTGATAACAGAGGGTTAATGGAATGGTCATAAAGTTTCTTCACATTATCTGGACATACACAGAGTGTGTGTGTGTGTGTGGGGGGGGGGGTGTATGTAGTTGTAGCGGGGTTAAACATGCCTAAAGACACTGTTTGATATGTGGGAAGGAACTAGGCTCCCTCTAGTGGTAGCTGCATGGAATTTCCCGGGCTGTGACTTCCTTTTCACAAGATGAAGAAACTACATCTCCCAGGCTGCTTTGCAAGATCCAGGAACTAGGCTCCCTCTAGTGGTAGCTGCATGGAATTTCCCGGGCTGTGACTTCCTTTTCACAAGATGAAGAAACTACATCTCCCAGGCTGCTTTGCAAGATCCAGGGTGCACGGCTGCACCGCACGGCACTATGGGGGAGGTTATTTAAAGGAAGAGAGAAGCGCGCGAAGGGGGGGGGCCTTTCTGCGCTGGACTCTGAGGAACCAGCGAGCAAGAGTGAAGGACTGACACTGGATATTGGGCCAGAGCCTTTTAGCCTGGAGGGACGACGTGGAACCGTCCCATCTCAAGCACGAGGCACATTCCTGGAGGTCATACTGCTGTTTGCCGAGACCGGAAGTCATCCGCCAGAAGGACCCCGCGCGGCTGGCATATAGCCAAAGGACTGAGACCGCAGTGGAAGCGCGCGAAGGAGAAACTTCTGTTGGTGAGAGGGCACATGCCCAATAACTGACTTTATCTGCTGAAGAGACCGTTTTATCTACAGATAGCGGTAGCGCAGCAGGAGGTGATAAAACCCCGGGGTTTATCACCATACTCTCTCAGGAGACTCATAGACAAACAATAAGGTCTGTAAAGGAGTCGCCAGAGGCTTATCTCTCTCGCAGAAGTTATTGCTCAGTTACGCAGACACCCTGCGGTGACAACTAACAGCTCGTTGTTTTTTCTCTCTTGATCTTTATTCCTAATCTGGATTACAAATGAGCTCTATTCAATAACCTTGCTAGCGAAGATCAACAAGAAAGAAGAGAACTCTGGGGGAGGGACTCAGATAGGCCCACCTACCTGGTACTGTGTCTAGCCTTAATGCAGGAGGAGTGTGGGGGTATTCTTTTACCTTTTTAAAGCGGTTTTAAATAACCTTTTATGGACTTGTATTGTATTGTATTGTATCTCCCCTATTCAATTTGATACATAGTAAACTAAGTTTGGTTAATTACAATCTTGTGCGTTGTTCCATTGTGTCACCCAGAAGGACTACTATTCAAGAAGGTAACAAGGTATTGTTGCATAGTGAAGTATTGTATTCCAACCTGTGTATCTATTTGATAGTCCAGTCCTATTCTGGGTCAGTTGTGCCTGAGGAGGGATCGAGCCAATTTGATTGGGTTGTTAGGCAGGGTGTAGACCCAATAATATAATCAGCAGCTCCTGCGGGGGTGGTGCTACACGTGGGGGCTCGTCCGGGATGGCGGCATTCTAGAATACCCCGATCTGATTCGAATGGTCAGAGAGGAAGAGGTTATGTTGGACAACAAGAAGAAAAGTCGGCAGTTTGACTCAACTGCCCGGGTTGGAGTGATAAGTGTGGAAGAGGGTGACTCTCAAGTTGAACTCCTAAAGACCCAAGTGTCTCAGTTGATAGAAATGGTGTCCATCCTGACTGGTCAGGTATCCACTCTACCCAAGGGGAGTATATCGGAGAGGCCAGATGAACCTGTTAGTCTCAGCACAGATCCAGAGCCACGGCCTGCAAGATTGTTAACTTGTTTCAACTGCGGGGGAGTTGGGCATGTTAGAAGGGTATGTCCCAGCTCAGGAAATGCTGCCGCGAAACCTCGCGAGCCAGCGGGAAACTTCAGAGGACACCGGTGAAGGAGTCAACCGGGTGTCCGCCAGTCTTAAGGGACTCCAGAAGTGGTGCAGGATCAGGGAAACTGAGTCAGGGGGTCAGACCCAAATATAATACCCCCAGTTCTAGACTCCGGGTTACTGAGGGAAGGAAAGTCAATGCACACCGGGTTCAGCGGGGGCCCAGATCAAGGAAGAAAAAGGAGAAGAGGGCCAGGGTACAGAGAACTGAATCAGACAACCAGGCTACATCAAGAGAATTCCCAACTAACTTGGTCGGGCCCTCCCCAGTGGTCTCGGTTCAGGTGGAAGGAATTTACACAAGAGCCCTCCTTGACACAGGGGCCCAGGTGACTCTTTTGTATAGAGACTTCTATGATAAATATCTTACCCATCTACCTTTGCAGAAGTTGGAAGATCTGGAGATATGGGGTATTGGGACCCAAAGTTTTCCCTATGACGGGTATCTGCCAATCAAGTTGACCTTTGATCCATCAGTGGCTGGTGAAGCGGAAACCTTCGACACCTTAGCGGTGGTCTGTCCTCGTCCACCAGGGGCCAACAAAAGCTCTCTCATCGTAGGAACAAACACTGACCTGGTAAGGCGCCTTCTGATACAACTGGTCCAGGGACAAGATGCTCAGGCGCCAAGGATCCATCCCATGCTACGGCAGGCCTACCAACGATTAGTGTTGGAGCAAGAGACCCCCGCAGAAGGAGTTGGACGACTCTGGAAGCTGGATAGAGCAGAAAAGGTCTTACAGCCAGGAGAGGTGGCCTGTTTTAAGGCTTCTGTTAAACTCACATGGCAACAGCCGGGTCCCTTCATTATCTTTGAATCAGGTCAAAAGGAGAGACAGAGAGGGATAGAAGTGATCCCTGAGGTGATCCCTTTGAAAGTGTTACAGGAAAACCGTGGAAGGGTTTTAGTGAGTGTCAGAAACACCTCTATTACACCAGTGAAGGTACCGGCCAGAGTGCTCCTGGGCCAAGTCAACCCGGCTACCCCAGTTGCCCCCATTGATTTCAAAGAAAAGGAACAGGGTGAAGCGGTTATAGAGGAGCTTTGCTCTGGAAACGCTGCCCTCCCGCCGGAATGGGTGAAGAGGGCCAAGGCACAACTTGCTCGATGTAGGGAAATATTCTCTAAGGACGAGTTTGACGTGGGATGTGCCAGGAGCGCTACTCATAAGATCCGCCTGAGTGAGGACAAGCCTTTCAGGGAGAGAGTCCGGCGAGTCCCCTTAGGTGACTTAGAAGATCTACGTCAACAGCTGGCAGAGCTCAAAAAGATCGGGATTATCCGAGAATCCAGGAGCCCGTATGCTTCCCCGATAGTGGTAGTCCGGAAGAAAAATGGATCTTTGAGGCTTTGTATCGACTACCGAACGCTGAACAGAAGAACCATCCCAGACCAGTATACCACTCCTCGAATCGAAGATGCCCTACAGAGTCTGTCAGGGGCGAAGTGGTTCAGTGTGATGGACTTAAAGAGTGGGTATTATCAGATCCCCATGCACCCTGAAGATCGGGAGAAAACAGCCTTCATCACCCCTGTGGGGTTCTTTGAGTTCAATCGCATGCCTCAGGGGTTGTCCGGGGCCCCTGCTACCTTCCAAAGGCTGATGGAGAGGACCGTTGGAGATATGAATTTGATAGAGGTACTGGTATACTTGGATGATGTTATCGTGTTTGGCAGAACTTTAGAAGAACATGAGGAGAGGTTGGAAAAGGTCTTGAAGAGGCTACATGAAGAAGGTCTGAAACTTTCTCCTGAGAAGTGCCAATTCTATCAGTCCTCGGTCCATTACCTGGGCCATATCGTGTCTGAAGAAGGGGTGGCCACTGACCCGGACAAGCTGGATGCTGTTGCTTCCTGGCCGAGACCCACAAATGTGACCGAACTCCGGTCATTCTTGGGCTTTTGCTCCTATTACAGGAGGTTTGTGGAGGGGTTCGCCCAGATTGCCCGACCCCTAAATGAGCTCCTGAAGAATGAAGAAGATGATGTCCCTGAGTTGGTAAAGCCGGCGAAGTCCACCATAGGCCCCCGGAAGGCTAAGGAATCCATCCAGGATCAGTGGACCCCGGAATGCGAAGGGGCCTTTGTCCAGCTGAAGGAAACCCTAACCACTGCCCCTGTGTTGGCCTATGCGGACCCCACAAAACCATATGAACTGCATGTTGATGCCAGCCGAGATGGGCTGGGGGGGGTACTTTATCAGGAGCAT
Source organism: Pelophylax lessonae (assembly GCF_965119305.1). Classification (NCBI taxonomy): domain Eukaryota; kingdom Metazoa; phylum Chordata; class Amphibia; order Anura; family Ranidae; genus Pelophylax; species Pelophylax lessonae. The sequence goes on along the minus strand of NC_138769.1, from coordinate 392,528,221 downwards.
GAGGGTCATCTGCGACCTGTTGCCTATGTGAGCAGAAGCCTATTGCCTGCTGAAAGGAATTATCCTACTCACAAACTTGAATTCTTGGCCTTGAAGTGGGCAGTGGTTGACAAATTGAAAGACTACCTGTACGGAGCTGAATTCATTGTCAAGACAGATAATAATCCCCTCACCTATCTGTTGACTACGGCCAAGCTGGATGCAACAGGACATCGATGGTTGGCTGCCCTCTCTAGCTTCAATTTTAGCCTGAAGTATCGGCCAGGAATCGGAAATAGGGATGCAGATGCCCTATCCAGAAGGTTGCATGTTCCACAGGAACCTGCGGAAGAATGGACTCATTTGGCTCCAGAAGGGGTGCGTGCCCTATATCAGGGAACTGAATTTCGATCCCGAGGAGGGTCAAGAGCAGAAGAGATTGGGGTTTCGGCTATCGGAGTACCCAAATGCTACTGCCAGGTGACCCAAGTTGAAGGGGAGGGTTTGCCCCGGCTGTCCAAAAGGGACTTGCGGAAGGAGCAGTTGGAAGACCCTTTGGGAAAACTTCCCTTGGAAGCTCTGGAGATCCAGAGCCCTGAGTTGCTTCTAACTGACTCCCCTCAGGGGGCCCGTCTGTTGCATAGAGAGTGGACCCGGTTACAGATCAGAGAAGGAGTGGCCTACCGGAGAGGTCCATCTGAAGATCTGGAGGAGAAGTGGCAACTGTTCTTACCAGCTAAATACAGAGAGGGAGTTCTGGCCGCTCTTCATGATAATCATGGCCATCTGGGGCCCGAAAGAACCTTTCAGCTTGTCAGGGACAGGTTCTACTGGCCTTGTATGAGGGCCGAAGTTGAAGGATACTGTCATTCTTGTGTCCGGTGTATACAGAGGAAGACTCTGCCACGTCAAGCAGCCCCAATGGGCCATCTACAAAGTCAGGGACCCATGGAGCTGGTGTGCATTGATTTCCTTTGCTTAGAGCCTGATCTGAGTGGCCAGGGGAATGTCCTTGTGGTAACAGACCATTTTACCAGATATGCTCAAGCATTCCCAACAAGGGATCAGAAGGCCTCAACGGTAGCCAAAGTTCTTGTAGAGAAGTTCTTTGTACATTATGGGTTACCACAACGCCTCCATTCTGATCAGGGAAGGGACTTTGAAAGCAGACTGATCAAGAGACTGTTAGATATGTTAGGCATTCAAAAGACTAGAACCACTCCCTACCATCCACAGGGGGATGCCCAGCCTGAACGATTTAACAGGACTCTTTTGGATATGTTGGGGACTTTGAGCTCAGAGAAGAAACAGCATTGGGGCAAGCACGTAGCTGCCATTGTGCATGCCTACAACAGCACTGTCAGTGATGCTACTGGATATTCCCCTTATCGGCTGATGTTTGGAAGGGAGGCTCGGTTGCCAGTGGATTTGGCCTTTGGCATTTCGCCTGATCATACCTCTTCAGCATCGCATAGAGGATATGTGGACCGACTGCGGAAGAGTCTGAAAGCGGCCTATGACAAGGCTCAGGCCACATCTGATCAACGTGGACTGCGGAATAAAAAAAATTTCGACCTAAAAGTTCGGATCCATGACCTGCAACCAGGGGACAGGGTTTTGTTGAGAAACTTGGGTGTCCCGGGAAAACACAAGTTGGCAGACCGCTGGAAGTCCCAACCTTATGTTATCTGCAAGCAACTGCCAAACCTTCCTGTGTACCAAATTCGGCCTGAAGGAAGTGTGGGTCCATTGAAGGCTTGGCATCGGAACCATTTGCTGCCTCTCTCTGAAGCGGTTCGTATGCCCCCTGTGGAAGACTTGTCAGAGGCCCCTTCGACTTCTCGCCGGTCCAGACCAGTTACCAGATCTCAGACGACGCTCCCAGATGAGGGAGAGGGAAGTTCTCCATCTGAAGATTTGGAAGATGAAGAGGAGGTACCCGACTGGTTGTGGTCATCTCAGTTGCCAGAACCCACACCTGCCTCCCTGTCTTCATCTGACTTGGCTGATAGAGGAGCCCTTCGGGCAGAAGCCCCTGAATTCATACCCTTTCATATGCTTCCAGAAGAAGCAGCTGAGGATGAAGATCCTGAGGAGGAGGTTGCACCCTTCTCTGAAGAAGAACTGACCTCTCTTGAACCATCAGGTTCCTCTGTGTTGGAACATGAGGAGGGGGACATTGAAGAATCCTCAGAAGTGCCTGATCCTAGCACCTCTGAGAGCATGCCTCCACGGGAACAGAGGGAAAGGAGAGTCATTCACCCACCTAAGAGACTGACCTATGATCAATTGGGTGAATGTTCGGAAGAAGCTGTTTTTACCTCCAAAAGATCTCCTGACCAGCCTAGTTCCTCCACTGTAGATTTGGTGGGGGACAACCCTAGCTCACCCCCAGGCACAACTGTACAAGCCACCCAAGTTTTGGGGGGTCTGTGAGAGATCATGAGAACAAAGTATTGAAGTAGAAAACGTTTGCATTTAAGTTTGTACATAAGGATATTGGGTTTGGCCATTATAATAAGCACAGTTTTTGATGTTCACAATTTGGTTTACTTTGTGAGTTAATGTTTGCGCACATTTTGTTGCTCTGACCTCACTATGTGTTTTTTTCTCTTTCTCACCTTTTGATGTTTTTTTTTCAACACAAACTTTAAGATGTAAGTGTTTAAGAAATTGCAAAGGCACATGTGCTTTTTAAAGGAGCACTATATAAAAGCACTAGAAATCAGCACTATATTAACACTGTAGAAATCACTTATTTGTTTATTAATTGCACTTTATCGTTTTACTGTTGCACTGCTATTAGAATACAAAATTGGATGTATTCAGATTGACTTATTTCAGCAAAATGTTAATGTTTTTGTTGTATAATGCCAACCTATGCACTAGGGTACATACTGTTGACCTCTTTGGGGACCAAAGTTTCTCAAGTGGGGGGAGTGTGTAGCGGGGTTAAACATGCCTAAAGACACTGTTTGATATGTGGGAAGGAACTAGGCTCCCTCTAGTGGTAGCTGCATGGAATTTCCCGGGCTGTGACTTCCTTTTCACAAGATGAAGAAACTACATCTCCCAGGCTGCTTTGCAAGATCCAGGAACTAGGCTCCCTCTAGTGGTAGCTGCATGGAATTTCCCGGGCTGTGACTTCCTTTTCACAAGATGAAGAAACTACATCTCCCAGGCTGCTTTGCAAGATCCAGGGTGCACGGCTGCACCGCACGGCACTATGGGGGAGGTTATTTAAAGGAAGAGAGAAGCGCGCGAAGGGGGGGGGCCTTTCTGCGCTGGACTCTGAGGAACCAGCGAGCAAGAGTGAAGGACTGACACTGGATATTGGGCCAGAGCCTTTTAGCCTGGAGGGACGACGTGGAACCGTCCCATCTCAAGCACGAGGCACATTCCTGGAGGTCATACTGCTGTTTGCCGAGACCGGAAGTCATCCGCCAGAAGGACCCCGCGCGGCTGGCATATAGCCAAAGGACTGAGACCGCAGTGGAAGCGCGCGAAGGAGAAACTTCTGTTGGTGAGAGGGCACATGCCCAATAACTGACTTTATCTGCTGAAGAGACCGTTTTATCTACAGATAGCGGTAGCGCAGCAGGAGGTGATAAAACCCCGGGGTTTATCACCATACTCTCTCAGGAGACTCATAGACAAACAATAAGGTCTGTAAAGGAGTCGCCAGAGGCTTATCTCTCTCGCAGAAGTTATTGCTCAGTTACGCAGACACCCTGCGGTGACAACTAACAGCTCGTTGTTTTTTCTCTCTTGATCTTTATTCCTAATCTGGATTACAAATGAGCTCTATTCAATAACCTTGCTAGCGAAGATCAACAAGAAAGAAGAGAACTCTGGGGGAGGGACTCAGATAGGCCCACCTACCTGGTACTGTGTCTAGCCTTAATGCAGGAGGAGTGTGGGGGTATTCTTTTACCTTTTTAAAGCTGTTTTAAATAACCTTTTATGGACTTGTATTGTATTGTATTGTATCTCCCCTATTCAATTTGATACATAGTAAACTAAGTTTGGTTAATTACAATCTTGTGCGTTGTTCCATTGTGTCACCCAGAAGGACTACTATTCAAGAAGGTAACAAGGTATTGTTGCATAGTGAAGTATTGTATTCCAACCTGTGTATCTATTTGATAGTCCAGTCCTATTCTGGGTCAGTTGTGCCTGAGGAGGGATCGAGCCAATTTGATTGGGTTGTTAGGCAGGGTGTAGACCCAATAATATAATCAGCAGCTCCTGCGGGGGTGGTGCTACATAGTAATAGCTCTATCATTCTCATCTCCCTGCAATCAAATCCTCCTGATTAGTGCTGATGTAAAACGGGCAGCTTATCTCCCTAAATTTACTTTTCTTAGAACATCAGCTCACCCCCTCCTTGCACAGTGTCAGCAGAACCCACCTCCAGGTTCTCTGAGCAGACACTGAGACGGAGGGAATCTAAGAAAATCAGGGCACAGATAGAATGTACAGGAGATTTCTGGGGAAGATAGAAAAAAAGAGTTTGAGAGCTGTAGTGGGACAGTCACTGCTGTGGGCAAGTATGTAATGTGCATTAGATGATAAGTGTGTGCACGCCTATGAGTACTCACTTTGGCTCCGTGGTGTCTGGCACTAGCAGCAGTGACACCTCTGCCGAGATCAGCTCCAGCCCTCCACATTCAGCCCTCACGAGTCAGCTGACCTTTAGTCTCCGCCCCCCGGCCAGGCTCCAAAGACAGCCCATCTGCTGATGCTGCTTTGTGTCCCAGCTCACTGGGATGCACCATCTGCCCGCCTGGACGGGGGGGGGGGGGAGACATGGAGCTTGTCGGTCCAGAAGTCCCTTTTCCTTCTGCTGTCCCTAACCCCGGACAATGAGGAGGGGGCACCTCCGGCGCCCCTGACTTATGTGCACTAATAGAAGCGGCCCTGCACACAAAACTGCTAGAAAAAAAATGTGGGTGTCAATTTGCCTCCCCCACTGTCGCCCCTCCCCTCAGCTCACAACTACAAAGGATATAGCAGGCAGCTCCGAGGCTGCAGTGAGAGACTTGCGGTCGGGAGAGGATAGTGCGCCCCCCACCAGGCGGCGCCTGGGCGCACTGCACCCTAAGAACCCGCCTGGGATCGTCCCTGAGTCAGAGTGATAAGTGTAGAAGAAGGTGATTCGCAAGTTGAACTCCTAAAGACCCAGGTGTCCCAGTTGATAGAAATGGTGTCTATCCTGACTAGTCAGGCATCCACTCTACCTAATGGGAACATATCAGAGAAGCCAGATGAACCTGCTAACCTTAGAGCAGATCCGGAACCGAGACCTACAAGATTGTTAACTTGTTTCAACTGTGGGGGAGTAGGTCATGTTAGAGGAGTATGTCCCAGCCCAGGAAAGGTTGTCTCAAAACCTCGCAAGCCAGCGGAAAACTTCAGAGGGCCCCCGGTGAAGGAGTCAACCGGGTGCCCGCCAGTTTCAAGGGACTCCAGGAGGCTCACTGGTTCAGGGAAACTGAGTCAGGGAGTAAGATCTAGGTACAACGCCCCTCGTTCTATACTCCAGGCTACTGGGGGGAGGAAAATCAATGCACACCGTGCCCAGCGGGGACTGAATCCAAGAAAAAAAAGAAAGAAGAAAAGAGCTTGGGTGCAGAGAACTGAATCAGACAACAAGGCCACTTCAAGAAAATTCCCAACTAACTTGGTCGGGCCTTCCCCTGTAGTCTCCGTCCAGGTAGAAGGAATTTACACAAGAGCCCTCCTCGACACTGGGGCCCAAGTGACTCTTCTGTATAGAGACTTCTATGATAAACACCTTACCCATCTACCTCTGCAGAAGTTGGAAGATCTGGAGATATGGGGTATCGGGACTCAAAGTTTTCCCTATGACGGGTATCTGCCAATCAAGTTGACCTTTGACCCATCAGTGGCTGGTGAAGCTGAAACCTTTGACACCCTAGCGGTGGTCTGTCCTCGTCCGCCAGGGGCCAACAAAAGCTCTCTCATTGTAGGGACCAACACTGACCTAGTAAGGCGCCTCCTGACACAACTGGTCCAGGGACAGGATTCTCCAGCGCCAAGGATTCACCCCATGCTACGGCAGGCCTATCAACGACTAGTATTGGAGCAAGAGACTCCTGCAGAAGGAGTTGGAAGACTCTGGAAGTTGGACAGAACAGAAAAGGTCTTGCAGCCAGGAGAGGTGGCTTGTCTGAAAGCTTCAGTTAAACTCACATGGAAACAGCCTGGCCCTTTTATCATCTTTGAATCAGGTCCACAGGAAGAGGAGAGAGGGATAGAAGTAATCCCTGAAGTGATCCCTTTGAAGGTGTTACAGAAAAACCGTGGAAGGGTTTTAGTGAGTGTCAGAAACACCTCTACTACACCGGTGAAGGTACCGGCCAGATTGCTGTTGGGCCAAGTTAACCCGGCTACCCCAGTTGTCCCATCTGATCTTAAAGAGGAGGGAAGTGGTGAAGTTGTCATAGAAGAGCTCTGCTCTGGAAGCGCTGCCCTCCCACCGGAATGGGTGAAGAGGGCCAAGGCACAACTTGCTCGATGGCGAGGAATATTTTCTAAGGATGAGTTCGACGTGGGCTGCGCCAGGAGTGCCACTCATAAGATCCGCCTGAGTGAGGACAAACCTTTCCGAGAAAGAGTCCGGCGAGTTCCCTTGGGTGACTTAGAAGATCTACGTCAGCAGCTGGCGGAACTCAAGAAGACTGGGGTTATTCGAGAATCCAGGAGCCCATATGCTTCTCCGATAGTGGTAGTCCGGAAGAAAAACGGATCTTTGAGGCTTTGTATCGACTACCGAACACTGAACAGAAGAACCATCCCAGACCAGTATACCACTCCTCGAATTGAAGACGCCCTACAGAGCCTGTCAGGGGCGAAGTGGTTCAGTGTGATGGACTTAAAGAGTGGGTACTATCAGATCCCCATGCACCCTGAAGACCGGGAGAAGACAGCCTTCATAACCCCCGTGGGGTTCTTTGAGTTCAATCGCATGCCGCAGGGGTTGTCAGGAGCCCCTGCTACTTTCCAGAGGCTGATGGAAAGGACTGTTGGGGATATGAATTTGATAGAGGTACTGGTATACTTGGATGATGTTATCGTGTTTGGCAGGACTTTGGAAGAACACGAGGAGAGGTTGGAAAAGGTCCTGAAGAGGCTACACGAAGAAGGCCTGAAACTTTCTCCTGAGAAGTGTCAGTTCTATCAATCCTCGGTCCATTACCTGGGCCACATCGTGTCTGCAGAAGGGGTAGCCACCGACCCGGACAAGCTGGATGCTGTCTCCTCCTGGCCGAGACCTACAAATGTGACCGAACTTCGGTCGTTCCTGGGCTTTTGCTCCTATTACAGGAGGTTTGTGGAGGGGTTCGCCAAGATTGCCCGACCCCTCAATGAGCTACTAAAGAACGAGGAAGATGACGTTCCTGAACTGGTCAAGCCGACGAAGTCTACCATGGGACCCCGGAAGGCTAAGGAATCCATCCAGGATCAGTGGACCCCAGAATGTGAAGGGGCTTTCATTCAGCTGAAAAAGAATCTAACCACTGCCCCTGTGTTGGCCTATGCAGACCCCATGAAACCATATGAACTGCATGTCGATGCCAGCCGAGATGGGCTGGGTGGGGTACTCTACCAGGAACATGAGGGTCACTTGCGACCTGTCGCCTACGTGAGCAGGAGTCTACTACCTGCTGAAAGGAATTATCCTACCCACAAACTTGAATTCTTGGCCTTGAAGTGGGCAGTGGTTGACAAATTGAAAGATTACCTGTACGGAGCTGAATTCATTGTCAAGACGGATAATAATCCCCTTACCTATCTGTTGACTACAGCCAAGCTGGATGCCACAGGACACAGATGGTTGGCTGCCCTCTCTAGCTTCAACTTCAGCCTGAAGTATCGGCCAGGAATCGGGAACAGGGATGCAGATGCCCTATCCAGAAGGTTGCATGCACCACACGAACCTGATGAAGAATGGACCCATTTGGCTCCAGAAGGGGTGCGTGCCCTATATCAGGGAACTGAACTTCGATCCAGAGGAGGATCAAGAGCCGAAGAGATTGGGGTTTCGGCTGTCGGGGTACCCAAATACTATTGCAGGGGGACCCAGGTTGAAGGGGAAGATTTACCCCGGCTATCCAAAAGGGACTTGAGGAAGGAGCAGCTGGAAGACCCTCTGGGAAAACTTCTTTTGGAAGCCTTGGAGATCCAGCGCCCTGAGTTGCTTCTAACCGATTCTCCTCAGGGGGCCCGCCTGTTGCATAGAGAGTGGACCCGGTTACAGATCCGAGAAGGGGTGGCCTACCGAAGAGGCCCATCTGAAGATCTGGAGGAGAAGTGGCAACTGTTCTTACCAGCTAAATACAGGGAGAGAGTTCTGGCTGCTCTTCATGATAATCATGGCCATCTGGGACCTGAAAGAACTTTTCAGCTTGTCAGAGACAGGTTCTACTGGCCCTGTATGAGGGCCGAAGTTGAAGGATACTGTCATTCTTGTGTCCGATGTATACAAAGGAAGACTCTGCCACGTCAAGCAGCCCCAATGGGCCATCTGCAAAGCCAGGGACCCATGGAACTGGTGTGCATTGATTTCCTTTGCCTAGAGCCTGATCTGAGTGGCCAAGGGAATGTCCTTGTGATAACAGACCATTTTACCAGATACGCCCAAGCATTCCCAACAAAGGATCAGAAGGCCTCAACGGTAGCCAAAGTTCTTGTAGAAAAGTTCTTTGTACACTATGGGTTACCACAACGCCTCCATTCAGATCAGGGAAGAGACTTTGAAAGCAGACTGATCAAGAGACTGTTAGATCTGTTAGGCATCCAAAAGACTAGAACTACTCCCTACCATCCACAAGGGGATGCCCAGCCGGAAAGATTTAACAGGACTCTTTTGGACATGTTGGGGACTTTGAGCTCAGAGAAGAAACAGCATTGGGGCAAACATGTAGCTGCCATTGTGCATGCCTACAACAGTACTGTCAGTGATGCTACTGGATATTCCCCTTATCGTCTAATGTTTGGACGAGAGGCTCGGTTGCCAGTGGATTTGGCCTTTGGCATCTCGCCCGATCACACCTCTTCAGCATCGCACAAGGGATATGTGGACCGACTGCGGAAGAGTCTGAAATCGGCCTATGATAAAGCTCAGGCCACATCTGATCAACGTGGACTGAGGAATAAAAGGAATTTCGACTTAAAAGTTCGGATCCAAGACTTGCAACCCGGGGACAGGGTATTGTTGAGGAACTTGGGTGTCCCGGGAAAACACAAGTTGGCAGACCGCTGGAAATCCCAACCTTATGTTATCTGCAAGCAACTACCAAACCTCCCTGTGTATCAAATTCGGCCTGAAGGAAGTGTGGGCCCATTGAAGACTTGGCATAGGAACCATCTACTGCCTCTCTCTGAAGCAGTTCGCATGCCTCCTGTCGTAGATTCGCCAGATACCCCTTCGACCTCCCGCCTATCCAGACCAGTCACCAGATCTCAGTCGACACTCCCAGATGTGAGGGAGGGAAATTCTTCATCTGAAGATCTGGAAGATGAAGAGGAGGTACCTGACTGGATGTGGTCATCTCAGTTACCAGAACCCACACCTGCCTCCCTGTCTTCATCCGAATTGGCTGAAAGAGGAACCCTTCGGGCAGAAGCCCCCGAATTCATACCTTTTCACATGCTTCCAGAAGAAGTAGTTGATGATGAAGATCCTGAGGAGGAGGTTGCACCTTTCTCTGAAGAAGAACTGACCGCTCTTGAAACATCAGATTCCTGTGTGTTGGAACATGAGGAGGAGGACATTGAAGAATCCCCAGAAGTGGCTGGTCCTAGTACCTCTGAGATCGTGCCTCCCAAAGAACAGAGGGACAGGAGAGTCATTCACCCACCCAAAAGACTGACCTATGACCAATTGGGTGAATGCTCGGAAGAAGCTATCTTTACTTCCAAACGATCTCTTGATCAGCCTAGTTCTTCCACCGCAGATTTGGTGGAGGACAACCCTAGCTCACCCCCAGGCACATCTGTACAAGCCACCCAAGTGTCGGGGGTCTGTGAACAGAATTACCTTCCCTCCCCTGACAATTGGTGGGAGGTTCCTATGTCGAACCTGTGTTGTAATATGCAGTTGTTGAGTTTGAATTCTGCTTATGAAAGGGAAGATAATTCCCTGTTATGCATATGTTAATGTTTTTGTTGTGTACTGCCAACATATGCACTGGAGTACATGCTGTTGTCCTCTTTGGGGACCAAAGTTTCTTAAGTGGGGGGAGTGTGTAGCGGTGTTTAATATGCCTGAAAGATGATTGTTTGACATTTGAGAGGAACTCGGCTCCATCTAGTGGCCAAAACGACACACTGCAGCTACTATGGAATTTCTTGTGATGTGATTTTCCTTTCAGGAAGTTGAGAGACTTCATCATCCATAGTGCTCTTGGACTACCAGGATGCACTGCTTCACCGCACAGCCTTCTGGGGGAAGCTTTATAAAGGAAGGGAGGAGCCAGGCTCAGTCTCTTGGGAGAGACACAGTGAGACAAGCAGGAAGCCAGCGCTGTGGGCTGATGCTGCATGCTAGGCCGAAGCCTCTGGGCCTGAAGTGACGACGCTGAAACGTTCCATGCAAAGCAAGAGACCCTTCCCAGAGGTCCCATCGCTGTTTGCAGAGACCGGAGCCATCCACCCCAAACACCTCGCGCGGCTGGGGACAGAGAACAGAGACTAAGACAGCCGTGGAGAGTTCTAAGGGAAAATCCTGTTGGTGAGAGGGCACTTGCCCAAACCTGACTTTATCTACCAAAAGAAGTAACGTTATCCACAGATAGCTATAGTGTAACAGAAGGTGATAAACCCCGGGGTAGATCAGCATACTCTCTCAGGAGATTCATAGACAAACAATAATATCTGTAAAGGAGTCGCCAGAGGCCCATCTCTCTCACAGAAGTTATTGCTCAGCTACACAGATACCCTGTGGTGACAACCAACAGCTCACTGCTCTTTTTCTCTCTCTTGATCTTCATTCCTAATGCGGATTACAAATATATCTGCGCAGTTATCTTGCTAGCGAAGATTCAAGAAGAAGAAAGAAGAGGACTTTGGGGAAGGGACTCAGATAGGCCTATCTATCTTGTACTGTGTCTAGCATCAATGAGGGAGTAGTGTGGGATATTTCTTTTATCTTTTTGAAGCCGATTTAAGTAACCCTTTAAAATAATCGTATTTCATTGTATCTCACTTGCTTAATTTGATATACAGTAAATTAAGCTTTGGTTAATTACAATCCTGTGTGCTGTTCCATTGTGTCACCCAGAAAGACTACCATTGAAGAAGGTAATAAGTCACTGTTGCATATTGAAGTATTGTAGTCCAATCTGTGTATCCATTTGAAGGTCCAGTCCTATTCTGGTCAGTTGTGCCTGAGGAGGGATCGAGCCAGTTCTATAGGGTTGTTAGGCAGGGTGTAGACCCAATAACATAATCAGCAGCTCCTGCGGGGGTGGTGCTACATGTGCATGCCATATTATCCCAGGGGTCCTGAACAGTGTTCAGGGATTCACAGGGGCCACAACAAAAGATTTTTCCAAATTACCTGTGGGACCGTTTCAAAAGCGTCCCGCGTGCCGCAATTGGCCCCAGACTTTGGATATGCCTGGCCTAGGGCAACACAAAACCAAAATACACTGAGTATGACTTGTCATTTTATATACTCACTCATCATTTACATATTATCACAATGTTCTAGGCTAATTTAGGACCTGTAAACCAAGAAATGTCCTGTGTAAAAACGTAATTACCGCAGAGAGGGATTATTTAGGGCTCCAAAACGTTTGTGCCTATGGTCTCTGGTTATGGAGCCACTACCACCACTAAACAGTGCTGCCATACATGTTTGCCTAGTTTGCTGATATGGTAAATTTAGCCTGTACTGTTGCTGAACACCCAACCTGGCATACTGTCCAATCACTGTTCAGTATTTCCTCTACTGAATGACGAAGAAGTGTTGACAAGGTAGACCACAAACTGGTTGGATGGTACCTCAGGTAAAGAGCAGAAGCATTTTATGATTATTGCAAAAAGCATGAAAATGACTTCCTTATTATGTTCAAACATGCAAGTCTGGAAATAAAATGTAAGATTTTTGCCAGGTTTCCTCATTATTCATCGGATATACAGTGGGTACGGAAAGTATTCAGACCCCTTAAATTTTTCACTCTTTGTTATATTGCAGCCATTTGCTAAAATCATTTAGGTTCATTCTTCTTCCTCATGAATGTACACATAGCACCCCATACTGACAGAAAAACACAGAATTGTTGACATTGTTGCAGATTTATTAAAAAAGAAAAACTGAAATATCACATGGTCCTAAGTATTCAGACCCTTTGCTGTGACACTCATATATTTAACTCAGGTGCTTTCCATTTCTTCTGATCATCCTTGAGATGGTTCTACACCTTCATTTGAGTCCAGCTGTGTTTGATTATACTGATTGGACTTGATTAGGAAAGCCACACACCTGTCTATATAAGACCTTCCAGATCACAATGCATGTCAGAGCAAATGAGAATCATGAGGTGAAAGGAACTGCCTGAAGAGCTCAGAGACAGAATTGTGGCAAGGCACAGATCTGGCCAATGTTACAAAAAGATTTCTGCTGCACTTAAGGTTCCTAAGAGCACAGTGGCCTCCATAATCCTCAAATGGAAGACGTTTGGGACGACCAGAACCCTTCCTAGAGCTGGCCGTCCGGCCAAACTGAGCTATCGGGGGAGAAGAGCCTTGGTGAGAGAGGTAAAGAAGAACCCAAAGATTACTGTGGCTGAGCTCCAGAGATGCAGTCAGGAGATGGGAGAAAGTTGTAGAAAGTCAACCATCACTGCAGCCCTCCACCAGTCGGGGCTTTATGGCAGAGTGGCCCGACGGAAGCCTCTCCTCAGTGTAAGACACATGAAAGCCCGCATGGAGTTTGAAGGACTGAAGGACTCCAAGATGGTGAGAAATAAGATTCTCTGGTCTGATGAGACCAAAATAAAACTTTTTGGCCTTAATTCTAAGCGGTATGTGTGGAGAAAACCAGGCACTGCTCATCACCTGTCCAATACAGTCCCAACAGTGAAGCATGGTGGTGGCAGCATCATGCTGTGGGGGTGTTTTTCAGCTGCAGGGACAGGACGACTGGTTGCAATCGAGGGAAAGATGAATGCGGCCAAGTACAGGGATATCCTGGACAAAAACCTTCTCCAGAGTGCTCTGGACCTCAGACTGGGCCGAAGGTTTCATCTTTACCAAAAAGACTCCTGGCTGTATTAGATCAAAAGGGGGCTTCTACTAAATACTGAGCAAAGGGTCTGAATACTTAGGACCATGTGATATTTCAGTTTTTCTTTTTTAATAAATCTGCAACAATGTCAACAATTCTGTGTTTTTCTGTCAGTATGGGGTGCTATGTGTACATTCATGAGGAAGAAGAATGAACCTAAATGATTTTAGCAAATGGCTGCAATATAACAAAGAGTGAAAAATTTAAGGGGGTCTGAATACTTTTTGTACCCACTGTATTTAGTCAAACACACTGCTTAAAAAGGGTCTATGTATGAACTGTGCTGCTGACCAACACTTTCAAATCATAGACTGTAGAAATGACAAGTACACGTTTCATATATAAGCTCCTAAAGGTAATAATAACTAGTATATGCTCATTGTTGAATACCAAAATCTAACAATGACTGTTGTATCTTTGGGGTACTGGCAACTCCCATACAAATTCTCAGCAACGTTTTATAACGCTGTAGCTCCCTGAAGCTGAGAGCAGTGTCAGATATAGAAGAAATCCAAATTACATATGTTCAAGCCCAGCCAATATCTGGTGTATGCTTTAACAAGTTAATATAACATCAAAGATCATTTTTAATATTTTTAGGGTGGTATTAATCCCTCTAGAAATGTAATATATTGCAGCTTACCAATTCTTAGATGTGAATTTTTTTTTCTGGTGATCCTGCCAGTAAGTCTGTTTTTTTGTTTTTGCGTTTAATGCCATTGCTAGAGGGCCTGCATGTAGATAGGCACAGAAGCTGCAGGCATAAAGTCAATGATTACATGGCGCTCTCTGATGGTGGGTGGCATACCATGAGGTAAAGAGGTAAAAATATAGAAAGTAAAAAATGGGTAGAAAAATATAAAAAAATATAAAAAAAAGGATGAGGTGGAAGGGGGGAGGGGCCCACGAAAGCGGCTGCCAGCTGGAGCAAGGAGAGGCTCTGAGGAGAATAAACAAAAAGAAAGCAGCGCCAGCTTAGTGAAGCATAAGGTTTATTAATAAAAAAAAACACATAGTGACTTACTCTTAGGTAAGTAAAGGCCGGTTCGGTAGGTAAATGGGATCATCCATCTTTTTGTCCTGGAGACCGCCTAGTGAAGGAGCACGGATGCTCCGAAAGCTAGCAACGGCCATCTTTCCCTCCACCTCACAGGAAGTGATGTCGGGCTGACAGGAAGCAGGAAGTGGAGCCCCATTGAGAGTCCTCCACCACCACAGCACCATCAGACAGGCTGCCAGACAACAGCCTCCACGCACCACCGGCACCCTGCACCCCTCCTTTCTGCAACGGTATCCAGGACAAAAAGATGGATGATCCCATTTACCTACCGAACCGGCCTTTACTTACCTAAGAGTAAGTCACTATGTGTTTTTTTTATTAATAAACCTTATGCTTCACTAAGCTGGCGCTGCTTTCTTTTTGTTTACAGAAGCTGCAGGAGATCAGCAACACTGAGATTTAACAAAAGGTGGTTAAAAAGATAAAAACTGTGTTTTATGAAAAAAAGGCAGCAGTGCTGTAGCAATCTACATGTTAGGTTTTACATCTACTTTAGTGTGAAAGCAGTTTTTCAGTAGCATTCGTTTTTATTGCTATTTGTGTCTGTATTGCGGAGGTTTTCTCTCATTTCCTGTATGGTCTCCCCAGCAAAGACTCAGATAATAAAATTCTGGCAGATATTGTAACCTTGAAAATATACATGATTTTTCTCCTCTTGAAAGGGGATTTTTAAGGCAATCAAAGAAAAAAGAAAAAAAAATTAAAAGATATCTATAATAAAATTCAGATATTTATTAAGAACTAGTTAAAAGGATGTTGCGTACATACATAAATAACCATATATACTGATCCTAATCATATGGTCAAACTAGAGTGATACCATAGCTGACCATATGAGGGTGAAACAACATTCCAATGCTCGATCAAAGACAAGCACAAACTTGTATCAAAAAAGAAGAAAAGAAAAGAAGGGGAAAACATGACTCCCACCATGGGGAAAAATATTATAACATATTGTAACCTTTCCCCAATCTGTCCAAAAAAAAAGGTTTTCTCTGGAATTTCACTTTAATACACAAGTAAGCATGTATGTCAAGAAAAAAAAATTGTTAAAGCTAAACTATAGACAGATATACATGCATCAATAGGTGTATTTTTTAAATGCAAGCAGTGTCAGTACCTGAATTTAGACCTGGTATCAGGTCTCTTGCAGCTGCTGTAAAGCAGAGCTGTAGTGTGAGAGGAAGAAGTGATATAATGATCCAATTAGGTCATGCATCTAAGAAGAATGCTGATAGGAGGAGAAAGTGGAGAGACAGAGAGAAGAGCTCATCACGGTACTGCTTCTCCTTTCACTGTCCTGTCACAGGCTGGAGTGGTCAACAATAACCCGGGCACAGAGTAATAGGGGGTTGAATAACTTTGGCAATCACACTGAGAACATCTAGGGTAAGAAAAAGTACTGTGAAGAAAATTTATGGAATAGAGCTCATAATTGCAGGAAAGCTGTTTTTATTTTATTATATACAGTGGGTACGGAAAGTATTCAGACCCCCTTAAATTTTTCACTCTTTGTTATATTGCAGCCATTTGCTAAAATCATTTAAGTTCATTCTTCTTCCTCATGAATGTACACATAGCACCCCATACTGACAGAAAAACACAGAATTGTTGACATTGTTGCAGATTTATTAAAAAAGAAAAACTGAAATATCACATGGTCCTAAGTATTCAGACCCTTTGCTGTGACACTCATATATTTAACTCAGGTGCTTTCCATTTCTTCTGATCATCCTTGAGATGGTTCTACACCTTCATTTGAGTCCAGCTGTGTTTGATTATATTGATTGGACTTGATTAGGAAAGCCACACACCTGTCTATATAAGACCTTCCAGATCACAATGCATGTCAGAGCAAATGAGAATCATGAGGTCAAAGGAACTGCCTGAAGAGCTCAGAGACAGAATTGTGGCAAGGCACAGATCTGGCCAAGGTTACAAAAAGATTTCTGCTGCACTTAAGGTTCCTAAGAGCACAGTGGCCTCCATAATCCTCAAATGGAAGACGTTTGGGATGACCAGAACCCTTCCTAGAGCTGGCCGTCCGGCCAAACTGAGCTATCGGGGGAGAAGAGCCTTGGTGAGAGAGGTAAAGAAGAACCCAAAGATCACTGTGGCTGAGCTCCAGAGATGCAGTCAGGAGATAGAAAAATTTAAGGGGGTCTGAATACTTTCTGTACCCACTGTATATATATATATATATATATATATATATATTGTATTTATATTTTTTTCCATTTTATTTAGAATTTATAGTTTATTTTCTTTATATTTTTCATGGGCTATTCATTTTCATCCTAATACGTTTGACTGCAGTTCTGTTTAGCATGGTGTGAATTTGTTTTTATAATGTTTGACAGAAGTTTATTATCTATGGGCTTAAAGCACAACTCCAAATTTGACATAAAAAAATCCCACCAATAGTAACTCCATCCCTCTGCCCCCTTCTGTCTCCCCATATTTTTAAAAATATTTTTCAACATACTTTTTTTTTCCGGCTGTCTTTGGTCATTTGATGCTTGGTACCCCAGCATTTGATTCTTGCTCCTGTACTGAACAGCACTTACCAAAATACTGTATGGGTAGACACCATTTGGTACTGTAACATGTTCTTTACACCCTGGACCTTTTGTGGGAAGGAGAATGAATGATGAGTATAGTAGCATCTGGAGAGGAAATGAGTATTGCAGTATTACATCAGGGCAACTGTTTATTTTTATTTAAAAGTGAAGTTGGACTTTAGGCTTAACTTACCATCAGCAAAATGAATTTTTATTATTTATACACTGATCATTGCCCATAAATATAGGTCCTTACAACTAAAATAATTATTATTATTATGATGTGCTATCGCCTCTGCCTGGCACCATATATCAAAAGTTGCATCATTCCTTAACTGTTAAAAACCACAGCATACACTTGGTTGAACATTGGTTTCCCTACCAGAAAATTACATTCCTTAAATTAATTATTGACTCGGGCTGAAAGCTGAATTTCAGGTATGGATATTTCTACAAAATTGCATTGGCCCAGCTAGGAGCAATGGAAGTATGTACGTGTCATACTACTGGGATCCCCATGGAAGCAACTACAGTGATTGCCGCCAGATTCCATGTTCTGATGCAGCTGTCCTACTGCTTAGTAAACACAGGAGGTTGCTTGCTCAGCACGGGCATCTTTCAGAGAACACTTTGCTTTTCTGATTGAACGAGGTTATGAGGCATCAAGATCTCCACCTCATCAAATCAGACAACGAGGTGCAAACATTGAGGAGATGCAGCAGGACAGCAGAAGCTAGTGGAGATCTTTGTATTTGTATCTCCTTCAGTGAGTTCCAGCTTCCAGGGGGATCATGCTGGTATGGCACATTCTTATTTACATTGGCCTGAGCTGGACCAATGTAACTATGTAAAAATATCCATACCTCAACTTCAGCCTTAAATAAATGGGTGCACAGAAGCATGCGTTTTGGTTTAGATACTCAGAAACAAATACCCTGGGTTGCCATGGGTTGTTGTAAATATGCAGGGTGTATACAGCAATCCAGTTTGTGTAACGGCACTAAATGTCAGAAATAATGAATAGACCTGTTCAAGCAGTTGAAACAAAGTTGCTTTTCTTTTCAGCAATGCCCTGGTAACATGAAACCTTTTATTAAGTTGGGAAACATTTTCTAGTAATTTCTAATAGTTGTTAGTGCATGAATTTTTTCAAGCAATTTACAGTAGATGGTGGGCTTTATAATTGTTTTTGAATAGTGATGCTAGTTAATTGTTTCTTTTCTTTTTGTTTAGTTTATATATATATATATATATATATATATATATATATATATATATATATAGACCAGTGTATGGAATAAATAAAATCTTTCACATGTACACAGGGTAGGAGAAAAGGCAAGATTTAAGCCTCGTACACACGCAACGATTATCGGCCAACCAATCAGCCGACTTTTGTCCAGTGTTGTTGTGTTGGTTGGAATGTGCTCTGGACTGCACACGAATTTTCTCGGCCAACAAAAATCTACTTCAGAAGTGATGTCATGTGATGGTTGACTTTCCGTGTGTTTTTTCTTCTGTGAGCATGCCCAGTCTTGCTCATCAGATTTTTGTCTGCCGAAATCTGTACTGACTGACGGAAAATTGGCCATTGTGGTGACGGCCAACAAAAATTTTATAGCCTGCACACCAGATTTTTTTCGGCCGAAAAGTCGGAGTCGGTTGTCGGATGCATCATACTAACAAGCCGAAAATCAGCCGATCGGACGTTGGCCGAAAATTCACGGCCAACTATCGACGCGTGTGTACAGGGCATTAGGCTCCTTTCACACAAGCTCCAATCATGTCCACCTGTAAGTTTTGCAGGTGGACCTGGTTAGAAGGTCCATGTGTTCCTATGGACAAAGGGGTGTAAATGGACTTGTGTCAGTTTACACCTGCCAACCTTAGGGCCCAATCAAGTCTTCTAAAGAAATGGGAGAGAAGTCCTTCCCTTTCCATTTTGGCAGGCCAGACCGGAGGTAGCCTGATGTAAACAGACAGCGCCCGTAAAGAAGAGTG
The DNA here is from genome assembly GCF_965119305.1 of Pelophylax lessonae. NCBI lineage: Eukaryota > Metazoa > Chordata > Amphibia > Anura > Ranidae > Pelophylax > Pelophylax lessonae. The sequence goes on along the minus strand of NC_138769.1, from coordinate 392,509,302 downwards.
GAGTCAGTCCATGTCTGCTCTGCATAAACTGTGCGGACACAGATAAGACATCCATTTTGCTTTACTCCAATCAGCAGGGATTAGCTCACAGACCCCCTGCTGATCAAAGCAAAATCTGCCCTGTGTGAAAGGAGCCTTGCATTTTAGACAATCTCTGTGAATTACTACATTCTTTGCCCTTTAGCAGTATTTAGTCATCTTCAGATGAATTTGATTTGTAATGTTCTCAGTGTTTTGCTGCTTATCTTCAGTTTTAATTGGTGTCAGGAACATACCGCAGCATTTGTAGCCAATTGGGTAACTCAGCCTCCTTAACTTCTTCAACATTTAGGAAGTGACTGTTACAGCCATGAGCTTGTTTTAATTTTTTTTAGCCAGCTTCTAGCATTTAAAGTAGAAGTTTAGCCAAAAACTAACTCTAAATCTGCTGGCAGCCACATTCTAAAACGAATCTATCTGGCCCTGTAGAGCAAAAATCATTATACATAACATTTCTGCAGCCAATCCAGTCCAGTCCCATGCTGAGCTGTCAGTGATGGCTTCTCTGTGTATGCGTGTGCAAGAGAGGCAGCCGACAACAGAATCCCAATAGTAAGTCTAAGGGGGAAATCATTTCCCAGCCATGGTCGGCTCTCTCCTGCACACAGCATCCACCGCTGGAGACCAGACCAGATCGTTTTCAGAAATTCTGGTACACAGCAGATCAGGCACAGTCTGTGCTTGATCGACTGGTGCAGTCAGACAAGAAAGATATAAGGGGTTTCATAGACTACCACTACCACTATAAAATGAACCTATCATTGTTTAGGGCGGTATGCTCCCAGATACAAAGACTCAGGAAACAAGCAGTCTGCATTTCAGGCATTTGTCTCCAGGTGTCTACTGCCTTAAACGTCTGAATGCCTTGTGTGCATGGGATCTACATACACCTTAAATTGGAACTGAAGGCCTTTTTTAAAAAAATGTATGAGAAGGCAGGCTAATTTATCATGCAATGTCTCTTCTGCAATTAAAAAACATACCTACCTGCCTGCTCACAGTCTTTTGTGGCATGTAAACTGAGCTGGGTATACACAGCTCAGTTTACAGAGCTGGGGTGGTATCTGTGTGCTGGGATGACTAAGGAGGAGTTTCCTGGTATCATACTCAGAAATGTATAACTAGGTAAGTATATAAAATTGAGTATATTTTATTAAATTGTCATATTAAAACCAAGAACATTAACAATTTACAAAATTGACATTACATCACAAACATACAAAAAAAAATCATACATGTGTAACCAATACAAAACTGGTGACTTTTCAAGAGGTTAATGATGGGTAAGATCCTCCTTATTGGGGTGTGGGGCTTGAAATGCTATATACTTACCTAGTTATACATTTCTGAGTATGATACCAGAAAAGTCCCACCAAGCCCTTTCCATTCCTCCAATATCCTACTGGACATTGGTGTTTTTCAGATAAGGAGGAGTTTCGTCATCCAGCTTCAGCCAGTGAAGATGCCTGAAGACTAACACCTGAAAGGAGCTGTGGAGAAGATGCCGGCGTTGGCAGACTTCAGACCTTTAGAGAGAAGGTAAGAGAAGCTTTAAAGCCTCGTCGACACACTGGCCCAGCTGCATTTAAGTGACTGTAAAGGAAATCTTTTTATTAAAAAAACAAACATGTTATAGTTACCTGCTCTGGGCAGTGGTTTTGCACAGAGCAGCCCTGATCCTCCTCTTCTCAGGTCTCCCTCCGGTGCTCTGGGCCCCTCCCCCTTGCTGAGTGCCCCCATTGCAAGCGGGTTGCTGTGGGGGCACTTGTGCATGCTCACTCTTGAGCCAGCTCTCTGCATCCACAGAGAGTGTGGCTCAGCCCCGCCCCTCAACTCACTGACTGTGATTGACAGCAGCTCAGCCAATCAGCAGGGAGAGACCCTGGAGAGCCTTGGGTCTTGTGCACATCCCTGGATCGAGATCGGGCTTAGGTAAGTAAGGGGGGCTGTTCACTGAAGGTTTTTTACCTTCATGCATAGAATACATGAAGGTAAAAATCCTTCAGCCTTTACAACCACTTTTAGCTTTTTTAAACACAAGAGAAGTGATCGGAGAAGTAAACACAACTTTTATGCCTCCCAGAGCACTTTTTCCAGCTTTTAGATGTTCCTGCTTTAGCTGTATTTTGGCATGTTTAGTCATGTTTACATTGGTTTTCACACGTTTACATGCATTTAGTTGTGTTTGGAGTGTCTAATTGAATCTGGGACACACAGAATCCTATTTTCTCTACACGCAGCTAAACTTACCACAGGAGTGTGAATGTCACCATTGAAAAAACATTTCATGCTTTAGAAATGTCCTCAAGATACATATAAACGCTGGTTTGACCGTGTCAGGGTGAATGAGGCCTAAGTGCGTAGTTTCTGTATTTCATACCTACTATCTGTCCAGCCTGGCCTCTTGGATCCCAGAAGGTAAAGACTGCAAGTAAGGCATGCCGTGCTGACTTGTAAAAATGTTGTAAATGGTAAGAACACTCCAGGAGTAGAAATAGAAGCATACTATTATAGCTAAAATGAAACCTAAGAGCCCATGAAGTGACAACACCTCATGACACCGCTATGTTCGCCGTCTATGATAATGTAAATATAATAATTACATACCGACTTACAGAAACTACAACAAGGACTGGAATTCATAAAGAGTCTTGTAGATACTTATTAGAAATCTATCTTATGGCAGTGCGACAATTGGCGGCACTTGGGACAAATTCATGTACTTGTTGGTAAGGTATATATGACAAGTCTGACAGAACTGTAACAAGTATCTCTCTGTGAAGTAGTGGAGTTTTACAGGTAGAGAAGCTATTTGGAGGAGTTGGGACTTGGAGTCCATCGATCCGCCGATCCCCCGCTGAGCAGGCGGATGGCAGCTCTGTCTCTGCGCTGTGTGCGGAGACAGAGCTGTCAGGTCCCCACTGCCCTCTATGGGGGAATTGGATGGGAACGGAACGCCTGTCCGTTCTCATCCGATCCGCTGGACGGATGGAAAATAGGCTTTCCATCCATCCAGATTTGACGGACCGGATCGGATGTCAGCGGACATGTCTCCGCTGACATCCGATGCCTCATAGAGATGCATGGGGCATCCATTCAGATCAGGCGGATCTGAACAGTCCGCAAGTGTGAAAGGGGCCTTATGGTAATGTAATGTATCAAATATCAGTTTCCGGAGGAACTTGAAGACAAATGTTGCTGCAGAATGGCCCCAAAGATGCGACACATAATTTCACCTGTGATACAACTAACAACTTACTCCAAAATGGAACATGTCTTATATACCTCTTGTATAGCAAATGCAGCGCCAACAAGTATATAAGTGACAATTAAATCACAATGGTAATACATTTAAACAACACATGCATTCACACAAAGTCCAAAGTAAATCCGCGTGTGGACAGAAGTAAATGAAGAAATAGAAAAGTCTGGTGTAGTCACTCAGGTGAGTACTGATACAGCATATAAAACATGTTCAGATAGACTTGCTGAAGAAACCCTATAGGGGGGCGTAACACGTATAGGTGGGAGGGGCCAATACCCAGGATGTTTGTTCTTGTGTATCAGCGTGATGAGCTGATGATATGCTTGATATTCACTTTTTTATGTGAATGTTTTTAATCTCTGTGTTTAGTTTTTAATAAATAGTTTATAGCAGAGAGCACTTTGGTTTTCCATTTTGTCTTTATGGTCATTCACGGATGATCGAGTTCTTAGAAGTGGAATGACGTGGTTCAATGGCGTTCTATGTGGGAGTGTTCCAACATCACCCTAAAAGACATTGTAACAAGAGATTTTGACTATGTAATGGGGTCATAATCGGGGGGTGAGCAAGCATTCTGTCTATAAGTGGTGGTCGCTAAATGCTCTGGATCATTCATTTGAACTGTCACGTGGAGTTATTACATAGGTGGAGCAGATATCAACAGTTGGGACTGTCTATGACACTGATTCACACTGGACTTATGATTTGAGTTACCATTATAAGTGATTTGAATTTATTACCATATATTCACGGTTGCGCTGTGTAATGGTGTTGAGTGTTCGGACACCATCTTGTCCTCTCAACGTCCATTTTGTGTAGTGACCCAGGCTCCTTGAGCGAAGTAGCCCCCACCTTTTTCTAATCAGAGGAACCAAAAGGCACTCCCTCACCAGGTTCCTGCTAGGCTGACATTTTTCACACCTTTACTATACACAAGCTTTGACCAAGCAGGAGTTGTGTCTGCGAGGACAGCAGGGGGGTCAGATTAGATGTCCAGGGAAATTGCTTTGTACATTCTCCAAGCCAAATTGTTAACTTACATCTCACAATCCGGGCTCAAATCATATCTTTTTAACCAAACATAACATATTAACAAAAAGTAGATATTTGGGTGCCCCATAAAATACCAATCGAATTAAGTCTAAGCACGGACACCGTCATGCCGAGGAAAGGCAAGCTAGCGATCCAAGGGCGTACAGGGCAGATGTTAGTCTGAAATACCCCATGTTTAGTGTCTAAAGATAGGACATTCAAAAACGTACCATAAAATATCGGTTTCAAGCGTGTAACCGTTTCATAATTGAAGATATGAGTGCTTTTATTAATCTGTCAAAGCGGGCGGTCATTTAGAGGTTTATAGACTCAGAGCCAATTGGCTAAGTACTTCTGGTGACACCCCCTGGAGAGTCAGGGAAAAAGGCAGGAACGGATAGAGAGCTCAGTTCTCATCCTAAGATCGATGGCATAACACCGCCCCCAAGGAGAACCAAACATACCTGTTCAACTCTGAAACTTAAGGTAATCCCAGGACTGTTTTAATGCAAGTATTTTCATTCTTTTATTCTCCTTTTTCTAAATTGCTGTATATTGTGTCTCCATTTCTTTGTAACCCATTTTTCTGTAAATATTTTTATTCGCACCAATTTTAAAACCTTTCTTATAATTAAACCTTATTTTGAAAAGTGTTAACTTTTGTCTCTAAGCTCTTAAACGCAACTTGACCCAAACGAATCTGCCTCCTGAAGTGCGCTATTGTGTGTTATAGACAGTTATTTTAAAGTCATAATTGATATTTGTACTGTTTAGGCTAACCTATCTGAAACATTCTTGTCAGGTGACAGTGTGTGTTACAGACGGTTATCCTAAGTCATAATTGATATTTGTGAAATCAGGAGCATCCGCTAAGCTGAAACGTAGTGGTGGTGGCAGTGAAAGGGTTAATCGTTTAATTAACCCGGTGACAATCGCTCTCAGTCTGCTGGCATCTAGATTGTGGTCCCGCAAGCTGGACAATCTGTGTGCTGGGCGCAGCTGAGAGTGGCATTGTTACGCAAGTGACGGCAGGGTGTGAGATTGCTTGGTCTTTGGTCACGAGGTGGATGAGAAGGCCAGGGGTCTGATACCCGTATTCGTCACATATTGGCTGGCAGCGTACGTGGGATAGTCTTGCATTTAAGAGCATTCAGTGCACTGTTAGGAATTAGCTCTGCACTGAAGGATTGTAAGGGTTGAGGAAAGCAGTCCTTAGAGACAAACTGGTGCATATTTTTTGTTTTTTAAAAAGAGACACACAGCAATCTCTTCTTTCTACAGCTCCTTCCTATCTTGCTTTCTGTTCTATCTTTTCTGCTTGCAAACATGCCTGGTTTATCGGAATATAAAAAAATGAACAAAAATGAACTTGCTACGGAGTGCACATCAAAAGGACTTGACGTCAGTGGCAAAACTCGTGAAGTAATGATTCAGGCCCTGCAGGAGTATGATATGCAGGCAAGCCGGAATCTGGAACCAGAGGAAGAGGCTTCCGTTTCTTCAGAGCCCAGTGATTCAGGAACGGCCGCACAGGATGGGCCAGCAGAGACTGACACTGGAATACCACGGGATGTCACCGCCACTCCACAGCATGTGCAAACCCGCCCCAGCTTGCCTGCAGCCAGCATAGACTCTCCTCAAATGCAGGAAACGCTGCAACGTGTCAAGGAGATGGATCCTATGGCTTACCTGCAGTTCCTGGAACGCAGGGCTGAGAGAGAGGCTGCTGAGAGGGAGAGGGAGGCTAATCGTCGGCACGAACTGGAGATGGCTAAGCTCCCGCCGAAGCCCCAGTCTCAGAACCTCGGATCCCAAGAGCACAGGGACACCTCTTTGCTTGTGAGCCCGGCAGCCAAATTTCCAGTCATGGAAAAGGACAGTGACATTGATGTGTACCTGCTGTCGTTTGAAAAGACTTGCCGTCAGTACCAGTTGCCCCAAGCACAATGGGCTCGGTACCTGACGCCAGGGCTGCGAGGCAAGGCCCTGGACGCTTACGTCGAATTGCCAACAGAACAGGATGGTGATTATGAGGCCATCAAGGCTGCAATCACCCAAAAGTACCAGTTAGCCCCGGAAGTGTACCGGAAGCGATTTAGGTCCCTGCAAAAGGGACCTGGGGACTCATATATGGATGTGGTAAGCCGCTTACGCACCACGTTCCGTCAGTGGACTAAGGGCTTGAAGGCCATTACGTTTGAGTCCCTGGAGGATCTCATGATTGGAGATCAATTGTTGCACATCTGTCCTACAGACGTCAGACAGTTTGTGCTGGAACGAAAGCCAGCCTCTGCCCAAGAAGCAGCAGAAGTGGCAGATGCCTACATCCACACTCGGGTGTCTGACCCTCGCAAGCCTCCTCTGTATGGCGTGAAAGGAGGGAAATCGCACATGGAAACACCTCCTGCACCTAGGAGTCATGTTCACCAGCAATCAGCCCCTGCAGTTCCTGGTGTCACCTTCCCTGCAACTGACACCCGCAGATGCTACAACTGTGGAAAAGCGGGACATCTCAGGACACAGTGCCCTGAGCAGAAGCAGATGACATCACCTGGTCAGCTGGCCAGCAACTCTTCCTCCGTGCTGTTTGTCCGCAGGAAATCCCGGGTGACCGCCGCCAACTTGCAGCCCGTCACCGTGGGCAACCGGACTGTCACTGGTTTCCGGGACACAGGAGCTGAAGTCACTCTAGTCAAACCAGAAGTGATAAGAAGAAGGGACATCGTCCCTGGAAAGTTTTTTACCCTCACTGGAGTTGGGGGGACCCGCTCACAGGTACCCCGTGCCCGTGTTTTCCTTGATTGGGGTGCTGGGAGTGGGATGAGGGAGGTGGGAGTCTCTGAGGAAATCCCCACAGATGTTTTGTTGGGTGCCGACCTAGGCACCCTGGTTTCTTACTACACCCCTGTTAAGAGCACCCTGGATGCCTCCACGGAACTCTCTGGACTTGAAAAGGTACTGTGTGCAGATATTGGGTTAATGTCTGGGCAACCTATGGATGGACAGAGGGAGGGGGAGGGGTGGAGTGGTGTTGAATTACCAGGTCCTCCATCTTTTGAAGAAGGAAAGGAGACCCTCTTGCCTGTGAAGTTACCAGGGGTATGCTGTAGTAATGCTAATGATGATGCAAATAATGTTGATGATGCTGATATTAATGATGGAAATGTTGATGATGAAAATGTTGATGCTAATAATGCTGGAAATGATGTTGCTGATAATGTTGATGGAAATGATGATAAAGCTAAAGATGTTTTGTCAATGTTGGTGGTCCATCGCAGTGTGGCAAAGGCAGGGGAGATGCAGGCCCTGGTCGCAGAGCAGCAGGAGGAGGTCTCTATGTCCTCTCCTTGTTCTGACCCAGTGGACTCCACCTCTGTTAGGCCTCAGCAGCTGTCTTTGTTCGCCACAGGACAGCTTGCTGGGACTTATAGTACTGCCTGTCAGGCAGCACTGCGGATCGACCAGGCTATCCAATCACTTAGGACTGGAGCTGAAAGGCCCCCAGCTGTGATGAGTAAACACCAGCTTGACTGGGACAATGGGCAGATAGGTGTGACAGGACAACAGGCAGGAGGCCTGGAGACTGAAGGGGTTAAACAGCTGTTCATTGTGTCCAGTCAACCTCACAGACATGTATTGAAGGTGTCACATGATCTGTTTTGTAAGGATCTCTGTGAGATCAGGCGGGCAGGGCCTGGAGTGAAGCACCAGGGTTTGTGGCTTGACCTGATCCTCACACAGCATCCTCGCCCAGCACACGCCAGGGACAGAGTTAGTACCCCTGAATTGGGAAAGACAGGTGTCCTGTTAGCGGTAGCTGACACTCAGGGCGTGGGTTTGGGCCTTCAGCTGAAACCCCCCTTCTCCCTCCAGGTATCTATGCTGCTGGCAGGGCTTACTGCATGCCGCATCAGAGATATTGGAGACCCTGGGAGGACACACCCTGACGTCCACGAGATGGGCGCCTGGGTGTCCGCTCCCCCCATACCTGCGACCTCTCCTGTCTCACAGGAGGTGCAGGCCGATGGGGAACAGGAGACCGAGAGAAGGCTTTGTGGAGCCTTTAGCAGGCTGAACGTCAGCCCTGCGATTGTGGCCTACCCCGTGCCCAGGAACCAGGAGATGTTAAAGCAGCTGGCTGGTGCCCGCTGTCTAACCACCCTGAACCTGAGCAGGGGGCGTGGACCAAACATTCTAACCTGGAAGGCTCAGGACGAGCCAGTCTTCCCCAACCCATGTGGCTTAACTGCGTCTACAGCAATGCTAGATGGGGTTGGGAACGCATCAGACACCTCCCTAAGGGTCACGTGTGATCCACGGGGAGAGGTCGAACCTGGTGCAATGGCCTGCTTTAGGGGCCTGGTAGTGTTTGGCCCTGTCTGGATGGAACACCCAGAGCTCTTGTCCACAGTCCCAAACGTTCTGGCACGGCCTAGTTTTACAGTTCTGCATAGTAACTGTCAGATGGACCTGTCAGCGGTTTTGAACTGGGAAAAGCAGGGAGGAGTAGGCACCCAGAGATCTGGAACTGAGGATACCAGGACCTGGCCTACTCCTCAAACCCCAACTTTGGTTACGTCATTCCTGGGTACAGCTGGCCACAGGAGGATGCTGGGATGCGACGAGAGTGGCTCAACTGAACCTGTGACTGACCTAACCAATGGTATCCTGGTTAAACTGGCATCCGTGACGCCAGTGTGGCAGAAGGACCGTCCGGCCCTGACGGAGGTACTGGCCCGTGCACCTGGGACATGGGGCCCGGAATTTAAATGCCCAGTCCCGGCCCCACCCTATGCCATTACCTTTGGGCCAGATGCAGCCCTAGGCCGGAGGGATGCTAAAGGAGAGGAAACTCTCATCCTCTATTTGAGCCGGAAGCTGCTCCCCAGGGGAGTAGCCTCTGTCACCCCGCAGAAGAAAGGTAGCACCCATGGTAACGCTGACGGTATGTCGCGTCAAGCCGAGCCGCAGGAGTCGGTTGCGTCCGGCGGGAAATCGTAAATTCCCCGCCTATGCGCCCACAAGAGGGGGAGGTGTAATGGTGTTGAGTGTTCGGACACCATCTTGTCCTCTCAACGTCCATTTTGTGTAGTGACCCAGGCTCCTTGAGCGAAGTAGCCCCCACCTTTTTCTAATCAGAGGAACCAAAAGGCACTCCCTCACCAGGTTCCTGCTAGGCTGACATTTTTCACACCTTTACTATACACAAGCTTTGACCAAGCAGGAGTTGTGTCTGCGAGGACAGCAGGGGGGTCAGATTAGATGTCCAGGGAAATTGCTTTGTACATTCTCCAAGCCAAATTGTTAACTTACATCTCACAATCCGGGCTCAAATCATATCTTTTTAACCAAACATAACATATTAACAAAAAGTAGATATTTGGGTGCCCCATAAAATACCAATCGAATTAAGTCTAAGCACGGACACCGTCATGCCGAGGAAAGGCAAGCTAGCGATCCAAGGGCGTACAGGGCAGATGTTAGTCTGAAATACCCCATGTTTAGTGTCTAAAGATAGGACATTCAAAAATGTACCATAAAATATCGGTTTCAAGCGTGTAACCGTTTCATAATTGAAGATATGAGTGCTTTTATTAATCTGTCAAAGCGGGCGGTCATTTAGAGGTTTATAGACTCAGAGCCAATTGGCTAAGTACTTCTGGTGACACCCCCTGGAGAGTCAGGGAAAAAGGCAGGAACGGATAGAGAGCTCAGTTCTCATCCTAAGATCGATGGCATAACACCGCCCCCAAGGAGAACCAAACATACCTGTTCAACTCTGAAACTTAAGGTAATCCCAGGACTGTTTTAATGCAAGTATTTTCATTCTTTTATTCTCCTTTTTCTAAATTGCTGTATATTGTGTCTCCATTTCTTTGTAACCCATTTTTCTGTAAATATTTTTATTCGCACCAATTTTAAAACCTTTCTTATAATTAAACCTTATTTTGAAAAGTGTTAACTTTTGTTTTTAAGCTCTTAAACGCAACTTGACCCAAACGAACCTGCCTCCTGAAGTGCGCTATTGTGTGTTATAGACAGTTATTTTAAAGTCATAATTGATATTTGTACTGTTTAGGCTAACCTATCTGAAACATTCTTGTCAGGTGACAGTGTGTGTTACAGACGGTTATTCTAAAGTCATAATTGATATTTGTGAAATCAGGAGCATCCGCTAAGCTGAAACGTAGTGGTGGTGGCAGTGAAAGGGTTAATCGTTTAATTAACCCGGTGACAATCGCTGGCATCTAGATTGTGGTCCCGCAAGCTGGACAATCTGTGTGCTGGGCGCAGCTGAGAGTGGCATTGTTACGCAAGTGACGGCAGGGTGTGAGATTGCTTGGTCTTTGGTCACGAGGTGGATGAGAAGGCCAGGGGTCTGATACCCGTATTCGTCACACGCTGCACTTATCATTTATAAGTGTTCAGATAGTTGTCCACCACCTCAGGTAAAATGCAAACTCACCATTGATAATGGCTGCCGTGACAGCAGCATGTGCGCTTTTTGACATATATGTAAATCCCTCTGGAAGTGTGGCAGTGTTGCATCTCCACTGGTAACCTAAGGCAAACTCCCACTAAGGATAAATAAAGCTTGCCAGGAGCCCAGATGGATTTTCCATAGTGTAGTGTGTTTATTTCAAGCAATATCCTGATAAAAACAGTATAGAAGCTGTAGTACAGCATCTGCCAATGGAGGAGGTGGGCTGAAAGGGTGGGCATAGTTGGACACTCCTGATGAGAGCCTGTGATAGTTCTCCACCTGCTGCATTGGAAGATTAAGGGAGGGGCATGGATTGAGGAGGGTTTTACATTAACAGAAAAGGCATTAGCACAAGGGACACATCCTACTGACTGTCTCCCACTCCCCAACCAGCCAATACTCTCCACTTATTCCCTACAATCAAGTGGTTGACTGTCCTTTTGCATCAGTGCCAGGACAAGGTCATCCAGCGGCAGCGCCCAGGGCAAAGATGCCAAACTGTGCCACCCCTTTACTTAGGGTCAGGGTGCCTCCATCCCTGCAATAAACCATTGCACCCAGGGTAGCCGACCCTCTTGCCCAACCCTTGTCCCGGCACTGCTTGGCATCCTCACATCCAATGCAAGGTTATGGAACATGCTGCCAGAGTATAGTGGAAAAGAGGCTGTGGGCATACTTCCCAACTTTCTGAGTTCCCTGTGGGAACGAGGGACACCTATTAGCAAAAGTATCTAGGCAGAGGACATACCCCCTGCCACACTACCCTTAAAGAAGAATTTTACAAATGATTGGTTAAACCCACAAGTACTTTTTTACCATTACTATTCCTTTATATTGGCTTTTGAAGTTTACAAATGCAGAAATTTAGAAATTGGATGCAAGGTTTAGCACTGGGAAACACTTTTTAAAAGATAAAGAGAGCATTTTATATACAATTATACAGAGCAGACCAAAATGAGGGACGATTGAGGAGAACAGAGGGACTTTGTTTCCGAATGAGGGACAGTTGGGAGCTATGGCTGTGGAGACCAGTCTAGCAGTGCAGGAGTGGAGGGTCAGGAAAGTAAAACAGCTTTCTTCCGATCCCCTTAGACCAGTGGTTCTCAACTCCTGTCCTCAGGACCCACTAACAGGCCAGGTTTGCAAGATAACTGAAATACATCACAGGAGATATCATTTGCTGCTCAGTGATTGCAGTATTCTATTCTGCTTCTCCCCAAGGTATTACTTAAAACCTGGCCTTTTAGAGGGTCCTGAGGACTGGAGTTGAGAACCGCTGCCTAAGACCTATGAGCATTTTACCCTTGCAATGTGGGGCAGCAGCACTGCAAGGGAGAATTTTGTTTTCTGTAGAGTTCACCTTTAGGCTGGTGATACATGTTAACCCCCTTCCTGCCTACCCTGGCCCTTTAAAAAGGTCTGAACTGGAGGTGGGATGGATTGGTGACCATGTGACCACTGTGATTGAATGTCACCATGGTCACACGATCAGGAGTCTGTCCTCCTGGCTATCAATTGCTAGTCCAGACTGAGAGACCTAAACATCGCCTTCTCAGCGATGCATGCATGTGGCGTGTGGGCCTGTTACAACCGCACATATGTGTATTGTGGGCAGCAACAGGCTGGGATTATACATGATCAGCCCTGCAGGCTCAATGAGAGAAGTGTTATTATTTATGGCCAGCTTGAAGAGACTCTAAACTTTGGCTAAAAAAAAAATCTATTTAAGTGTGTATTCTTAACTCAGAAAAATATCTTCTATTTTTCTCATCCTCCTCCAAATCTCTCTAAAATTTTTTTTTTGCTGCTGTGATCAGACTTCCTGGTAGAGGATGGCTGGGTTTGTTCTCCATGATATGTAGGAACGTAGCCACCTTCCCTTGCCTGCTTCTGAGATAGACTATGGACTGTGGACTATGAGATTTATAGCGTTCATAGAGCAATGCACATGACAGCAACTAACCTGCACTGTTAGGGGGGAAAAGGAGAGGTTGTGGAGCTCACAGAGGATGTTACAAGGAGCATAAAAACATAAAAACACAATGTTTTTTTTTCTTTAATGAAACATAGATTACAGTGCCATGAAGTATTGGATGTGTATGGATTCTTTTAAAAGAATAAGGATATTGTGATGGGAGGGGGTAGGTAAAAACGTGCGTTTAGGCTAGGTTTTTACTGTCACCCAACATCTATCCCTTAAAGTGGGAGTAAACTCCAATGCATGACTTTTACCTATAGGTAAGCCTATTATAAGGCTTACCTGTAGGTACAGTAAATATCTCCTAAACGCACTGTTTAAGAGATATTTACTTTTGATGTAACCAGTGACATCACCGGGGCATGCGCTCTAAAGGAATGGCATACTGTTCCATTCCTTCAGAGTCCTGTGCCATGAATTCTGAATCCCGCATGCATGCAGAGTGACGTAATTGCTGCCCCGGCCACTCACACAGCTGGAGCCAGCAACTCAAAAGAAGACCAGGTGAAGATTATTATTAATATTATTATACAGGATTTATAAAGCACCAACAGTTTACACAGCGCTTTACAATATAAAAGGGAGACAATACAGTTACAATACAATAAAGAAGATGGAAGCGCCTTCAGCGGTGACAGCGTGTCGCTGGAGGACTTTATTTTATGGTAAGTTTTACATAATGTGCTAGTATGTGATGCATGCTAGCACAGTATGCCATTGCTTTGCAGGATTAAAAAAAAAAAAAAAAAAAAAACAACAACAGTGGTTTACTACTGCTTTAAAAGTGATTGTATATGTTTTTTTTTTTTTTTTTTTTTTAAATAACAAACATGTTATACTTACCTGCTCTATGCAAAGGTTTTGCACAGAGCAGCCCTGATCCTCCCCTTCTTGGGTGCCCCGACACTGCTTCTGGCTCCTCCTCCTCATTGGGTACCCCCACAGAGATGCACTTTCCATAGGGGCACCCGTGCGGGCGCGCTCCCGAGTCCTGCTGCCTCATCCATTGACACAGACAGTGGGACTAGGTCCCGCCCTCCATATCACTGGATTTGATTGACAGCAGCGGGAGCCAATGGCTCCCGCTGCTATCAATCTATCCAATGAGGACCCAAGACAGCGGCTGAAACTACTGGGCTTGTGCTCGTCGCTGGAACGTTCATGTTCAGGTAAGAATAATGGGTGGTCTAGGGGATAGCTACAACCAAGAAACTTTTTCACCTTAATGCATAAAATGGTTTTTAGGTGAAAAACCTTGAGACTTTACAACTCCTTTAACCATTTGCTGACCTCCCCACGCAGATTTACTATGGCAAGGCGGCTCGGCTGTGCATAATCACGTAGAACTACGTGATTGCGTGCACGTGGTTTTGGCGATGCACACACGCGCGTAGCCGGAGCCGCGCTCCCGTTGTGTCTAATCTGCATCTAATCAGACTGCGGGAGGATCGGGCTCAATCGCCGCCGGCCTCCCACGATCATCGGTAATACTGACAGGAGAGCCGTCTGGTATGTAAACAATGCAAGACAGCTCTCCTGTCAGAGAGGCAGGGAAAGATCATGTGATTCAGCTAAGCTGAATCATGGATCTCTCTCTCTGCCTTTGTTCAATCCATCCCCAAAACAGTTAGAAAACACAAATAGGGAACACACTTACTGTAATAATGTCACTGGTCCCCTCAAAAGTGTCAAAAATGTCAGTTAGGTGTCTAATCTGTCCGCCGCAATGTCGCAGTCCTGCTAAAAATTGCAGATCACCGCCATTACTAGTAAAAAAAATCAAAATAAATAGTTTGTAGACGCGATAACTTTTGTGCAGACCAATCATTCATTATACGCTTTTTGGAAATTTTTTTTTTACTAAAAATATGTAGCAGAATACAAATTGGCCTAAACTGATAAAAAAAAATTAGATTTTTTTAAATGTTTTTATTGGGAATATTTTATAGCAGAAAGTAGAAAACATTGAGTGCCGGTTCACACTAGGGCGACCTGTGAGGCGACCTGGTCGCCTCACAGGTCGCCTCCCATAGGGAAGCTGCGGACCCGTTCTAATAGGAGCGACACAAGTCGCTCTGACCTAGAAAAAGGGTCCGGAGCTTCTTTGGGGCGACCCAGAGGCGACCGCCATAGACTTCAATGTTATGAAGTCCGTGGCTGCCGCTCCGAGGTCGCGGCGCGCTGCTCGCACCGCGACCTCGGAGGTCGGGGTGCGAAGTAGTGTCGCTGCAATGTGAACCGGCGCTGATGCTCTTTTTTTTGTTTATAGCGCAAAAACTAAAAACCACAGAGGTAATCAAATACCACAAAAAGAAAGCTCTATAGGGAAAAAAAGGACATCAATTGTATTTGGGTACAGTGTCACATGACTGTGCAATTGTCAGTTAAAGCAACGCAGTGCCGATTTGCAAAAAATGGCCTGGGGGTAAAAGCTTCCAGTGCTGAAGTGGCTAAGCTGCGAAGGCAGCAGATGAGATGTACACATGCTGTGGCGACAATGCTTTGCTTTCCTAAACCCTCTATTGCAGTGATGGCGAACCTTGGCACTCCAGATGTTTTGGAACTACATTTCCCATGATGCTCAAGCACTCTGCAGTGTAGCTGAGCATCATGGGAAATGTATTTCCAAAACATTTGGGGTGCCAAGGTTCGCCATTACTGCTCTATTGCATTCCGGTGAATGGAGCTGCACTGCAATTGTCCCACAAGCGCAATGCATGCGTTGCATCGCAGTGGTGCTTGCTTTAGGGGCTAAACAGGTGGTGAGGAAATGACACAACACTTCCACACTGCCTGTCAAATGCCTCTGAAGAGCGATCCACCTCGGATTGCCCTTTAGAAGGCTAACGCTAGTGTAAATGAGCCTTTCGGATATTGTTTAGCGTCACTTTAACAATGAAAAGTGAATTTGGTGCAAGGTTTCTGACCGCATCCACACAGACAGACGTCTTATTGATTGGCCCCCCATGTGGCTGGCTGCCACCAGTCATTGGGACGGTGACACTTATGGATTAGGGTTGCCACCTCATCCCTTTAATCCAGGACACAGAACACAGGACACAGAACCTGTATAATTAATATGTGTCCTGGATTAAAGGGATGAGATGGCAACCCTATCATAGACTAGTGGTGACTTCACAGCCATCAGTCCTGGTACAGAGTGAATAGGGAGTGATCCAATGCCAACATGCCATACAGCAGAGCAGTAAGGCACACACACACAGGCAGGCACACACTAATCCCATTTTAGGAAAGGGGATCTATTATGTCAGTGTCCTGAGGCGTGAGAACTGTCATGCCTGCATATTAACAATTAACTCCAGCTTAATAATAAAGGCTGCAAGTCCAGCTGGAAGGAGGCTCAGGGGAGGCATATGGGGCGGATCTGTACACTGAGTACACTGACAGACCTCCTCTCTACACCAGTCTCACTGACACCTTCACCCACACAGCACAGCCTGGAGCACAGGCAGCTATGGTTGGCAGGCTAGCCTTACAGGATGTCCCCGAGCTGCTGGACATGAAGAAGAAGGGGGACAGGGTGCTGGACAGTCCAGACTCAGGTCTCCCTCCAAGTCCTTGTCCCAGCAACTGGCTTCTCAGCCCAGCAGTAGCAGACAAGTCCTCCGATCAGGAGGTCTCCGGACAGACAGTGCGGGTGGTGAGTACAGTCCTCTCAGTATGTACTATAGGTCATTGGGCTGTCACATAACACCCACTGGGTTCAATGACTCCAGGGGGCACAAGGTGCAATTCACTGTGATGTTCATTCATGATGTGATCACTGATTACTGATGGGATTATGGTCAGCGATGTGATGCGATCATTAGTAAGATCAGTGATACATTGATAATTAGTGATGTGATAATGATCAGTGATGTACTGATTAGTGATGTGATAATAATCAATGATTTAATGTGATAATGAAGATATGTGATGTGATGATGATTATTGATGTGATCAATTATGATCAGTAGTGAGATGAATATCAGTGATGGTCAGTAATGTATTGATGATCAGTAATGTGACAATGTTCAGTTATGATCAATGATGTTATGATCAGTAATGTAATAATGATCAGTGATGTGATGATGATCAATGATAATAAGTTGTGGGATGATTATCAGTGATAATCAGCGATGTAGTGATGGTCAGTAACTATCGATGATCAGTAATGTGACAATGATCAACTATGATCACTAATGTTATGATCAATAATGTAATAATGATCAGTAATGTGAAGTGGTGATGATCAATGATGTGATCAGCGATGATCAGTAGTGGGATGATTATTAGTGATGATATAGTGATGGTCAGTAATGTATTGATGATCAGTAATGTGACAATGATCAGTTATGATCAGTGATGTATTTATGATCAATTATGATCAGTAATGTGATAATCAGCGATGCAGTGGTGGTCAGTAATGTATTGATGATCAGTAATGTGACAATGATCAGTTATGATCAATGATGTTATGATCAGTAATGTAATAATGATCAGTGATGTGATGATGATCAATGATAATAAGTTGTGGGATGATTATCAGTGGTAATCAGCGATGTAGTGATGGTCAGTAATGTATTGCTAATCAGTAATGTGACAATGATCAGTTATGATCAGTGATGTTATGATCAGTAATGTGATCATGATGTGAAGTGGTGATGATCAGTAAGGTGATGATGATCAATGATGTGATTAGTCATGATCAGTAGTGAGAGGATTACTAGTGATGATGTAGTGATGGTCAGTAATGTAGTGATGATCAGTAATGTGACAATGATCAGTTATGATCAGTGATGTTATGATCAATAATGTGATCATGATCAGTGATGTGATGATTATCAGTGATGATCAGCGATGTAGTGATGGTCAGTAATGTATTGATGATCTGTAATGTGACAATGATCAGTTATGGTTAGCGATGTATTGATGATCAGTTATGATCAGTAAAGTGGTGATGGCCAGTGATGTGATGATGATCAGTAATGCAATGTGACGATAATCAATGATGTGATGATGATCAGTCAAGTGATGTGATGATGAGTCATGTGATGTGATGTAATAATGATCAATGATATGATCAGTGATGATCAGTAATGTGATGATGATCAGTGATGATCAGCAATGTAATGATGGCTAGTAATGTATTGATGATTTTCAGTAATGTGATAAGGATCAGTTTTGATCAGTGATGCATTGCTGATAAGTTATGATCAGTAATGTGATAATGATCAGTGATGGTCAGTGATGTGATGATGATCAATGATGCAATGTGATGATAATCAATGGTGTGATGATGATCAGTGATGTGATGTGAGGATGATCAATGATGTGATCAGTGATGATAAGAAATGCGATGATGATCAGTAATGATCAGTAATGTGATGGTGATCAGTGATGTATTAATGATCAGTGATGACTAGTAATGTGGTAATGAACAGTGATGTGATGATGATCAATAAGGATATGATCAGTGATATGATGATGATCAGTGATGTAATGATGATCAGTGATGATTAGTAATGTGGTGATGACCAGTGATGCAAAGTGATGATGATCACTAATGAGATGATTAGTGATGTAATGATGATCAGTGATGATTAGTAAAGTGATGACGATCAGTGATTTATTGATGATCAGTGATGATTAGTAGTGTGGTGATGATTAGTAATGCAAAGTGATGACAATCAGTAATTAAATGATCAGTGATGCGATGAGGATCAGTGTTTGCTCTAGCACTTATCAGTAGTAATAGGTAGTGCTTGTACATTGTTTGACATAGGATTTCCCTTTCAGTAGGCAGCTGACCCTAAATGTCCTTAGACACCCCCACCTAATACTAGACAGGAAGGATTGCAGAGATCCTTGTTATTACTAGGGCAGCATGTACTGTGTATGTGGGATGTCAGCTCTGCAGCTGCAGCTTTCCATCTGCTGAATAATATCAGTGTGTTTTCACATGTTACAGACTTACAACATCTGTCTGTGCATTTCTCTCTCTTTTTCATTGTATTATTCTCTTTCCGCTCTTCTTTTTTATTAAAATAACATTTGTATTCACTACTATATAGACAGACAAGCACAAACAGGTACAAGGTGGAGAAAAGCCTCCAGTACAGTCAATTCAGCTTAAATGATATGTGAGCTGGATAAAGGGAGCGGAATTACTAGAAGTCTGTGCTGTTAGCTGAGATTAGTCCTCACTTCTACATGCCTCTTCACATGTCTTTAATGACTGTAATACAATATTTCCTTCCTAGGCAAATCCTGCCCTCCACTATCTGGGACAACATGGCTTGATTAACTAAAGGACAGTCTACCATAAACAAATGAGTGTATAGGAAACACTATTCTTCAATATCTGATACAAAGATCTGTGTGCAATCAGGGCTTTGTTGGTTCTGTAGATTTTGCTCATTTCTATTTTTATGTATGTTATTGTATTCACATACACAGCACATTTAGCAATATAAACAATTTCCCACAAATCTTATACATGAAGAATAGTAGAAGATAACTTGCATACACTGTATGTTCACAGGGAGATATTTATTTATTATAGTTATATATACTGCCGTCAATTTATGCAGCCCTTTACATATACATTGTACATTCACATCAGTCCCTGCCCTCAAGGAGATTACAGTCTAAGGTCCCTAATTCACATTCATACACATATTAGGGCCAATTTAGACATGAATCAGTTAAGCCTACCAGCATGTTTTTGGAGTGTGAGAGGAAACCGTAGTACCCGGAGGAAACCCATGCAGGCACAGGGAGAACATACAAACTCTAGGCAGGTAGTGCTATGGTTGTGATTCAAGCCGGCAACCCTAGTGCTGCTAGGCGGAGATACAAAGCACTTA
Source organism: Pelophylax lessonae (assembly GCF_965119305.1). Lineage (NCBI taxonomy): Eukaryota > Metazoa > Chordata > Amphibia > Anura > Ranidae > Pelophylax > Pelophylax lessonae. The sequence goes on along the minus strand of NC_138769.1, from coordinate 392,489,635 downwards.
CCCATTGTGAGATATATATATATATATAGGGCCATGATTTCTTTTAGTAGGGTGTCATGGTTTCCAGGTGTGTCTGCTGAATGGGGAGTCTCCGCACTGGCTCTGTGATTTCTCATAGGCAGTGGAGGAAACCCAATCAGGAAAACATTCGGGCTTGTAACTACCCCAGAAGGCAGATTCTGCCGCAAAGGATTCTGGGAGTGGGTATAAGTTTGAGGGAGAGCATGACTCATTGTCTTTGGTGGGAAGCAGAGTCCCAGGAGGGAGAATACGGCTGTCTCTCCTCCTGTCAGAGGAGGTGGATGTCTCGGGTGCTGCCTGAGAATCCAGAGATTGCTGAGTTGAGCTGAGGGGGATCCGGTGTGCTGAGAACCAGCGGAGAGCGAGAGGGGTCCAGTCCCAGGAAAGCCTACACAGGTCGTGAGTACTGAGGATTGCCCCTGGGGGGTCTGCCTAAAGTCAGTGGGGACCACTCCGGAGAAGGTTCTAGGATCCAAGGGGGTACCTAGTCAGAGGACTCTGAAGTGACAGAGGGGGTACCTAGTCAGAGGACTCTGAAGTGACAGAGGGGGTACCTAGTCAGGGGACCCTGAAGAGTTAAAGGGGGTACCTGCAGTTTGGGCCCTGAAGAGACAGTGTACAGTGTCTTAGTTGAGAGTTGCAGCCATACAGGATTTCACAACAGTCTACCTCAAGCCAGTGCAAGGCTGGGGAGGAAGTTAGTGACATTGCAGTACAGCAGTGTCCGTAGCTCATTGTTCTATAGTCCTGGATCTTCTAGACTCAAGGTCGAGGATCTAGCACTTGATTCAAGTTACAGTGTGTTCTGAGCGTCAGTGAGCGTTGGCTGGCGTCGGCTGGCGTCGAGACAGCATTAACAGACATTTTCCTAAGAAAGTCCCAAGTTGTATTTAGTCGAGCCTAAAGGAGTATCCCACTCATTCCCTTCTCCCATCCCCTAAAACTACAATAAAACAACCAAACAAAGATGCCGGAGTTCTCAATGTGTCAGTTATCACACCCAGGGCCGCAGCTCACATTGGCTGGAGAGGTAACCGTTCAGGCTCACAATGGGCGGCGGGCGCCCTGTGATTGGGCTGATGGGGTCATGTGACGGCGGCAGGGCTGGCCTGTCTGGGATCGTGGGTGGCACATGCGCAAACCATTGCTCTTGAAGTCCCGCCTGCTGCTCGCTGTCCGAGCTGTGGTGTCCCCGTCTCCCTCTCTTCCACTCTAGACCGGGTCTCTGATTTCCCCGTTGTGGCAGCCAGTCTGGCAGTGTGGCCACAGCAGAGCAGATGAAGATAACAAAAAGCCGGGGAGACCTGAGAGCCGTGTTTCCGGGGGTGGATAATCACGTTCTGGGGAGGGGGACAGCCCTGGAGCCAGCCAGAGCAGACGAGGAGTTAGAGTATGAGGCATCACGTGCTACAGGCTTTCAGCAAGCAAACATTCCCGAGACCCTGTGAGAAGCATCTGTGCATGCGCCGGCTAACTTCTTACTTGCCAAATGCCCTGAGAGACGTGCATTGTGCATTACAAAACAGAATAATTTATTTAACGGTTTAATAGTTACTCCTGCCTATGTAATGTATCCCTCAGGGCATCCGGCATGTAAGAGGTTAAATGATGAAACCTGCCTATCTATGTAATGTATCCCTCAAGGCATCCAGCATGTAAGGGGTATTGTTTAACCCCTAACATGCCAAATGCCCTTAGGGATATGCATCACATTGCAGGATTCATCATTTCACCCCTTAAATGCCCTGAGGGACATACATTAAATAGCAGGATTCATCATTTAAATCATTTAAATCCTTTATACCTCAATGCTTCATATTCCTGATATGTGCCTTCTGTACCCTGTACTGGTGTGAAAAAGTATCCTGTTCTCTTTGTATTGCTTCTTTTGTGTGAAATTCCTGGTGATCCTGCTAGTCCCTCTGCTTTCCTATTATAAACTGACCACACCCTGGTCAGTCTTCTAGCTATGCTGGGTGGGAACTCAGCCTGCTTTCCTCCAATGATCAGACTTGTTCTGACACTCCCCTCCTGCACAGCCATTCACTGGGATGCTCAGTGTACTGCTGTTTCTCCTCCCTTCTGCTTTTATGTTGGGGGTCAAAAGAATACCTCACACCTGTGGAAACAGCTAGTCGAAGGGACTCATTGAGTGCTAAAACTCCACAGGTTAGGGGGTGCAAATTACTTGCCTTGCCCCGGGCGCTGACAACCCACGCTACGCCACTGAATCCATACATACAAAGAAACCAAAAAGTTCAGAAATTAGGTTAGGTGTAATAAAATGGAATGACACTGGAAAAAGTATTGAACATGCTAACTAAAATGTATTTAATACTTCCTTTGTTGGTAATGACAGCTTCAAGATGCCTCCTATATAGAGAAATTAGTCACATGCATTGTTCTGGTGTGATTTTGGCCCATTCTTCCCCACAGTCTTCAAATCTTGAAGGTTCCATGGGCCTCTTGTAAGAACTCTGATCTTTAGTTCTTTCCATATATTTTCTATAGGCTTTAAATCAGGTGATTGGCTCGTCCATTCTAGCAACTTTATATTCTTTGAAACTAATTGAGAGTTTCCTTGGCTTTGTTTTTAGTAGTCATTGTCCACCCTCGTTTCATCTTCATCATTCTGGTAGATGGCAGCATATTTATATCAAGAATGTCTTGGTACATTTTTCTATTCATCCTTCCTTCAATGATATGAAGTTTGCCACTACTGTATGCTGAATAACAGCCCCACATCATGATGTTCCTACCTCCAAACTGCACTGTTGGTATGGTGTTTTTGGGGTGATGCGCAGTGCCATTTGACCTCCAAACATGGTGCGTATTATGGCATCCAAAGAGTTCAATTTTGGTCTCATCTGACTAGGCTGTATTCTCCCAGTATTTCACAGGCTTGTCTAAATGTTGTGCATGCTTTTTCTTCAGCAATGTAGTCTTGTGTGCTGAGCGTGCATACAGGCCATGGCAGTTGAGTGCATTACTTATTGTTTTCTTTGAAACAATTGTACCTACTAATTCCAGGTCATTCTGAAGCTCTCCACAATTGGTCCATGGCTCTTGGACAACTCTTCTGATAATTATTTTCACGCCTCTGCCAGAAATATTGCGAGGAACACCTGGTCGTAGCTATTTTATGGTGAAATTCTGTTCTTTCCACTTCTGGATTATGACCTTAACAGTGCTCACTGGAACATTCAGAAGTTTAGAAATCCTGCAGTAACCAATGTCATCAGTATGTTATGCAACGATAAGGTTGTGAAGGTCTTAAGAGAGCGCTTTGCTTTTACCCATCATGAGATGTTTCTTGTGTGACACCTTTTTATAGGCCATCAGTTGAGAATGAACCAGCTGATATTAATTTACACGGACAGGGGCCAGAATTGCTTTCTGATTACTGATAGATTTCAGCTGGTGTCTTGGCTTTCCATGCCTTTTTGCACCTCCCTTACTTTTTCCCTGTGCCGTTCCATTTTATTGCACATAACTTAAATTCTGAACTCATTTGTTTTAGTTGTATGTATGGCTAGCATGGGTTATTACTGACATGATCGCACCTTTAGAAATATATTTACCTAGAAAAATGGTGACGTGTTCAATACTTATTTTACCCACTGTATATATTATATATATATGTATTTATTTTATACACACACACAGCAGCACTCAACCATGCTGCTATTCTATTAAAAAATGTCAGGCTATAAAGATATGTCCGAGCCCCAAAGGAACCTATAAAACCAGTTTCAACAACTCCTATACATAAGGACCAAATAAGACAACATCGAGTTGATTTATTAGGATTTTTGGTACTAAAGGATGAAACAAAAGCAAGCCCAAGGCTTGAATGCTGCAAAGTATCTACAGTATTTACTTTACCACGGCATTCAGGACGCAATATATATGTACAATGATGCAGATGCAGTACAGGGGTCCCCTATTTGTTAACTTACATCATGAACGTGTCAGTCATATGCTTTGTGTTATGCCAACATTTTCTGCAGAGACACTTTATGCCATTCTTTTTCCCCTTTAAGTGTGGTGGTGGATATGTGTATGTGGAATGGCCCTGGTTATGTCCTAGTCTCAGTGGCGGCAATCCTATACATTGCATCGCTCGCACTCATTATTCTTCTTTTAGGAGCTCTGACTGCTCTGCTTCCCACTTCTATTTGGCTGCATAATGACTCGGCTGTTAAAATGAACAGCTGTTAGACTTGAAAATAGACTGGAATTCTGGAAGACCTGCATGGAACTAAAAGGCATTGTCATTTGTAAATGTTATTTTCCATTTGCATTTAGAAATATTAAGTGATTCCTGTATTATGGTTATGATGAAGACCTTACCCGGGTTTTTCTAAAGTCATTTCTGCTTCCTGGTGTCCTGTAATTGTGGGCATCCTTCCAATAGACTATGCAGTGAAATTCATAATCACAGTTTATGCAACAATGTGATCTACAATATAATTAAAGGTGTCCTCGGCCTTTCTAGCACCCAGTCCAAATGATTTATTAACAGATTTTTCATTTCTAATGGTAGGTGGCGATTCGTCTGAATTTCTTTGTCGCAATTGTGGACCCTCAGAACCTGTCGTAACTTTTTCCCCTAATTTGGCAAATGTTTGACTTTCGTGGTGAAAGGATAATTGCGTTTTATTTACCAGGGTGGATTTGATTTAATTCAACTCAATTTAAATCATCATTTTTAAAGAGCAGCTGTCATCTCTGTCCCGCAGTGACTCCTCCTCTGATCCACTGTTGACTCACTGACACTTCCATTCACTTTAATGGGACGGCTGGTGATGGGGCAGTGACACAACAAGGTGAGGGGCGTGGTGGCAGCAGGTGAGTGGATGCCCGCTAACAGGTGCTGCCATGATGGATTTGAAATGACAGGTGCTCTTTAAATTTGGGGACTCATTCATGCTGGTAGTTAGTGGGAAATTGTGTGATTGCATCAATGCAGTGCATGTTATCTCAGCTTGCAGAGCTTGGATTCATTAACCTTCCTAGCGGTATTCCCGAGTGTGACTCGGGGTAAGATTTTAGTGCCAAAAGCGGTAACCCCGAGTCACACTCGGGGTAGCGCTAAGAAGATCGCTGGATGCTGGAGGAGGTTTTACTTACCTTTTCTCCGGGATCCAGCGAAGACTGCGAGCGGTGTGCGGCGGCGGAGCTTCCTCCCGATCGTCTGCGAGCCCCGGCTTCCGTCTCCGGCGACGTGAGGTCCGCCGGGGGGTGGAACCGGCGGCAAATTCGAATGTAAAATGCACCAAACACACTGATATCGTTCAAAATGAAATAAAATCACATTACATTACCCCCCAGTGCCCTTTCCTGCAGTTTTACTGTACTTTTTATGTAAATATATGTATATATATATATATATATATATATATATATATACATATATATACAGTATATATATATATATATACGTATATATATATACACATATACATATATATATATATATATATATATATATATATATATATACACACACACACATATTATATATATATATATATATATATACACACGTATATATATATATATATATATATATACACGTAATTCTTGTGAATGAGCAGCCCAAACCAACTGTATACATTATATATATATATATATATATATATATATATATATATATATAATATATATAATATATGTATACATACATATATATATATATATATATATATATATATATATATATATATATATATATAATATGTATAATAAATGTATACAGTTGGTTTGGGCTGCTCATTCACAAGAATTACATGCTTTCAGCACCTAAAATAATGGTACCGCTTTCAGCACCTAAAATCCAAAAGAATCATACCGCCAGGGAGGTTAAATGAGTTTACCAAAAGTGTAAGAGCCGGTTCACACTGGGGCGACTTGTCATAGATTAGCACAGGACCCGCTCTAATAGGAGCGACACAAGTCGCTCCGACTTAGAAAAAGGGTCCTGAGCTACTTTGGGGCGACCTGGAGCGACCTGCATTGACTTCAATAATATGAAGTCCGTGCATGCCGCTCCGAGGTCGTGCTGCGAGCTGCCGCGACTTCACAGGTCGCTCCGGCAAGTCGGGTCGCGCCTATGTGAACCGGCTCTAAGGGTCCATTCACACCTGAGCGAAACATTTTCAGAAATTTTTCATGCGTTGTTTGCAAGTGTTTGGAAGCAGGCATTGACATCTAACAAAAAAGCTTGTAATCTGCCAAAAAAGAAGCTCATGTACTTTGTTGAGCTTCAGGCGTTTTGCTTCAGGTGACAAAACGCTCATATGTGAATAGGGGCCATTGAAATGAATGGGATTTTGCTTTTTGGGCATTTTGAGACTTCAGAGACGAGCGTTTTACGAGCTGAAATACGCTCAGGTGTGAACAGGGCCTTAATGTAAATGTTGCAGAATATACAGCCTCATGCTAGGTAACTAAGCTCCATTTCAAGCTGAATAAACAAAATGATTAATGTATCTTAAATAGAAAATTATCTTTAGATAGATTTTTACTCCAAAAGCATTTTATTAAAATAAATTTGATAAAAATCTAAAAAAAATCTGATTTAAATAAAAACAAATCAGGTTTAAATAACAAAAAAATCAGATTTTTTTAAAATGTTTTATTTTTAAAAAATCATCAATTTTTATCCACCCTGTTATTTAATGAACAATTTACAAAGCTATGTATTCATGCAAACCCCACACATGCAGGCCCATACACAGACACACCTAGCAGAACCTAGTGTTATCTAGGACTCCTAACAAATTTACAAAAAACAGCATTTTGTAAGAAGCTTAAGTTTATTTTATTTTTAAATAATTTTATTCAGCAGCAGGTATGGTACTTACATTGAATGAGATGTGTCCCTCATGCTGGCGAATGCTCTCTTCACCTAAATCATCTGCCCTTTGTCCCCACCCCATACCCCCAGAGAGGTAATATTCTGGTGCTGTGGGCGTTAATTAAAGACGCTGGACATAGCCGTGCACACAGGGTGTGTCGGGCGTGCCTTGGCACAACCTAATCACCCTGTGTGGTGCCGATTTCCCCTGCTTTCTGGCGCCCCCTGTGTCCCCCCTGCAGTGCTTCCAGCTTCCCTCCTCTCCCGCTGGCTGCTGCGGGAGATGTTTCAGGATGGAGAGCAGGGTAAGGGGCCAGTAAATATTTCATTTACCGTCTCGTCCTTTTCTGAATGAACACAATGAGTGATCTGTACCGATAGCTCCCGTGTTCATTCTTAACTGAAGCATAGTGAACTATATTTACCATGCTTCCGTTTGTGAATGAACAGGAAGCCTTTCAGCTCAGAGCACTTCCCAATTGTTCACTGTCCAGTGCAGATGAGGCTGCTAAGAAAGGGACTGAGGAATCTCTGTCCTCAGTTCCTTTCCCTGTCTCAAAATGAGACATAATGGGTCTGTTTTAACCCTTGACATTTCACCAAAGCCACCCCCCCAAGGAGGTTCCTAAAAATTACTGCAAAATACAGAAAAAACTAAATTGTAGAAAATAATAAAAAATACAATTAATAATAATATGAATAAAAACACCGTCCACTGCCCTACGGACACAAATCTCTGCTCCACTCACACTGTACCAGGGCCGCTGATAGGGGGGGACCACCAGCCCTCTTGTAGGGCGCCCGAGCACACAGGGGGGCCCACACAGAGAGGGGGATTAGTGATGGACAACAATTACAGAAATCTTCCTCCAGCACCTGAATCTGATCTGTCCCTCTCCCTGCTATCAGCTTTTATCTGTTGCGAAAGAGACAGTCGTCCCTCACTAATCCCCCTCCCTGTGTGTGCCCCCCTCCCCCTCCCAGCACTTATCTCTGCTCAGGACTTTATTTGTAAATTGTAACTTTGTTTCTCTCTCTCTGTCTCTCTGATCACTGAGCTCCAACTGCCCAGACTGTATATTTTTCTCATCTCATCTTCTTTTTTATTTAAAGCGGAGTTCCAGCCATTCACTCACCTGTCCAACGGTCCAGCGATGCGGCCGCCCGAAGCCTCGACCCTCTCCCTCGGCGCCGGCATCACTGCTGTGGGCACCCGGCTGTGACAGTTTGCGGCTTCACAGCCGGGTACCCACTGCGCATGCGCGAGTCGCGCTGTGCGCCGTGATTGGCCGGCAATCTTCTGGGACCTCTGACGTGTCCCAGAAGATTGCAGGGAGGGAGGGGGAGAGGAGAACTTTCGTTCAGGGCGCCGCGGCGCTCCGAGCAGAAGTGGGAGCAGGTACCTGTCAAAACTAGGTACGCGCTCCCCCCCCAAAAAAATGACATGCCAAATGTGGCATGTCAGGGGGTCAGGACTCCCTAAAGCGGAAGTTCCACTTTTGGGTGGAACTCCGCTTAACATGTTTTTTTTTTTTTTTTGAGATTTAGCAGGAATTATGGGAGTTATGTTATATTTGTGTCTGATAATAGTGATTTTGTTCTAATTTTAGCTAAATATATCTTTAATATTTTCTTGAGGGGACCCTGCTAGGTAGTCTGTAGTCTGATTTCTAACAGCAGCCCTGCACTGTACACTGCCCTACTGAAATCAATCTCTGCTCCACTGACACCAACCTCTTCCCTACTGTCACTGTCCTCTGCTCTACTGACACTAATCTCTGCTCTACTGACACCATCCACTGTTCTACTGACACCATCCACTGCCCTACTGACACCATCCACTGCCCTACTGACACCATCCACTGCTCTACTGACACAATCCACTGCTCTACTGACACAATCCACTGCTCTACTGACACCAATCTCTGCTCTACTGACACCAATCTCTGCTCTACTGACACCAATCTCTGCTCTACTGACATCATCCACTGCTCTACTGACACCATCCACTGCTCTGACACCAATCTCTGCTCTACTGACACCATCCACTGCTCTGACACCATCCACTGCTCTACTGACACAATCCACTGCTCTACTGACACCAATCTCTGCTCTACTGACACCAATCTCTGCTCTACTGACATCATCCACTGCTCTACTGACACCATCCACTGCTCTGACACCATCCACTGCTCTACTGACACAATCCACTGCTCTACTGACACCAATCTCTGCTCTACTGACACCAATCTCTGCTCTACTGACATCATCCACTGCTCTACTGACACCATCCACTGCTCTGACACCAATCTCTGCTCTACTGACACCAATCTCTGCTCTACTAACACTGAGACCATCCACTGCTCTACTGACACAAATCTCTGCTCCACTGACACCATCCACTGCCCTACTGACACCAATCTTTACTCTACTTACACCATCCACTGCCTGCTGACACCAATCTCTACTCTACTGACATCATCCTCTGCCCTGCTGACACCAATCTCTACTCTACTGGCACCATCCACTGCACTACTGACACCAATCTCTGCTCTACTGACATTGTCTACTGCCCTGCTGACAGCAATCTCTGCTCCACTGACATCTTCTACTGCCCTACTGACACCAATCTCTGCTTTACTGACACCATCCACTGCTCTACTGACACCAATCTCTGCTCTACTGACATCGTCCCTTTCCCTACTGATACCAATCTCTGCTCTACTGACATCATTCACTGCCCTTCTGACACCAATCTCTGCTCTACTGACACTATCCACTGCCCTACTGACACCATCCACTGCTCTGCTGACACCAATCTCTGCCCTACTGACACCATCCACTGCCCTACTGACACCAATCTCTGCCCTACTGACACCGTCCACTGCCCTACTGACACAATCCACGGCCCTACTGACACAAATCTCTGCTCTACTGACACTATCCACTGCCCTACTGACACCAATCTCTGCTTTACTGACACCAATCTCTGCTCTACTGATACCATCCACTGCCCTGCTGACACCATTTTCTGCTCTTCTGACACCATCCACTGCCCTACTGACACCAATCTCTGCCCTACTGACACCATCCACTGCCCTACTGACACCAATCTCTACTCTACTGACACCATCCTCTGCTCTACTGACACCAATCTCTGCTCTACTGACACCATCCACTGCCCTACTGACACCATCCACTGCTCTACTGACACCAATCTCTGCTCTACTGACATCGTCCACTGGCCTGCTGACACAAATTTCTGCTCTACTGACACTGTCCACTGCACTACTGACACTAATCTCTGCTCTACTGACATCGTCCACTGCCCTGCTGACACCAATCTCTACTGACACCATCCACTGCTCTACTGACACCAATCTCTGCTCTACTGACATCATCCACTGCCCTACTGACACCAATCTCTGCTCTACTGACACTATCCACTGCCCTACTGACACCAATCTCTGCTCTACTGACATCATCCACTGCCCTTCTGACACCAATCTCTGCTCTACTGACTCTGTCCACTGCTCTACTGACACCAAACTCTGCTCTACTGACACCATCCACTGCCCTACTGACACCATCCACTGCCCTACTGACACTGTCCACTGCCCTACTGACACCATCCACTGCCCTACTGACACTATCCACTGCCCTACTGACACCAATCTCTGCTCTACTGACACTGTCCACTGCTCTACTGACACCAAACTCTGCTCTACTGACACCATCCACTGCCCTACTGACACCATCCACTGCCCTACTGACACTGTGCACTGCCCTACTGACACCATCCACTGCCCTACTGACACTATCCACTGCCCTACTGACACCAATCTCTGCTCTACTGACACCAATCTCTGCTCTACTGACATCATCCACTGCTCTACTGACATCATCCACTGCCCTACTGGCACCAATCACTGCTCTACTGACAACAATCTCTGCTCTACTGACATCATCCACTGCCCTACTGACATCATCCACTGCTCTACTGGCACCAATCACTGCTCTACTGGCACCATCCACTGCTCTACTGACATCATCCACTGCCCTACTGACATCATCCACTGCCCTACTGACACCAATCACTGCTCTACTGACATCATCCACTGCTCTACTGACATCATCCACTGCTCTACTGACATCATCCACTGCTCTACTGACATCATCCACTGCTCTACTGACATCATCCACTGCCCTACTGACACCAATCTCTGCTCTACTGACATCGTCTACTGCCCTACTGACCCCAATCTCTGCTCTACTGACACCATCCACTGCCCTACTGACATCATCCACTGCTCTACTGACATCGTCTACTGCCCTTCTGACACCAATCTCTGCTCTACTGACACTGTCCACTGCTCTGCTGATATACACGTATGTGTGTTTGTGCTCTGGGGTGCACTGACTATACCTGCCTATCTTGCCTCCCCCACCTTCATTCATAGAAGCTTCCCACAATGAAAAGCTTCTTATGAATGGAGGATGGATGAATGAAAGGTCTGCCTCCTCCATTCATTGGGGGAAGCTATAGTACAGCTTTATGAAGGAAGGAGGGGGTGGAATAGGCGTGTATAGTCAGCATCCTTGACAAGTGCCTGTGTGGACATAAATGAATCTGTTATTTTTGTACATTTTGTCACACATGCGCAGTGCAAGCTGTTCCATTTATAACAGTTGTGAAGCCCATTAACCCTTCAATTTATCATTCGTTTGACAGAATTTTCCAAACTGTTCCTTTGATCTGTATCCTATTGGGAGAATTTACCTTCTATAGCCAAAACAGGAAGTGGGAGGAAATCCCTGAAAATGAAGTGAATCCCCTGTGTCACCAGAACTAGTGTCTCGATTGGAAGATGTCTTCTCTATTACTGTTGTAGTGGAAACCCAGCTGCAGGAGACATGCCCCCTTCACTTATGCTCATGTGTGAGTCTCCTCATTAAGTCTGTCACTCAAAGAAGAGGTGTCGGACTTTTTTACTGTAGAAAAGCGAGGAGGATTGAAGATCACAGGATGCTCTTTTTCCTGCCAGAGTGAGGACAGTAGAGTTCTGCTGCTTTGCTGAGTTAGATACAATGTTCAGTCTAATTCTGTTTTTTTTTTTTTTTTTTGAGTTTACAACCACTTTAAAGAGTAATTAGGAGCAACAAGGGAAACAAGTAATTCCGTCCAAGAAACACTGTAGCTGTGCCAAAGACTGAAATTTCACCCTGTTTACCTTTATCAGAGCTCTATGAAATGCACTGCAGCCAGATTCCTGAGGGCTTCACACCATGTTCACTGGGAGGATACTTCCTAAAGCATGTGCTGTGTAACCTTATCTTGCTCCGTGTTTAGTGTATCAAAACCCAGAATCCAGAAAACTTTCCAGGCAGGTGTAAATCTGATTGATGGCAGTGGCAATACATTACTGACACTCGTCAGACTTTTTGTATGAGAGCGACAACGAGGAGCCTGCAGTGGGTGCTTCTGGGAATTTTTTTCTTTTTGCCATAACTCCTAAACGTATCTACATAAAAGCCTATGCATCAATGTACACATAGGCTTTTTGCAGAGTTTAGGAGCTGCTGAGGCTAGGTGAGGTTCAACCTACCTCAACCTCCCTCTCCTGAATGCAGAAGAATAACGTTCAGAATAATTTTGCAGCATTTTACATTTTCCTGTGGCCGTAGTAAATATACATAAAACCTAAAGCTGGTTGGACTCACAGCAGACTAAAAGTGAATCCTGACAGTATGGCTTGCGCCTGGCCTGCATGACAGCAGCATTGTTCCTGGCTGCTCGCCTTCCCCTACCTCTCCCTCCAGTGCTTAAGCCCAAGGTATCTGCAATGTTGTACCTTTCTGCTTATTCCCAACCATACAGGGGATAAAGGGTGACCAGTGGTTACATTTATTTGCTAAGTCCTGCTACACTGTATCTCTTATTAAACAAATTCCACCTAGTCTAGTGACCATAATGTGGTATTTTACTACTACCCATTAAAAAGTGCAGGGACCATGTGGTGCCTGTAAGTAATTGTGTTATTCTTTAAACCATTATGTGTCCCTAAAGAGATTTTTGGATCCTAGATTCAGGATGCAAGTGGGAGCTCAAAGTCAACATGGAGCCCTATCCCTGTCACTGAACTGTCAAGTGCCACTGTCTTAATGGGCTCTGACATTTGACAGTTGCAGGATGGGTATAGCCAGGCTTAATCTTGAGATTAAGGTCCCACATACAGACTAAGATCAGGTTTCAAGGGGTTTTCACAGGGGACAGAAGGAATGGTATGAAGACCAACAAAGGTACTTCACTTTAGTATTGTTGCCACCTTAGAAGAGTGGTGGTGCAAGCAAAGACCCAGATAAAAAATGTATATTATGTACACAATCAAAGCACTGTAAAGCATACACTTTGTTAGCTAAATTTACATGATTTTACTACCAGCAGATGGTACTGTAAGTAACATTTACAAAAAAAAAAAAAAAAAAAAAAAAAACAATACCCACAATCTATGATGATTTTATATCTAAGCGGTGAAAATGAAATGAAATGAAAACCCGAAAAAAGCTTAGAAACACACTTAAAGCCCATATTAGAAATGTCTAAAGGCTGACAGATCTTAGAGATTTTGGAAATGAAGACTCAGATGTGCATGAGAACATTTAATAACTATGATAAAGGCTATAATATAAAGTCTCTACAGAGAGTAATTAGAGAGATAGAAAAAATGTGGATAAGAGGTATAATGAAATGTGTAGATAAAAGGCATTGTGGTGTTTAGAAATAATATATCATCAATGTAGAGGAACCAAACAGAAATTATATAGATGATAGAAGGCCCTAAGTAGATGGTGATATGGACTAATTTACTAAATAACTCCAGGAATAAATAGTGTCTGTAGACTGAGCGAGGATAACTTTACCTAAAGAGGAACCATGGTGTAGGCCAAAAGACTCTATGATGGATGAAAATGAGATTATATTGGAGAAAATCCAGAATGCTTACCAAGAATAAAGTGACTGCAGGGGGCTTGTGTTGACTGATAGTGTGACAGTCACACTTGTCAAATATTAGAAAGGGGAAGAGGAAATATCCACACTATTAGCTAAATATGGGGTTATCTCTTGGTGTAAGGATTGTTTTTTAAGGGGTATTTAGGGGGAGAACTGAATTGTAGCATCCCATGTAAACGATAAAAGAACCAGTCAAATATCTCCTTGTATAATGTAAACTTTGGGGCAAAAGGCAGGAGAAGAAACACTGTAAGTAATCGAATAGCATTTCACTCTATTAACATCAGTGACTAATGATTTCTGATTGATTGCTACATGGTAACATACTTCGCTTCATTCTTGCTTTTTCACTACCTGGTAATCCCAAGTTTATCGGTATGTGTAAACAGGCTTTCTGTTTAACCACTTAAGCCCCGGAAGATTTTACCCCCATTCCGACCAGGGGGTATTTTGCGATTCGGCACTGCGTGAATTTAACGCACAATTGCGCGGTCGTGCGACGCTGTACCTAAACGAATTTGACGTCCTTTTTTTCCCACAAACAGAGCTTTCTTTTGGTGGTATTTGATCACCTGTGCGATTTTTTGATCACGCGCTATAAACAAAAAAAGAGCGTCAATTTTGCAAAAATAGCAATATTTTTCACATTTTTTTATATGAAATTCCCCCCAAAAAAAATGTAAAAATCAAAATTTTTAAAAATTTTCGGCCAATTTGTTTTATGCTACCTATGTTTGGTAAAAAAAATCGCAAAAAGCGTATTTTGATTGGTTTGCGCAAAAGTTATCGCGTTTACTAACAAAGGGAAAGATTTTTGTCATTTTTGTTGTTTTTTTTTTAACGCGTAATGGCGGCGATCTGCGATTTTTTTTGCGGTACTGCGACATTGCGGCGGACAGATCGGACCCTTGACTGACATTTTTGACACTTTTGGGGTTACCAGTGACATTTCTACAGTAATCAGTGCTATACATATGCACTGTTACTGTAAAAATACACTGGTAGTGAAGGGGTTAACTTTATTTGGAAGGGAGGGGCTGTGTGTGTCCCTAGGGGCGTGGTTTCTACTGTGATTGGCTGTGGCTCTAGCTGTAAGGACACTGATCAACGGATCTACATACCAGATCCGTTTTATCAGTGTCTTTGCAGCGAGGAGAATGACAGGCAGTTTGTTTACACAAGCTGCCTGACATTCTCCCTCTCCCCCGCCGATCGCCGAGTGACCGGCGGACATCGGGTCCGCTGGTCACACGCGCGGGGGGGTCCGTGACCACGCGGGAGCGGGAGCGCGCCCCCGGGGGCGCGCGCTCGCTCCCTAGACCCTCACAAGCAAGCAACGTAGCCCTACGTTAGTTTGCCTGTGAGGGGCTGACCGCCGACGTAGATAGTCGTGCGGCGGTCGGCAAGTGGTTAATTAAGCCAAATTCTCTGGAGCTAAGCTGTAACCTTGGAGAGTAATGCTGGCCATACACTAGCAGAAAAAACCTGCTGTGCACGTTTTCTAAAATTGAACGATTTATCGGAATGGCAAAAGATACTACCATCATGGAACCATAAAATTTGGAAAGATAAACGCTCCATGAACATAAATTAACCATTTTATCGTTAGTTTTCGTGAAATCAGAAGGGAAATGATGACATAAAAGTGACTTCTACATGTAATACAATGAACGTTCCTGGAAATAAAATGCACTTTACATAAAACATTTTTTCGTGGATCGTACATTTCTATTATTATGTTCATTCTGTAATATGTTTACCTTCCGGGTTAAAGGTTTTGGCACATGCACAAGAAAAGTCGCACGATTGTTCTCAGGCGAGGCAGCCACAAAACACAAGAATGTCTGTAGATCAGCAAAAATATTTCCAATTTCTCAAAAGATTTTTTAAGGCCGAAAAGTTGAAAGAGATTGCCGTTCGTCATCCACTAACTATAAAAATATCGGGCGAACGATCATCATTATAGATTTTCGGCCGATTTTTCTGCTAGTGTATGGCCAGCATAAGGCTGGCTACACATACTGTAGATCATTTTGTTCAGAATCCGAAAATTGGCTGCATCTGATTTGGATGCAGATGCTGTTTGGTTAACAACGTTCCACCCGACCAAGAATATCAGGCAACAGCCACCCACTAAGAGAATTTTGGCAGGCTTATTAGGAGCCAGATAAAATTCACTTAGTGTATGGTCAGCTTACCACTTAATGGAGAGAATCTTAGTGTGAACCTCATGAAATACAAAATATACCAGAACCTTTACCTTCTGTACAAATCCCAGAATAAAGACCTTTACCTTTTGCACAAATCCCAGAATAACGGTCCATACCCTTTGCTTAAATCCCAGAATGAATACCTTTACCCTTTGGTCAAATCCTAGAATGAAGACCTTTACCCTTTGGTCAAATCCTAGAATGAAGACCTTTACCCTTTGCACAAATACCAGAATGAAGACCTTTATCCTTTGCCAGCAGATAGGGTAAAAAAAGTGCTGGATAATGCTGGGAAGTAAGGTGAATTGTATGTTTCTCAGTGGATAAGATGTGGACCTATTGGACCTATTGGATGGAGATTATGCCTACTTGTTCATTTATCTTTCCATACAAAGTGCTTGCTGGGTTCATAGACTGCTTTATCCTGCTAACCCTCTGGCCTGGCAATTGCATTCATGGCTTTGCCACTATTTCACTGTGTGTTACAGTTTAGTAACCTGGCATATTTATGATGTGACTTTCTCAAATAGTTAAGTGTTTTAGGACATGCTACATGCCACAGAAAAGCCCAAGAATTCTCCAAGATGAGTTTACACACAGCTTGGTCATTCACTACTTCGCTGTCTCTGAGGACACCTGGACAAATGCAGTATATTGTTGTGTGGACAAAGACGTTAAAAGAACTGTCTCCTATATAGTCCTATTATTTCATGGCATTATATTGACATTCACTGTCAGTCAACTTCAATGGTTATATGAATATTCAACCCATCATAATAACCTCTTTAGGGTAGATTTGCTCTTTTTTTTTTTTTTTTTCATCACCAGTCACCACTAACGTCTTGTTGTGTAGTTTTTCTGCTAATCCTTCATATATTGGGGTTCTATTTATTTAAAAGTGGTAATAAACCCAAAAGTAAACATTTTATTATTTTGCAGCTTACCTTCTTTGGCTTCATTTACACTAGCCTACACTGGCAGCTCGTAAACTTGAGTTTAGGAGCTTTTGGCGTTTTCTTGCCAAAGCTCCTAAACTCAACTCCATAAAAGCCTACAGTATGTGTCCATGTACATGTAGGCTTTTAGCAGAGTTTGGAAGCTGCTGCATT
This sequence comes from Pelophylax lessonae, assembly GCF_965119305.1. NCBI lineage: Eukaryota > Metazoa > Chordata > Amphibia > Anura > Ranidae > Pelophylax > Pelophylax lessonae. The sequence goes on along the minus strand of NC_138769.1, from coordinate 392,472,421 downwards.
TAGTTGAGCTTCAGCCTCCCTCTCCTGAATGCAGAAGAATCGCATCCAGGATAGGAACGTTTTGACCTTCAGCCACAGGAAAACACAAATCATGGCAAAATCACAGTAAAAATGTGTTTTGCTTTTTTGCCGCATTTTCCTGTGGCCGCGGTCAGGGTAGGTTAGTGTACATGTAGACTTACATGTGATGGCTGCACTCATTTTTTAGGCTTTCTCTGTTGGGACAAACCATTTAATACTAACAGGAATGCTTACAAGGATCAGCTTTTTTTTTTTTTTTTTATTCATGTAAAACCTTTATTCCAAAATAAAAACTGTTGCTGTAACTGCTTATGTAATCGTAGTGTGAGCTGGAGTTTGGCTTCACTTTGTTAGTGTATCTAAATCTGCTAGTCCATATGACATTCCCCTGCCCCCAGACTGACAATGTTGTTATCCAAAGGTGCCCCTGTGCTTATTCATCCAGAGTGTAGGTGCTCTAATCCAGGAGGTGTGTTACTGGCCAGAAAACCAGTTGAAAACAGAGGGGAAAAAGCCTAAAAATAGAAAACTATTACAGCCTCCACGTCTAATGATTGGCAAGGTGAAATATATTACAATTTTGGTTTTGGGTTTAATGCCGCTTTAAGGTCACACTGGGGATGACTTTTAACTCCAGCCTGTGTTGGATTTGAAAAGTCTTCACCTGATCTGTCTACATCTGTCTTAGTGTGCACGGCATTATTTACAGAGCTTCATCTATTTATGGTTTGTTGGTACAAGCCTAGTCATTGTTTGTGCACTGTAGAGTAAAGGCCATGCGTTATTTCTGGCTTATAGGTATGGTGCTTTTCCTGACATAATGTAGAGGTGTGGTGCTGGTTTCCTTTTCACAGATTTTAGGGCCACCCATAGGTGTATCTTTTTGGGTGAGATCTGTTCTTTATCTTATCTCTCTTCTCTAATATATAACACCCAGTGCTTTACCTGTGTATGAGAGTTTTAAAAGGACTTGGAACTAAACTTAACCTCAGGATGAAGGACCTGTTTCATGATTCTATTAGCGAAGGAGGCTTCTCAGACTATGGGGTATGGCTCTACTTTTATTATTTCATCTGCGTTTGTAAATTGGACTGATTGGAATAGTAACTGTTGGGCAGAGTATTTTACGATTTCAAGGATATCTCTGCCGAAACATGCTTATGCTATTCGGAAGCCGAAGGAGGAGCTGGGAATCCCTTCCATATTTTTAGGTTTAGATGTTTGATTTTTTTTTTTCCACTGTGCTACTGCACTGCTAAATTTTTTTTTAGTCATTCACTTGTACCAGAGTTTTCTGACTACAGAGAAGGGTTCAGCTCAACATTCGCTAACCACATTTATACAAATATGCACAAACATAAGCAGACTCTTGTAGGACCAATATCTCAGACAATGTTTGATTTATTGCTATTGTGATGGCTGTGGATTAGTATTGGGGAGGATTTACTAAGATACTTTTTATTAAGATGTACATTTTGTAATCAATGAAGAGATTATTAAATATCCTAAATAACCCCCTCCAATGTATTTCTTTATATGAGTATTACTAAGATACTTTTTATTAATATGTACATTTTGTAATCATTGAAGAGATTTTTAAGTATCCTAAATAACCCCCTCCAATGTATTTCTTTGTATGAGTATTACTAAGATACTTTTTATTAATATGTACATTTTGTAATCAATGAAGAGATTATTAAGTATCCTAAATAACCCCCTCCAATGTATTTCTTTATATGAGTATCTGCCGATACATGCCACATAGGGAAGGATCAACCTCTTTTTTCCTTAGGTGTCTATCCCAGGGTATTTTTTATTTTTTCTCTAAAATATGACATAAGACTACCTTATAAACTCCTAAGGAAGTTCAAAACACGAGTAAACATACAATATGTTTGGCACCAGTACTGCAAATACATTTAAACCTCAGTCCCCAACACTGTGGAAACAATGCTAACCACTGAACCACAGTGAAATATTTTTTGGTATAAGCCTTTAAAGGGCAATTCGTTTTAACCTAAAGTACATCATGGGCTCTCTTGTCTAGTAAATATACTGTATGTACAGACCACAAAGGAAGACTTAATAGACCTATTGTCACTGTCCAGGAAGTGTTTACAGCCTGATGGTGGCTGGATACCTTCGCTGTATGTTCATATGCAGACACCCAGCCTTTAAAAGCAATAGCCATCAACTTGCATGCTACAGAGGTCCCTGGTCACTACTAGGCAGAAAACATATTGTGTTGATTTACTAAAACCGGAGTGTGCAAATTCTGGTGCTACATCCCAAAACTGTTTTTTTTTTTTTGTGTTAAAGCTTAATTGAACAAGCTAAAGTTATAAGCTGATTGGCTACTATGCACAGCTGCACCAGATTTTGCACTCTCTAGTTATAGTAAATCAATCTCATCAGCTGGTCCTTCAGGAGCCAGGGCACTAAAAAAGGAAATTTACATCTAATTTTATTTATATATTTTTTAAGTTACCCTCCAAATTTTTTTAAATAACCTAAAGCCAAGCACCAAAACTATTTTTTTTTTTTTTCTGATAGGCTGAATACAAATTATCTGTGAAGTTTTAATACTGTTAAGTGTCTGTACTAAAGCCCTGTACATGAGAAAATCGTAAGAAAAATTCCGTATGAGGCACGATTGTTGTGTAGTGTGTACAAAACCTTTGACATCTGATTCTGACTATGCAAATGAAAATTTCCGAAGGGACAAACTCCAACATTTTTCACGTGCGTGAACAGATTGAACGATTTTTGTTTAATGTGTACCAATTTTGTACGATTTTCATATGAGAAATATCAAATAGGAAAGACTGCGCATGATCAGAAACAACAAATAACAAGCCTTTGTCGTAAGAGAATTTTAATACATTATTTCTATCCTCGGTTTCAACTTGCTGTGAAACATCGAGTAAAACCGGCCGATCGTTCGCCTGATTTTCTTATAGTGTGTAGCCCACTTAAGGAGATTTCCCTTAGTCTTCTCCATTGTGGAGATATCCCATTACTTCTTACTTTGTGGCAGAAATTATATCCCAACAGGGACACAGACTGCGCAACAACTCAACAGAGAGTCTATAATAGAAAAAAATATTTTTGTACTGAACCTTATATGGATATGTTATGCTAATTTTGATAATCTGACTTGTACCAATATTTAATGAATATGTAGTACTGTTTATCATGTATGTATTTTCTTTTCTTTGTAGACTTGTTTTTATTATCCTGTGGGTAGGCTCTTTCAAATTATTAAATACTGTTGGTCCTGAAGAAGGGGATGACTCACGAAACACGTCGACCTTCTCAAAAGATTTAATACGCCTATTGTTATAATGTATTATGTAGATAACATATGTTTTTAAATTGTATGAAAGAAAAGACAACGTTTTTCAGACAATTGCTAATTCTGTTCCAGGGGTCTTCAAACTATGGCCCACCAGTTGTTCAGAAACTGCAATTCCCATCATGCCTAGTCATGTCTGTGAATTTTAGAGATTTAGAATGCTTCATGGGATGTGTAGTTCCACAACAGCTGGAGGGCCGTAGTTTGATCCCTGTTCTATTCCATAAGTTAGGTGACTTTTGAAGTATATTTAAAGTCCCAAATCTAATTCTCCTTTGCCTTCTATCAACACCCTTCCTTGCGCTATATAAAAATAAAAGGTTTTGGCTGGATTTGGGCTTTAAGTCCGGCAGCATTCTAGAACTGTACAAACGTTCTATGGCTGTTACATGTTACAAAGGGATTTTAAACTTGTTTTAAATCATAGATGTATGATATTTTATGGTGGGAAGTTTACAGTTAGATTTTTCAGGCCTCTGAACAGATGTGCATTTTATACATGGGAAATATTTTAGGAACAATACTGTTTTTGTATTATTATTATAAGGTGTGAAAAGCAAACATGTATTCATTTTGAAAGTTGCCTTAACTTGTAGCGATATAACTGGTCCTGATAAATGCGTATAATCTAATCAGCACATAGGCAGGTACTTCGTTTTCGACACCTTGAAAGCACTTTGCCCTTTTGCTCTCAATCACTAACATTCTTTTCTTCATTATGCATTCTATTTTCACATTGTCAAATAATTGTTACTCTGAAAAGAATATAAAATCAGTTTCCATTTCCAGAATCATGCTGCTTTGTAACCTTCATCCTAGAAATAATGGCTCGTTTTGTATTACCAAAAAAACATATGTAAATGTTTTAAGGATATATCCTCCAGATCAGAGGTTAGTTAGTTCTTATTAGTGAAACTACAGGATTTCCTCTAATTGTGGCCTAATAAGGATTATTTTATATATTATGATACTCTGTTAATCACAGAGTTTTACTTTTTCATTTAATAATTAAAATAGCTAAACAGAGTGTTAGTGTTACAACTGAAATCTAGAAAGAGCACTTTTAAATACATTTTCGAAAACTGCTATTTACCTATGTCATTTGTTTGGTGTGGGCTGCACTGTTTGAAAGAAAAATAATAAATATAAGAATTTGGACTACATCCATAATGATACACACTTGCCTGTTGTAAACAACCCCTTGTATATGATTCGATTCCATAGTATGCGCCTTTGTTTTGGATTAGAAAGGCCCCTGAAAATAAGCCCTGATTTACCACTGCTGTCTGCGTCTGATTACGGTACTCTGATTGGACAGGGTAATAGCACGGGCAGGGCTTATCCCTAAAATTAGGAAGTCAAGCTGTGAGCATGTAAGTGAAACTAGGATCAGAAGGGTGCACAGAGGCATCTTTTCTGGCTCAAAAAATAGCTGTCTCCTTGTGATGTCTTATTTAAGGCTGACCATACATTGTACAATTGTCCCTTAAATTTACCAAAACCATATAATATAAGGTCAAACCTAAACACTTTCAATTTGTATGCAGTCAGGCAGGCCCTTTCACTACATAGTTGTAGGTAAATCTAAGAGAAATGAAACAAGAAAATTGTATAATGTATGGCCAGCTTTAGGTAGGAATTGTATTAGGATAAAACGGCTGACATGTTTACTGTAGGCCGGAAATGCACCAGTAACACAAGTTGCAACAACAAGGTATAAACCAAAATAAAGCAGCCCTTCCATATAAACATTAAATGCCCATCAAATATAGGTTGTGCATTCCTAAAACCTATCAGTAACACAGCAAATCATTTGATATATCTACAGTATATAGTATTATAGTAAATGTGAAACTTCTTAAACTCCAAAACGATAATCACCACATGTACCGCCACCCAAAGAAATGGCACGCAGCAACTGTTCTGACCACCGAATCATGGGAAGGTCATAATACACATGTAGTGTTGATTGGACTGCAGTTTTCTGATGTAAGGATGTAACGGCTTTGACATGTATAATCAATAATAGCATTGGGGAGTTATATTGAAGTTGCATGTAATCCCGTCTACACTACATGCGTAGACAGGATCCCTTCCTATGATTTGGGGGTCATAATGTTTGGTGAGTGAAATTCCATTGGGTCATGGGGAATATGTGGTGATTATCATTGTGGAAAAATCAAAAAATTAGGTCACACTGCACAGAAATCCTACTGGTAGGTTTATTGTATATAGTTGCCTGTTGACACAGTCCACACCCTTAGGCCTCGTTTTTCGATTTTCGCTAGAGGTTAGAGCTAGATGAGTTTTTGTGACCTGCACCCGTAGCAGTGGACTTCCTCAGAAGCTGTTTTAGGAGCTTGGAGCAGTGTAGTTTTTTGGGGGGGATTATCGTTTTGGAGTTTAAGAAGTTTTACATTTTTGGCACCAATTCAGATAAATGGACAGTATGAGGTTGATTTACTAAAGGTAAATATACTGTGCACTCTGCAGTTGCACTCAGTTTCCCCAGGGCTTAGTGATTGCAGTAAAGCTCTGCTGATTTCCATCATACAATCATGTGCATGCACAAATGCTGTTTTCTTTTTTCTTGCACTTGATTGGCTATTCTTTACAAAGTGAAACTTCACCACATTCACTAAGCTCTGGGGAAAATAAGTGCAACTGCAAAATTCATCTGCCTTTAGTAAATCAACCTCTATATATTTTTTAACATAATTTGCTGTGTTTATTTACAGATTTTATGAATGCACAACCTATATTTGATGCTTAGATACATGTTGTAGTCAATTACTAACAATCTTCCATTCTTCAGACACACCCTCCTTAACGTCTCATTACACAAAGGCAACAAACATGGTGGTGGGTGTTCTATTACAGAATAGCAGAACATCAATGGAGAATCTGATTCAACATTTTCAACCCAGATCACTGCGCACTTTTTTTTTAGCTTGCATGCCAACTTGCTTGAAACCAGCAACCATACGAACTGTTACCTAACCTAAACCTAAAGTATATCCGAAGTTAAATTATTTTTTTATTTGGATAGAGCAAGGAATGATAAAAACCTTTGTGAAGTTTTTCTTTGCCTTCTGTGTCTTGCTGAGGAGATTTCCTTTTACTTCCTCCTGTAGCACAACAGGAAGTGAAAGGAAATCTTTCCAAAAGATGAGAAATTCCTCTTAGCCAGTTGCCACTAGAACAAGTGCTCCATTGGCAGATTTCCTGTTCTGGTGACAACATTCAGCAATGTTCAGTATTTTGGATTTTTCTTTAAAACAGAGTTCTCACCCCCCCTCCAAAAATGAAAAGTCTAGGGAACAACAACAACAAAAAGAAAAGGGGCGCACCGACCTAGTGCATTACCACTAAAAATGTATTAAAAATATTAAAAAGTATACATTATACTCACAAAGCAGGTGTGAATGGACACACATCAACATAATACACATAAAGTCTCCAAGGTGGCCAAGGAACCGCACTGTGCTGAATGGTATGCAGTGTGCCGTATGGGGCTGCTGTGTCTGTTTGCTGTGTTTCTTTTTGTTGTCGTTCCCTAGTTGGTTTCGGATACCCTTGATCCTGAAGGGGCAGCAAGACCACAAGCTTTGTCCACTCAAATCTGAAGTAATCATCTTCCCTCCGGCCTATTTTTTACTCGAGCGCAGGAGAATTGTTCTACTACTTGAAAAATGAAAAGTCAACAGCTACTCATACTGACATATTAGGACACTTACCTGTCCTGGAATCCAGAGATGTCGGCATCCCATTGGGTGCTGCCGTCACCATTGCTGGTAAGGGAACCTGACAGTAAAGCCTTGCGGCGAGGTCCGACGTAAGTGGGGACAGGGTACCTGTCAAAAACAAGTACCCGCTCCCCCCCCTGAAAGCTGCCAAATAAGATAAGTGGAGGTTCCATTTTTGGGTGGAACTCTGCTTTAACCTTTAGCCCTGTTGACAATTGTTAGCAGGACAAAATGAAAGAATAAACCTCTAAAAGGGAACACATAATCCTGGCAGTGGTTCTAACCCCTAACAACTTTAGAAAGACTTTAGCTTTCACCATAAACCTTATCATAAAACCTTACCCATGCATAGCCTCTGGTATACCTAAAGCATTATTTTGCTACCCGGAAAACTATTCCTAACCATGTGGCCTTTGGTTGAGAAGGTGCTGTTCAATTTAGAAGAGAGACAAACTGAACAATGAAAACACGTGTAGCAGAGAAGGGAAATCACTATACTTTCTTATAGACCCTTCTTTGAGATCACCAGGAGTCCCATGTGGGCATCTTTCACCATTTAAAATGATACCAGCACATACAGAGACCCTTACTGTGAGGCTTTTGTTCTTACCAATAATTGTGCAATAATCTTTTTTTTTCAGAGAAAATCATTGACAATCAGTGCATACATTTCCCTTGTCTAAAATTTGGAGTTAAAAAAAACTAGAAAGACTTTTCTCATTGTTGGTTATTTTTTTTTTTTTAATTCTTATACTTTATTATACTCTGGAAAGTTTAATATTAAAAATATAAAACAACTCTTGTAATTCCCTCTTACAAAGGACGTCAGTCGAATACGAAATGAATACGAAAACGAGCTTTTGCTACACGATTGGGTTAGTTAATATACAAAAGGTAGCTCATCATACTTGTATAGGTAATTGGTATACTCCTCCTGCATGGTAATCCTAAAGTTTCCTAGATATTCTTTTCCTTTGTTTCATTATTACTATGTCTGTTTTTTGTACAGAGGAGGATCCACAACTCTTGTAAACATTGCTTACCTCCGGCTCACTGTTTGTGAACCGTACTTCCTTGGTCTTTTTGTGAAAACCTTTAATAAAGACGATTGAAAATGAAAAAAATATAAAACAACAAATCATATGTTTTCTTTTCTTTTCTTTTAGAGTACTTCCCCCTCCTTAAGCTTGTCCAGCAGTTACACCCCAAGGCTTTGTCCTCTGTCATTTGGAGAAGGTGTGGAATTTGATCCGCTGCCACCTAAGGAGATAAGGTAATATACATGATAGCCTATTTTCATATTGGTACATATTTACATAGCTATAATTCATTTATTTGGTATTTCACAATCATGTTAAGTCCACATGGTTACTACAGGTTAAAAAAAAAAAAAAGTTTTTGTATGATTCCGGAGGCCCTTTAATTCAAAGCAGGACACACACATTGTTAGGCTGATACTTAGCCCAAGAACAATTGGACAACTTTAAATGTAATGTTTTGTTGTGGTATTGGCAGTATGAAGAGCTGAAATAACCAGATGTTTTACTTTCAGATGGCAAAGTTTCCAGTAACAGCTATTTTAGTTAATATTTAGCTGCAAAGTACACCTTTTGTTTTTAACTCGATACTGACAAACATCTATTGCAAAGATCATGTGGCCTAGACTGTTCACTGATACAAATACATTGTAATTACCTTTATATAGACTTCCTCTTATACAAATTAACTTTCTTAGATAAATATGTGAGCCTAACATATAAGAAATGATCTGTTCTGTTCTCATACCTGCATGGTCAATGCTTCCTCAATAACATATGAAAAATATTAAAAACAAATATTGTATATCTTTTTTATATGCACATTTTGGGACATCTGGCACTTTTAGAAAATCAAGTAAATCTAAGATTGGGGCTTAGTAGGGCTTAGTAGTTTCTAATTACTTACTCTAGCTTTAGCTGTACTTAAAGCGGAGTTCCACCCTAAAAACTATCTTTTCACCGACTGCTAGCTTAGATGAACCTGAAAAAGAATTGGATAATTAAACATTTTTTTTGTTTCACTTACCTTGTTTTTAATGAAAATATACTTACCTTACTTCCTCTTCCTCCCTCTGCGGCCGCGGCCCATGACGTCACTTCCTCCTTGCATTGACTCCTGGGAGATGAGCGTCATCGATCCCAGGAGTCAATGCGCCTTTACCGAAGTCACTCGTCACTTCCGGTGCAGGCGCGTCAATTCCTGCTGAACAGCTTCTGAGCATGCCCAGAAGCTGTTCAGGGATGACGCTCATGCACCGGAAGTGATGAGCAGGGCATTCTGGGACTCCAACGTCACCGAAGAGGACACGCTCCGGCTTCAGCTGCCCACACCTGAGATGGCAGCGCTGGACAAGACATTTTCAAGGTAAGTATTTCTTCTTACAGGTAAGTGAAACAGGGGACAGTTCAGAGGCTATCTTTGCTTAAATGCACTAGCCCTGACTGTCCCGTTGGTATTTTTAGCTTAAATTTTTTTTTAAGCCCGGAACTCCGCTTTAAAGTGCCACTAAACCTTTGTTCATACTACCTAATTAACCACCTCACATTTATTTTCATTAAAGGAGAGTTCTATACTATTTTTACTGTCCGCAATATCACTTTACCTCACAAATCTGTTGTGCTAAACCCAAATTTGCGGTTTTAAGTTTGAGCAGTACATGTATATTCAAGTTACTTGCACTTTTCAAGTTAGACAACATTTCCCAATAGTACTTGCGGCAGCTTACAGCATGCTTTGGAAGTTGCATCGGGAACATGCTCAGGAGGGTGGCTACATTACACATGCCTTGAGGACATGTAGAGGAAGCGTAGCCAGCTTGGAAAAGGAAGTTAGAGGCAACACTTATAAAAATGATAATTTTTATATACTGAATTGTGGATAATGTAAAGGGTGTATATGAGTGATAGAGAAGGTATTGAACACTTGATTCATTTTTCAATTTGGGTTTAGTGACACTTTATTTGCTGTGCATGGCTTCCTAATGCTGACAATGGTGCCATGCCTGGGAAATGCATGTGGCCAAATGTAGTCTCTATTAGGGGCATATGTGAAAGTTGGTCAACACAGAAGCTAAAAATAGAGACCATTATCACCCCATAGTAGTCCATGAACTAGGACCTTCATGGCAAGATCACAGGTATTCTTTTAAAGAAAGCTGCATATTTAAAAAGATTGCATACTACCTCTAAAATGAATATGACATGTTAAAGCCTATGTAAAGTTTAAGTGATTCTGTTACGATTTACTTTAAGCTGTCTTAAATTGTTCAGGTAGATCAGGTACAATTCAACCATGGAGTGGCATGACCTACCTGGTTGGATATAAATGTAATGCATTTTTTTAGACAGACCCTTACAATAGACACAATGGTTTTTAATATAGTAGATTTTATATCAGAGTGGAACATATTTAGCCAGCTTTAGTTAGCTTGGTTTGAAGCTACTACATATGAAATTTAAGCCTTGCCTCCCATTTTGTAGTATAATTCTGCAGTAAACTTTGTTCTAGGTTCTCACTTTAAATCCTTTTACGGACCCTATCTACATAGAATTTGTTCTCATGCTTGTGTAGGCTTCCATTACCCAAAAGCATACTTGGTAAACCAGAATTGGATCTAATTGGTCTCTCAGTGCTTACAGGAGAGATGAGGTCATTGGATTGTAACTTCGTGTGGGGAACAGGGACTGACGTGAAAGACTCTGTATGCTGTAACATGCTAGATAAAACATTCACTCTATACTGTATATATGGAAATAATTATTTAATACAAGCTCAAGTGATAGGGGCTTGTTGGTTTAACACCCAAGATAAATATAGAAAAATACACACATCCTTGGAGAATCTAAGCCAGGGGTGTTAAACTCAATTTCATTGCAGGCTTCATTAGCATTATGGTTGCCTTCAAGGGGCAAGTTATATTTGTAAGACTATATAAATGTATCTTCTCTTTGTTATATTAAGTAATTGCCTCTGCATGTGATTATTACTGGTTTTAGTAATATGCAAGGGCAGACTGGCATGGAGCTCACTCACACTTCTGTAGCACATGATGCAAGTCTGAAAAGGAGGGCTTCATACAGCTGGTATCATCCAGAAGAAAATGTACTGGGAATTGCTAAGACAGAACATTCCAAACTCTGTGGATAACAGTTTTTTGATAATTTGTAATAACAATGCCACCCTCTCATACTCCCTTCTGTACTTATTATCTTTGTACTGTGGCCCACTGGTATTGCTGCTGAGTTACTGAAATGTTCCCTAATTGCTCCCCCACATTCTAAAGCTGACCATAGTTGGATTGAAATTTGGCTGTTTCAACAGGGGACTGGCCAAATTTTGAATAGTGTGTGGCCGCCCCTGCTCCACAGAAGTCCATTGTTTGATGTACCTCTATTAAAGGGATGTGCTGGAAAACCTGCTGACTGAATTAAAAACTACCCATCTATGGACAGCTTATAAGTCTGTGTGGGCATGCATTTATTCATGTTAGAACTGTTTCTTTCTGTATACTAGTCAATGGGAATGCACAAGCAGCTTGAAGTAGGTTAATGCAGCTTAGCAGGTGGCCAGAAGGAGGTTAATTTAGGAGGGTAACATGTAGATATCTTGAAAAAAATAAAAGCTGTTGCTAGCTGATGTCATACCTTTTTGTCAATAAACCCCTCCAGTGCCACCTGGAAAACTCATTTTTTCTACCTTCTGGTAGGACAGTAAATGCATATCCCCTACCCATATCTTAAGGGAAATACCTGGGGCCAAGTGACTTATTAGCAGGTCCAGTCATTATCAGATGAGGTGGGAGACATGGAGTATGGACTATGGATATACAGAAAATGTAGCTAACCGTGCAGCCACTTCAGTTGATTGGAATGCAGTATTGGAGGGGGTATTATAATGGTAAAAGTGTTTGCTGACAGCTTATTTTGCCAGCCCCCATCTGTATGACTTAGTTAATATACTTTGAAATACCCACAAATTTACCTTAAGAGTTGCTTCCCTTGATCATATGTTAAATAAACATGACAGTAATGTCATACTGCCGATTAAATCCCTTTTACATGGCATCGTTGGGAAGGTTGGAAAGAGAACCTGGGAAGAGGGAAATCCAGTAGGGAATGTTTAAATTCCATTGGGATTAACACGGTAAATTATGCTTTTTTATTTTCTTCTTACCTTTGGACATCCCTGATTTTTTAGATCAGCCCACTTTACGTCAGGTTTGAGCTCAAGGAGGTCAGTCTCTGCCCTCCTCCGGATAAACTGTGGGTAACGGGATGTGTTTTTTTTTTTCTCTGTTTGAACTAGATGGGCTTTTTTCAAGCAAACTAAGTAACAATTTAACCATCAAGAACCACAGAGATAGTCTAATCTCACTTTCAAATGCAGAACCACAATGGTAGATTTAGGTATGAGCCAGAATGCGTAATCCGTAGACGTGAGCATCCACCCATGAGGATGTCCAATGCTGTGATGTCAATGTGGTCAAATTCATACAGATATTTTTTATAGTTCAGGCAATGACATTTGGAAGCTGTAATCAGGGCCAAAGAGGTCCAACAAGACTTGCTTTTCTGGCCACTGTCATATAGTGCAATATGCAGTATATATTAATACTTGAATACTGATTTTGTGCCAGCTGTCTGAATAAATATAATGCTGAGGATAAACAGAGAATTATCAATGACCTATTTTATAAACCTTTTTCATGTTTTTGCTATAAATATTTCTTCCCAGTTATCTTGTTATATTTAAATAATTAGTGTCCCTTTACAGAGTCCATTTATTACACACTAGCTACTCCTATCATGTGCTTGTCGGCCTTTTGGGGTAAAGAAATACAAGATGACTGTCATCCCAAAACCTTGCTTCTTAAAAAGATCAATAAAAACAGACAAACATGCATACCCAAAGCATTAAATAATAGTATTCTGTTTTTGACATATGAAAGCATTTTAAGAAAATGCTACTAGAAGTTTAACATTTGCATTAAAGTTTTCATGGGTACAGAGAATGTCTTCCAGATGACTGTAAAGCGGATGGTAAATTAAGAACTAAATGTTCAAAGCAAAGTTCTGTTTTCACTGGAAATTCCCATTGGTGGCAAGCAGTAAAAATACAAATATATAACTGAATGTGCTGAATGGCTGAATAGACAAGGATTCATTTTAGATTGTTCACTACTTGGATATCCATGAGTAACATAGTAAACTGGAATTGTGTAAACCATGCCTACTTGCTACTAACTGTGAGATGAGTTTTTGTTTGTAGCAACCTGCCTTTTTAGTACTGGTTCTGTAATGTAGGGCATCAAGAAATATCAGCTTGACACTAAAGCGTAGTACAAATAGGCCGAATGTTGGGCGGCATCAATAGAAACCGCCTAACATTTGGTCGGTGTGTACGGCAGCTGGGCTGGCTTCTTTCGAATGACCAAAAAAAAGGTCTGTCGTAGGCCTTTTTGCTTCCCTCCTCTGTCAAACTCATCCTATTGCATTACAGCAGCAATATCCAATGTGTGGGTTGCTTACCAATGGTTGCTTACAACTGGTATTAACTCTGATTGGTACATGGCAGGAATTGGCATTTAAAAAGAAATACCAGATAGAGCTAAATGAAGAAAAATTGCTGTTGTTCACATTTTAAATAACTACACCTAAAAGCCTTTACAAGAGGGAAAAAATTCCCAGTAAGAGAATAGTTTACTTTGGTGGTAGCAAGCAGGACCTGAGGGTGCATGGTGATTTAAACTAAAACTATGTGCGTCACTTGGAACCAAGCTACTGTATGTGTTGTATTTGTAACCAGGCTATGTGTTGTATTTGGAACCAGGTTATGTGCTGTTTTTGGACTTGTTATAGACTTGATTTGGAATTTTGGACTTTTGTTTCTCGATTACATGCGGTTTTTAGGATTATTGGGCAGTAATATTCACGGCAGAGGGATCTTCACCATAAGTTTGAGGGTTGAGAAGGAAAAACTGAGATTCAAATAATAGTAGGCACAGCTGAAACATGTGGCTGCCTATGATCCTCCTGTTTCTGTGTACATCAAGAGTCAGACTGAGAGAGATAGGGTTAGCATTTAAATCTAGTCAGGCTCTCCTTAAGTGCATATGTGCTTAACTGGAGCATGCTGGTAGGAGGAGAGAGCATGTCCTTTTTTTATTGTCCAGACTGCAAGCTGGGGTGTGCTTTTGACCAAGCTTTTCAGCTACAGTAGTACTAGTGGAGGTAAAAAGGCTTATGCTTTATAAATGCTTTGGCATGTGAAAGAGCACACTTTATGACTAGGTACTGAGCTGCTTGCCTGAAGTTCAGCTTTATTGAATCAGATTAAACATCAGTGAGAACTAGACAAGTATGCCAACATCAGAGGGTAAATGTATCAAAGGAGGTACAAAGTCTGTAGATAACATCTCACAGAGAATGTTTCATGTGGCAGGCTTATGCATGTTTAGCATGAGAATTTGCTGTGAAAGCTTCCTTATAATTCTGTGAATAAATAACTCATAAAAAGCTGCTTAGCCTTTGGTGTGCAAACATAATCAAGCTTCCTTTTCTATGAGTAAACTGTAATATGAATTCAATCTCATAAAAAAATAAAAAGTAAAACTGTTATATATATATATCTATAAAAATTATTTTTATTTTTTACATCAGCAGAAGGCATATTTTATGTATATAAACTGGTAAAAAAGAAATGCTAGATACTGTATGAACTATTAGGATGTTTTTAACAACATTATATATATATATATATATATATATATATATATATATATATATATATATATGTATATACAATATACTGTATGTGCTGTACATATAACCAGTGAAAAAGAAAAATAAGACACTAGTAATTGCTGGTCAAATTTATCAGCGTCTTAATCAGCAATTTTATTTGCCCCATAGCAGCTAATCAGAGAGTATGTACATTAGTTGTTTTAAAGTAATACTAAAACCTTACATTTTTTTTAAAATAACAAACATCTTATACTTACCTGCTCTGTGCAGTGGTTTTGCACAGAGCAGCCTCGATCCTCCTCTTCTCGGGGTCCCCCTAGGTGCTCCGGGCTCCTCCTCCTTCCGAATGCCCAACATAGTAATCTGCTTATTATGGGGGCACTCATGCAAGCTCACTCCCGAGCCCCGCTCTGTGTGTCCATAAAGCCACACAGAACGGGGCTTGGCCCTGCCCCTGCTCCCTATTCACTGGCAGTGATTGACAGCAGCGGGAGCCAATGGTTCCCCCTGCTTCCTCTCGGCCAAGGAGGAGGCAGAAAGTCAGGACAGTAGCTACTTTCTTGCACATAGCTCGATCAGGATCTGGCTCGGGTAAGTATTAAGGGGGCTGTGGGGGGAGCTAAAAAACCTTCAAGCTTTAAAACCACTTTAAGCAACAATTGTTCATTTTATAATACTGATATTTAGCAAGTATACGGGGTTATGTTTCTCATAAAACATAACCTCTTTGTTCTTTAAAGTCAATTACACATTATTTCCATAATCCTAAAATACTGTTACATTTTTTCTTTCCAGGTATACATCTTCTGTGAAATATGACTCTGAAAAGCACTTTATTGACAACATCTACATGCCTGTGGGCCTGGGCGTCTCCTCGTGCAGTCAAACAGTGATCTGCGTTCCTAACTGTACTTGGCGCAGCTACAGAGCCGAAGTTCACTTTCAGCCAAAGAACAAGCCACAGAGATTCATGAGCACCACCATAGTTTATCCAAAGCACACGAAAACAGTCTACACCACCACCCTGGATTACAACTGCAAGAAATGCATGAGGCGCTTTCTGTCCAGTGTAGAGCTTGAGTCGGCTGAACACGTGGGGAACGAATGCTTTGCTGATGAATACTGACTGCTTATGGGTCTACCTCCATACTGTACAAGACTATAAACATGGAGCATTTTGGCCAACATATTAATAACGTGACACATCACAAAGGCAAGAAAATGCAGAACTTAAAAGCTGTAAAATATGAGAATTATTGTAGGCAATATGTTTCATCAGAAAACTGGTAGTGACACTTTTTTTTAACCTATTGAAGATGCTTCATAAAATCATGTGCAATGGACAGCAATGTGACTACAAAGGATAGACTATACTCCAGTCTTACAAAAACCTACGGGTATCTTATAAAGCACTAAAATACTTCCTTGTATTGTATATTGGAGTCTAGACAAGATACTATTATAATCTATTTCTTCCTTATAATGCAATTATTTTGTTATTTTACTCTAGACAGAGTCAGAGTTTCTTCAGCTGGAGCTGGATATAGTTTTCCATCACACCCATGCCTTCTCCTGAATAATATAACACACCCATATCTTTAAAATGTATAGGTCTTTCCATTAAAAAATGTTCACAGCTCAGTTAATCCTGGTGCCCCCAAAGGTACCACTTCTGGACACTTTCATAAAATAAACTTGGGTATGAAGTAAAACTTGTCACCTGGAGGCTCAGCTGGTTGGAACAGACAATAAAAGATGGACAGCTAAATCATTTTTAATGTGATAGACAAATAAGCCAAAAATGCATTCATTTTCCTGCACCATTTTTGTATTCTAAATAAAAACAATACAATTTTGTATCATTGTGAATGTGTTGATATTGGAAAGACAAAGCGTAGAAAGAAGTATGGTGTACGAAGGGGAGGCAGATGGCACATACAGTACATAGATCTCAAAGGAAGGTAGGTGGGATAGGTGAATATTAATTGTATTTAACTACTTTAAGACCAGAAGGATTTGCCCCCTTAATGACCAGGCCCTATTTTGCGATTCGGGACTGCGTTACTTTAACGGACAATTGCGCGGTTGTGCGACGCTGTAACCAAACTAAATTTACATCCTTTTTTTCCCACAAATAGAGCTTTCTTTTGCTTTTTCTTTTGTGCTATAAACAAAAAAAAGAGCGACAATTTAAAAAAAAAAAAATTATTTTTGTCACATTCTGCTATAGGACATTTTCAAAAAAAAAATTTAAAAAATCTAAATTTTTTAACATTTTAGGCCAATTTGTTTTCTGCTACATATTTTTGGTAAAAAAAATCGCAATAAGCGTATTTTGATTAGTTTTCGCAAAAGTTATCGTGTATACTATCTACGGGAAAGATTTATGTCATTTTTATTGTTATTTTTTTTTTACTAGTGATGGCGGCATTTTGCGATTTTTTTTTCCTGGACTGCGACATTGCGGCGGGCAGATCGGACCCCTGATTGACATTTTTGACACTTTAGGGGGGACCAGTGACATTACTACAAAAATCAGTGCTAAAAATCTGCACTGTTACTCTAATAATGACACTGGCAGAGAAGGGGTTAACACTATGGGTGATCAAGGGGTGAAATGTGAGCCTAGGGGAGTGATTCTAACTGTGGGGGGAGCGTGGCTTGTGAAATGACCATAGAGACATGTGATCCTTTATAGAACGATCACATGAGCTCGTGATCATTTCAGGGAGAAGGACAATCGGCAGTGTTTAAAACAGCCGACCGCCCTTCTCTCTCAGCAGGGAACCATCTCGGGTGTCA
This sequence comes from Pelophylax lessonae, assembly GCF_965119305.1. NCBI lineage: Eukaryota > Metazoa > Chordata > Amphibia > Anura > Ranidae > Pelophylax > Pelophylax lessonae. Next base: position 392,454,716 of record NC_138769.1, on the reverse strand, counting down.
AGCGGCAATCGGAGCCACCTGACACACGCATCGGCTCCCCCGCTGACTAGCGGGGTGGGAGCGTGCCGGCGGCGGCTCGCGCTCGCCCCCTAGCCTCCTGAGAGCGAGCGACGTAGACTTACGTCGCTTTGCCCAAGAGTGGCTGCCTGCCACATGTAAATCTGCGGTAGGTGGTTGTTAAGTGGTTAATGAGATTGCTTGGACTTTAAAATTCTGACCATTAGCATAATGGTGGTATATACAGTAGGTACTAAACAATGAATGTATTTCATTACACATTGCGGAACGGAAGTTCTCAAAGACAACATATGGAAGCTCCTAGATATAAGTGGTGCAAAAATAGTTTTTCACAACACCTCATCCATGTGTATTGGCCACCATAGCTAACACTGTGGTTGATTTACTAAAACTGGAGAGTGAAAAATCTGGTGCAGCTTGCATGGTAGCCAATCAGCTTCTAACTTCAGCTTGTTCAATTAAGCTTTGTCAATGAAACCTGGAAGCTGATTGGTTTCTTTGCAGAAATCTGGCACTTTGCAGTTTTAGTAAATCAACCCCTATGTCTCTCTGTTAGGAGCCTATACCTATTTTATTACAAAAAAAATACCTTGCTTGCTGTAGAAACTGCAGATTTGCATTGCAATGAATGCAAGCTATTATTAAGTCTATGATCTATCAGAACACCCAGATTCTTTTCCATCCTTGATTCATCCAGATTTTCGATGCAGAGCTGCACCAGATTTTGCACTCTCCAGTTTTAGGAAATCAACCCCACTATTACTTTATTTATCTTGGATCTAAACCCCATTCATGAAATTTGTCCTGGGCACATCCATCTGTTCACTGGGTATATGAGGGTTTACATACACTTTAACTCAAGTAATATAAAGATTTGTGAATACTTCTCTTAAAGTGGAACTGAGGTCAGAAAATGAAGTCCTGCTAGATCACTTCAGGCTGGCCCCTTTTGCAGGTATAGCTATGTAAAACATTACAAATAAGTATCTATACCAGCCTTTCTCAACCTTTTCAACACAGAGGAACCCTTGAAATACATTTCTGGTCTTGGGGAACCCCTGCTAAAAATTAAAAATCTACAACTCATGACACATAAGTATCACAGTCAGTGGGAAGAATTCTCCTTACTCTTGTCATCATTGGGAAGAATTACCCCCCTTACAGATAGCTAAAAGGAACAATGGTGTCATTGGGAACTTATCTGAGAGGCAGAAATTGCCTATTGTTTAAGAAACCCCAAGCAACCTCAGGAGGAACCCTAGTTGAGAATCCCTGGGCTATACGGTTTAAAATCCAGTAGTTTACTGTCTATCCCTGCTCTGTACATGTTAATTCGCTCTCTGTTTTTAGGCACTGTGCAGAATTTGTAGAAGCTGATCTGCCGACAGCCTAAAGATTTACTGTTGTTAAGTGGCTCTGAGCTTCAACAAATTGTCAGCCCCCAGCAAGAAGAAACAGGAGCAATACTGGAAGCAATTTACAGTACACGCTCATTTTGGTAGCTTAATTATTAATGTGGAAAGTATGTTTCTTGCTAAAGTTCCACTTTTATTACTTCTGCATCGGAAGGTTTTACCCCCTTAATGACCAGGCCATTTTTTGCTATACGGCACTGCGTTATTTTAACTGACAATTGCGCGGTCTTGCGACGCTGTACACGCTGTATAAAATTGACGTCCTTTTTTCCCCACAAATAGAGCTTTCTTTTGGTGGTATTTGATCACCTGTGCGATTTTTTATTTTTTGGGCTTAAGAAAAAAAAAACGACAATTCTGAAAAAAAAAAAAAACAATAATTTTTACTTTCGGCTATCTAACATTTTCCAATAAAAAAAAATGTAAAAATCTAAATTGTTCATCATTTTACATAAATTTGTATTCTGCTACATATTTTTGGTAAAAAAAAAAAATCCCAATACGTGTATATAGATTAAAAATAAACATAAAAGTGAAGTCAGCGCCTTAAAATAAAATACTTAATCAGCAGCTTGCAAACAATGTGAATATACAAACATAAAAAACATGTGAAAAAATAGGTTGCAGCGCTAAAACATAAAATTAGTGAACATATAGTGCATATGATCAAAAATAATGAACTCAGTCCATAAAACTACAAAAAAAAGTCCATATGGATAAAGCGCTGCAACCTATTTTTTCAAGTGTATATAGATTGGTTTCGCAAAAGTTATCGCGTCTACAAACTAGGGGAAAGATTTATGTAATTTTTATTTATTTATTTTTTTTACTAGTTATGGTGGCAATCAGCGATTTTTAGTGGGACCGTGACATTGCGACGGACAGATCGGACACCTAACTGACTTTTTTTACCCTTTTGGGGGGACCAGTGACATTACTACAGTAATCAGTGCTAAAAATATGCACTGTTACTGTACTAATGACACTGGCAGGGAAGGGGTTAACACCAGGGGCGATCAAAGGGTTAAATGTACTCTAGGGGGTGCTTTCTAACTGTGTGTGGGATGGGCTTGCTGCAAGAACACAGAGACCTGTGTTCCTAAATAGGAGGAACACAGTATCCCTGTGTTTATAACTGACAGAACAGTGGTCTGCCGTGTTTACAACGGCAGACCGCCGTTCTGTCTCCACGGGGAGCGTTGCAGGTGCCAGGCGGCAATCGTGGCCATTGGACCCGCTGATCAGCTTCCCCTGTGGTGAATGGGCACTAGCGGTCCCGCAAAGCAACGTACATGTACGTAGTTTCGCGGGACAGAGCCGACCTGTCGCAGTAAAACTACGGCGGCTGGCAAGAGGTTAACCACTTGCCTACAATGCACTTTCACCCCTTCCTACACAGGACAATTTTCAGCTTTCAGCGCTCTCACACAATTGAATGACAATTGCGCGGTCATGCTACACTGTACCCATTTGACATTTTTATCATTTTTTTCACACAAATAGAGCTTTCTTTTGATGGTATTTAATCACCTCTGGGGTTTTTATTTCTAACAAAAAAAAAAAAAAAAGAAAAACTTTTTCTTATTTTCTGTGAGTAAATTTTGAAAATAAAAATGTTTTCTCCTTCACTGATGTGCGCTGATGAGGCGGCACTGATGGGCACTGATGAGGTGGCACTTATGGGCACTGATGAGGTGGCACTGATGAGGAGGTACTAATATGCCACACTGATGGGCACTGATAGGTGGCAATGAGAGACGGCACTGATGAGCACTGATAGGCAGCACTGATGAGCACTGATATTTGGCACTGATGGGCACTGAGAGGTGGCACTGATGGGCAATGAGTGGTGGCACTGATAGGCACTGAGAGGCGGTACTGACGGGCACTGATAGGTGGCACTGATGGGCAGCACCATCAGTCCCCATAATCACTGCCCATCAGTTCCTACATGAGCAGGCACTGATGGGCACTGACTGGCAGCACTATGGGCACTGATTGTGGGCACTGATGGTGGACACTGATGGTGGGCAGTAATTGGCAGTTTATTTACATTTTGTGTAATCAAGGCACTGATAATCAGTGCCCTGATTACTTGTACTTGTCTCCCCCTATGAGCAGGAGCCGCTGATTGGCTCTCCTCACCTCACATACTACCAGTGTGAGGCGAGTAGAGCCGAATAACGGCACTTCCTCATTTACATGTGACCAGCTGTGATTGGACACAGCCGATCACATGGGTAAAGAGTCATGTCATTGACTCGTTACCGAGATCGGGGTCACGATCTCCGCTCCGTGCGCCCCCCGGGGGCATGCGAAAGAGACTGTTTTGGTGCGCCGTCATATGACGGCGTCCCAGAACAATAGCTACACTACTCCGCCGTCATTTGACAGCGGGCGGGTAGCAAGTGGTTAAGCAAAGAAGACATGCTAATATTCATTGTTTTGGATAGAATAGGGAAAGGTTAGAACCTCTTTAGCTCTTCTCATTTTTCAGATTGTAATTACTTTGACAGAAAATGGGGGAAAATCTACCCAATGGGAACATAAAGGTTTGGACTGGTGTTGCACTTTAAGTATTTAGTAATGCAACTATGTTGTGGAAATAATACTGTGTCTTGATTGTTACGGGTTTATTATAACTCCAACTCAGAATGTAAAATTCCTATTCTGTCTTCTGCAATTGATATAAAACTATCATATGAGCTAATGTTAGCAGACATTCTCTTCATGTCAAGTTCCCACAAGCATTCCAGTGAACCCCTGTGAAAATGGCAGTTATTGAGTGATTTTGGGCTCCATCACAGCCCTTAATGGACAAATTGACATTCCTTCATTTAATGTGGATATGCAGGCCCACATTTTATTTCCTGTGTACATGTGTAAAAATGTGCAAGAAAGGATAATGCCATTTGTGGCTCCATAGTAGGCAGTGTAATGAGAAATCCAGAATTATGTTTTAAACAGATTTTTACCTTTCCTCTTTGTGTCATTTTTCATTTATTTCCCAGTGAGCATGCTGGTGTCTGATACAGTATTTATTCAAAAAGGCCCAGAGGACAAATGAACAGTGTGATACTGTAGAAGCTGCTTAACTGTTTTTGCAGAAGTACTTTCAAGCTGTACAGATAGACATACAGGGGTGACATTTAATCCACAGAACATACAGCGCAGTAGTTGGAAGAACAATCTGTTTTTAAAGCTGAATTACAGGCAGATTGAAAGAAACAACATTTAATGCAGTTAGGTATTCATTACAACAAACCTAAATTGTGGTTTAAATACAATTAATGTTTCTTGATACATACCTCCCAACATTTTGAGATGGGAACGAGGGACACCTTTTAGTAATAGTATGTAGGCATAAGACACACCATCTGCAACATCCCTTTTAAAGGAGAATTACCTATACAAAAAAATGATTGGTTAAACCCACAAGCGCTTCTTTTTACCACTGCTATTCCTTTATACTGGCTTTTGAAATTTACAAATGCAGCAATTTACAAATTGGATGAAAGGTTTAGCACTGGGAAACACTTTTGGAAAGATAAAAAGTGCATTTTTATACAACTATATAGATCAGACCAAAATGAGGGACAAATGAAGAGGAAAGAGGGACATTGTTCCAAATCAGGGACAGTCCCTTGGAATCAGGGACAGTTGGGAGCTATGATGATATCCATATCTTGTAATTCCTTCTGTAGAAGCTCTGTAGACAGAGAGAGGGAAGGGTCATACTTAAGCCCCGTACACACGTACCGATCGTCGTCATACAAACGTCGGCGGACGAAAGATCTGCCGATTGTACGCTTGTTAGTATGGTGCCTCCGACAGCTGTCTGCGCACATTCTGTGGACAAGAGTCTTTCTTGCAAACATGAAAATTTTTGTATGCCGACACCAGAACGGACGATTGTTCGCCAGTCAGTACAGAATTCGGCCGACACACAGCTACAAATCCCAACACGCATGATCAAACCAAATGAGTTCCCGGAAGAATTTTCTCTAGTAAACTCAACATTTTATTCAGAAAGAACTTTCGGCTCGCGGCAGTCCAAGAAATAGGTGAAATGCGGAGCACATGCTCATCTTGATAAATGTGAGAAGAAGGAAGATGCTGCTCATAATGCCATACTTTTCTAATAAAAAGGCATGTGTTCTGTTATGATGAAGATAATGTTTGTCTATTCTATCTGTTCTATCAAATTTTATAATTAAATAATTTGAACTCTTCACCATTATTATTTTTTTAACAGCAAAGATCTAACTATTGATATGACCCTTTATTCTTGTATGAATTAATGTCTAAAACATATTTTTCAGGTTATGCACAATATTAAACATGTTAACAAATTCAGATAGGCCATTTTTTACTTTCAATTTTCTTTATTTTTTGTATCTCAGAAAAAAAACATGAAAACATCAATACTCTCCGTATAAAAAACTAAACATAAAAAAGGTCCATTTGGACAAAATTAAAATAGAAACTGGCAAACAGGGGTAAAATAAATAATAGGGGGTTACAAAAATTAAAGTTGCTGGTAACTGAAATCAGGTTGCCATGAGGGCAGGTTTGGATCCTGCTGGCCATATTGCCACTGGCCATGTGGCATTTGGCGAGGTGGTGGGTGTTGTGGAGGTGGAGGTGGAGGGCACGGGTGCTCCTGGCATGCATGGCTGTGCTCATTAAGGATGCCGTTTTCAGCGTTTTGCAGCACATCCAGAATAATTTTTCTGGCATACTGACACTGCCTGAGGTCCACCTTATCTAAAATTTTGGCAGTCATGTTGCCGAAGGACTCATTGGCCTCCGGTTTCCTACGTAGGGCTATGGTGGCCTCCTGTATAAATTCATCGGTGATGTCGTCGATGTGTTTCCTCTTTTGCCTCCGTTTGGCAGGAGGAGGTGGTGGTGGAAATAGTTCCACAGGCTCCTCAGGCTCCGCAGGCTCCCCAGGCTCCTGGCTGCAACCTGGCTCCTCCTCAGTGACACTTCCCTGTTGATGAAATGAACAATTGATTAGAATGTTATAGTGTATATAAAAATGCATGTTTGTTATATTATTGTGAACAAATAGCAGACTTTACATACAGTGGCGTATCTAGGGTCTCCAGTGCCCTTGTTGAGGAGCTGTATTTGGCAACAACCCCCCCCCCCCCCCCCCCGAGATCAATGTAAAAATGTAACCCACCCCCCAAAAAAAAATTAAAGGGCATCAAAAGTTTCTCATTTGCCCCTTGTTTGCCCAGTGTAGAGCTCTCTAGTGGGCAATCATTGTCTCAGGTGTGAAAAACAAGAAAGAGAGGGTTGAGAGCTAGAGAGAGGGAGAGAAAGAGGGGGTGTGAGAGAGAGAGGAGGGGGGTTGGAGAGAGAGAGAGGGGCCTGAACTTGCAGAGGGCTTTGATGTAGGGCATTGAGGGTGAAGCGGTGCAGGTAAACAGGAATAAGGGAGCCACCTGCCTTGCTGACCCAGAGTGACCAGACCAGAGACATGGAAGCAAGGATGGATGTATCATTTGCAGGAGCTGTTAGTTTTGTATTAAAAAAGGTTGAGCCAGAGGAATGCTGAGGCTACAGCAGTGTTTGTTAGGACCGGAGGTGTGCTGGGGATGCAGCACTGTTTGTAAGACCGGAGGTGTGCTGGGGATGCAGTGAGAGGCAGTCTCAGTCTCCTGGTCTTTTGGCTCAGCTGCTCTCAATGTTTTACACCTGCATGAAGCAGCTCTCAATGTTTTACACCTGCATGAAGCAGCTCTCAATGTTTTACACCTGCATGAATCCGCCTGCAAACTGGGGGTTCTGGGGTGTGCAGGCTGAGTGGATTGTTCAAAAAAACAATAAACCAATGCCAATGTTTTTGTGACCCACCCCCCTTGGCCTGCGCCCCTGGCGGTTGCCCTGTCATGCCAACCCCTTGCTATGCCCGTTTACATAAAGGGTCAATTATGGTTTAGCTTATAATTTTGTTACATGATTAAATTTTAGCAGACAATATATTGTGAAATGCCATACCTGAGTAAAACTCTCCTCCAGGAAATCCTCATCCTGGCTTGGATCAACCGACACTGAGCCCTCTGCCGAAGTAGAAGGCAGTGTTGATATGGATGGCCTGGATTCCAAGGTGTCAGACAGGAATCGCAGGTTATCATAGTACCACAGCCGTGGTACATGTATCTTCTGTGCACCTGCTCCAGACCGGGTGGACTTTTCAATTTTTTTGACCTCCCGCCTGTAGGCAGTGCGAATGCTGTTTATTTTTCGCCTTACATACTCAAAATTTGACCCAGGATAGACGGGCTTGTAGAAGGCCACCAAATGTTCCATGGCCTGTTTTTTTAGTTTTTTATTTTTATAATCAGCCGACTTCACTTGCCACAAACACGGCAGTTGCCTGAACTCATCAATGAAACTGATGAGAAAGTTGTGGCTGGTGTAATTGTCCACCATATTGCAGGACAGTATATGCCTGCAAGACACAACACAACACAAAACATATTAAAATAGCATGTATTTTGGCACATAATAAAGATATTCCTAATAAAAGCTGTATAGGGCCCAAAACACACACTTTCTATTAAAATAGTCGTACCTTTGTTTTTGGGGAAAAGTCGTGATTTGCCGCTCGATCGTGCTCCAACCCTCGATATGTCCGCTAGCGAATCGTCGGCCGAACGATCTGGCGTCCTTTAAATACAGCGCAGGCGTCAACTCCTCCTCCAGTGGCGGGCTTGTGCAGGGGTGTGTACGTGCTGAAGATCAGGCCTACATGCGACACTCACACCTGAAGCAGTGGAAAAATCTTGTAATTAAGAATAATGTCTCAACGATCTGGGAGCTCAATTAGTGTGGGCAGAAGTGATTGGGCCACCCGAAAATCAAGGGCTACACCCATGACAAAGCCAGAAATGGTGGAGATGGTCTCCATTTTAGAAAAAATGGACTATGATGGAAAGTTGGCAAATTACGATCGGCCCAATGCCAGGAAAGATGGCATCATGGATAAGGTGGTGGCCTGTTTGCAAAAAAAATTTGGTGTGGAGCGATCGAAAGATCAGATTCGTAAACGGTGGTCCGACCTGAAACACCGTGAGCAGGATCAGCTTTCCCAAATCCATCGGATTTTGAAAAAAAGTAAGTTTTATTTTTTATTTATTTTTTTAATCATGCAATATGTTTTTTATAATTTTGTGTATGTTGTATTAACATGTCTAGATTATAATGTCTATGTAAAAAGTTAGATTACTCATTTTAGTTGTCATGTCGTGATTAGATCGATCTATTGTTGATGTTTTAGTATATGACATTAAAAGTCAGGAAGCCATAGTTAAAAATATATGTATTGTGTTGCAACGAACGTTCTTTCCTGCACGAATCTTCTCAGCAAACATTCCTATTAATCACAGATTATTATTCAAACCTTTAAATAGGAGAAAAACGTAAACTCCGTGCCAAACAATGGGAAAGGAGGAGGAGAGGTTTGGCAGCTCCATCTGCAGTTGCGGAAGAAGATGAGGACATGGGCCCAGATGGTGGCACAGATTCTACAAAAGGTAATTGGTTCCTATGCACTGTCAAACATTAATGTACCATATTTTTCGTAGATAACCATGTACATGTCTTCATATTTGTTACTAAAAGAGCTATCAAGCAGGGCACCATGTCCTAACAAATGTACCTCTTGTGACTTTTATGATATGGCCAATGTTTTGTATTATGTAGATGAAGACATTATTCCTGAGGTGATTCTGGTGGAGCCAACAAGTGATGAGACACCAGAGCAACAAGAAGGTTGGTAGGCACAGATTTTTGTGTAGTGGGATCATAGAAATATGTGTATTTGCAATGATTGTTTAACCTTATATTCTTGTATTCCCTTACAAATTTACATTGCAGATGTTGCATCATGCCAGGATGTGGCATCCCCATGAAATGTTCTTACATATCTTCATCCGGTCTTCTCCACTCTGCTCTTTGGATCTGCTCCTCTCCAGTCTTCTGCTGTCCAATCTTCTGCTCTTATGTTGTCTGCTCTTTTGCCCTAGGCTCTTCTTCTTCCTCCTGTCCTCCTCCAATGCTGTTGCCGTGCATTTTGCCCGTCTCTGTTCTCTGCAGCTTAATATATATACATTACGAGAAAAACGTAAACTCCGTGCCAAACAATGGGAAAGGAGGAGGAGAGGTTTGGCAGCTCCATCTGCAGTTGCGGAAGAAGATGAGGACATGGGCCCAGATGGTGGCACAGATTCTACAAAAGGTAATTGGTTCCTATGCACTGTCAAACATTAATGTACCATATTTTTCGTAGATAACCATGTACATGTCTTCATATTTGTTACTAAAAGAGCTATCAAGCAGGGCACCATGTCCTAACAAATGTACCTCTTGTGACTTTTATGATATGGCCAATGTTTTGTATTATGTAGATGAAGACATTATTCCTGAGGTGATTCTGGTGGAGCCAACAAGTGATGAGACACCAGAGCAACAAGAAGGTTGGTAGGCACAGATTTTTGTGTAGTGGGATCATAGAAATATGTGTATTTGCAATGATTGTTTAACCTTATATTCTTGTATTCCCTTACAAATTTACATTGCAGATGTTGCATCATGCCAGGATGTGGCATCCCCAGCCAGCTCAGAACCCAGATCTCCTGGCAACTTGCCAAGCAGCGTGGAAGCCACTTCCCAAAATGTTGAGGATTCCAGGCCAAGTGTCAGAGAGCCAGTTGTGTGCCCACGTAGGTTTTTTCATAATGATTTTTATCAGTGTTATTTTTAGCCTCCAATTGTCAACACTAGTTCCCTATGGGAGCCTCTTTATTTGAATGGAAGTCGCACCGTAAGTCGGATCAGGATGCTCTGACTTGCGGGGCCACTTGCGTTGTGAAGATTTTCGAGGGGGAACTACACCAAAAAATTGAATAACCCACCGTGGGTGTCCCCCCAAGTTCACAACCAGGCCTTTTGTGTGTGGTATTGAGTTTGAGGGTATGCCCACAACAAAAAGACAGCGTGGGTTACCCCCAAAACCCCTACCAGACCCTTATACAAGCATGCAGCTTGTCAGGCCAGGAAAGAGAACGAGCAAGCGGACCAAACACCCCCTGGACCACAGCAGGACACATGCCCTCAACATGGGGGGGTTTTGTTGCTTTGGGCCAGGGGGCCTCTGCACCGCACACCCAAAAGCACCTTGCTCCCATGTAGAGGAGGACAAGGGCCTCATCCCCACAACCCTGTCTGGTGGTTTTGGGGGGTCATGCGGCCAGGGGGTTCCTAGGACTTTGGAAGCAACCTTCAACAAAGGGTGGCCCCCAGATCCCGGACACCAATCACTGTGTGAATGGGTATGGGGTACATAGTACCCCTACACATTAACCACATAAATGGAAGTGTATGTGAATAACGACAGGAGACGTTTATGAAATGTTCTTACATATCTTCATCCGGTCTTCTCCACTCTGCTCTTTGGATCTGCTCCTCTCCAGTCTTCTGCTGTCCAATCTTCTGCTCTTATGTTGTCTGCTCTTTTGCCCTAGGCTCTTCTTCTTCCTCCTGTCCTCCTCCAATGCTGTTGCCGTGCATTTTGCCCGTCTCTGTTCTCTGTAGCTTAATATATATACATTACGACCATGCCCTCACAATGACGTCATCATGCGTTCACACCCCTAATGAATATATAGTAAGCTCAGGAGACCGGCAGAATCATCAGCAACAGGATCAGAGGAGGACAGGAGGAAGAAGAAGAGCCTAGGGCAAAAGAGCATAAGAACAGGGTAGGTATTAACTCGAGAGTAATTAAAAATAACCTGGACACCAAATGTTTCTCTATTATGACCTCATGTAGGTGATTCACATTGACTCAGTTGTATATTTTTTTACAGATCATGATTTACCTACTTGCACTTTAGCAAAATTAACACGTGAGGCACTCCAATGTTGCTCAGACCTCGAGCAAATCAAGGAAACAGCAACGGCATTGCAATCAAAAATGCGCAATTTTGTCGACATGATTGCCAAATTTAAAAAAATTTTAAATACATTTTTTATGTTTTTATTGGTTCCTTTTATTACAAATGTTTTGTAATCTTTTATGATATCTTGATGGCACTCAGTTGTTAAGAGTGTACCCACGTTTGGGAAAAACACTTGAAAACACCCTAACCCTAACCCTAACCCTGTGAATGTTTCTTAAAAAAAATTTTGTACATTCAACAATGTGTGTTCCATTCTTTATTTGACTTTCGTTGGGGGGTCGAGATCTAAAGCTGTGTAAAGAAGCATTACATGTATGATGGCTGTCCTATTCCCATATTTACATGTTAATGAAAGCATTTTGGACACTGCCATATGCGAGTTGCTGGAGGTGTCAATGAAATGTTAAAGATCCCAACCGTTTATACGCATATCACAGTGCGATCTGACATTTCATACAGGATCGGATCATACAAGTGGGAACGAATGTGCAATCCTATCCTGATGCAGCTGAATAAATGCATCATGTGCGACTTTTGTGAGTGCAGTGCGAATTGAGACATACACTTTGTATGGCTACATTCACACTGAACACGCACACAAGTCGCACATGACCCTTTATTTCAGATGTATCAGGATTGGATGGCACAGTTCTTCAGACTTGTGTAATACAATCCTGTGGAAAAAGTAAGTGGCGGGTCACCCTTATGCGATGCAGGAAGGATGCAAAGTCGCAGACTTCCCGCATCGCTTAAGTGTGACTCAACACTCAAGGTACTAGCAGTCCTAGGATTCAATATGGCATTGATATTGGCAGTAGAAATCAGTGTAGGGAGATCAGTGTAATCTATAGTGTATTGCTTGTTCGTTGCTCTAGTTCACTTTCCATTACTTATATATATAACACTTTGAGATGAACAATGATCAAGTTTCACATAACACTGACATATCCTAACATTGGTGGGCAGTGAGAAGGATGTCATAAATGAACACAACATAACAGGTGTAGGTACGTTGTTAATACCCTAATGTATTATATTAAATATATAGTATGGGCAACTTCTGGACAAGAACCACCAATGTAAGGTGACATTAGATGAACCTTGGGTGTGACCTAGTTCTCAATGTGACAGGGTTTGTGTAAATTTTGTGGGGTGCAGAAGGCCCTTGTATTTACACCACTGGCTCAAAAATAACACATGGCCATCATCACTTTGGATCAGCTGGTGAGAGACTACAGTAAAGAAACACACTGATGAATGTATTAACCCTTCCAAAGTCACACATATATAACACATGATTAACCCAAATAATTATGTTTGGCATATGTGCCCAAATGATTAGAATCCACAATACAGAATCATTGCAATTTTGGTTTAATGTGTTTAAAAATAAGATATCTCTGACATTTATCTTGTGTGTCAAATCTTTAACAAGTATTAGGCTGTGTGTGACAGTGATTGCTGCCAGGACACAGCTCCTCTCCCCACGAAATAGTCCAGATATTCCTGGCGGATCTGACGGGCCCTGTGTGATGCCAATGCTGACCGTCCAACTTCCATTGACGTCATGGACTCCACTTGGTTAGAAGGTTGGGCCTCTCCACTTGTACCTGGCATAGCAGGGTCAATATCCAGTTGCTGCAAAACATAATTGTGTACATTCCTGCGTAGGAAGTTGTGCAAAATGCAGCAACACAAGACCACATTATCCACTTTGTACAGTGCCAGGTTTATGGACGTCAGGAATATCCGGAACCGGTTGGCCATTATCCCGAAGGCATTCTCCACAACTCTGCGAGCTCTGGACAACTGGTAGTTGTAAATCCTTTGGTCTGGGGTGAGGTTCCTCTGAGGGTAGGGCTTCATGAGATGCTCCCCAAGCGCAAAAGCCTCATCTGCGATAAACACAAAGCTCATACCCTCAACAGTTTGCTCCCTGGATGGCAGGTTCAGAGTGCCGTTCTTTAGACGACTAGCGAACTCCATCTGATCAATAACTCCCCCATCCGAATTGCGGCCATTTTTGCCAATATCCAAAAAAAGAAACTCATAGTTTGCATTAACTATGGCTAGCATGACTATACTAAAAAAACCTTTATAATTATAATAAAATGTGCCGGAATTCGGAGGGGGGACAATGCGGACGTGCTTCCCATCAATAGCACCCCCACAATTGGGAAAATTCCACTTCTCCAGAAATTGATCAGAAATCTCCAGCCATTGCTCTGCGTTTGAAGGAAACTGTGGGGAAAAAAATAAAAATAAAATAATTAGTGCTTGAGCACATCACATTATTAATTACACACACAGTTGTCTGTTAAATGCTTATGCAACTTGTTAAAAAAATAAACAACAGGAAGGCAAAGGTTTGGATTTGGGGATGTAACATCTACATACATTTATTTTCAACCTCCTATTGTTCTTATATTGTAAAGGGCCATACACACTATAAGATTCTCTGAAGACTTTTTCGTGCAGATTTACCTTTTCTATGTAGTGCAAGGGCCTACCAGATTGCATAGGATTTGAAAGTGTTTGTTGGACCTCATATTATTTGGTTTTGGTAAATCGGAAGGATAAATTGTTCTGACAATATTCTAGTGTGTATGGCCCATTATACTCACCAGCTAGAGCTGAGATTTACAAACTAAAGCCCTCCAGCTGTTGCAGAACTACACATCCCATGAGGCCTTGTAATTCTCTGACATTCACAGACATGACTAGGCATGATGGAAATTGTAGTTCGTGAACAACTGGAGGGCCATAGTTTGAAGACCTCTGAGCTTGAGCTTTGGTATATGCTGACTTTGAGATTTAGCATGTGGGTGGGGGATGGGTAAGTAAAACTGGGCATTTATACATCAATAAGGGCTTGTGGTCAGTGAAGGTTTTAACATCATTACATAAACATACACAATCATAGGTGGGAATGGATGGACTGATGTATTTTAGATAAATCATAAACTGGGTACTAAAACATTGGCCAAGGAATAATTGTTTGAGGGAAAGCAATAAAATTTGAAAAATTCGACATACTGTTAACAGGCAATGCGTTTAGGGACACATAGGAGAGAATGGTGGGGTGGTTAGTGGGTAATTTTACAAATGGTTAAAGATAATCTACATCTTTACTACTATGTGCATGCGGACAGAGGGTAGTTTACAAATAATGGCCTGTGTCAATTGCTGTACATCCAAAAACATCATAATTTGGGTGAAACTACTAATACATGTAATGTAAAAAATCAAACATACCTTGATATAGTCCTTCTGCAAGACCTTGATGATGGCAGAGCAAGTCTCAGGGATGATGACTCCAAGTGCTTGGGGGGAGATGCCTGTGGTGAACTTCAGATCCTGCAGGCTTCTCCCTGTTGCAAGATACCTCAACGTCGCAATTAACCTTTGCTCAGGAGTAATTGCAAGCCGCATACAAGTATCCTGCTTCAGAATATAGGGGGACACCAGGGCAAGAAGACGGTGAAAGATGGGATCCGTCATCCTCAAATAATTCCTGAAGTCATCAGGATTATTTTCCTGGAGCTCCCTCAGCAAGGACATATGAGAAAATTGATCACGGTTAAGCAACCAATTTTTCGTCCAGGAGGTCCGCTTCTTCTTCCTATTGCTCGTACGTCGTCTCAGAGCCAAAACTCCAACACTAACGACGGCAACGGACGAATTCACGGTCGCCATAATAAATTCTCGAACGATGTCTCGGAAAATAGCGAAATGTCGTCAACCAAACAAATGCTACCGAAATCAGCGCGAGATGCCCAGAAGGGTCACGGCCAAACACTCACTTCCTCTTTTGTAGCGGCGAACGTGCGTGGAACGTAGTGACGTCATTTTCTGTCGGCAGACAAATGTCCTGGGCAAGTTTTGAGCACTTTTCAACAGACAAACAACAAACACGCCAGCCGCGAACATTTGTAGGACGTTCTGTCGGCCGACGATCGGTAGGTGTGTACGGGGCTTTAGGATCTACCGCATACACATGTGCTGACAAGGAACATGCTGGATATACACCATACAATTTTCTTTAGATTTTTTCCTTTAGATTTACCAAAACCATATAAGAGACCAGCTTCAGCAACAATGTAGAGAAGAGTCTTGATTGAGGAAAAAAGTTTTAAAAGAATAGTAAAAAATAGTTCTAAAAAAAACAGGTTAACCTTTTATATGGAATAGCGGATACCCATCCTCTTAGGACACTAGCAAAAAACTGAAAAATGCTGGTAAAAGAAGGAGTAATCTTAGGCTGGACTACATCTTTGATTTGTTTACCAGTGTCCAATCCTCCTGTAGGCATCAAAATAACCAGACAGTGAAAGAAAAGACTTATGTACATTAAGTTCAATAAATACATAAGTTAAAAACTTGCATCCACATAACCCGAAACCCACAAATTATCCAGAGGAAGGCAAAAAATCTATTTAAGAGAAGTCTGATTTGCTGAAACTTTTTGATTTCCTAAGGCAATCAGATACTACCTGAATCAATGTTTTGTGGATTTATTTTGGTATTATTGGTAATAGCCGTCTATAGTCTTTACATTTAGAAACACAGGCAGTGTTTCATAGAGACACTCTACAGAGTCAGCCAAAACTAGCTCCTGTGTAAGTCTATTCTACTTTTTAATATTGCTTACTGAAAAGAAGCCTCTCTTTCTGAAAAGATTAAACATATTTTCCTCCAGAAGCAGAGTGTCCTCATGTCATTTGCAAATTACCTTACATTAAAAACTTTGCACAAAGTTTATTATAGTTATTTATTTCCGATACTTATATCACTAGGGTGGAGCGAACACGGACTGTATTGTTCAGAATCGTACTGGACTTTTGGGTGTTCGGTACCCGGACACGGACCCAAACATTTTACTGTATGTTTGGGATACAGTCCGTTGTTCGGTAATTTATTTCATGTTTTGGCGCGGTCTTAATGGCGCGGTTTCAACAGCTGCAGGGCAGCCAATCAACAAGCGTTTAACTAGTGTGCCTTTAGAAGCCATCACAGCCATGCCTACTAATGGCATGGCTGTGATTGGCTAGTGCAGCATGTGACCCAGCCTCTATATAAGCTGGAGTCATGTAGCTCCGCACGTCCCTCTGCTATAACTACTGTAGGGAGAGGTTCCTGATGCTGCTGAGGGAGAGATAGGAGATTATTGTAGGGGCAGGCTGGAGATTGCTTTCAGGGAAAGAATAGGAAGAATCTTCTTTAATCAGACATCGATCTACATCGATTTTATTGTGTGGGGGTGCAGTGCACAATATTTTTGCCCTGACCTGAGCCCAGTGAGGAGGAGGGAGAAAAAAAAAACATTTATCAGTCTGTTAGGTTGGCGGCGTGCGGCGTGTAGCAGCCATGTAATGCAAGCTCAGTGCATATGTGTCTGCTTAATCTGGATTTAAAAAAAAAAAAACGTTTGTTCCGTCATATTCTACTTTGACATACAGCGTTTAGACACTGCTGTTCTAATCTGCTATTCAAAAATCACCAATTTAAAGGGAATTTTTTTCCATTTTTTCCTGTATATGTTACTGTGAGATAAAGCCTTTAGACACTGCTGTGTTCTAATCCGCTCTTCAAAAATCACCAATTAAAGGGAAAAATAAACATTTTTCATTCAAAAGTATCTGTGAGATATACCCTTTGGATACTGTTGTTCTATTCCGCTATTCAATAAACACCCATTTAGGGGGGAAAAAAATTGCGATCTAGTCTGCATATTTTACTGTGAGATACACCCGTTGGATACTGTTGTTCTATTCCGCTTTTCAATAAAAACCCATTTAGGGAAAAAAAATTAAATTGCAGCCTAGTCTGCATATGTTACTGTGAGATATACCCATTGTATACTGTTGTTCTATTCTGCTTTTCAATAAAAACCCATTTAGGGAAAAAAAATTAAATTGCGGCCTAGTCTGCATATGTTACTGTGAGAAACACCCGTTATATACTGTTGTTCTATTCCGCTATTCAATAAACACCCATTTAGGGAAAAAAAATTAAATTGCGGCCTAGTCTGCATATGTTACTGTGAGATACACCCATTGTATACTGTTGTTCTATTCCGCTTTTCAATAAAAACCCATTTAGGGAAAAAAAATTTAATTGCAGCCTAGTCTGCATATGTTACTGTGAGATACACCCGTTGTATACTGTTGTTCTATTCTGCTTTTCAATAAAAACCCATTTAGGGAAAAAATATTAAATTGCGGCCTAGTCTGTATCAGTACGTGTGAGATACACCCTTTTAGATACTGTTGTTCTATTCTGCTATTTAATAAACACCCATTTAGGAGAAAATTTATAATTTTGCAGCATTTGCTGATTATGTTACTGTGAGATACACCCTTTAAATTTGTTTGGCGCATCTCCTTCCACCACCGAGGATTGCAGGGCGCTTCAGTTTGCCTCCTGTTGCTAACGCCTTCTACTCCGCTTCCTCATCCTCTACCGCCTCCGCATCCAGAGCAGTGATAATTTACAAGGCTTTCAGGGCAGTCATTCACAAGTGGCTCAGAGGGTAGGTTCCTGCACCCACAAATGCCAGGTACACAATTGTCCAGCAAGGGCACAGTTCTGGAGGATGACGAGGTGGAGGATGAGGAGGAGGAGATGGAGGAGGAGGAACCATGTTCACAGCAGGGTGGCACCCAGATAACAGATAACAACAGATACTACACTTGATCTTAGCCAAAAGGTCGAGAAGCGATGCTGGTGGCATTCCCACCTGACAGCGGGGGCACAGTGGAAGCACAAGGCGAAGGCAGAGGAGGAGGAGGTCGCCAATGCAGCCAGGGCACCGCCAGCACCTCAGAAGGCAGGGTTAGCATGTATGAAATGTGGAAAAGCTTTGTCGGCACGCCACAACAACCAGGACCACCAGTTGTGGGGTGTGTGAACACACTCAGACTATCACCCGGTGGGTGCATAAAAAATGCACACCAAAAAAGTGAAACACAAAAAGTGCACAGGGTGTAAACATGGTCCCTGAACCTGACCCTGATCCCCCGGGGCGCAAGGCTCCTGACAGGGACTGGGGTACTTACACTGGCTAACCTGGCTGAAACCAGGCAGCCCTGTTCTTTAGGAGGTCTGCTGAAACAGACTACCCCAAGTACTAGGTGGGGCTCTCCCGAAGAGAGACCCCATGAGAGAGGGCGAACCAAGCCACCCCCTGCTAAGACTTTCAGGGACAGGCCCAAGGACCTACACCCTACTAATCACGCTGTGCAAAATAAAGTGTACCGCCACAATAAAAAACACAAAACGTGAGACACACAACACATAAAGTTGGGGAAAGGGATAGTGGAGAAGTGCAAGGTTAGTGCCACGTTGCAATACTATGGCAGGCCCTTCAGCCAGGAATAAAAAATTCCTCTGGTCCTGACTCCTGACCAAAAGGCCCGGCCTTAGAAGCAGGTGTGAAAAACGTGTGTAGGAAGTGCAGTGTCCTTGATGCTATACTCAGAGTTACCATCCACCGTGAATTATGGCACCCCTGGACTGCCACTCCAGGGGCACATACACCACAGGCTTTTCAGAATCCTGGTCCCTGGCAAGACCAGTGCAGCCCCGTCCCTACCAGAAGGCCTCAGAACTTAGACAGCTTTGGGAGAGCACGGCCCACAACCAGGGACACATACCTTTTCCAAGGCCAGATTAAACACAGAAGGGGGAAACCCCCCCCCCCCTGCCGCCATCACCATTCAATGCCATATACCATATACAGTTCCTTACCGCTCCTTACGTACTATATACGTACTGAATGACGGGTCTGCCCCCTTCAACTTCTGGGTCTCCAAATTGGGCACATGGCCTGAGCTTGCCCTTTACGCCTTGGAGGTGCTGGCCTGCCCTGCAGCCAGTGTATTATCTGAACGTGTATTTAGCATGGCTGGGGGCGTTATCACAGACAAGCGCAGCCGCCTGTCCAGAGCCAATGTGGACAAGCTCACATTCATTAAAATGAACAAGGCATGGATCCCACAGGACTTGTCCATACCTTTGTGCAGAATAGACATGTATACCAGCCTTACCCAGCCATTGTTGTATTTTTGATCTTTCTCACTCTTTTGGGGTGTACCCTAATTTAAAAAGTAATTTAAAATTAAAAATAAAAACCAGTGTTGGCTACCTCGTCCTCCTCCACCGCTGCTTCCACCTACACGGACACATCCACCGCCACCTCAACCTCCTACTCCATATGGGCCTCATACTCCTAGATCAAGATGATTATTTTTTATTTTTATGTTTTTTATGTTATTTAAAATTATTTCCCTATCCACATTTGTTTGTATAGCACTTGCCATGCTCTTAAGAAGATTTTGCTGCCATTTGCAGCCCTCTAGCTCTTTACATGTTTTTTTTAGAGCCATTTTAGTGCTCAAAAGTTTGGGTCACCATTGACGTTAATGGGGTTCGGGATCGGGGTAAAGTTCGGGTTAAGTTCGGGTCATGAACCCGGACCTTTTTTTTCAAGATCGGCCGAACTCGGACATCCAGGTGTTCCCTCAACTCTATATATCACCATCAATTTATGCAGTGCTTTACATATACAGTGTACATTCACAACAGTCCTTACCCTCAAGGAGCTTACAATCTAAAGTCCCTAACTCACATTTATACATACACATACTAGGGCCAATTTAGACAGGAGCCAATTAACGTACCAGCATGTCTTTGGAGTGTAGGAGAAAACCGGAGTGCTTGGAGGAAACCCACACAGGCACAGGAAGAACATGAAAACTCCAGGCAGGTAGTGTCATGGTTGGGATTTGAACCAGTGACCCTTTTGCTGCATATCCCCCTTAACTGCCTCTGTTCAAGGAAGAATAAATTCAGATCAGATAATCTTTCCTCATGGTCGAGGTCCTTTATGTCTCTTATAAATGTGTATCTAAAACAAAACAATATTGCAGCTTACCAGTCCTTAGATGAGGCGGCTGCATTAGTTTGCCTTTTCAGCTTTATTTTCACCTGGTAATCTTGTGAATAACACACTTCCTGTCCATGGTTGGTTATGCTTACTCTTTCACCATATCTATGGAGGTAGCCATGGTAGCACCCTAGGCTGAACTACAAACATATGTTCCTCTCTTCATCTCTATTACATGACAGGTGGGGAGAGTTTTAGCAGTTTAGAAGTAAATGACATTGTGTGTGCCTTAACTACTTTAAGACTGCTCACGTTGCTGCTACTGCAGAAAAGTGGCAGCCCTGGGTCTAGCGACGTAGACCTACGTCGTTGGATCCCTAGCTGTCTCGGCGGGGTGCGTGTGCCGCTGAAGGCTTGCTCCCGCTGTGTTTAGACACAGCGGGAGTCGGGCTGGAGGAGGAGAGATGGTGATCACCATCTCTCTTCCCCGATAGTCGGAGAAAGAGTGAGAAAATCTCCTCTGTGACAGGCAGGGACAGATCACAGGATTCAGCATAACTGAACCTGCGATCTGTGTCTGTTTCACACAACCCCCTCCCCCCACACACGTCAGTAAGCATGAGGCACACATTTAACCCCTTAATCACCAACAGTGTTAACCCCTTCCCTGCCAGTGTCATTATTACAGTAACAGTGCATATTTATAGCACTGATTACTGTAGTGATGTCACTGGTCCCCCCAAAAGGGTCAAAAATGTCAGGGGTCCGATCTGTCCACCGCAATGTTGCAGTCCCGCAAAAAATCACAGATCGCCACCATTACTAGTAAAAAAAAAAAAACAATAAAAATGACAAATCGTTCCCGTAGTTAGTAACTTTTGCACAAACCAATCAAAATACGCTTATTGCAATTTTTTTTACCAAAAATATGTAGCAGAAAACAAATTGGCCTAAAATGTTAAAAAATTTTGATTTATACATTGTTTTGGGGAATGTTATATTAGAATGTGAAAAATATAGTTTTTTTTTCAAAAATTTCGCTCTTCTTTTCCAAAAATTAAAAATCGCTTCAAATATCAATCAAATACCACCAAAAGAAAGCTCTTTTTGTGGGGGAAAAATAGGATGTAAATTTAATTTGGGTACAGCATCGCGCGACTGCGCATTGTCCGTTAAAGTAACGCAGTGCCAAATCGCAAAATATGGCCTGGTCAGGAAGGGGATAAAATCTTACGGTCTTAAAGTGAATAAAAATACGCTCATTGAGAATTTTTTTGTCAAAGACATGTAGCTAAATACATTTTGGCCTAAATACAGTGCTTTGCGAAAGTATTTGGCCCCCTTGAACTTTTCGACCTTTTGCCACATTTCAGGCTTCAAACATAAAGATATAAAACTGTAATTTTTTGTGAAGAATCAACAACAAGTGGGAAACAATCAGGAAGTGGAACGAAATTTATTGGATATTTCAAACTTTGTTAACAAATAAAAAAATGAAAAATTTGACGTGCAAAATTATTCAGCCCCTTTACTTTCAGTGCAGCAAACTCTCTCCAGAAGTTCAGTGAGGATCTCTGAATGATCCAATGTTGACCTAAATGACTAATGATGATAAATAGAATCCACCTGTGTGTAATCAAGTCTCCGTATAAATGCACCTGCACTGTGATAGTCTCAGAGGTCCATTTAAAGCGCAGAGAGCATCATGAAGAACAAGGAACACACCAGGCTGGTCCGAGATACTGTTGATGAGAAGTTTAAAGCTGGATTTGGATACAAAAAGATTTCCCAAGCTTTAAACATCCCAAGGAGCACTGTGCAAGCGATAATATTGAAATGGAAGGAGTATCAGACCACTGCAAATCTACGAAGACCAGGCCGTCCCTCTAAACTTTCAGCTCATACAAGGAGAAGACTGATCAGAGATTCAGCCAAGAGGCCCAAGATCACTCTGGATGAACTGCAGAGATCTACAGCTGAGGTGGGAGACTCTGTCCATAGGACAACAATCATCGTATACTGCACAAATCTGGCCTTTATGGAAGAGTGGCAAGAAGAAAGCCATTTCTTAAAGATATCCATAAAAAGTGTAGTTTAAAGTTTGCCACAAGCCACCTGGGAGACACACCAAACATGTGGAAGAAGGTGCTCTGGTCAGATGAAACCAAAATCAAACTTTTTGGCAACAATGCAAAATGTTATGTTTGGCGTAAAAGCAACACAGCTCATTACCCTGAACACACCATCCGCACTGTCAAACATGGTGGTAGCAGCATCATGGTTTGGGCCTGCTTTTCTTCAGCAGGGACAGGGAAGATGGTTAAAATTGATGGGAAGATGGATGGAGCCAAATACAGGACCATTCTGGAAGAAAACCTGATGGAGTCTGCAAAAGACCTGAGACTGGGACGGAGATTTGTCTTCCAACAAGACAATGATCCAAAACATAAAGCAAATTCTACAATGGAATGGTTCACAAATAAACATATTCAGGTGTTAGAATGGCCAAGTCAAAGTCCAGACCTGAATCCAATCGAGGATCTGTGGAAAGAACTGAAAACTGCGGTTCACAAACAGACTTCATCCAACCTCACTGAGCTTGAGCTGTTTTGCAAGGAGGAATGGGCAAAAATTTCAGTCTCTCGATGTGCAAAACTGATAGAGACATACCCCAAGCGACTTACAGCTGTAAACGCAGCAAAAGGTGGCGCTACAAAGTATTAACTTAAGGGGGCTGAATAATTTTGCACGCCCAATTTTTCCGTTTTTTATTTGTTAAAAAAGTTTGAAATATCCAATAAATTTCGTTCCACTTCATGATTGTGTCCCACTTGTTGTTGATTCTTCACAAAAAAATTACAGTTTTATATCTTTATGTTTGAAGTCTGAAATGTGGCAAAAGGTCGAAAAGTTCAAGGGGGCCGAATACTTTCGCAAGGCACTGTATATGACAAAAATTGAATATATTGGATATTTTTTATTGGTCAAAGTAGAAAATGTAAATTTTTTGCAAAATTTTCGCTCTTTTTTTTATTACTATCGCAAAAAATAAAAAGCGCAGAGGTGATCAAATACCACCAAAAGAAAGCTCTGTTTGTGGGAAAAAAGGACGTAAATTTAGTTTGGGTACTTTTTTTGTTCTTTTATATGGATATTCTTTGATTTGGTTGTCATTCCCTGCAATAAATCTATTTCAGTAACATATTTTTTGTGAACTGCTGCCTAAAACTGAACTGCATTTTCAAGGTGAGGTCTTAATAATGATTTGTACAGGGACAAGATATTGGGGTTGATTTACTAAAACTGGAGAGTGCAAAATGTGATGCAGCTTTGCATGGTAGCCAATCAGCTTCTAGCTTCAGTTTGTTCAATTAATGCCGGTTCACACTCTTGCGAGTGCGGCGATCGCATGTAATATCGGAGCGCACTGTTCTTTCATTACATGCGATCGGCTGTGCGGTGCGAATTCAGCCTGTCGGGATTATTGGGGGTGATTAAAATAATAATAGGTTAAAAAAAATGGATTTAAAAAGCCATATATATTTTATCTTATGCATATAAGATTCTGAATGGTGCAGCGTCCATCTTGTTTTAAGGTGAAAGAAAGTTCATATATGTTCTGTTGTAAAATTTCTCTACAATAGGGTCTTATACTTTCAGCAGATGTCTCTGTTTTCTTTTGGGCATAAATAAGTGGAAAACTGACATTCTTTTAGATAAGACTCAGTCAGCCTGACGCTATGTTAAGGGGGTGATTAATTGTCTGTATTTTAAAGATGAACAATAGGTGCATTTAAACTATACGTTTTAAAAGATATATCATTATGTGTGTGAAGATATTAGCCATAATTATGTCATTATATTATGTAAGGCATATACATATATATTTAGAAATTGTTTGTCTACCATATGTTGGGTTTATATTTTTGCTAAATAACAAATCTTACCTAGGTAAAAGTAATTCCACTTAAATTACTTAATTTTAAGGCATGTGGTAGGAGTGTTTATATAAGAATTGCTTTGGACTAGGCTAAGTGTTCGAGGTATCATAAATTCTACCAGTCCTAGACTAAATGTTGGACAGTTATGTCAGAATTTAAATAATTAATGGACTTTCACTAGCCAGAGGTCAAAGAGGTCATCAGATAAGAATAGTGGTAATTGTTTCTAATTATTGTTACATACAAAATCTAATGAACGGTACGATACTGCCCTCTTTAGACGAGATACCAAATGCAGTCTTGGGATAATTTTGGTATTTCCCATATAGAAATATTATATTGTATTAAAAATATAATTATTGAAATGGCATTATTTGCCAAGGTAAATGATGGAGATACAGATGGACATTTATGTATGTACTGGGAGTATGGACAAAGTTTTATGTTGTGCTTTTATGATTACTCTTACATATAGAGAAATCATATTTTAATTTTATTATATCAAACATTGGGTTAATTATCAGAAGAGGTGTGTCTCTGACCTCACCAGTTAAGGTATAGAATATCCACTCCAATGGGGATAATGTTTCATCCCTCTGGGTTTAACTTATGGTAATTTTTATAGCCCTTTGTTCATACCATGTATAAGAACAACCCAGATGAGAGATAGGACACACATTACTACTGACAACATACAATACACATACAACACACGCTACTACAGCCATGCATAGACTCATCCAGACATACTCCATCTTTATCCATCATTCATCTGAAACTTTGAGGGACGCCAAACGAAACTCCTCCCTCACTGACCACCATCTTAAGAAAAGCATCCATCTTAGGACTCTGGTAATGACCATTTGAAGCTAGCGGCCATCTTAAGTGTGGTAAATATACCTTGCTATGTTATTTGATTTTATTCAATATTGTTTATTCCTTCCTATGTTTTATATTGTCTATTTAGGGGTAATAAGATTACAATCCCAGCCGTATAAACCATAGTAGATTTTTCTCTAAATAGCTGATTTTTGTTTTTATACATTTTATTAATATCAGATTTAGCGCATATTGGCGTATTAGTCTCACGTTTTGCATAGCCTATTCTCGCTTCATCTGCAGTGGATTGATTACCAGGCTGTGCATTGCGCAGACAATTGTGGTCTGATTATATAGAACATTCATTTATGGTTTATACTATACCTGGAGAAATGGTAATCTTGCTTTCACTTTCAATTTGTTTCAGTTTCACTTTCATTATTGAGCTAAACATCACATTGCATTGATTGTTTGAAGTTAGTATTTTATGTAAGAGTTATCTTTTTGTGTCACTTCTTGTTTGATCATATATTGTGAATACATGTCTTGAGAATAAATATTTTATATATATTCCATACTGTAGACTGTATTCACTAAGATTGGTATATGCTTTTAAAAAGAAATTCCGGGTTTTTCTTACATGGAGACCGGCGCATGCGCACTTGTGGCAAGGATACCAGCTTTCACGGGGACACATCTTCATGCTACACCGGGTCTTCTCTTCGGCGGCGGCAGGGGTGGAGGTAGGATGAGCTGTGGAAGGCAGCTGGAGGGGGGAGACATCCCCTCCCGCTCCTTGTAATGACAGCCGAGCGGCTTCTGAGGGGTAGCAATAATTCCTGATAGTACCCCGCACATTTTAAAACATAGGCTGCATAGTTTAAAAAAAAAAGGACCAGGGACTTTTTTTTCCCAGCTTTCCTGTGGGTAGGGAAGTCCATTGAAATGAATGGGCTGCTCTACACGCAGCAAGCTGACATGCAGATGTGAATCAAGGGCTTGTTCACATGTCAGGTTGAAGGAGTGGTAAAACCACATGGTTGAGCTGTTTTTAACACCCCCAACTTCTCCCCCTTTAGCTGCAGAGGCAGCAGCTGGGGGTGTGCACATACTGTGGCTGCAGCTGGAGGTATACCCAGGGTGAATGCGGCTGCACTGCAACTGACCTGCAACTGTGTCCATTGCACGGTTGTGTGTAGTGATGCTGCATTTACTGGCTTAAAACAGGTGGTGAGGAGGCAACATATTGCCTCTTTACCGGCTTTCAAATGCCTCTGAAAAGCAATCTGAGCATGGATTGATTTTCGGAGGAGCAGCAGTCCTTGCTGCTATCACAAACAAGCCCTAAAAAGCATTTTTATGGTACAGGTATGGGGGGTCAGGATTAAAAGTAACATACATACACACATACATATACACACACACATATGAACACACATGCACATGAACACACACAAACACATGTACATACAGACACATGTGTACACACACACACACATGTACACACATATACAGACACACATGTACACACACACGTACATAAATAAAGACACGTTCACACATATAAACACACACACGTACACAAATACAGACACGTTCACACATATACAAACACACATGCACATACACACGTACACAAATACAGACACATGCGCACACACATATATACACACACATGTACACACACAGACACCTGTACACGCACGCACACACACACACATATATATATATTATATATATATATATATATATATATATATATATATAAATATATAAATAAAGCCTTTTAAAATGTTCTAGCACAGTACCTTTCTCATTTAGTCAGGTACTGCACTGTAGGGGGAAGCAGAGAGCACAGCACACTCCTCCTCCCTTTAACCACTCTAGTACCGCTCACAGTAATACTACTGCGGCAGAGTGGCTCGTTCCCGTCCAGTCACGTAGTATTAACGTGACTGGACTCCTCCCCTTCTGGGCGGCGCTTGCGCGCCGCCGGAGGCTCGCTCCCGCTGTTTTCATTCACAGCGGGAGTCGGGCCAGGGGAGGAGCAGCGGCGATTGCCGCTGCTCTTACCCGATCGTCGGGGATCGAGTCTGGAGATCCGCCCGCTGTGTGTAAACACAGCGGGCGGATCTCCATAGTGACAGGGAGTGACAGATCGGACTGTTCAGCATAGCTGGACATCCGATCTGTCCATGAATCACATAGTCACCTCCCCCCCTACACGTCAGTAAGCACCAGGCATACATTAACCCCTCCCTCTCCAATAAAATTAACCCCTTCCCTGCCAGTGTCATTTTTACAGTAACAGTGCATATATACAGCACTGATTACTGCAGTAATGTCACTGGTACCCCCAAAAGTGTCAAAAATGTCAGTCAGGGGTCCGGTCTGTCCGCCGCAATGTCGCAGTCCCGCAAAAAAAATCGCAGATCGCCGCCATTACGCGTTAAAAAAAAAACACCAAAAATGACAGAAATCTTTCCCTTTGTTAGTAAACGCAATAACTTTTGCGCAAACCAATCAAAATACGCTTATTGCGATTTTTTTTACCAAACATATGTAGCATAAAACAAATTGGCCAAAAACTTTTAAAAAAATTGGTTTTTACATCTTTTTTGGGGGGAATTTCATATAAAAAAATGTGAAAAATATTGTTATTTTTTCAAAATAAACGCTTTTTTTTGTTTATAGCGCAAAAAGTAAAAATCGCACAGGTGATCAAATGCCACCAAAAGAAAGCTCTGTTTGTGGGAAAAAAAGGACGTAAATTTCGTTTGGGTACGGCGTCGCACGACCGCGCAATTGTCAGTTGAAGTCGCACAGCGCCGAATCGCAAAAAGTGGCCTGGACGGAAGACAGCAAAATCCTCCGGTTGTAAAGTGGTTAAGTTCACTTTTGAAGTTGACGGAACTCCCTTGCAGTGCCGATGTACAGTTCAGCAGGGGATTGGGAGATCGGGCTCATCTGAAAGCCCTTCCCTCCCACGATTCCGCGGCACACCTCAGGACGTCTGGCGGCACACTGGTTGAGAAAGGCTTGTTTAAGAGATATACATATATAGTGCTGGTTGCAGTTATCGTTGCTATTTAGGTGGTAGTAGTTCTGGAGGTTTCTATTCACATTTCTCTTGTAAGGACTTTCTTCTACTACAAAGTTCATCAGCAAACACAGGAATGGTACTTTTACGTCAGCTGCAAACATTTGTGTTGCAGTAATGCACGTGTTACTGTATTGTATAGTGTCACACTACACATGTTATTGCATTACAGTGCCTTTCCTTTTGATTCTAAAGCAACATACCTGCGATGCAGCACACCACAACATAACTCCCTTTACAGGTATCATTTTCTAAGCCTAGGGCCAAACTTACATGATAGCTGAGCTGTATGCTGGGTTTTAGTCTTTTTTGTTATTAATATATTTAAATATTTTTTGAGTGCTTAAATTCTGTGAAATACGTCATGTTCATGTTTCTAAGCTGATCTGACCAATAACACACACAGTTTCTAATGCCTTCTGGTGCAAGTATTTCTAAACTCCAAAAAGAGGTTCCATTTTCACCAATAGTGTGGTGGGACTAAACATATAGAATAGGGTGCTTTTCTGAAAGCTTTATTGATTAAAAAAAAGATCAGTTTCAGAAAACCCCAGAGGTATATAAAAATCTCATCTTAACCCAAGAATTGCTTAGACCAGGTATCTCCAAACTGTGGTCCGCAGGCTGGATGTGGCCCTTTGCTTGCCCTTATCCGGACCTTAGGGCACTGTTTATGCCACTGATCCCACCATTTCTCACACTGACACCAGAGATGGAGAACTAATTCTCCCACTGATGCCCATGATGGAGTACTATTCCTCACACTGACACCAGAGATGGGGAACTAATTCTCCCACTGATGCCCATGATGGAGTACTATTCCTCACACTGACACCAGAGATGGGGAACTAATTCCCCCACTGATGCCCATGATGGAGTACTATTCCTCACACTGACACCAGAGATGGGGAACTAATTCTCCCACTGATGCCCATGATGGAGTACTATTCCTCACACTGACACCAGAGATGGGGAACTAATTCTCCCACTGATGCCCATGATGGAGTACTATTCCTCACACTGACACCAGAGATGGGGAACTAATTCCCCCACTGATGCCCATGATGGAGTACTATTCCTCACACTGACACCAGAGATGGGGAACTAATTCTCCCACTGATGTCCATGATGGAGTACTATTCCTCACACTGACACCAGAGATGGGGAACTAATTCTCCCACTGATGCCCATGATGGAATACCATTCCTCACACTGACACCAGAGATGGGGAACTAATTCTCCCACTGATGCCCATGATGGAGTACTATTCCTCACACTGACACCAGAGATGGGGAACTAATTCTCCCACTGATGTCCATGATTGAGTACTATTCCTCACACTGACACCAGAGATGGGGAACTAATTCTCCCACTGATGTCCATGATGGAGTACTATTCCTCACACTGACACCAGAGATGGGGAACTAATTCTCCCACTGATGCCCATGATGGAGTACCATTCCTCACACTGACAACAGAGATGGGGAACTAATTCTCCCACTGATGCCCATGATGGAATACCATTCCTGACACTGACACCAGAGATGGGGAACTAATTCTCCCACTGATGCCCATGATGGAGTACCATTCCTCAGACTGACACCAGAGATAGGGAACTAATTCTCCCACTGATGCCCATGATGGAATACCATTCCTCACACTGACACCAGAGATGGGGAACTAATTCCCCCACTGATGCCCATGATGGAGTACTATTCCTCACACTGACACCAGAGATGGGGAACTAATTCTCCCACTGATGCCCATGATGGAGTACTATTCCTCACACTGACACCAGAGATGGGGAACTAATTCCCCCACTGATGCCCATGATGGAGTACTATTCCTCACACTGACACCAGAGATGGGGAACTAATTCTCCCACTGATGTCCATGATGGAGTACTATTCCTCACACTGACACCAGAGATGGGGAACTAATTCTCCCACTGATGCCCATGATGGAATACCATTCCTCACACTGACACCAGAGATGGGGAACTAATTCTCCCACTGATGCCCATGATGGAGTACTATTCCTCACACTGACACCAGAGATGGGGAACTAATTCTCCCACTGATGTCCATGATGGAGTACTATTCCTCACACTGACACCAGAGATGGGGAACTAATTGTCCCACTGATGTCCATGATGGAGTACTATTCCTCACACTGACACCAGAGATGGGGAACTAATTCTCCCACTGATGCCCATGATGGAGTACCATTCCTCACACTGACAACAGAGATGGGGAACTAATTCTCCCACTGATGCCCATGATGGAATACCATTCCTGACACTGACACCAGAGATGGGGAACTAATTCTCCCACTGATGCCCATGATGGAGTACCATTCCTCACACTGACACCAGAGATGGGGAACTAATTCTCCCACTGATGCCCATGATGGAGTACCATTCCTCACACTGACACCAGAGATGGGGAACGAATTCTCCCACTGATGCCTATGATGGAGTACCATTCCTCACACTGACACCAGAGATGGGGAACTAATTCTCCCACTGATGTCCATGATGGAGTACTATTCCTCACACTGACACCAGAGATGGGGAACTAATGCTCCCACTGATGACCATGATGGAGTACCATTCCTCACACTGACACCAGAGATGGGGAACTAATTCTCCCACTGATGCCCATGATGGAGTACCATTCCTCACACTGACAACAGAGATGGGGAACTAATTCTCCCACTGATGCCCATGATGGAGTACCATTCCTCACACTGACACCAGAGATGGGGAACTAATGCTCCCACTGATGCCCATGATGGAGTACTATTCCTCACACTGACACCAGAGATGGGGAACTAATTCTCCCACTGATGCCCATGATAGAGTACCATTCCTCACACTGACACCAGAGATGGGGAACTAATTCCCCCACTGATGCCCATGATGGAGTACTATTCCTCACACTGACACCAGAGATGGGGAACTAATTCTCCCACTGATGCCTATGATGGAGTACCATTCCTCACACTGACACCAGAGATGGGGAACTAATTCTCCCACTGATGCCCATGATGGAGTACCATTCCTCACACTGACACCAGAGATGGGGAACTAATTCTCCCACTGATGCCCATGATGGAGTACCATTCCTCACACTGACAACAGAGATGGGGAACTAATTCTCCCACTGATGCCCATGATAGAGTACCATTCCTCACACTGACACCAGAGATGGGGAACTAATTCTCCCACTGATGTCCATGATGGAGTACCATTCCTCACACTGACACCAGAGATAGGGAACTAATTCTCCCACTGATGTCCATGATGGAGTACCATTCCTCACACTGACACCAGAGATGGGGAACTAATTCTCCCACTAATGCCCATGATGGAATACTATTCCTCACACTGACACCAGAGATGGGGAACTAATTCCCCCACTGATGCCCATGATGGAGTACCATTCCTCACACTGACACCAGAGATGGGGGACGAATTCTCCCACTGATGCCGATGATGGAGTACCATTCCTCACACTGACACCAAAGATGGGGAACTAATTCTCCCACTAATGCCCATGATGGAGTACCATTCCTCACACTGACACCAGAGATGGGGAACTAATTCTCCCACTAATGCCCATGATGGAGTACCATTCCTCACACTGACAACAGAGATGGGAAACTAATTCTCCCACTGATGCCCATGATGGTGTACTATTCCTCACACTGACACCAGAGATGGGGAACTACTTCTCCCACTAATGCCCATGGTGGAGTATTATTCCTTACACTGACACCAGAGATGGGGGACTAATTCTCCCACTGACACCAATTAGCAGGCACTATTTCTCTCACTGACACAATGATTGGGCACTATTGATCTTTTATTGAAAAGAATCAAGCAACATATTTTATACAAAAGTAAAAAACAGAACTATAGTACAATATTCCAACAAAAAAAAACAAAGGAATTCACATCCATGTGCAGAATATATACAATATATACATAATCCACTTCCAACATTCTTAGAAAACTATTTACATAAAGCAGCAGAGAGGGCCTAAGAGGCACAACCCATCACCTATGTATGCAGCCATTTATCAAAAACTGAGCATTAAGAAAAAATCTAGGGTGATAAGAGACAGAAAGCCACACCCGGGAAAGAGACTCCTGGCAGTCAGGGAGGCTTGAAACCCCTCCACGCCTTCAGCCAAGCCCTCTGACCCCACTTGTCTCTCTCAAGCGCCCGAATCTTCCCCACCTCATGCAGAATGTCACACACCACCACCTGAACAGGAAGGATTTTACGCCGAAGGGTGACCTGACACCGTGCGTTCCATGTGTAATAACGGACTACTAAACTAACTAAAAAAAGTGTATCCAAACAAAAGCCCCCACCAGTATTGAATGCTCCGTACACCCACTCAGCATAACCCAGCCTGGAGAGGAAAGGAACACCGAGGGCCCGCCCAACCTGTTTGTATACCTCTATGTTAAAAGGGCAACGAAGCAGAAAATGGTCCATAGTCTCCTCCTCACCTGCACATTCCTCCCGAGGACAACCACGATCCATCCCACTGCGGAATTTCAAATTGCCCCGAACATAGAGCCTCCCGTGGAAGCACAACCAGGCCAGATCCCTGAATTTAAGGGGGACTCTAGCCAAATTAATCAATCTTAACCCTTCCCTCAAAATTGGGCCTGGGCAATCCCTTAAGGCCAGTGGGTCATGAAAGACTTCACTCAAGACTCGGCTCATAAGGACTTTCCTCGGAGCGGATCTGAGATCTTCAGCCAACAGTCGCCACTGCCGCAGCAACTTCAGACACGGAGCGACATAGGCTGGGAGCTGACCACGATGACCCCTGAGATTCTTCACTTGGCCACCTTCTTCCCAAAGTCGCAGAAAAGGCCTAAACCAAGATCTAAACATGCCTGCCCATCCAGGAGGTTCCACTGCAAGCATACTACCAATGTTAAACTTGAGAAATAGCAGTGAAAAGAAAAGAACGGAGTTGACCATACCTAAGCCACCCTCCCTCCTGGATAGATAGGTGACATTCCTCTTGATGGGGTTCAGTCTGTTCCCCCACAGCATCTGGAAGAACACACTATAGATCCTAGCATAGAGAGACACTGGCAAGATGCAGACAGGGCTGACATACAAGAAGATCGGTATCAGGTAAGTCTTAATCAGATCAACCCTTTCCCTCAGAGATAACTTCCATCTCTTCCAGCTGACCACCTTAGTATTGGCAACTTCCAGCCTGCCTTCCCAGTTTTTGAGGCCATAATCGCCAGGTCCAAATTCAATGCCTAATATCTTAATTTTTTCCTGGGGCACTGGAAAAGTGTCCGGGAGATCAAACCCCTCACCTTCCTTTCCCATCCAAAAAACTTCACTCTTTTCCTGATTGATCTTGGAGCCTGATGCTTCAGAGTACCGTGATGTCAGAGAGACCACCTCCTCCGCTTCATCTGTCCCAGTGACAATCACTGACACATCATCCGCATGGGCAACAACCCTCAAAGGCGGCTCACCCGGGATTCCCACTGGTACCCCACACAACATGCTGCTCTCTAGCCTCCTGATGAAGGGGTCGATTGCAAACACATAGAGCAGGGGACTCAGCGGACAACCCTGGCGCACCCCAGAACCAACCTCAAAGGACTGTCCAACCCAACCATTAACAAGAGGGAAGCTTTCTGCCCCCTTATACAAAACTTTTAACCAATCGACAAAACCACCCGGCAGACCGTACTTACTAAAGAGCAACCACAGGTACTCATGGTTGACACGATCGAAAGCCTTTGCCTGATCCAATGCCAGTAGATACTTTCCCCAGCCTGCAGCCCTGCACTGCTCCAAGGCCTACCGGACAGCTAAAACCGCTGTGAAGGTGCTCCTACCCTGGATCGAACAGTGCTGATGGCGAGAAAGCAAAGACTCTGCTACTGCCGATAGGCGCCAGAAAAATATCTTCGCCAGCACCTTTCTATCGACATTGAGAAGGCTGATGGGGCGCCAATTCTCAATCATCGAAGGATCTTTACCTTTTGAAAGAAGAATCACAGCTGAGTGTCTCATGGAAGGGGGAAGCACCCCCTCAGCAAGACAACTGTTAAAAATCTCTACCAAATGTGGGGCCAGAATAGACTTAAAGGCTTTGTAAAACTCAGCCGTCAGACCATCCGGTCCAGGTGACTTCTTGATGGCAAGCTGTTCAATTGCCCTCGTCACCTCTTCAACTGTGATCTCTTCTGTCAAATTCATCAAAGGGACATCTCCACCATTTAGACCTGGAATAGAGTCCAAAAAGCTTTCCATCTTGTCTCGGTCAAGCTCCTTCCTCCCAAGAAGTTCAGCATAAAAAGACCTCACGACCTCCAGGATCCCTGACCTGGACTTTGTCAAGGAACCTGTACTATCCTTAAGGCCAACGACCATCTTAACAGCTACACCCTGTTTGCAGTTCTGGTAAGGGTCAGGCGAGTGGTATTTCCCATAGTCCCGCTCCAGAACCAAAGAGGTATGCCGGTCATATTGACACTTCCTGAGGAGGATTTTCACTTCAGAGATTGCCCCAGGATCTCCTCCTCTCGAGACAAGAATATCCAGCTTCCTCCGCAAACGTTGGTAGGTCATGTATCTATTAAACTGTTTTTTATTGGCTAGGCCCCTGAAGAATCCAGCAATCCTCTTTTTGGTCAGCTCCCACCACTCAGCCTTGCTGCTACAAAAATCCAGGATGGTCACCTGTGCCTGAAAGAATTCCTCAAAGGATTGTCTAACATGTTCTTCCTCAAGGAGAGTCGAATTTAATCTCCAGATGCCTTTGCCCCTCTGAGGGAAATCTGAAGCATTCAAGACCACAGATAGCATACAGTGATCAGAGAACTCCACCGCCTGCACCACTGGGGGTGAGAAAGCAGAGGCCTCCTTCAAAAAAAACCTATCTATCCTACTCTGACTATTACCTCGATGAAAGGTGAACCCTGTGTCATCCGGGAGGTGCTTAATGTGCACATCCACAAGACCAGCATCCCTAACCATACTATTTAAAAAAACGCTATCATATCCCAGCCGGTCATTGAAGTCCTTCCTGTCCTTGGGCCTAGTCACAGTATTAAAGTCACCTCCAAAAACCACTTGCCGGGATGTAAAAAGAAATGGCTTGATCCTTGTAAAAAGGCATTTCCTGTCCCACTTTGTGTGCGGCCCATAAATATTAATTAGGCGCAGGTCCTGCCCTCCCACAAGAACGTCTAAGACCATACATCTCCCAATCTCCACCTCAATAACCCGCCGGACAGTTACCATGCCGGTTTTAAACAACACTGCCACCCCGCCGTAAGGCTCGGCCGCAAGAGACCAGTAAGATGGACCATACCTCCACTCTCTCTTGGCCATATGAATATCTGCCAAGGAGGTGAGCCTAGTCTCCTGCAAAAATAAAATTTCAGCATCTAATTGGCTGAACAAAAATAAGGCCATAGAACGAGCTCTTACCGACTTAATGCTGGCGACATTTATTGTCACCACTTTTAACGGAGGGGGAACCGCCATTTGGGTTATTGGGTGTATTGCTTCTTAGCTCCCCTCTGCTGCTCATCACCAGAAGCCTTTCTCTTTCTTGAAGCCTCCTCCAACTCCATTTCAATTTCTGAATTCTGCTCAGAAGAATCCCCAGATGAGGAGATATCCCAAGCAGAAGCCCTAGAACGGTTGGAGACAGTCACTGAGGCATCCTGTCCCTGTTCCGTCCTCACCGTCTGTCTCTTCCGCCTCACAACCTTCCTTCTCTCCTCCAGGTACTGAAGGTCAGATTCAGAGATGCTTTCATCTCTTGTTTTCTTCTTCTTCTTTGAAGTCTTCACAGAAGACTTCTTTACAGAGGAAGCCGCAGCAGCACCCTTTTTGGTACCCTCTACCACTCCTGGTGGGTGGGGGGCTTCTTTAAGGTCACACTTAGGAAGGGAAGACTGATCGGGAATAACTGACTCAGGGGGCACAGACTTGGCAGATTCTGACACAAGAGGAGCCGGTACAGTAGGCTGGGGGGACACAGGGACAGACACAGAAGGAAAACTTACAGATACAGGAGGGGTGGGCACAGGGACTAGGGAGGGATCCTGCACAAGACCAGGGGGGTCAGTCACCGCAGAGGAGGGTGGTACAACAGGGGCCTCATCCTCCATCCTGTCCAGCCTTAACAGATCATCTATCACCTCTCTATCCATATTATGCCAGGCTTCAGGACATCGGCTGTAGGGGTGGCCAAGGCGCAGGCACAGGTTGCACCTTATCGCCTGGGTGCAGTCCCTGGCCACATGACCCTGTCCCCGACACACTGAACAGATCAGTGCTGAACAAGAGGAGCTAAAATGCCCCTTTTCTCCACAGCGGTGACACAGTTTTGGCTGACCGGGATAAAAAATAGTCATCCTATCCCTCCCTATAAAAGCAGAGGAGGGCAGGTGACGGACAACATTCCCATCCCTAGCCAACCTGACCGTTACCGACCAACCCCCGGTCCAGATGCCACGCTCATCATGAATTTTATCCGGCCTGGTCAAAACATCCCCATAATTTCTCAACCAGACCTCTAAGTCCCGAGCAGGAACACTCTCATTTGTAAGGACAATAGTAATTTTCTTCACTGTTGACCTTTGGGAAACTGCCACTGGCACCAGACCTTCCCATTCGGGTCTTGACCTGCACCGAGCCATATATCGTTCCCAGAACAAGTCAAGACCCTCTGGTCTGGTGAAACTAACTGTGTATTCCCGGCTTCCAGCCACATGTATCAGGGCATATAGGTCATTAGCCCCAAAACCCATATCTAAGATCAGGTCCACCACCATACGCCTTGCTAGAGGGACTGCACCACCTTCCCATTTAAGGAGGACTACGTTCCGCCTTGGACCCCCAGCAGAAGCCATAGATCCAATACCAGATCCAATGGTGCTCATAGTGGCAGCCCGCGAGGGAAAACCCTGATTAGAAGCAGAGCTCCTCCTTGATTGTAACCCTGGCTTGGTGATATTGCCAGGAGCACAGCTTACCACCTGTGCAAATGTAGGCTTATTAGGGCCAAGACCCCACACTGATGTCACATTATCAGGTACACTACTATTATTATTTTTACCAGCTTGGCCTAAACAAGCAGCATTATCAGTTCCACATATAATGGTGGGATCCACCATGCCTGCAATGTTATTAGGGATAACTGTTTCTGATGCAGTACCAGATGTTTCCTGCTGCTGCGCTGTAGAGTCCTGTTCAACAGTGACTGAAATAGTTTTAAGCTCAGCAGAAGGGGGGTTAATCGGCTCTTCTGGGTTTTGTGGTTCTTCAGCAGAAATGTCATTTTTTAAACACAACTTTTCCTGTTTAGAGACATCAGCAGCAGGCACAACATTGCTGAGCATAGGGGAATCACCCGGAGTGTCATTAGGAAACCCATCATTAGGCAAGGTGCTAAAAGGCACAAAAACTGTTTTATCTGTAAGCTGGGGCTTTATATACTTTACTTTATCAGGCACACTCTCAGGTAAGTCCTCCACATCACCAAACACCAGCTGATCTTCCTGCATTGGAGACTCCATTACCTGTATAACTTTCAACATGCCTCCTGAGCCCTGAGATGGCAATGGGCTGCTTACCTCACCTTGAGGGGGAAGGGGGTCAGAACCGGGGGTCTCCTCCTCCACCTCCATCTTTGCAAACCTCCGTTCATTGCAAAACTTCTCCCTGAAGGGACCATCCCTGCCTTCCATCATGGCCACGATAGTTTCTTGATGATCCACACGGACTTTCGCTAATTGGACCTCTGAATCCATTGATCCACGGTTCTTGCTGAACAAGCCTTCACGCTGCTTTCTCAGGCGCTTTAAATCCGCTCTAAGCTTGTAGAGCTTGTCTCTCTCCTTATTGAGGACTTTGATCCCGGCCACCACTCGCTCCCGAATGGATCCAGCATCTTCATCCTCACCAGGTGCAGAGAGATCACCAACCACGGGCTGCACAGGAGCAGGGGTGCCATCCATCCGCCCAGGGGATGTCTGAGAGCCTCCAGCAGGAGAGGCCCTGCTGGCCTCCATGGCTTCCCCAGAAGGGGGCCAGGAGAGCTGGGAGGGATTTCACCTCACTCCCCTCCTACACAGATCACCTGGAGCAGCAACAGACACACAGCCAGAGAACCTTCCAGCAGCCACACCCGAAGCTGAATGATGGGAAACTACTCCTCCCACTGACAGCAATGATGGGACACTATTCCTTCCACTGACACCAATGATTGGGCACTATTCCTCCCACTGACACCAATGGTGTCATTTTTTTTACTCCCACTGACCATCAAGCCTAGGGCATTGTTTATTCCTACCGATGCCAGGGCATTTGCTACTCCTGCTGGCCATAGTTGTCCCCCCCCCCCCCTAAGGTTTGAAGGGCAGTAAACTCAAAAGTTTGGAGACCTCTGGGTTAGAGGTTGTATAATCATTGGTATTATTCAATAAATACTGATTTTATACATCCGCGCTTAGGGATTAAATATGTGTGAAACAATAAAATTCCACTATCAAAATAGATACACTGTATGATGTGTTGAATATTATGCATATATTAAAAATCAGAAAATTACATTAGAAACAAAAATTGTGACATAATTTCTGGCCAGTGAGACACATGCTGATGTGCTACTTCCAATCCGGCGTTCTACTTGCAATTTTCTATGTACATGTGAATGGAACTCATTTTAACCTATTTTTTTTTTTATAATAAACAGAATTACGCTATATGGATTTCCTTTATTACCTCTTATATACATGTAATATGAGATAAATCAACAAATCAACATGTGTATGGTATACTGTTATGGGACACAAGACACAGCCACTGTGGACTACAAGCTCCAGCACAAACAGGATTACTATTCAGCACATAAGACTCCTATATAAACCTAAGAGTCCATACTTTCTGGTGAGTGAGTGGGAGCACTGGAGGGGGAGCACAATATTTGCAACATATTTAAGGGGATAGCACTTGCCACTGTTAGAAGACGCACGTTGTTTGTCACATTTCAATGACTGAAGAAACACAAGGATATGGACTAATTTAAAGAACTATGTATGTATAATTATATATATATATATATATATATATATATATATCTGTGTATATAGTGCCTTGCAAAAGTATTTAGCCCCCTTGAACTTTGCAACCTTTTGCCACATTTCAGGCTTCAAACATAAAAATATAAAACTGTAATTTTTTGTGAAGAATCAACAAGTGGGACACAATCATGAAGTGAAACGAAATTTATTGAATATTTCAAACTTTTTTAACAAATAAAAAACTGAAAAATTGGGCGTGCAAAATTATTCAGCCCCCTTAAGTTAATACTTTGTAGCTCCACCTTTTGCTGCGATTATAGCTGTAAGTCGCTTGGGGTATGTCTCTATCAGTTTTGCACATCGAGAGACTGACATTTTTGCCCATTCCTCCTTGCAAAATAGCTTGAGCTCAGTGAGGTTGGATGGAGAGCATTTGTGAAC
This sequence comes from Pelophylax lessonae, assembly GCF_965119305.1. Taxonomy (NCBI): domain Eukaryota; kingdom Metazoa; phylum Chordata; class Amphibia; order Anura; family Ranidae; genus Pelophylax; species Pelophylax lessonae. The sequence continues at coordinate 392,415,020 of NC_138769.1, read as the reverse complement.
AGCAATTTTCAGTTCTTTCCACAGATTCTCGATTGGACTCAGGTCTGGACTTTGACTTGGCCATTCTAACACCTGGATATGTTTATTTGTGAACCATTCCATTGTAGATTTTGCTTTATGTTTTGGATCATTGTCTTGTTGGAAGACAAATCTCCGTCCCAGTCTCAGGTCTTTTGCAGACTCCATCAGGTTTTCTTCCAGAATGGTCCTGTATTTGGCTCCATCCATCTTCCCATCAATTTTAACCATCTTCCCTGTCCCTGCTGAAGAAAAGCAGGCCCAAACCATGATGCTGCCACCACCATGTTTGACAGTGGGGATGGTGTGTACAGGATGATGAGCTGTGTTGCTTTTACGCCAAACATAACGTTTTGCATTGTTGCCAAAAAGTTCGATTTTGGTTTCATCTGACCAGAGCACCTTCTTCCTCATGTCTGGTGTGTCTCCCAGGTGGCTTGTGGCAAACTTTAAACTACACTTTTTATGGATATCTTAAGAAATGGCTTTCTTCTTGCCACTCTTCCATAAAGGCCAGATTTGTGCAGTATACGACTGATTGTTGTCCTATGGACAGAGTCTCCCACCTCAGCTGTAGATCTCTGCAGTTCATCCAGAGTGATCATGGGCCTCTTGGCTGCATCTCTGATCAGTCTTCTCCTTGTATGAGCTGAAAGTTTAGAGGGATGGCCAGGTCTTCGTAGATATGCAGTGGTCTGATACTCCTTCCATTTCAATATTATCGCTTGCACAGTGCTCCTTGGGATGTTTAAAGCTTGGGAAATCTTTTTGTATCCAAATCCGGCTTTAAACTTCTCCACAACAGTATCTTGGACCTTCCTGATGTGTTCCTTGTTCTTCATGATGCTCTCTGCGCTTTAAACGGACCTCTGAGACTATCACAGTGCAGGTGCATTTATACGGAGACTTGATAACACACAGGTGGATTCTATTTATCATCATTAGTCATTTAGGTCAACATTGGATCATTCAGAGATCCTCACTGAACTTCTGGAGAGAGTTTGCTGCACTGAAAGTAAAGGGGCTGAATAATTTTGCACGCCCAATTTTTCAGTTTTTTATTTGTTAACAAAGTTTGAAATATCCAATAAATTTCGATCCACTTCATGATTGTGTCCAACTTGTTGATTCTTCACAAAAAATTACAGTTTTATATCTTAATGTTTGAAGCCTGAAATGTGGCAAAAGGTTGCAAAGTTCAAGGGGGCCGAATACTTTCGCAAGGCACTATATATATATATATATATATAATTTTTGTTCTTACTTTTTCATTTTTGTTTTTAATGTAATTTACTGATTTTCACTGTTCATATTTGCAAATTGGCATTGCTATATGCTTATTATTCAACAGACCAGGCAGCTCCTAAATTAGCATATTTAATTATTAAATAGTTCATAGGCTTAAATGCTAATTCCAAAGTGCAGTAACCAATCAAATCCCTCCTACCCCACCCAATAAATCTTCAACCTCCCCGTTTTCTTTAAGCATTATCAAAAGTCATTTTAAACATTCTGCCCACTCCTTATTATTCCACGGCCATATTTTGCCTCTTTTTTTTCTGATCTTGCATTTGTGTTTATTTTTTCCCAAATATTTACAGATTGCTAGATTGTAGATGTTTTTTGCCTATTATTGAAATTTAGGCCCCTTTCACACAGGGGAGTCCGTCGGCAGACTCAATTTTTCTCAGCGGGGATCGATTCGCCGATCCCCCGCTGAGCAGGCGGATGGCTGTGTGCAGAAACAGAGCTGTCAGGTCCCCGCTGTTCTTTATGGGGGAAGTGGATGGGAGCGGACTGTCTGTTCTCATCCGAACCCATCCGATCCGCTGGACGGATGGAAAATAGGGCTTCCATCTGTCCAGATTTGACGGATCGGATCGGATGTCAGCGGATATAGACATGCATGGGGCATCCGTTCAGATCCACCTGAAAAACGGACAGGCGGATCTGAATGGTCCGCCTGTGTGAAAGGGGCCTTAGTCTTGAAAAATAACAATTAGTACTTAAACATACACTAAATATGACTTCAATTATCTTCCGAATGGTAACTCTTTGTTGACTACTCCTCCGCACTTGTTTCTTTGTACCCTGTGATCCTGTGTTAGCTTTTTGATCTCGTTTCACCAGCAGTCTGTCTTGCATTTGGCTTCCTCCCTGACCTGTATATCTAGATTTGAGTACCCTGTAATTTTAAATCCTGTCCTCTAACTTGGTTACAACCTTGACCTAATCTCCAGTTCCTGTGCATGGCTGTTTGCTGCTTGCTTTATCCTTCTGCCTGTCCTCTCTAAGGTTGGCCATACATTATTCAATTTTCTTATTCAATTATCCTTTTTTCCTTTAGATGTACCTTCATGTAGTGAAAGGGCCTGCCTGATTACATATGAATTGAAAGTGTGACCTCATATTATATAGTTTTAGGAAAAAAGGGGATCCCCCAATGGAGGTGGGACTGTGTAGGCAACTGGACACCCAAAAAAGGACAATGATAATATTTTTCAAAAATGTAAAAATGACTTTATTAAACTGAACACCCAATAAAGGACAATGATAATATTTTCCAAAAACATAAAAATGACTTTTTTTGACCTACACAGTCCCACCTCCATTGGGGGATCCCCTTTTTTCCCACAAAATAGGGACGATGGCCACTGGCAGCTAGGTACTAAGTGATGGGATACCATATACTATTATATAATTTTGGTAAATCTAAAGGAAAACTATAGAAGAAAACTGTATAATGTATGGCCAGCCTTACTGAACTCATTATGCTCAAGACCACTGGTGAACAAATAATGCTTTTTTCTTTTTTTTTTTTATTCCGGCCATCTACTTGCCATTGGTGGACAAGCCATAGGGCTTCAGACTAGGAGTGTTGTGTACACACACCTGAAACCTCTTTGCAAGAGAGGAGACCGCTGGTTGCAAAGAGGAGCCCAATCATGAAACAGACTCTGTCTCTGGTTACCTATGATATTACTCAAAATAGTTTTCCTTGCACCGAAAGTAACAGGCTGCTGCTTACATTGCCCATGTACACATATAATATGTGTATATATTATATATATAATATATAATATAATCTACACAGAGCACACATTAATTATTCCAAAAGCTCAAGTCTGTATAGCCTAGTGGAAGTAGTGGTTCAACCCCTCTTGCATTGTGCTATCAGTAGCAGATCATTGTAGCTCATCTCTTCTCTGAGCAGCACCAGATTGTGTTGTTAAAAATTAACCCTGGGCATTTTTTTTTTAAATAAAGCCCCCCCCCCCCCAAAAAACTACATTAAAGAGGAAGTAAACCCTCCTCTGCAAGTTGTACCTATAGGTAAGGCTATGATAAGGCTTACCTATAGGTACTGTAAATATCTCCTAAACATGTACCGTTTAGGAGATATTTACCTTAGATGCATCCAGTGACGTCACTGGCGCATGCGCTCTGAAGGAACGGCCGCTGGTGCCGTTCCTTCAGAACTCCGTGCCGCGACTGTCGGCTCCCGCGCGTGTGCGCGGGAGTGACGTCACCGCGGCTCCGGCCAATCAGATGGCCGGATGCCGCGATCCCGGAAGACGGGCGACTGGAAATGTCGCCCGTCATACAGGTAAGCCGGCGGCACAGCGGGGGCTCGTTCTAAGGTAAGTATTTCATAATGAGCTAGTATGCGATGCATACTAGCTCATTATGTGTTTGTATTTCAGGGTGAAAAAGAAGAAAAAAAAAAAGGGTTTACAACCTCTTTAAAAGGCAGCTCAGGCTGTAATGTTCACTTGCAATCTGTAGCTCTCCTCTTCAGTACTTCCTTTTTTGCCAAAACATGTCCTTAACTTTTCAGATTAAATGAGAACCAGCATATTTCAACCCGGGCAGTCTCTAAATCCAGGGCATCATAGCCCCACCACGATAATCACATCAGTGCCACTGCGTGCATCTCAGAGAACCACCCACAGCTGGGAAAGATCCAAAGAGGACCCAGAATACCACATGACTCCCAGCAGGGATTGCTTCCCCCGCCCGCCCATGCCAGTAGAGGACATTTGAAGAAGACAGGATTCCCCTGTCAGCACTGTCTGTGTTGATGGGGGAATTGTGAAAATATCTTTCCTGCAACCCGTAAACTCTGTAAACCCTAGAGATGGTTGTTTGTGAAAATCCCAGTAGATCAGCAGTTTTTGAAATACTCAGACCAGCCCGTCTGGCACCAACAACCATGCCATGTTCAAAGTCAGTTAAATCCACTTTCTTCCCCATTCTGATACTCAGGTTTGAACTTCAGCAAGTCCTCTTTACCACATCTACATGCCTAAATGCATTGAGTTGCTGCCATTGTCTGATTAGCAATTTGTGTTACCAAGCATATGAACCGGTGAACATAATAAAGTGGCCGGTAAGTATATACATATTTTTTTTATTTAAAAACGTTTAAAAAGGGGAAAAACATACAGACAGAAGACATTAGATATCCCTGAAGACTGTTTAATGGGTATACCTACAGCCTTCTGTCTTGTATTTTTCTGATTAAAAGTTTATTTCAATTTTCTTTTAAATATATATACAGTATATATAATAGCTGGTTACCATTTTCTGTGTCTTTGAACCTGGCTCAAATAAGGTTATATATTTTTCAGGTATAGCGTATCCTTTGCAGTTTAAAGAAAGTGGGTTTAATACATGTAAGGTGCTTCAAAATGGTTACTGTTTACGATACAGTGTCTTATGGTCGAAATTATAGAAATCCAATTTATACATTTAATTAAAAGCCATTACTGGAAATATATGTTCGATCATACCACACAAATTGACAATGATTTATTCATAATATAGTGCTATTGTGTTCTGTGGTGTTGTGTAGTCATACACATAAAACGGGTTGTACAGATAATACATGATATAAGACAAATGTATACAGTCATTTAGGAAAATGTTACAATAAAAAGAAAGGAGGACAGAGGGCCCTGCCCATACAAGCTTACAATCTGAAAAAGAAAGACAAAAATTGTTTATTTTCTGTACAGTTAGGGTCCTGTCACATAAAGCTTGAGCTGTAGCAGCTGCAAAATCTTTCTCAAAAGCAAGCAAAAGGTACAAAATAAGAGGTCCACCTTTTCCCTTAACCAATTTTCTTATTATTAGTGGTTAAAGTGACCCTTTTAGCAAAGTTTCTAGATGTAAAAGCATGCCTGTTTTTGTGGTTTCTCCTGCAGATTGGTATGTTGCTTCATGAGATATGAGTTGACAGGAGGAACACAGCATGCTGTGGGGGGAAACAGGTATATGACCCATCCCAATAGTGGTTTTGCACAGCGCATCCCAGATCCTCCACTTCTGGGGTCCCTCACCGGCACTCCTAACCCCTCCCTCCTGCTGAGTACCCCCAGAGCAAGCAGCTTCCTATGGGGGCCCCCGAGCCGAGCTGCTGCTTTGTGTGTCCATTCAGACACAGAGCCGTGGCTCCCCCCCCCTCCTAATTGGCTCACTGACTTTTATTGACAACAGTGGAAGCCAATGGTAGAGGGAGAGTTCCAGACAGCTGAGGCTCTCGTGCAACATCGCTGGATCAAGATGGACCTCAGGTAAGTATTAGGGGGCCTGAGGGGAGGAGCTGCTGGACACAGAAGCAGCTCCAAATGCATTTTTTATCCTAATGCATTTGGTTTTAAATACACATCAAGGTCCTATGACTATTATAAGGCAATAACACCACCCCTATATATTTTATACAATGGAAAATTTAACAGAAGAAACTGGTAATTTCCCAAGGCTTGGAAAAACACAATAGGGAACTGGAGTAAACTACTTATATTATCCAGTCCAGTGTAGCACCAGTGTCTTGTATTTGTACATGCATTTTATCATGCATTATAGCTAACTGTAGCAACAACCCGAGACCAGTTACACATTGATGTACAAAATAATGGAAGATAAGAACAGCGCCACTCTAAGTGCAGTAAAACCAATACTTTATTTGACATATAATAATGCTGGGTACTCACAAGATAAAACGTTTAAAAAGCATGGTAAACGTATGTGGAAAAATCCATTAATCCAGTGCCTGGGCAAGGAGGGGCTGATGTGCTCCACATAGATCCGTCCGACTGCGGGAGTGAGCAGTATCCGGACCCCGAGGACACCTGCAACGCCTCCGGCGGCGGACTTCCGGGTTGGGCGTAGAGCGTGGGCGTGATGACGTAGGCGACGCGTTGTCGGAGCATGCGCTCCTTCCTCAGGCCTATGAACCCGCCATCTTGGAGAAGGGCATTATATAGGGGAGGAATGCTCGACTGCCGCAGGGTCCTAAGAGGAGTCCTGTGCGGCAAATACCCACACTGAGGACACCTGGACGGCAGTTCTAACCTAAGAGCTAAGCGGATATGGTAGAATATATACACACAGGGTATACATCAATAGATAAAAGTGGTCATATAATACAAACTATAGAATTTACTAAAAAAAGGAAATAGACATGATGAATAAAAACCTAATAGTAGGAAATATTGTATCTGGAACCGATCCTAATGGCAGCAACAAATAATAATAATAATGATAAATAATAAATAAATTATATATAATATAAAAAAAAAAAAAAAAAAAAAAAAAAAAATTAAAATTATAATTATGAAATAATAAAAATTAAATGAAAATTAAAAAAAAAAAAAAAAAAAAAAAAAAAAAAAAAATTATATAAAATATACTAATTAATAAAAATGAAAAAAATTATATATAAAATAAAATAAACAAACAAACTAAAAGAAACCTGATGGAATAACTTTGAATGGATGGAGCTAGTGACAATTTAAATAAAAAGAAGGGGAGTAGTAGACTATAGCATACACTCTCGCAACCTACTTTTAGATGTGAAGAAGGGGAACTGTGTGCACATGCAAACAGTGTCGCAACCTTCATTCACTATCAAGTTTAAAATACCAACTAGACTAGTATAAAAACTATCATATACCGCCTAAAAAAATACACATACATATATGTATGTATGCACATATACACATATATATATATAAAGGCATGATAGTAAAATAGTAAACCATATGGGTTGTGAATTATAAATGGAAGTTGAAATAAAAATAAATAAGATGGTAATATTAAAAAATTCTGATATTAAAAAAGGAGTGATATGTGGTGTCCAATTCAAGAGAAACTAAACCTATCATAGCACATGTAACAGAGGATCATCTCTCTCCCACTCTCCGTTAGCGTGACCCTATTCTTCCACATGGCTGGTCAAACCCCAATGGGTCAGGAGCCTCATACCAGGGAGTTGGTCTCTACTTCCTCGTTAAGGCCCCCAGGTGCTAAAGTATCTAATGTATATATCCAGAACGCTTCTCTTTGGCACAGCTGTTTGAAGCGTTGAGCTGCTGAAGGCATGGCGGGTATGGATTCTAAAACCCAGACTCGTAACCCTAAAGAGGAATGATCATGGTGGATCAAAAAATGGCGGGGAACACTGTGCTTGTCATTACCTCCTTCCACAAACCTACGGTGCTCACCAAACCTCTTCCTTAGTGTGCGAATAGTCCTGCCAACATAAAACAAGCCACAAGGGCATGTTAAACAGTACACCACAAACTCTGTGGAGCAATTGAAGAATTTTTTGACAGGATAGGTTTTTCCTTTTATGTTGTACTCTTTCTGCCCATGGGTCACATGTTTACATGTCAGACATAGTTTTTTCCGACACTGAAACATGCCCACTAATGGAATCATGTTTAGATGGAATTTTAGGGGGATACTTTTAAGTTTGCTCGGTGCCACCAAACTCTTAATATTTCTGGCTCTTCTGTACGTGATTTGGGGCCTAGGGGGCAAGCTACTCCTCAGATGTGGGTCTTCCAAAAGAATAGGCCAATGTTTCACAATCAGTTTTTCCATCTTCCTAAACTGGCTGTGAAACTGTGTAACAAAACGTGGACCTTGGGATTGTGTGTCCAATTTATTTGTTTTCTTTGCCAAGGGGCCTTTTAGATATAAATTTTGTGCAGTGTCCACCAAGGTTTCGGGAAAGGATTTTTCAATAAATTTAGTTTTCAGATGTCCACTCTGTTCCAAAAAATCTTCTTTATTTGTGCAATTTCTCCTCAACCTACAGTACTGGCTCTTCGGAATGTTTTGGATCCACCTGGGGTGGTGACAGCTGTTAAAATGGAGGAACGAGTTCCCCGCTGTCGGCTTAGTATAATTTTTGGCTTCAATCCTTCCTTCTCTGTGGTACAACAACAGATCAAGGAAGGCCAATTCCGATGGGCTAGAGACCGAGGTGAAGGACAGATTGTATGAATTGGCATTGCAATGTTGGACAAAATCCAAGAAAGTTGACTGTGGGCCATCCCAAATCACTACAATGTCATCGATGTACCTCCCATAAAATATCAAGTGGGAGGCAAAGGGGTTATTTCTGAAGACATAGTGGGATTCCCACATACCCATTGTCAAGTTGGCGTAGCTGGGGGCAAAATTTGCCCCCATCGCCGTGCCATTGATCTGTAGGTAAAAGGACCCTTCAAATTCGAAATAATTATGTTTGAGACAAAAACATGTGGCATCCAAAATAAACTGGGCCTGTCCTGGATTGATATTGGAACTGTTGTGCAAGGAGAGGGAGACTGCTTGAAGGCCAACCGAATGGGGGATACTAGTATACAAGGAATTGACATCCAAAGATGCCCACATATAAGTGGGTTCCCAATGGTAGGGTGCCAGGAGTTCTAGAAGATGTACTCCATCCCGTATGTATGAGGGCAAGTCCTGTGCCAAAGGCTGGAGAAACTGATCCACATACAGGGAGAAGGAATTGGTAACACTTTCCATTGATGCCACAATAGGCCTCCCAGGTGGATTGGTTGGATCTTTATGGACCTTGGGAATATGATAGAAATAGGGCAATGCATAGAAATCTCTAAGAAAAAATGCATATTCTGTTTTGTTGATAATTCCCTCTTCTTTAGCCTTATCCAATAATGATTTGGCCTCCAAGGTGTAGCCTGGCAGAGGGTCACAGCTCAGTTTACAATAAGTAGAACTGTCTGATAATAGACGCTGGGCTTCCCTAAGGTAATCATCTTTGTCTTGGATGACAATGCCTCCCCCTTTATCAGCTGTTCTGATGACCAAATTATAGTCCTTGGACAAATCTGTGAGGGCTTTCCTTTCACTGGGAGTCAAATTGAAATTATTGAACCCAGAAAACTTTTGATGTTTATGATTGTTGGCATGACACATGTTTTTCATCTCGCTGAATACAACCTGATAAAAAGTCTGCACATAGGGCCCCTTGGATTTAACTGGATTGAAATTGGATTTTGGGCATAGGCCCGTGTGTTTAACAGGCGGGGATGTGGATGGGTGCTGGGTGAACAACACCAAATCCTCATCCTCATCACTGATATAGAGTTCTTCCAGCAGCTGTAGACCAATAGCATCCAATTGGGGACAAGGTTGGATATCCTCCAACGGAGGGTCTGGCCGGATGCCTGCCTGTTCTTTGGTAGCCTGTATACTAAAGTGACGTTTAAGGGTCAATAGACGTATGAAACTATTGAGATCCTTAAAAAGTGTAAACGGATTGGGAGAAGAAGATGGAGCAAAATTCAGGCCTCTATGCAGCAGAGATGTTTCTGCTTCTGACAATATATGTGAGGAGAGATTGAATATTTTCATCGTCTCACTAGTCGTAGCCTTTTTCTGATGAGAGTGTCTTCCCCCCCGCTTGCCTCTACGTCTAGCTTTCGCTTGACGTGGGCAAGTAGAGGGGTATGGCCTAAAAAATCCTGGTCTAATGGATAAAGGTCCGAACGACAGGTGGATGGATCACTGGTGGTGAGTCCGTGCAGACCAACATGGTCCGGACCACTGGGGGCATCCGAACAAGGCGACGAACTAAAAGCAAGCACTGATACGGCAACCTCTCCCAAAGTGGCCTGATCAATCTCTTTTTCCCTCAAAGGGGAGGAAGGAGATGGATCAACAGTATCTCTAGTGCATGAGATGTCCGAACCTGGATTGTTGAGAAGAACGGTCTCAACAGTCCCATTGTCAATCTGGGAAGCATTAGCCATGGGAACTCTAGGTCTCGATCTTCGTATACGCTGTGATTTGGGCCTAATAGAGTTGGATACAAAGATAGGATGAGCAGCATTCCTAATTGTAGGAGTTCGCGGATGAGGATGGGTATATGGTCTATTGTATTTAGGTATGGGCCCATTGGGAGGTATTATAGGAGGAACATGACCATAAGTTTGTTGAGGGGCAGATACCTTCTTAGAACCAGAGATCACTGGGATATCTAGCTCCATAAGCGATGGTATATGTGGGGGAGGGCCTTTCCTATTCTTCCAATTAAATACCCGGTCCAGGTTGTAATCCTCCAGGTCCCGACGTATTTTACCTAATTTAGTTTTAACTTCCTCATTCTCTTTTTTCTTTGTGTGCACCTTCAAGGTGCGCAACCAAGAACTAGGCAGATGTGGTGTTATGGTGACTAAAGTGGATATTAATTCTTTTAGTGAGCGGATGTCCTCAATATATTGGGTGTCCCTCTGTTGGATTAGGAGTTGCATCCACTTACGGGTGCAAAATTCGGACACCTGACCCCATTCCTTGCTCAAAGCTGCAGAGAGGAAAGGGCATGTTTTTAGGACTCTAAGTCCTCTAGGGGAAATCATGTGGGCAATATATTGACCCAAAAAAAACCTATCCCACCATTGGTGGTTGGCTGATGTGATAAGATGTTCAATTTTCCTGAACTGGGTATTTGCCGCACAGGACTCCTCTTAGGACCCTGCGGCAGTCGAGCATTCCTCCCCTATATAATGCCCTTCTCCAAGATGGCGGGTTCATAGGCCTGAGGAAGGAGCGCATGCTCCGACAACGCGTCGCCTACGTCATCACGCCCACGCTCTACGCCCAACCCGGAAGTCCGCCGCCGGAGGCGTTGCAGGTGTCCTCGGGGTCCGGATACTGCTCACTCCCGCAGTCGGACGGATCTATGTGGAGCACATCAGCCCCTCCTTGCCCAGGCACTGGATTAATGGATTTTTCCACATACGTTTACCATGCTTTTTAAACGTTTTATCTTGTGAGTACCCAGCATTATTATATGTCAAATAAAGTATTGGTTTTACTGCACTTAGAGTGGCGCTGTTCTTATCTTCCAGTATATTGCAAGTTCCTTCTCGTCTTGAGAATCAGCAGCCTTCTGGAGTGCACAGACCGGTGCTTTTTATGGACTTTTTGGACTTTGCCACACAACATCCAGGTCCGTGCATCTTCCCATTAATATTTTCCCAGGTGGTTATTGAGGTTCATTTTTGAGTCCTGTTGCGCCAGTTTTTTTTATGTTTGTTTCTGTTGATTTTAAGAAGGTCACTGTGCAGCATAGGATTGAAGGTGACCTGCAATATAGCTGATTCACTGTGGACATTCCAGATATTGTGGTCATTTTTTATACACATATATATTTTTATACATATATATTTATGTACATATTTCCTTATATATGTCATTGTTGTTTTTCATTCGCTTTCCAATTTAGGTTTTACCATACCATTGTATTAGCCCAGTGGCTAGCACAGTGCTAATAGGTAGTGAACCGATCCTTCAGAATTGCATACACATTATTCCTTTTTCTTTCCCATTTCCCCTCCCCCCCTCCCCTTTCTCCCTCTCCCCCCTTTTTTTTTTTTTTTTTTTTTTTTTTTTTTTTTCCATGATGGAATTTTTGGATTTAGTGGAGTCTGCCAAATTTGAGATTTTGGACGAATTATATGATCTCTTCCCATCAGATCTATTTTTATCCAACTTTTCAATTCCATCTCAGTTTCAAAAGGAGTGTAGTGCCCAGTTCAGGAAAATTGAACATCTTATCACATCAGCCAACCACCAATGGTGGGATAGGTTTTTTTTGGGTCAATATATTGCCCACATGATTTCCCCTAGAGGACTTAGAGTCCTAAAAACATGCCCTTTCCTCTCTGCAGCTTTGAGCAAGGAATGGGGTCAGGTGTCCGAATTTTGCACCCGTAAGTGGATGCAACTCCTAATCCAACAGAGGGACACCCAATATATTGAGGACATCCGCTCACTAAAAGAATTAATATCCACTTTAGTCACCATAACACCACATCTGCCTAGTTCTTGGTTGCGCACCTTGAAGGTGCACACAAAGAAAAAAGAGAATGAGGAAGTTAAAACTAAATTAGGTAAAATACGTCGGGACCTGGAGGATTACAACCTGGACCGGGTATTTAATTGGAAGAATAGGAAAGGCCCTCCCCCACATATACCATCGCTTATGGAGCTAGATATCCCAGTGATCTCTGGTTCTAAGAAGGTATCTGCCCCTCAACAAACTTATGGTCATGTTCCTCCTATAATACCTCCCAATGGGCCCATACCTAAATACAATAGACCATATACCCATCCTCATCCGCGAACTCCTACAATTAGGAATGCTGCTCATCCTATCTTTGTATCCAACTCTATTAGGCCCAAATCACAGCGTATACGAAGATCGAGACCTAGAGTTCCCATGGCTAATGCTTCCCAGATTGACAATGGGACTGTTGAGACCGTTCTTCTCAACAATCCAGGTTTGGACATCTCATGCACTAGAGATACTGTTGATCCATCTCCTTCCTCCCCTTTGAGGGAAAAAGAGATTGATCAGGCCACTTTGGGAGAGGTTGCCGTATCAGTGCTTGCTTTTAGTTCGTCGCCTTGTTCGGATGCCCCCAGTGGTCCGGACCATGTTGGTCTGCACGGACTCACCACCAGTGATCCATCCACCTGTCGTTCGGACCTTTATCCATTAGACCAGGATTTTTTAGGCCATACCCCTCTACTTGCCCACGTCAAGCGAAAGCTAGACGTAGAGGCAAGCGGGGGGGAAGACACTCTCATCAGAAAAAGGCTACGACTAGTGAGACGATGAAAATATTCAATCTCTCCTCACATATATTGTCAGAAGCAGAAACATCTCTGCTGCATAGAGGCCTGAATTTTGCTCCATCTTCTTCTCCCAATCCGTTTACACTTTTTAAGGATCTCAATAGTTTCATACGTCTATTGACCCTTAAACGTCACTTTAGTATACAGGCTACCAAAGAACAGGCAGGCATCCGGCCAGACCCTCCGTTGGAGGATATCCAACCTTGTCCCCAATTGGATGCTATTGGTCTACAGCTGCTGGAAGAACTCTATATCAGTGATGAGGATGAGGATTTGGTGTTGTTCACCCAGCACCCATCCACATCCCCGCCTGTTAAACACACGGGCCTATGCCCAAAATCCAATTTCAATCCAGTTAAATCCAAGGGGCCCTATGTGCAGACTTTTTATCAGGTTGTATTCAGCGAGATGAAAAACATGTGTCATGCCAACAATCATAAACATCAAAAGTTTTCTGGGTTCAATAATTTCAATTTGACTCCCAGTGAAAGGAAAGCCCTCACAGATTTGTCCAAGGACTATAATTTGGTCATCAGAACAGCTGATAAAGGGGGAGGCATTGTCATCCAAGACAAAGATGATTACCTTAGGGAAGCCCAGCGTCTATTATCAGACAGTTCTACTTATTGTAAACTGAGCTGTGACCCTCTGCCAGGCTACACCTTGGAGGCCAAATCATTATTGGATAAGGCTAAAGAAGAGGGAATTATCAACAAAACAGAATATGCATTTTTTCTTAGAGATTTCTATGCATTGCCCTATTTCTATCATATTCCCAAGGTCCATAAAGATCCAACCAATCCACCTGGGAGGCCTATTGTGGCATCAATGGAAAGTGTTACCAATTCCTTCTCCCTGTATGTGGATCAGTTTCTCCAGCCTTTGGCACAGGACTTGCCCTCATACATACGGGATGGAGTACATCTTCTAGAACTCCTGGCACCCTACCATTGGGAACCCACTTATATGTGGGCATCTTTGGATGTCAATTCCTTGTATACTAGTATCCCCCATTCGGTTGGCCTTCAAGCAGTCTCCCTCTCCTTGCACAACAGTTCCAATATCAATCCAGGACAGGCCCAGTTTATTTTGGATGCCACATGTTTTTGTCTCAAACATAATTATTTCGAATTTGAAGGGTCCTTTTACCTACAGATCAATGGCACGGCGATGGGGGCAAATTTTGCCCCCAGCTACGCCAACTTGACAATGGGTATGTGGGAATCCCACTATGTCTTCAGAAATAACCCCTTTGCCTCCCACTTGATATTTTATGGGAGGTACATCGATGACATTGTAGTGATTTGGGATGGCCCACAGTCAACTTTCTTGGATTTTGTCCAACATTGCAATGCCAATTCATACAATCTGTCCTTCACCTCGGTCTCTAGCCCATCGGAATTGGCCTTCCTTGATCTGTTGTTGTACCACAGAGAAGGAAGGATTGAAGCCAAAAATTATACTAAGCCGACAGCGGGGAACTCGTTCCTCCATTTTAACAGCTGTCACCACCCCAGGTGGATCCAAAACATTCCGAAGAGCCAGTACTGTAGGTTGAGGAGAAATTGCACAAATAAAGAAGATTTTTTGGAACAGAGTGGACATCTGAAAACTAAATTTATTGAAAAATCCTTTCCCGAAACCTTGGTGGACACTGCACAAAATTTATATCTAAAAGGCCCCTTGGCAAAGAAAACAAATAAATTGGACACACAATCCCAAGGTCCACGTTTTGTTACACAGTTTCACAGCCAGTTTAGGAAGATGGAAAAACTGATTGTGAAACATTGGCCTATTCTTTTGGAAGACCCACATCTGAGGAGTAGCTTGCCCCCTAGGCCCCAAATCACGTACAGAAGAGCCAGAAATATTAAGAGTTTGGTGGCACCGAGCAAACTTAAAAGTATCCCCCTAAAATTCCATCTAAACATGATTCCATTAGTGGGCATGTTTCAGTGTCGGAAAAAACTATGTCTGACATGTAAACATGTGACCCATGGGCAGAAAGAGTACAACATAAAAGGAAAAACCTATCCTGTCAAAAAATTCTTCAATTGCTCCACAGAGTTTGTGGTGTACTGTTTAACATGCCCTTGTGGCTTGTTTTATGTTGGCAGGACTATTCGCACACTAAGGAAGAGGTTTGGTGAGCACCGTAGGTTTGTGGAAGGAGGTAATGACAAGCACAGTGTTCCCCGCCATTTTTTGATCCACCATGATCATTCCTCTTTAGGGTTACGAGTCTGGGTTTTAGAATCCATACCCGCCATGCCTTCAGCAGCTCAACGCTTCAAACAGCTGTGCCAAAGAGAAGCGTTCTGGATATATACATTAGATACTTTAGCACCTGGGGGCCTTAACGAGGAAGTAGAGACCAACTCCCTGGTATGAGGCTCCTGACCCATTGGGGTTTGACCAGCCATGTGGAAGAATAGGGTCACGCTAACGGAGAGTGGGAGAGAGATGATCCTCTGTTACATGTGCTATGATAGGTTTAGTTTCTCTTGAATTGGACACCACATATCACTCCTTTTTTAATATCAGAATTTTTTAATATTACCATCTTATTTATTTTTATTTCAACTTCCATTTATAATTCACAACCCATATGGTTTACTATTTTACTATCATGCCTTTATATATATATGTGTATATGTGCATACATACATATATGTATGTGTATTTTTTTAGGCGGTATATGATAGTTTTTATACTAGTCTAGTTGGTATTTTAAACTTGATAGTGAATGAAGGTTGCGACACTGTTTGCATGTGCACACAGTTCCCCTTCTTCACATCTAAAAGTAGGTTGCGAGAGTGTATGCTATAGTCTACTACTCCCCTTCTTTTTATTTAAATTGTCACTAGCTCCATCCATTCAAAGTTATTCCATCAGGTTTCTTTTAGTTTGTTTGTTTATTTTATTTTATATATAATTTTTTTCATTTTTATTAATTAGTATATTTTATATAATTTTTTTTTTTTTTTTTTTTTTTTTTTTTTTAATTTTCATTTAATTTTTATTATTTCATAATTATAATTTTAATTTTTTTTTTTTTTTTTTATATTATATATAATTTATTTATTATTTATCATTATTATTATTATTTGTTGCTGCCATTAGGATCGGTTCCAGATACAATATTTCCTACTATTAGGTTTTTATTCATCATGTCTATTTCCTTTTTTTAGTAAATTCTATAGTTTGTATTATATGACCACTTTTATCTATTGATGTATACCCTGTGTGTATATATTCTACCATATCCGCTTAGCTCTTAGGTTAGAACTGCCGTCCAGGTGTCCTCAGTGTGGGTATTTGCCGCACAGGACTCCTCTTAGGACCCTGCGGCAGTCGAGCATTCCTCCCCTATATAATGCCCTTCTCCAAGATGGCGGGTTCATAGGCCTGAGGAAGGAGCGCATGCTCCGACAACGCGTCGCCTACGTCATCACGCCCACGCTCTACGCCCAACCCGGAAGTCCGCCGCCGGAGGCGTTGCAGGTGTCCTCGGGGTCCGGATACTGCTCACTCCCGCAGTCGGACGGATCTATGTGGAGCACATCAGCCCCTCCTTGCCCAGGCACTGGATTAATGGATTTTTCCACATACGTTTACCATGCTTTTTAAACGTTTTATCTTGTGAGTACCCAGCATTATTATATGTCAAATAAAGTATTGGTTTTACTGCACTTAGAGTGGCGCTGTTCTTATCTTCCAGTATATTGCAAGTTCCTTCTCGTCTTGAGAATCAGCAGCCTTCTGGAGTGCACAGACCGGTGCTTTTTATGGACTTTTTGGACTTTGCCACACAACATCCAGGTCCGTGCATCTTCCCATTAATATTTTCCCAGGTGGTTATTGAGGTTCATTTTTGAGTCCTGTTGCGCCAGTTTTTTTTATGTATGTACAAAATAATGTACACTACTTGTGTGACAGAGCCCTTGGAAATTAAGGTTGCTATTAGAAATGAGTAAACC
The DNA here is from genome assembly GCF_965119305.1 of Pelophylax lessonae. Lineage (NCBI taxonomy): Eukaryota > Metazoa > Chordata > Amphibia > Anura > Ranidae > Pelophylax > Pelophylax lessonae. The sequence continues at coordinate 392,398,059 of NC_138769.1, read as the reverse complement.
AGTCTGTGTGGATCTATTCTTATGTGTATGTTAAAAATATCTAAAGACAAATGTACTGACCAATATATTGACGACAACAGAACAAGAGCCCACCCTTACTTACAATGCTACCTAACCAGATCAAAGCTAAAGCTGGTCAGATTGTTACTGTTATAATGTTATAAGTTAGAAAGAAAAAAACAGATCGGCATTATAGAATTTGTACTATAAATAAGGACATATACAGTATAATAGCATTGTGCGGAACTGATGTATTCACTTAAATTGCATTCAGCCAGCTGACCAAAGGGGGAAAATTACAACTTTAAAAGATGGACACCATTATTATGGAGGAATATCTGTGGTTATTGATGATAGCCTGACATCCTCAGACGTGCGTGCGATTGCAGCCCTGGGCTTCTGAGGACGCACACTAAAACAATCATACATTGCCTCTTTGATTGAGTATTCTAGTGTCTATGCAGGAGTTAATAGCAAGAGGTACAGTGTAGAGCAGCCATATCAACCTTTTTACTCCAAGTGAACCCCTAAATCATTTTTAGATCCAACCTAATTAATCATGGGTCAGTGATAAATTCAAAATTCCATTCCATTGGTGGTCAGAAGGAAGCATGCAACCCTTACAGTGGTGGTCAGAATACCACACTTACAGGTGGCTAAAACAAGGTAAAAAGGTAACTGGTGTCATGCTGGTGGCTCTGCTAAGTGGCATTGGACCTGGAACTATTCAGGCACCATCAAATGGAAGGTCAGTCAGTTCTAAGGACCCTTAGCAATCTCTGGAGGAACCCTAGAGTCCCAAGGAACCATGGCTGAGACTGGCTGGTGTAGAGAGTCAAGTCTTTAATTTTCTAATGCATCCCCATGGCACTCGCTCTCCAGCTGTATATCTTTACTTAAACTATAATGTCTTTTATGTTGCATTCTGCAAATTTTCTTCTATAGTGTGAAACAACACACAGCAATTTTTACTTTTCATTACAAAATGATATAGAACTTGAAATGTTTGCGTATATTATACCACGTTGCCACAAAGTTCAAACTGTTTGGAGACCATTTCCAAGCATTACCACAAAGCTCAAGCCATTCAGCGACCATTTCTGAGCAAATTTTTGATCATGTTTGGCAAGTGTGAACTCAGCTTTGTTTTATTTGTACTCTCCCCATCAGTCCTTGCTGGGGATTCATCAGCATTAGTGTTCTCAGAGGTGCTAATTCCTTCGCTGTTAACTCTTTGGAATGGTCCCTTAGGCTCTTGTAATAAAGCTTCTGAATTATGGACGGATTTTTGAGCAGCCAACAGATAACGCTTCCTTCTGTTGATTTTATATTGATGAATTCTTTCTTCTTCTGCTGCTGGGTCGTTGAGAACTCCCTCCCAACGCAAACTCTCATTATAAACAACTTCTTGCGTTGTGGTAGATAAAATGGCAGTGTCAAAAGATTTGATACTTGTCTTATTAGCTACACCATGTGAATTGTCTGTGGCTTCACCTATCATAGTAACCTGCAGCTCTGAAGATGATGGAATACCTTTCTGGTTCTTTAAACTCTTGTGGATGCTCTTATCTGTAAAATAAATGTCTGCATTAAAAAAATGATATGGAGCCTCAAATATTTGTGAAATCTGAATTGCATATAAACTTGCAATTAAATACTGCCAATGTCTGTTCATATAGCTGTTTTATGGTCCTCTAGCCATACAAATGTTTTTTTGCAACACATTTGTAAATGCAGAGTCACTGATCACTTTATTCTAATGTGTATGTGTCCGTAAACATCAGTGGTGTAATCATCCAGTCTTCCTATAACTCTTTAGGACCATGGAGTGGAAATCATTTCAATTGGTTGTACTTCCATTGTAGGTTTTTATTACATCTTGCCTGGTTTTGTTCTGAGCAGTATGGTTACCTGACCCATACTATCTTTTTTATGTACAGTATTCACAAAGTCAGTCTACAATAGGGATTAAAGATCATATCATTTAGTATAAAGCTGAAGAATATATTTTACAGTGATAATGGAGGACTGGAGTCAGGCTTCTCCACACCAGGTTCAACAATAGTATTTATTATTCATTTTTTTTTCTTTTATTTTATGTTTTTTTTTTTTACATGCTGATAAGGTTATATTACTTTTCTGCTTTTAAAAGTTACACAGTCAAGCTTTCCTTGTAAAATAACCATTTACATACTTGCCTTTCCTGCTACTTGTGCTGCTGAACATTGCTCCATTCATGAGGAACGGTCCCCATAAATCTTCTGGGAAACCAGCAGTTCTGAGAGTGCCCATTTCCTGAATCCGCACAGCTCCCATTGGTTTATTCTGTTGACCTAAATGTCAATACAGGAGGCCGTGGAGACTAATGCACCATACACACTATAAGATTTTCTGAAGACTTTCCTTTAGATTTACCAAAACCATATAATATGAGGTCAAACCTAAACACTTTCAATTTGTATGCAATCTGGCAGGCCCTTGCACTACATAGAAAAGGTAAATCTGAAGGAAAAAGTCTTCAGAAAATCTCATAGTGTGTATGGCCCTTAAGCCAGCAGGAGGAACCAGTGAGAGTACAAGGATGCAGGAGATCTGCACTTCCAGGGGTTAGTATTCTAATCTTCACAAACGGAGTGGCATCCAGGAGCACGGGCAGCAGGAAAGGTAAGCATGTGCACTGCTCTTTTACAGAGAGAGCTTGACTTAGTAAACATAAGAGTACTAGCAACAGGGTCACTTTTATACATGATAAAGGATTCCCTGAGCACTATTAATTATCCAAAGAGACAGAACAGCATACGTTGCTTGGAGGCTTTCTTCATCTGATTGAATCTTTAGACATATCTACAAGCTACATTGTGAAATAAAATAGTTGAAATAATGACACACTATAAGACTAGTTGGGCACAATAACATATGTATATAGTAGAACAAAAAATACAACAATCCCTAAAGAGGAACTGCAGTCTGTTTACATAATTTGTAATAAAAACATCTTTGCCATTCTGAAGCTTCCCTCCTACCACTTTGCATATTTTTTTATATGTACTGAGATTCTGTACTTGCCAAATGTCCCTCCACTATATCTGGCTGCAGCCATTTTAACTGTGGGCAGCTGAAGCTGCTGACTGTTTACTTCCCAGATTTACACAGACACACACACACACACACATATATATATATATACACACACACACACAGACATACACATATATACAGGCACACACACATATATAGACAGACACACTCACATCACTGCTTGTCTGCACATTTCTCCTCTCTTGATGGATCCTCATGGATCTCTGCAGTCTCCTGTAATCTCTGCCATCATCCAGCCCACTCCAACTCTGCAGCTCTCCTTGGCTCCTATGACTAATTCCCCCTCCCTTGCTGAAAAACTCTCACGAGAGTTAGAGACTGAGCTGTGAATGATGTAATTAGCCTAGGCTAATGACCAGACAAGAAAGAGGAAGTGGGCTGTATAAGGTATTTACTGGCAGAAAAAAAATGTTTTACTATCCAAAGTTAAGAAAACAAGGGCAGAGGATTTTTTAGACGCAAAGATGAAAAAAATGACCAAAGAGCCACTTTAAATGCAGCAAAGTGGCCACTGGTAGGATACATCTGAGAAAAAAGAACTGCTCACACTGTCATTTTGCATAAAATTTTCATTTTGTATAATAACTGTGCCCTATATAATGTCTATTTTTAAGAATAACAATGTTTGGGTAAACAGAGATGGAAGCAGCGCTCTCCAAAGGGGTAACACAGTCCAAGCACGAGATCCTCTCCCAGGTGCCGTGCCCCAGTGTGTCCTTGCACACTAAATCAGCATACAAACATAGAAAGAGCTGGCAACACTGTAATCCTTTGAAGTGTCCTTTATTTGGTTACATCAGAGTGACAATAAAATCATATCTCTGAGGTGTTTTGGCAGAGAGCTACAAAGGCTCTCTGCCATAACGCATCAGTACTATTATTTTATTGTCACTCTGATGTAACGATTATATAAAGGACACTTCAAAGGATTACAGTGTTGCCAGCTCTTTCTATGTTAAAAACAATGTTACCCTCTATCACTGTCTAGCCTCCTGTTTCCTGCCTGTGTAATTCTTACTGCCTTGCTGCATTGGTTCTGCTAGACCTGTGATTCTTTTCACATGTTTTGTTTGGCTTTTGTGCTTACCTATGGGCATCGCATGCTTTACTAGGGGTTTTCATTTTTTTTCTCTTCTATCATTTCCTGGTCCGCCTCCTATTTTCCCTGCCTATGTAACATATGCTCAGTTCAGCCTGCATTGCTTGAGCAACTTCCTAGTTCTCTGAACTCCTGTTTGTCTAGTGTTTCCTGACTTCCTGTGTGCCAACCCCGGCTTACTCTTCTGTTTGTGCTTGTCTGCCGCCCGCCTAGACCTTGGCTCATTTCATTTCCTGGATCTTCTTCTGCCTCCTGCTTCATATCATCAGCTGGGCATACCTGGGGCTACAACATGGTTCCAACAATAAAACATAAATAGTAAGGTGCTAATACATGGGGATCTACACAGAAGACTACAGATTACATAAATGTAAATAGCCTATATAAATGTACTTGTAAAAAGGAGATAAGTCCACTATACAGGGCTGGCCTTCAAAAGGGGGGGGGGGGGGTAGAAGCTGCTTCCCTAAATATGTGAAGAGAAAACAAAGAAAAGAGGATCCTCTGAGTGTAGATTGTAGATTACAATTTTTTCCAAATAAAGAGTAAGACTCACATAGGGGTGCACAAGATCGAGCATTTAGGATGTAGTGCCCAAAAGAACATCCAGAGGAGTAGGGGCTGTGTCGCTCAGGCCCTGTTGGACTTGGCCGGCGATCGAGTTAGATGAAAGAGCAGCTGAGACCGAGGGCTGAGACGCACGATGGAAAGCAGTGTCAATCCTCTGATGTCACAAGTCTGCAACGCGTTTCGGAGCATGCGCAGTAGGTGTAAAGTAACAATGCGCACTCATTTGTCAAGCTAATGAGGGGGGAAATCCTGTTCATATTTATATGCACTGCCAATGCCACCTAGTGGCAAGAATATGGTACTGCTGGAAAAAAATGACTCTACGAGTCTACGTACAATCATACAGCAATAATGCAAATGTTAACATTGTTAAAACAAAAAATTTAATGGATACTATAAAACACAGTAAAAAACGTAATAAAGAGGTAAAAAATATTTATATTCATCACCAGAAGTGTATTCCTGTGTAGAGAATTAATGGAAATAGCAAAAACCAAAACGCAGAAAAAACACAAAAATAAAAAAGATCCAAAGCAATACGACATGGTTCCAGCTTGCTACTAGTCCATCCCCACTATCACAAGCAAAGAAAGGGGTTTGGGACTTTGAATGAGGCATGTGACCAAACAAGCCCATATGACCAAAGAGTATGAAATGTGCGTATACAAACAAACAATGAGCATAGGATAAAATAAAAATGTAAATTGATTTAATTGTATGCAAGAGATGGAGGTACAAAAATTCTTGTAACCTCATTTAAAGTCCCACCCTCTTTTATATCCACACTATCATGGGCCCTGGTGATCAAGCACACTGGGGCTTAAACTCCACGCCCTGGGGAACTCTGGGTTGACGTTCTACAAGGGCTCATTACCACAGAAACCTGTCAACCCCAAACAATTCTTATATCGGTCACTTTAACTGTGATTTGATCCCATAAATAGGAACCTGTCAGAAGTACAGGTTTTTTCTCTAAAATTGTTCAAAATGGGGTTAAACTTGTAGGTAAACTTGTTGGAGAGGAAGTCAGGAGGAACAGGGCTCCTCTAGGGTTTACTTGGTCACTAGGGAAGCTATCCCATTTGATGTTGCCGCCCCATGTGACTCTGGTGGCCATCTTGGGGCAGGTGGCACTCTTCCGCAATGGCGCTGCAGTTGGAGAGAAAATCAGGAAAAACATGGTTCCTCCATAGTTTCCTGAGTCACTGGGGAAGCTATCCCATTTCATGCTGCCACCCGATGTGACTCTAGTGGCCATCTAAGGTCAGGCAGAGCCTTTGTAAGGATGTGCTGGAACTGGAGAAAGTCCAGAGAAAGGCAACAAAAATAATTAGGGGAATGGAGGGCATCGGCTATGAGGAAAGACTACAAGCACTGAACTTATTCTCTCTGGAGAAGAGACGATTGAGGGGGGATATGATATCAATGTACAAATACTGTACTGGCAACCCTAGCATATGGAAAAACCTATTCAGAGAAAGGGAATACAATAAGACACGTGGCCACTCACTAAAACTAGAGGAAAGGTGGTTTAACCTTAAAATACGCAGGGGGTTCTTCACTGTAAGAGCAGTAAGGATGTGGAATTCTCTTCCGCAAGCAGTCGTATCAGCAGGGAGCATTGAAAGTTTCAAAAAACTATTAGATGGGCACCTTAAAGACCACAACATACAGGGGTATACAATGTACGGTTAACAGCAAACACACACACATCATAGGTTGAACTGGATGGACTGATGTCTTTTTTCAACCTCACTAACTACGTAACTATGTAACTGGCTCTTAGATTTGATGCACATTTGTGAGTGGGTAGAGTAGGGACAGGTACTCTGCCTGATAGGGACAGAACTAGTGGCAGGAAAAGATTCCTGATAAGGAGGAAAAACTTAGGGCTTGCAACTTCTTTGGACACCTGCCTGTTTGGTCACAAGACAGCCAGGCCACATTCTTCCCCTCTCTACAGACACTGTCAGATCAGATGCTTTCTGCTCTCTACCATGAACCATGAGTGTTCCTGGTTGGGCTCCCTTCCCACCGGGTAATTTGTTAACTGTCTTAGCATTATTTCAGTACAAGTTCTTTCATAGCACTGGGGCTGTGTGTGTTATTGCCGCTGCACAAAGCTGCACACTACCTAAAAGCTTAGCCTGGGTGAATAACCTGCAAATATTTCTTAGTTTAAAAGTTCAGAAATTATCTATGGGTTGCCCACAGAAATCTGATTTAATTGATCACCTACTGTGCTTTTGACCTAGAAATTTTGGGGAAGTCATGGCTTTCCTGACCTGCCTTTGTCTAGTTATTAGCAGAAACATATGGAGCCACTGACTAATACTGGACAGCAGTAAGCAGGAAGCTATAATTTTGAAGATGAAAGTCTCTGAAACAGGAACAAGACTATAACACCTGACCTGAAGATGCTTTGTGTTGACCCTTGAATGATATTTTAAAGCAGAACTCTTGATTATTATAAAAAAAACTCTCTGGGCCACTTATATATTAAAAAAATACAGCATTATATATTAGCAGTTTACAGGAGATTGAGTGCCCATAGGGGACATTGGCACTTTTATAATAGAATTCACTAATGACCAGGCCGGGTACATAAAGAACTGGCTGAAAGAATTACAGTTCTTATACCTATCTTTTAAATGTGTAATTAACTATCTGGGCATTTCCCATAGAAAAATGTTGTCTACAAAGGATATATACTATTGTATTTTACACATATATTTTTATTTTAAATGAATTTAATGTTTTAGAATGCGTCAATGATCACTTATTAGTACAATGTGAATGATTTCTAAATATGAATATTTTTGAGAGCAATCTAATGCACTGTCATCTAACAGCAAAATTACTCTTGTAAACTGTAAAATGACTTGGGTGCCACCTAATGGCCTCACATGAACAATGTTTTACGGATAGCAACGTTCTATATGATACCTTTGATCACAAGGTTCACTATTAAGGAGCCTTTGTTAAATTGATATGGTTACTGTGCCTAACACATGAATCATTTTAGAAAAGATAGCCCAAGAGGATACAATTATAATTGAATGTTAATGAGGATTTCCTCAACACTCTTGGGAAATGTATGTAAAATCAATCACCATCTTCTCACGTAATTTTTAACATGTGAATGGTATATCAGAAGTCATTCTAAATCTTTTAAATCTGCTGCTTTCATTTAAATAATACCTGGCAATGCTGTATAAAGGTCCTTGTTCAAGAATGTCCTGTAACACGGGGACAACTCTGTCCCTGTCTCCCAATTGAGCCTGTATAGTGACCCTGCCAACATGGATTCCATTAAAGATTACAAGTAGCTATTTAAGCACACATTGAATAGCTGTAGTCCACCCTTGTCAGCTTCAGGAAACTGCCCCAAAGTAGAACTAAAGGCAATGATTTTCTCATTTTAGAAATCCCTCAAAACTGAGGGAATCCTAGAACTAGTGTCCCCATTGGAAAAGTTACTCTCTATTTTTGTTTTGCTGTCAGCCCAAAATTTGGGATTTTCGTTCACTTTCACTCTCATCTATAACACTAAAGAAGGAAAATTGAGAAGGTGAATTTCACTAATGGAGGCACAGACAGCAATAAAAACCTGAGGAGTTTGAATCCCTCTCACCAGTTTCAAAATGAAAAAGTTTTGCCTTTTGTTATATGTTAAGAAATGCTGTGAGGCCATTGCTGGAGGGCAAGAAGGCACAGTACATACAGTAGAAAGTGGCTACAAAGAGGCTGCAGAAGGCCAGTGGCCCAAGATGCAACAAAGAACTACAAAAGGTGAAAACAAGTATTAAATAAACCATAGAAATTATTTACAGCGTATGATGCTTTGGTAAAGTAAATTTAATTCAATCACCTACTTGAAGCTTTGTTCTCAGGCACCATAGTCTACAACCATCTTTCACTCTGCCTCTTCTTTAAATTGTACATGCATCAGCTGCCCCTCTTCTCTCTCCTTTATCACTCAGCCACACTCAGCTCCCTCTCTGCCTTCTCTGTCCATTATTATTTTATACACTGCGTTCCTTCCCCAGCAACCATCATCTACTGGCTATAATCAACTTTCACTCTATTTCTGTATTCTCTATCCATAATAATTTTCTTTGCTGTTTTTCTCATCCAACGACCATCGTCTCCTGGTCCTGATCACTCCACCCTGCCTTCTCTGTCCTCTGTCCATGACCATTTTCTACGTTCCTCCAGCAACCATCATCTCCTAAGCATGATCACTCCATCCTGCCTCTGTCTTCTCTCCATGACCATTTTCTACACTGCTTTCCACCTCCAGCAACAATAATTTACTGGCCATGATTAGCCTTCTCCCCAGTATACAACCAACCCTCAACACCGTCCACCCATCAGCAGCAATCAGTTCACCTGCACCTCCTCTCTTTTATTTGACCACTATCAGCTCCTATCTCTACCTCCCTCATGCCAGCCACAATCAACTTCCCTTTTATCCTTGTTCAGCCATATTTTTAATAATGGTCTACAATCGGCTTTTAATCAGCCCTTCTCTACCCTGTCCACAATCAGCTACCACTCTGCTTCCACCCTTTTCCTTGATCGTTCGTGATTAGCTCCAACTACGCCTCCTCTTTCTTTTATTCTTGATCCATCAGATCCTGCTCTGCCTTCTTTTATGATGTTCCACAGTCTGATTTCTTTTTTTTTTTTTTTGATCACCGATTGCTTCAACTGTACCTCCTCTAAACCTCCAATTCACAATCAGCTGATGCTCTGCCTTCTGTCCAATTCATTCCACAAGTCAATGAGCACCTCTTCAACGAGTAGTCCACCGTCCAGGGCAATCTGCAGCAACATTTAATTTCTAGTCTGCCTCTCCCCAGCCCCCCTCATCTCTATTCTCCATGATTAGATTCCACTTTGTTTTCTCCCACAAAAAACTCTCACTCTCTCATTTCCTGATTAGATTGTCCTTCTACACCTGCTCCAGCTATCAGCTACAAGTGTCACACCAAATAATATGTTTCCAGCCTAAAAATATGAGCAGTAATGCATAGAGTTGATATGAAATACTCAGAACAAAGCCTAAAGCCCAGCTTAAATTAACCTGTTCATGACGCTAGCTAGGTAACACAGTCTGACTCTACTGTATCTAAAAACCAATGAAAAGAGATTTTCGAACCCATCCAATTGGTTTTTGCAAGGCAGTATAAATAATGTTATTTATTATATGATTCTGAACACACTGAGATTGTTGTACAATATCATCTAAGTGTAATGTATTGTATCGCCTAAAGCCAAGATTCAAAGAAATGTAGATATAAGCAAATCAAGTCCTAATCTCTGCAGTCAACATAAGCCACTGCCTTGACATGCCTTGTTTGTTCAGATCTAGCCTGTCTGATGTGGGTGTGTAACAAAAATGTCAGGGGGGCAGAAGATAGGACGTCAGCAGGGCAGAGGACAGAGTCAGCAGTTTGTAGGGCAGTGTACAGGGAGTCAGCAGGGCAGAGGATATGGTCATCATTTTGTAAGGCAATGTACAGAGGCTACTGGTTTGTAGGGCAGATGACAATTAGTCAGCAGGGCAGTGTACAGGGAGTAAGCAGGACAAAGGATAGGAGGTCAGCAGGGGATTGTGTAGGAATTGGTAGGGCAGTGTACAGGGGGTGAGTAGGACAGAGGACAATGGTCAGCAGGGCAGAGGACAGGGGTTGCTGCTGGCAGGGCAGAGGACAGGGATCACCAGTAAAGAGGCAGAGGACATCACCAGTGGAGAGGCAGAGGGATCACCAGTGGAGAGGCAGAGGACAGGGGGATCACCTGTGGAGAGGCAGAGGATAGAAGGATCACCTGTGGAGAGGCAGAGGATGGGGGGGGGGGTCACCGGTAAAAGAGGCAGAAGATGGGGGATTACCTGTGGAGAGGCAGGGGACAGGGGGGGAACACCAGTGGTAAGGCAGACGAGAGAGGGAACACCATTGGAGAGGTAGAAGACAGACGGATTACAATAAGAGGGGCAGAGGACATGGGAATCCCTTGCAGAGAGTCAGAGGACAGAAAGATCACCTGTGGAGAGGCAGAGGATGGGGGGTCACCAGTTAAAGAGGCAGAAGATGGGGGGCCACCAGTTAAAGAGGCAGAAGATGGGGGATTATCTGTGGAGAGGCAGATGACAGAGGGAACACCATTGGAGAGGCAGACGACAGAGGGTACACCATTGGAGAGGCAGAGGACAGACAGATTACCATAGGAGAGGCAGAGGGCAGGGGTATTGCCAGTGGAGAGGCAGAGGACAGGTGGATCACCTGTGGAGTAGCAAGGGACAGAGGGATCACCAGTGGAATGGCAGAGGACAGGGGGGTCACCAGTGGAAAGGCAAAGGACGGGGGGGGGGGGTCACAAGGAAAGGCAGAGGATAGGGGGGATCACCAGTGGAGATGCAGAGGACAGAGCGATCACCAGTTGCAGGGCTCTTGGCAGAGCTCCTTTCTCCTCCCTGCACTGCACATAGCTGAGATTGCATTCCTTTACACATAGTAGCGATTTGCACAGTGTGTAACTGGCTGCTTTGTTGCAGTGCTGACCTGTGATTTTTCCACAGCACAACTCCAGTAGTGCACCTAAACACTGTGCAGATTGTGGCTTTGTGTGCAGTGAGGGGAGGAAGAGCTGTTTGCACTGCAAGGAGGGAAGAAGTTTCTCAGCAGCCAGCAAAGCATCTGGAGGAGAGGGGGGTAGTCAAAAGGCTTTAAGTGGGTGCAGTGTAATACTAGGGTAAGGGGGGAGGATGGTTCGATATGGGAGGGGGGTGGGGGGTCACAGAGTATAATATCTAATCGTAAGGCTAATGTGCCCAGAAAAAAACAAACTGTAAAATCTACATTGACAATAGGATGAAATTCATTGTACATAAAACATGATTGTTGGTAAATGCTTTTGTTCAAATATGTTTGCGTATGGTATGCCAAGAACAGTTTGCAAAATCGTGAGCTGAACTTGCCTATTGTGAAGTGTAATCTGAAAATAATTAATGGCCTTGTACTGAAAGTTATGTTATGAGTATAAATGATCCATGTACTCGTGCTTGTCTGAGCAGGTATTTACTGCTTTCTGGATGTCGAAACAAACCCTTAGATCATCCATTTTGATAGTTTCATTCAGCCGACATTCAGTAATATGATAGCAATATTCTGGCAATACTTGGAACAATATTTAAAAGGTTACACTTATCATTTATATCAATGGGCACAATTCACTAAAGGTTATCGCATGAGTTATGGCGATCACGTGAACACTTAACGCATGTGATAATGAAAATGTCAATTCACTATTGCTTGTATGCAGTATGTAGTGCAAAAAACAAAAAAGTTTGTTAAATACTGCATAAAAAAGGCATTAAAGTAAATTCACAATAGAAAATAAATAAATGCGTGCAGTAATTAAGTACTGGTCAAAGCTTGCCGATAACTATGGTCTGAGTGTGTTCCCTTTAACATTTTATATTTCTGGACCCATTATGAATTATCTAGCAACTATCATTTTAATTAGTTTACACAATTCAGTGCACTGATAAATTTTACTTTTAAGAAAACGAATACAGACACAACATCTAAGGCAGGCCATACACGGTGCAAATTTCTTTCCTGCAATCAAGGGTTGCAGGACAGAAATCTGCATGATTCCCCCATCAACACAGACAGTGCTGACGGGGGAATCCCTCCTACTGAGAAATTGTCTTCTCCCGGTGGTGGGTCGGGGGCAGTTGGGGGAAGCCATCCTTGCTCAATTAACTTAGTACATTCAGTCTGCCCATTAATGGTTTGAATCTCAGCCGGTTCATAGGAATCGGCCGAGATTCGAATTGTGTATGGCCGGCCTAAGAATTGGTAAGCTGCACTAAAATGACTGTTTGTTTTTTGGGTTAATACCGCTTTAACACACAATTGTAACCCTCGCATATACCCAGTGAAGTGACTGGCTTTAGGTGATAAACAGAGATGAAACAAATCCTCCTACATAGGTTGCACCTATTTATCTACGGGCTTCTCTCCGCTACATCTGTTCAAAGTGCAGGATTTATAAAGATTGTCTAATCTGTCAGAAAAAGGGGGCAGAGAGCTCAGTTAGGAGAGCTCTGAGACCTGATTGGAGGGAAGAGACACACCTCCTCCACACAGCACACAGGAACAGAGCTGAGGCTCTCAATCTGCTGGAGCTCCCTCCCTCAAAACCTTTATTCCTCTGGGGTCAAGAAAACTTGTCAGAAATGACTCATGCTAATAGCAGAGGAATGAAGCAGCAGACAGAAATTACACATTAGTGCTATTAATTGAGACAAGTACACACAATAGAGGGGAATGCTTTGTTCATATTTCATGTCTGAGATTTACAATCACTTTAAAGTGTTACTCCACCTTTGTTGAGAAAAAAACATTCCCCTCTGGGTGATCTATGTACATTACAAAGATTTTAACAAACTTTGTTGCAGATTCCTACCTTTTGTTATAGTAAAGAAATCACTGTTTGTTCCTCTGTACCTCTGTGCTGAGTGGGTCAAATGGGAGTGGTTTCATAATTATCTGGCAGCTGTGCAGCTGCAGAGCTGTAATGAGGAAAGCTGCTGGGCCTGCATCCCTTTAGACGTGTTCCTATTGGGAGGATCTCAACAAAAATGACATTTTTGTTGCAGGGGATACCAGAAATCTGACTTGTATCTTAAACAGACTTCTGGGAAAGTCAGTAAGCCAATCAAACAAGCAGGAAATGATGTTTTTGGGGTGTGGTCAGTGCACATTCTGTGTACAGGACAGCTCCAGGTAGCCATATTACATTGCATTTTCAGAAAATTACAACAGCTGCAGATTGAAAAGGAAAGGTAATTTGTAATAACATTCACATACAATATGATTTGTGTCACAATTGGATACACTATATTGTCTTTTCTTTATTTGCAATTTTTTTCCCCACGAAAGTGGAGTTACCCTTTAAAGTATATCCAAAGCCAAAAAAGCAAGTCAAACACAGCCTCTGAACTGCTGATTGAAAGTCAATGGGATTTTGCGGATATGTGTTTGATGTTCCAAATGCATGTCAAACACAGGAAAACAAAGCCCATCGACATGAGCCCTAGGTTAGCCATACACAGCTCAAATTTTGTCAGATTCTTGCTGAATCTACCTAAATTTGAACTGTGAGTGGCACTGTCGGCACTATCTGGTTTGACAGAAGTCGATTTAAACATCAGCAGAGCCGGAGGGAAAATTCTCAGCCAAACAGTATTGCATCCTATACAATTCAAGGGCTGTCTGGGCACTGTTCGGGTATTCAGCCATGGGTGCTGGAATTATCAAAATACAATATGCCGAAAAAGAGGTAAAGTTGGTGCTTGGACCCTAAGAGCCGGTTGACACTGCCACGACTTGTCAGGCCACTTGGTCGCCTGACAAGTAGCGCTCCATTCTGTGCAATAGAACCGTTCTAATCAGAGCGACTCAAGTCGCTCCGACTTAGAAAAAGGTTCCTGCACTACTTTGGGGCGAAGTCGGAGCGACTTGCATTGAATTCTATTAGAGAAGTAATTTACAAGCCGCAATTAAAGTCGTGCTGCACGGGCGGCTTCAAAGTCGGGACGACTTTGAGTCGCTCCGGTGTGAACCGGGTCTAAGGCTACGTTCACATCCTGGCATTGCTATTTATAGGCTTTTTTTCAGGTGTTTTACAGGCGTTTTTGTGCAGGCCTTTCTAGCTTGACAAGTGACCAATGGAAAAAAATAAAAACGCCTGCAATCCGCCCAAAAAGAAGCTCATGTACTTTTGTGAGCATTGGGCGTTTTGCTTAAAATGTCAAAACGCTCAGATGTGAACAGGGGCAATTGAAATGAATAGGATTTGTCTCGTTGGGCGGTTTTTGAGCTGATCTTAAAGCAGAAAAACGCCCCAAAAACGCTCCAAAATGCCTACATGTGAACTTAGCCTAAGTCTGTTTTTATAATGGTATATGGGTGTGGCGTCTGGGCCAGCAGATTTTACACCCCAGAGGATTTCCACAGTTTTCCTGCATTGTAAATAAATAGATCTAAGATTCAAGCACCACACCAAGAATTAACCTAAACCAGAGGCCAGGCTCCAAGCAGTCTGTGTTCATCTGATTGGCTGTGCCCTGCAGTATTGTCCCTAAACAGAAGATGACCAAAGTGCTAACTTTCCACTACTGATTACTAGGCGTTTATAAGCACAGTGGTGTAGTGGTAATTGTATGTTAATTCATAACAATATTTTGTTATATTCTGTGAATTTGTGACAACTGTTTGCAAAATCTCATTGTTGTATCCAATATCAACAGAAAACAACCCAAAGTCACCCCTGATGAAGAAGCAGTGTCTTCGAAACGCGTCGGGAATCGACTTTGGATTGGGTGGTTGGTTCTGACACTATGTTTACATTATATACTTGCACATGCTTTTAATAATTTATATATTTTTTCATTAATTTTCATATGTTTAATAAATTTTACATATTTTTTCAAAACCTTCTTTGTCAACAATTTTGTACATCTGTGCTTTAAAAATCCCAACCCAACAGGGGAAAACCACACATTTTTTGTGGTTAGAACTTCCACCTAGCAGCAAAAGGGTTCTGGTTCGAATCCCAACCACGACACTATCTGCCTGGAGTTTGCATGTTCTCCCTGTGCCTGCGTGGGTTTCCTCCCGTGCTCCAAAGACATGCTGGAAGGTTAATTGGCTCCTGACTAATTTGAACCTAGTATATGTATGAATGTGAGTTAGGGCTCTTTCACACGGTCCGCCTCCGTAGGCGGATCCGTGCTGCTCAGCGGGGATCGATCCGCCGATCCCCGCTGAGCCGGCGGATGACAGCTCCGTCTCCGCTTGCAGTGCGGAGAGGGAAGTGTCACAGCTCCCGCTGCTCTCTATGGGGGATCGGATGAGAGTGGACCGCTTGTCCGCTCTCATCCGATCCAATCCAATCCCTGAACGGATGGAAAAATAGGGTTTCCATCCGTCCAGATTTTACGGACAGGATCGGATACGGATGGCAGCGGGTGTCAGCGGAGGTGTCTCCGCTGACATCCATTGCCCCATAGAGCTGCATGGAGGATCCGATCAGATCAGCCTAAAAAACTGACAGGCGGATCTGATCAGACCGCCCGTGTGAAAGAGCCCTTAGGGACCTTAGATTGTAAGCTCCTTGAGGGTAGGGACTGATGTGAATGTACAATGTATATGTAAAGCACTGCGTAAATTGACAGCGCTATAGAAGTACCTGAAATAAATAAGCGTTTTTAAAGGGGAAAACATTTCTGATAATTTTTGAACATATAAAAATGTTGAAAAAACACAAATGTCACCACATGCTGTTGCCTGCATCAAAGGATGATTCCAGTAGCGATGAACTCTGGTCCTCTCATGCAATTTTCTGTGTCTTCAGGGCCAGCAACAACAACATCAGGAGCATTTCCTCACACACGCTCATGATGGAATCCATAGGCAGGTTATCTTTAAAAAAAAAAAACGCTTCTAACCTCAAATGCTCATAACTGCTTCTAAACTCGCATAAACTCGGTATGTAAAAGCTGTAAAACTGACATTTTTCACAGGCACCTCCACGAATCTGAAAACACAACACGTTTTTGGGTGTGGGAAGCCGCTTGGTGCAAAAACACCATGTGCTTTCTGTGCGACTGTGGATTTGAAAAGGTGCAAGGACCTTTTTCCTGTGTTTCCCACAGGTACAGTAACCCATTCTAATGCGGCTCAAAGGTGGAATGCAGGAAACAGCTAGATGTGAACCCCGCCTCAGGTAGATTACCCTTTATTTTCTGTAGCAGAACGTTCCCACCAGAACAGGTGTCCCAGATGGAAGGTTTACTCTTGACTCTTGTTCTGGTGACAACTATAACATTTTGGTTTTCTGTTTTGGTGACAATGGCCACAAGGAAACACAGAGGGGGTGAATCTACACAGTTACCAATGAAAACCTGCCAGGGGTTTTAACTCTCTCTCCATAACTATAAAAAAGATTTGCAAACATATGTTCTTCAACCCCTCAAAAATCATGTCAATGTGTAATTAAATAAACACACTGTAACATATGCGATTCTAATAAAAAAATAGTCGGTAATCATGCCTTCAAAAGCTGGTGTTAAAAATCTTCACCATAGATTGATACCAGGGTGGTGGTGATGATGATGATGATGATGATGAATGATTGATTGATTGATTATGATAGATGATGATTGATTATGTGTTATAATGATTGGGTGATGATTGCTTGATTATGATTTATAATGATTGGCTGATGATGAGGGATTAATCATGATTTATAACTATTATGATGGATGAGTGATTATGATTTATAATGATTATGATGGATGATGAGTGATTTATTACGATTTATAATGATTGGGTGATAATGAGTGATTGATGATTGATCATGATTTATAATGATTATGATGGATGATGATGATTAATTGTATATGATTGATTAAGATTGGCTGATTATGATTTATATTGACTGGGTGATGATGATTAATTGAATATTATTTATAATGATTGGGTGATAATAAGTGATTGACCATGATTTATTATGATGGATGATGATGATTGATTGTACATGATTGATAATGATTAGCTGATTACGATTTATAATAATTGGGTGATGATATTTGATTGAATATGATTTATAATGATTGGGTGATAAAGAGTGATTGATCATGATTTATAATGATTATGATGATTGATTGTACATGATTGATGATGACTGGCTGATTATGATTTATATGATTGAGTGATGATGATTGATTAAATATGATTTATAATGATTGGCTGATAATGAGTGATTGATCATGATTTATAATTATTATGATAAATGATGATGATTGATTGATGATGATTGGCTGATTATGATTTATAATGATTGGGTGATGATAATTGATTGAATATGATTTATAAGGACTGGGTGATAATGAGGGATTGATCATGATTTTCAATGATTATGATAAATGATAATAATTGATTGTACATGATTGATGATGATTGGCTGGTTATGATTTATGTAAATGATTGATGATTATTGGCTGATTATTATGCTTTATAATGATTGGGTGATGATAATTGATTGAATTTGATTTATAAGGACTGGGTGATAATGAGGGATTGATCATGATTTATAATGATTATGATAAATGATGATGATTGATTGTACATGATTGATGATGATTGGCTGATTATGATTTATAATGATTGGGTGATGATAATTGATTGAATATGATTTATAACGACTGGGTGATAATGGGGGATTGATTATGATTTATAATGATTATGATGGAAGATGATGAATAATTGTACATGATTATTGATTGGCTGATTATGGTTTCTAATGATTGATTGACTATCTATTTTTTCTAATGATTGGGTGATAATGAGTGATTGCTTATGATGGATGATATTTGATTGTAAATTATTGATGATGAATGGCTGATGATGAGGGTGATTAATGATGATGATGTGCATGACACAATATAGGGTAATACTGTACATGTACTGCACTTAATAGCCCCATCTCACCTATTTCATCCGAGGTAGGTGGAGTGCTGGACGTGTGCCCTCTTTTCTTGTTAACATTGGTGGCCTTCTGATCACTTTTTACTTTCTTCTTTGCTTTCTTTTTGCTTTTTTCGCCACGATCGGCCGTGGATCTAGCAGACTGCTTGTCAGATTTAGTTTGAACCTTAATTCCGACTTGCTGATCAGCCCCGACAATTTCCATAGTGTCACCCTTCAACTCTCAAGTCAGCAGAGTGAAGTAGAGTAGCAGCCTTCCCAAGCTGAGCCCATACAGGGTGTCCCCCATACACGAGATCGTCCAGTTCTTGTGTTGATCAGATATGCTCACCTCGGTTCTAGCAGCAGCTCCAGACATCTGATGAGCAGGCACACGTGGCGGAATAGGACGCGTCTCCATGGTAACCAGACTCTTGTATTGTTAGGAGTTCCTCCAGTAATAATGCCGGGCTGATGATCACAGAGGGTGTGCCGGCTATCTGTCAGCACCTGAGTGATTCTAGCCGGCAATAATACACTGACCACACCTGTAATGAGTGTGCAGGAACTTCCTTTCATGTTATTACTGGATCAGGAGTAGCTGTGTGCTCAGTTCACTATAGGCATGCTAAAGGTGTATCTATGATGGTCTTCTCTTTTATCCAGCTCTATTCCTGTTGTATCACACAACCATAACACTGTATATTACCACACCCTCCCCTTCCATCTAAGGGTGAAAACAATCAGATTCTGCAAATCTTCTAACATTCAATATAGAATACAAAACAGAAATAGAGGAACTGACCCATATCAATAATGATAACATTGCCCCATTCCCAAATGATCAAGATGGGCAATATTTAAGCTTAAACACAAAAACAAAAATGTTCTATGTTGCAGTTTACCAATTCTTAAATGTGGTGGCTACATTAGTTTACTTTTAGTTTCTCCTGGTGACCAGTAATACATTTTCTCTTTTATGGCGATTCCATACTGGAGGAGCAACAGACACGTTTGGACCACAGCATTGTCCGCCTGTGGAGAAGGAAGTGCTGGACTAGTAGATTTACATGGACTTGACTAACAAATAAAAACAAAAATCCAGCTCACACTTTATAAGCAGCTACAGCAAAAAGTTTTTTTTCCTCCTTTTGGGCTCTTTCACACTGTGTGTCCGTCAGACGGACTCCGTTTATCTCAGCGGGGGATCGATCCGCCGATCCCCCGCTGAGCAGGAGAATGACAGCTGTGTGTATATCATCCTATCCGTTTGCGGATGATATATGGACATAATGTATGTCTATGGGGATTGCGGATGTCAGTAGATCACACCGCTGACATCCGATTTTGCATCCTTTCCGTTTTTTAAACAGAAGAAAAATAGGGTTCTGTTCGGTTCCAAAAAACGGAACAGAACTGAAATGATGAAAATCGGATGTCAGCGGATGGTCATCCACTGACATCCGCAATCCCATTGACATGCATTATGTCCGTTTTTCATCCGCAAAAAAATGGTATGAAATATGGACATACAGAGCACCTGTGTGAAAGAGCCCAAAGATTCGTTTTTTATCAGGTTTTCATCAGTGATCATCAGTTTTTTATCAGGTTTTCATCAGTGATCATCAGTTTTTTTATTAGGTTTTTATCAGTGATCATCAGTTTTTTTATCAGGTTTTTATCAGTGATCATCAGTTTTTATCAGGTTTTCATTAGTGATCATCAGTTTTTTTTATTAGGTTTTCATCAGTGATCATCAGTTTTTATCAGGTTTTCATCAATGGTCATCAGTTTTTTTATCAGGTTTTCATCAGTGGTCATCAGTTTTTTTATTAGGTTTTTATCAGTGATCATCAGTTTTTTTATCAGGTTTTTATCAGTGATCATCAGTTTTTTTTATCAGATTTTCATCAGTGCTCATCAGTTTTTATCAGGTTTTCATTAGTGATCATCAGTTTTTTTTATTAGGTTTTCATCAGTGATCATCAGTTTTTTTTATTAGGTTTTCATCAGTGATCATCAGTTTTTATCAGGTTTTCATCAATGGTCATCAGTTTTTTTATCAGGTTTTCATCAGTGGTCATCAGTTTTTTTATCAGGTTTTCATCAATGGTAATCAGTTTTTTTATCAGGTTTTCATCAATGGTCATCAGTTTTTTTTATCAGGTTTTCATCAATGGTCATCAGTTTTTTTATCAGGTTTTCATCAATGGTCATCAGTTTTTTTATCAGGTTTTCATCAATGGTCATCAGTTTTTCTATCAGGTTTTCATCAGTGGTCATCAGTTTTTTTATCAGGTTTTCATCAGTGGTCATCAGTTTTTTTATCAGGTTTTCATCAATGGTCATCAGTTTTTTTATCAGGTTTTCATCAATGGTCATCAGTTTTTTTTATCAGGTTTTCATCAGTGGTCATCAGTTTTTTTATCAGGTTTTCATCAATGGTCATCCGTTTTTTTATCAGGTTTTCATCAATGGTCATCAGTTTTTTTATCAGGTTTTGTTTTCATCAATGGTCGTCAGTTTTTTTATCAGGTTTTCATCAATGGTCATCAGTTTTTTTTATCAGGTTTTCATCAATGGTCATCAGTTTTTTTTATCAGGTTTTCATCAATGGTCATCAGTTTTTTTTATCAGGTTTTCATCAATGGTCATCAGTTTTTTTATCAGGTTTTCATCAGTGGTCATCGGTTTTTTTATCAGGTTTTCATCAATGGTCATCAGTTTTTCTATCAGGTTTTCATCAGTGGTCATCAGTTTTTTTATCAGGTTTTCATCAGTTGTCATCAGTTTTTTTTATCAGGTTTTCATCAATGGTCATCAGTTTTTTTATCAGGTTTTCATCAATGGTCATCAGTTTTTCTATCAGGTTTTCATCAGTGGTCATCAGTTTTTTTATCAGGTTTTCATCAGTTGTCATCAGTTTTTTTTATCAGGTTTTCATCAATGGTCATCAGTTTTTTTTATCAGGTTTTCATCAATGGTCATCAGTTTTTTTATCAGGTTTTCATCAATGGTCATCAGTTTTTTTATCAGGTTTTCATCAATGGTCATCAGTTTTTTTATCAGGTTTTCATCAGTTGTCATCAGTTTTTTATCAGTGATCATCAGTTTTTTTTTTTATCAGGTTTTCATTAGTGGTCATCAGTTTTTTATAAGGTTTTCATTAGTGGTCAGTTTTTTGTCGGGTTTTCATCAGTGATCATCAGTTTTTTATCAGGTCTATATTAGTGATCATCAGTTTTTCATCAGTTTTTTTACATCCACTACCAATGCAAAAATGGATGAAAAACTGACAATTTGTCAGTTTACATCCCTTTTTCATCCAATCTGTTTTTTTAATGAAAGAAAAATAGAGCTTTGATCAGATGATGACGGATGCGGATGTAAACTGATGTATATGGATGATCATCTATTTACATCTGTTTTTCCATTGAGCTGCAATGATGTCCGTTTTTCATTCGTCAACGGATGGATGTAAAACAGACAAACAGACAGCATGTGTAAAAGGGGCATAAAATGGATTGCCATAACCCTCCAACTGCTACTTTTGCTGGACAGCCTTTTCCTTTAGAGGAAGCTGAAATGTAACAGACTTACCGGCTGGATCACCATGTGAAAACAAAGTAAAAAAGCCTTAAACAATGGAGGAATCAAATCCACATCAGTAATGACAACATAGTCAGGATGGACAATATTCAAATTTAAAATGGTATTAAACTCAAAAACAAAAATGTATTGGATTGGTAAGGTGCAATATAAAACATTTTTGGTTTTTGGTTTTAAAGTGATATTAAAGGCAATCGTTTTTTGTTTAAAAAATAACAAACAAGTCATACTTACCTGAATTTGTACAGAGCAGCCACAATCCTCCTCTTCTCAGGTTCCCCGCCAGCACTTCTGGCCCCTCCCTCCTGCCCAGTGCCCCTAGAGCAAGCAGCTTACAATTGGGGGGGGGGCACCCAAGCAGGTTTGCTCTCAAGCCACTGCTCTGTGTGTCTATTCACACACAGAAGCTCCGCCCCAACCCCTCTCTCTTCATAATTGGCTCACTGGCTGTAATTGACAGCAGCGGGAGCCAGCTGTCTCAGCCAATAAATAGGGGAAGTCCCTGAAAATCATAGGCTCATCGCTGGATCGCGATGGAGCTCAGGTAAGTATAAGGGGGGCTGAGGGGCTGCTGCACAGAGAAGGATTTTTTTACCTTCATTCATAAAATAATAAAAAACCTTGAGCCTTTAGATCCACTTTAACCGGTTGCCGACCGCCGCACGACTATATACTGCGGCGGTCAGCCCCGGCCAGGCAGAGTGACGTATCGGTACGTCACTCGCCTGTCACTGACTTGCGAGCCTATCGCGGGCGGGCGCGCGCCCGCCGAGGCGCGCGCCCGCCGCGGCTCGTTCACAGGCAAGTCAGTGCGTGTGACCGGCGGACTCGATGTCCGCCAGTCACACTGCGATCGCTCCTGTGAAGGGAGAAAGACAGAGCAGCTTGTGTAAACAAGCTGCCTGTCAGTTCTCCCTGTGTAAAAGTAAAGATCTGACCGTTCTACTATGTAGAACGGTTGATCTTTGCTTTTACACCAATAGGAATGTCCCTACACAGTAGAAAGCACGCCCCTAGGACACACTTAACCCCTCCCTGTCCAATAAAGTTAACCCCTTCCCTGCCAGTGTCATTTTTGCAGTAACAGTGCATATGTATAGCACTGATTACTGCAGTAATGTCACTGGTAACCCCAAAAGTGTCAAAAATGTCAGTCAAGGGTCCGATCTGTCCGCCGCAATGTCGCAGTACCGAAAAAAAATCGCAGATCGCCGCCATTACGCGTTAAAAAAAAAAACACCAAAAATGACAAAAATCTTTCTCTTTGTTAGTAAACGCGATAACTTTTGCACAAACCAATCAAAATACGCTTTTTGCGATTTTTTTTACCAAACATAGGTAGCATAAAACAAATTGGCCGAAAAATGTTAAAAAATTTTGATTTTTACTTTTTTTTTTGGGGAATTTCATATAAAAAAATGTGAAAAATATTGTTATTTTTGCAAAATTTACGCTCTTTTTTTGTTTATAGCGCGTGATCAAAAAATCGCACAGGTGATCAAATACCACCAAAAGAAAGCTCTGTTTGTGGGAAAAAAAGGACGTCAAATTCGTTTAGGTACAGCGTCGCACGACCGCGCAATTGTCCGTTAAAGTCACGCAGTAAAAAATCGCAAAAAAACCCCTGGTCCTTTAGCAGCCAAATCCTCCGGGGCTTAAGTGGTTAATACCGCTTTAACAACACACGAGAATCTCCATGGTGCCTGAAGCTCCCCTTCATTGAGTGTCAAACCTGGGCTTAAATCCCCCCCCAAAAAATACTTCCTAATAAACGCACCTTTTACATCCTACCATGTGGTCTGAGAATACGTGACCTAACTAGACTTAAAGCCCTTTCAATCCCTGGTAGCCGTCCCCCTGCAAACTGCACTCCCCCCCCCCCCCCTTTCTGTCCCTACATCCCCTTTCCCCTCACCTACCTTTTTTCCCACTTCAAAATTTTCTTCCTCCCCATGAACCTTTCCTATACTCGTTTTTTTTTTTTTTTACTACTGCTACTTAAATCAGCCTTAACAGTATTACTCCTTCTTTGGCAACCAAGCTCTTATTGACCATGCCCTGAACCACCCTCTGACCATTTGGTGATCTACCCCCCCTCCCCCTTTTTTTTTAAACTCTTCCAAATTGGAGTTGATGGCAAATTGATACCACTGACCAAAGCCAAAATCCTGCTGACACAGTCCTTACAAGGCCTTTAAGCCCCCGTTCACACTGGGGCGACCTGTGAGGCGACCTGGTCGCCTCACAGGTCGCCGCAGGTCGCCTCCCATAGGGAAGCTGCGGACCCGTTCTGATAGGAGCGACACAAGTCGCTCCGACTCAGAAAAAGGGTCCGGAGCTTCTTTGGGGCGACCAGGAGGCGACCGCCATAGACTTCAATGTTACGAAGTCAGTGGCGGCCGCTCCGAGGTAGCGGCGCGCTGCTCGCACCGCGACCTCGGAGGTCGCGGTGCGAAGTAGCGTCGCCCCAGTGTGAATGGGGGCTAAATCTAATAAAAAATGCATATTACCCCTAGTAAAGAAAAAGTATTGATATTCGATAACCAGTCAAGTGTTTTTTTTTTTAACCTAATACAAGATAGAATGTGGTTGCTATGTTTGCTATGACCATCAGTGTGTTTAAGAATATGTGGAGTAACATTTTGCATAATGTAAAATTAACGCATTATGTCAACCAAGGAGTCATCCTTGCATGGACAGCAAAATTCCTGGCTAACAGGTAAACGCAAACAAAGGGGTGTGGATAGTGTAAAAAAAAAAACCTCTCAGAATTCATTCCAAGCCCTTTACGTTTGGTGTGGATTTCAACAGGGACCCCCCCCCCCAAAAAAAAAAAGCATACCCCCCTCAATAGAAAGCTGTTCAAGAACGCTATTCAAGCATGCAGCCTGGCAGGCCAGTAAAGAGGAAACTAAATCATTTGGCCACCCTCTTCTGAACCATACCAGGCCACACGCCCTCGACATGGGGAGGGTAAATTGCCAGGAGTAAACCACCTGGCAAAAAATGTTGTCCCCATGTTGATATGGACAGGGGCTTCTTCCCCTCAACCCTGGCCTGATGGTTGTGGGGCTCTGCAGGTGAGGGCTTATAGCAATCTGGAAACCCCTTTTAAAAATAAGGGGCCCCCAGATAAATGCACATCCCCTTTGTGAATAAGTAAGGGGTATATAGTGAACAATGTATGAACAAAAAAAATGAAAACATTTATAAATAGACCCCATAAATCGGAATACCAGAATACGTCACAAAATCCAACAAGTGGCATATTGTAAAACTGGAACTTGTATGTCATTCTTTTTATACATTTTATTCTCCTCGTGTTATTCAATGAAGCCCATATTCAGCAACTGGAGGTGTCAAGTGACATTCCAAAGTCACACACAGCTAATCCCATGGTAGCTCATAGTCATTCGCAACCCTTAATTGCTAATAAATACAGCTATTGTGTATCTAGGAGCCCTTCGTACTGTAGAAAGCAGTGTCAAATGACAGCCTGGAAAGAATGCAAGTGCCTGTATGCAACTCATTACCTTTATTGGGACTCCATAAATGCAGCATATTCTAATAAGCAATCACAATTTTCTTGGGCTGGCTTGCATCCCACTTTATTTCAGATATTCCTATAGGACTAACTAGATGGGAGGCACCATCATTTGTTAAGCTGGCCATAGATGGTTCGAATCTTGTCTGGTTCAGCAGGGACTGGCTGAGGTTTAAACCATTTATAGACAGGCTGAATGTATCTAATGCCCCGTACACACGTACCGATCGTCGGCCGAGCGATCGGCCGTCTTTTGTCCAGGGCTGTCGTGTCTGTGGAAAACTGCAAAAGACTGCACACGAATTTTGTTGGCCAACAACAGCCGGCTGCAGAAGTGATGTCATGTGATGGTTAACTTTCCGTGTGTTTTTTCTTTTCTGAGCATGCCCAGTCTTGCAAATCTGCTGATTGTCGGCCGAAATCTGTACTGACTGGCGAACAATCGGCCGTTATGGTGTTGGCCAACAAAAATTTTAATGCCTACACGACAGATTCTTTCCGGCCGAAAGTGCGCTGTCGGAAGCATCATACTAACAAGCCTACAATCGGCCGATCGGTCGTCGGCCAAATATTTACCCTACAATCGGCCGACAATCGGTACGTGTGTACGGGGTATAAGTCAATCCATAGATCAACTAGGATGCAAATAGCCTGCATGCAACTCATTACCTTCATTGGGACTCCATAAATGCAACACATTCTAATAAACAATCACAATTTTCTTGGGCTGGCTTGCATCCCTCTTTATTTCAGATATTCCTATAGGACTAACTAGATGGGAGGCACCATCATTTGTTAAGCTGGCCATAGATGGTTTGAATCTTGTCTGGTTCAGCAGGGACTGGCTGAGGCTTAAACCATTTATAGACAGGCTGAATGTATCTAAGTCAATCCATAGATCAACTAGGATGCGATTATTGCCAGCAGCTAAATGCAAGCAATAATCACTGTGTTCTCCTGGTAGGGACAAATGTGTCTATCAACACTTTGCTCTATATATGCTAATCGCAGATGGAATGACCTTGATACCAAGACCATTGTCAATTGTAGCTGATACCATCTGGATGCTGAGCTCACAACATGTTGCACAGAATAACAAACCACAGCTTCTTCAGGAGCTTGTAACACACTAATAATATAGAGCAGTAGTGAGATCAAATGCTATAATAGATGATATGAAATAGTGACAAAGATTAGTTCATGTTATAAAGGATTGCAACATTATAGTCAAGAAGATGTGTGTGGTGCACAGTCTATGCCAGCTCTTACCCAAAAAGAGACCACCCGCAGGGGACCAGAGAATAGATACACTTAAATATTGCCCATTAATGTCTAAACCACTGGCAACAAAAGTGAGTACACCCTAGGTGAAAATGTCCAAATTGGGCCCAAAGTGTCAATATTTTGTGGGGCCATCATTATTTTCCAGCACTGCCTTAACCCTCTTGAGCATGGAGTTCACCAGAGCTTCACAGGATTCCACTGGAGTCCTCTTCCACTCCTCTATGATGACATCACGGAGCTAGTGGATGTTAGAGACCTTGCACTTCTCTACCTTCCGTTTGAGGATGGCCCACTGATGCTCAATAGGGTTTAGGTCTGGAGATTAATACTTGGCCAGTCCATCACCTTTACCCTCAGCTTCTTTAGCAAGGCAGTGGTCATCTTGGAGGTGCGTTTGGGGTCGTTATGTTGGAGTACTGCCCTGCGGCCTTGTCTCTGAAGGGAGGGGGGTCATATTCTGCTTCAGTATGTCACAGTACATGTTGCCATTCATGGTTCCCTCAATGAACTGTGGCTCCCCAGTGGGGACAGCACTCAGGCAGCCCCAGACAACGACACTCCCACCACCATGCTTGACTGTAGGCAAGGCACACTTGTCTTTGTACTCTTCACCTGGTTGCTGACACACACGCTTGACACCATCTGAACCAAATAAGTTTATCTTGGTCTCATAAGACCACATGACATGGTTGCAGTAAACCATGTCCTTAGTCTGCTTGTCTTCACCAAACTGTTTGCAGGCTTTCTTGTGAATCCTCTTTAGAAGAGGCTTCCTTCTGGGATGACAGCCATGCAGACTCATTTGATGCAGTGTGTGGCATATGGTCTGGGCACTGACAGGCTGACCCCACAACCTCTGCAGCTATGCTGGCACTCATATGTCTGGCACTCATATGTCTATTTCCCAAATACAACCTCTGGATATGACGCTGAGCACGTGCACTCAACCTCTTTGGTTGACCGTGGCGAGGCCTGTTCTGAGTGGAACCTGTTCTGTTAAACTGCTGTATGGTCTTGGCCATCGTGCTGCAGCTCAGTTTCAGGGTCTTGGCAATCTTCCAATAGCCTAGGCCAACTTTATGTTGAGCATGAGGTGCCATGTTGAACTTCCAGTGACTAGTATGAGAGAGTGAGCGTGATAACGCCAAATTTAACACACCTGCTCCCCAGACCTTGTAACACTGAGTCACATGACACCAGGGAGGGAAAATGGCTAATTGGGCCCAATTTGGACATTTTCACTTAGGGGTGTACTCACTTTTGTTGCCAGCAGTTTAGACATTAATGGCTGTGTGTTGAGTTACTTTGAGGGGACAGCAAATTTACACTGTTATACAAGCTGTACACTCACTACTTTACATTGTAGAAAAGTGTAATTTCTTCAGTGTTGTGACATTAAAAGATATAATAAAATATTTACAAAAATGTGAGGTGTGTACTCACTTTTGTGAGATACTGTATATAGTTAGGTCCATATATATTTGGACACAGGCACAATTGTTATATTTTTGACTCTGTATGCCACCAGAATAAAATTAAAATGAAACAATTCATGTGAATTTGAAGTGCAGACTTTCAGCTTTAATTCAAGGGGTTGAACATAAATAGCAAGTCCAATTTTTAGGAACTGCAATCATTTTTATACACAGCCCAACCCCCCCCCCCCCCCCCCGATTTTCAGGGGCCCAAATGTAATTGGACAAATCAATATAATCATAAATAAAATATTCATTTGTAAAATTTTATTGAAAATCCTTTACTGGCAGTGACTGCCTGAAGTCTGGAACCCATGGACATTACCAAAGACTGGGTTTCCTCCTTTCTGACGTTTTGCCAGGCTCTAACGGCAGCTGTCTTCAGTTGCTCTTTGTTTGTGGGTCTTTCTGCCTTTAGTTTTGCCTCCAGCAAGTGAAATATATGCTCAGTTGGGTTGCCATCACACTGCCTCCATCATGTTTTACAGATGGCACTGTGTGCTTTGGATCATGAACTGTTCCAATCCTTCTCCACACTTTTTCGTCATTCTGGTACAAATTAATTTTAGTTTCATCCGTCCAAGAATGCTTTTCCAGAACTGGTCTGGCTTTTTTAGAGGTTTTTTGGCAAAGCCTAATCTGGCTTTTCTAATCTTTAGGCTTATGAATGGTTTGCACCTTGTGGTGAACCCTCTGTAATTGCTCTTGTGAAGTCTTCTCTTGATTGTAGACTTTGACAATGATACGCCCACCTCCTGTCCTTCACTTGTCTGGATGTTGTGAGTTGGTTTTTCTTTACCATAGAGAGGATCCTGCGATCATCCACTACTGTTATCTTCTGTGGACGTCCAGGCCCTTTTATTTTGCTGAGCTCACCAGCGCATTCTTCTTTCCTCATAATTTACCAAACTGTTGATTTGGCCACTCCTAATGTTGCTGCTACCTCTTTGATGGATTTGTTTCATTTTTTAAGCTTTACAATCCTCTGTTTCACTTGCATGGACAGCTCCTTTAACCACTTGCCGACCGCTCACTGTACTGCTACTGCAGCACAGCAGCTCCCCTGGGTCCAGCGACGTAGACCTACGGCGCTCGACTCCTAGCTGTCTCGGCAGCGTGCGCGTGCCGCCGGAGGCTCGCTCCCGCTGTGTTTAGACACAGTGGGAGTCCGGCCAGAGGAGGAGAGGGGAAAGTGTGAGAAGATCCGCCTGCTTGTGTAAACAAAGCAGGCAGATCTTCTCTGCGACAGACAGGGAGAGATTACAGGATTCAGCATAACTGAACCTGCGATCTCTGTCAGTGTCACAGAACCCCCCTCCCCCCCACACACACGTCAGTAAGAATGAGGCATACATTTAACCCCTTGATCACCAACAGTGTTAACCCCTTCCCTGCCAGTGTCATTATTACAGTAACAGTGCATATTTATAGCACTGATTATTGTAGTAATGTCACTGGTCCCCCCAAAAGTGTCAAAAATGTCAGTTAGGGGTCCGATCTGTCTGCCGCAATGTCGCAGTCCCGCAAAAAATTGCAGATCGCCAACAATAAAAATGACATAAATCTTTCCCATAGTTAGTAAATGCAATAAATTTTGCGCAAACCAATCAAAATACGCGTATTGCAATTTTTTTTACCAAAAATATGTAACAGAAAACAAATTGACCGAAAATGTTAAAAAATTTAGATTTTTAAATTTTTTTTGGGAATGTTATATATCAGAATGTGAAAAATATTGTTTTTTATTCAAAATTGTCGCTCTTTTTTTCAAAAACGAAAAATTGCACAGGTGATCAAATACCACCAAAAGAAAGCTCTATCTGTGGGGAAAAAAAGGACGTAAATTTCATTTGGGTACAGCATCGCACGACTGCGCAATTGTCCGTTAAAATAATGCAGTGCTGAATCGCAAAATATGGCCTGGTCAGGAAGGGGGTAAAATCTCCCGGTCCTAAAGTGGATAAAAATGCGCTCATTCAGAATTTTTTTGTTAAAGACATGTAGCTAAATACATTTTGGCCTAAATATATGACAAAAATTGAATATATTGGATATTTTATTAACAGTCAAAGTAGAAAATGTAACTTTCCTGTCTGTCTCCATGGCAGCCTACGTGTGGGGGTTAACCCCGCCTCCACTCCAAGGGTATAGGACCCCCCTCCTATAAATTTCAGCTCTCAGGTACAGCAGGTGTTCATTTTTTGTCCTCCTCCAAGGACCTACACTTCTGATGTCTTACTACGTCCAGCTTACCTTAGGATACTTTGGATGGTGTCTGCATGTCCAGAGCCCAGCCACGGGCGGGTGAGTGACATTTAAAATCCCCTGCTCTCTGCGGTTGACTGAAGCTTGATTGGCATTCTCTGACATGGGTCTGAAGATTCGCATTGCTTCCCTTCATGGCAGCGGTATTTGTTATTTATGTACACTTTGTTTGTCTCTCTTTCTATCACTGTACAATTTGTTTGTCTGGCCCAATGGCGCTGGAACGCTTCCTGCGTTCCAGCAAAACCTTCCTGCGTTCCAACAAACCCTTCCTCTTCCTCCTCTGCTTCTAGCGTCCAATCGGTAGACGCTTCGTGGTCCCGCGCATGCGCAGTGCGCCGCGAGCGAAGTCGAGGCTTGGTTCGCACATGCGCATTAGCGATCGCGGCTGCATCACCGCTGACGTCATTCCGGCGGGAGATTTAAACAGCTGACGATTCCCCTGTACCTTGGGAATGTACTGTGGGCGTTGCGGCAGCTTCCCAGTGTCTCTGGATTCCTTGCTACAGGTATGTGCAATGGAGACTTGACTGCAGAGGGGGGGGGGGGCGGAGGGTTGTCACCTCACAATGTATCACTGACATGGTGTCTGATATGTATTACCTTTCTTTATCAGTCTGGTTGTTTGGCCTGAAGTATGGATCCTGCGTCACCGCCCTCCTGTGGCCAGCCCTCTCACAACAGGTGGGTGCTGGCATTTTTTCAGAGGGGGGGGCGGGGAGGGCTTGCTGGTCCCTAGGTCATGGCTAAATCCAGTGTCTCCCCGATTTTCTTTTTTTCCATCAGCTCTCCCAGGCCTGTTTTACCACAAGAAAGAGACCCTGTCAGACCTCGTGGGAGTTCATCCTCCAGATCTAAACGCCGTGAATCTCCATCAGGGAGTAGGCAACAAGGGAGAAGCTCCAATTCCTCCCCCAGACACCATACACGATACCAGAGTCACCGCACACACCAGAGAGCCTGTTGGGGTTGTGGGGCGCATGTCCCGGAGGACAAGTCCCTATGTGAGCCATGTTTTGCTCATGCAGCCGGTGAGAGGGGGCAAAAGGATCAAAGATTGGAATCTCTAGTGAAGAGAATAGTACAACAGTCCCTGAAAGAATGGGGTACAGTCCCACCACTTGGTCCCACCACATCCAGTTCTCCTGGGGAAGTGCAGGAAGATCAAGGCCCCTCTCAACCGAGTATTACTTCTGCAAAGTCATCTGACAGTGATTCGGAAGAAGAAGGGGCTGTAGGCGGCTTTGAGTTCGCCCTAGTTTCACCCCTGATCAGAGCCATTAAAGAAGCTCTCAGATGGGAGGATCCTGTGTCTCCTCAGAAAAAGCAGCGGAAGTTCTTCAAGCACCTTGGTAAGGAGCGTATCAACTTCCCTTCCCTCTCTGAATTACAAGAGGTGATTACTGAGGAATGGAGTAAAGGGGATAGTAAGTCTTCCTTATCCTCCAAACTTGGGAAATTATATCCCTTTAAACCTGAAGATGTCGCCCGTCTGGAATCTGCTCCTCTTGTGGATGCGGCAGTTACAAGATTAGCAAAGCATGTCACTTTGCCACTAGATGACGCGGTCTCTTTCAAAGACCCTTTGGATAGGAAGATAGATCTGGACCTAAAGAGGATCTTTGTGACGGCCGGCGCGGCCTGCAAACCTGTGATGGCATTAGCAACAATGTCTAAAGCCATGGAAGTCTGGGTTTCCGATATAGAATCCAAACTTGGAAGTCTCTCGGAAGAAGCCGTAGAAAGTTCCCCTATTCACGAACTCAAGCTGGCTTCAGTGTTTTTAGGAGAAGCATCTATTGATGTTCTGCGTCTTCTGTCCAGATCGATGCTATCCTCAGTAACAGCAAAGAGGGCCTTGTGGCTTCGCCCGTGGATTGCAGATCCAGCTTCTAAACAGGCATGGTGTAAGATCCCTTTTGAGGGTACTTCCCTTTTTGGAAACAAACTAGACAGCGCCATTGCCAAGGCTACTGGCGGAAAGTCAGGTTTCCTCCCGCAAGACAGACGATTATTTGGTCAGAAGAAGCCTCAACCTAGGAGGCAATACACGGAGAGATCAAGAGATGCACGCTCTTACAAGCCTAATAGAGATTTCCGAAGAAACTGGAGAGGTGGTCAATCCTCTACTCGGAGGTCATCAAAAAATCCAGCGCCTGCTGGACAAGATTCCACTAAATCTTTTTGAGATTGGGCCCGTCCAGGCATGTCAGGTGGGGGCACGTCTTCTCCATTTTCAGCATGTCTGGGCGGCCTCAATCACGGACTTTTGGACCGTCAGGACGGTCTCTACAGGCCACAGATGGTCATTTCTGGCAGATCCAGTTCCAAGATTCATCTCAACTCATTTACCCTGTCTAGAAGAGAGAAGAGAAGTCTTGCTCGCCTATGTAGACGCTTTGGTGGCTCAAGGAGCGGTAGCTCCGGTTCCGGAACAAGAGAAATTTCAAGGGGTTTACTCACCCCTCTTCTTAGTCCAGAAGAAGAACGGGGCCTGGAGACCTGTTATAGATCTCACATACCTGAACAAGTTCATAGAGAACGAAAAATTCAAGATGGAAACACTCTCAACTATTCAAAGGGCAGTACTGCCGGGAGATTGGCTCGCCTCAATAGATTTAAAGGATGCGTATTTTCATGTACCTGTGGCAACCGACTTCCACAAATATCTTCGCTTCTGTGTTCGGGATCAGCATCTGCAATTCATTTGCCTACCCTTCGGCCTGTCTACCTCACCCAGAGTATTCACCAAAGTTCTTCTAGCAGTGGTAGCCTTCATAAGATTGAAAGGTATACGTCTACATCATTACTTAGACGATCTTCTGCTTCTGTCTCAAGAAAAGGATCAGTTATTGGCACACAGAGATCAGGTCATATCGACCCTCAAAGAGTTTGGCTGGCTGCTAAACCTACAAAAGAGTCAGCTGGAGCCTACTCAGCGCCTAGTCTATCTTGGGGCGCAATTCGACACCGTCGAGAATTCAATCTCTCTCCCATTAGAGAAGATACCGGTAGTGAGGGAGAGAATCCTTCCGGCTCTTTCCTCTCCTCGGCTGAAAGCCTCTCAGTGCCTCAAAATCATTGGCACCATGGTGTCCACGGCTCCAATGGTCAAATGGGCTCTCTGGCATATGAGGCCCTTCCAAAAAGGGTTCCTACAACAATGGAACACAGAAGAGAAAGATCAGTACATTCATATCTCCTCCAGCATGAGATACAGTCTTCTTTGGTGGCTGCAACGCAGGAATCTGCTCAACTGTCATTCTCTGGTTCCAGTCTCATGGACTATAATCACAACAGACGCCAGCAACTCAGGTTGGGGGGCTCATTGTCTGACAGAGATGACACAGGGGAGATGGTCTTTTCAGAGACACACTCCAGTCTCCAATATACTGGAACTCCGAGCAGCCTACCAGGGTCTTCGATCTTTCCAACACCTGCTAGAGGGGAAATCTGTAATGATTCGGATGGACAACACCACGGCAGTGTCTTATGTGAAGAGACAAGGTGGGACACGGAGTCTCTCTCTGCTACGAGAATTAGACCCGATCATGTCCTGGGCCCAGACTCACCTAGTAAACATCTCGGCAGTTTACATCCCAGGTTCACAGAATGTTCAAGCGGATTTTCTGTCCAGGGTCCAGTTGAACCACAACGAATGGTCGCTCCATGTGGAGTCGTTCAAATGGATTCTGTCGTTGGGAGTATCTCCCGAAGTCGATCTGTTCGCCTCCCCTTGCAACCACAAGTTGGGGAAGTATGTCACGAGGGGCAAGTGTCCTCAAGCTTACGGGACAGATGCACTAACCGACAGGTGGGAGTTCAGCAGGGCTTATGCCTTTCCTCCAGTACCCATCATTCTCAAATTCCTGCAAAGACTTCAAGCGGAAGATGTGGAGATAGTGATGGTGGCGCCTTTCTGGCCGAACAGGCCATGGTTTCCGCTACTCCTACAACTGAGTTACCGGGACCCGGTCCCTCTTCCCCTCAGACCAGACTTGCTTCTTCAGGGAACATCAGTGCACCCCTGTCCTGCAATTCTCCGGTTGACGGTCTGGTTCTTGAGAGGGAAAGGTTGGAATCGCTCGGCTGCCCATCTACAGCCATTTCCACCTTGATGAATGCTAGACGACCAAGTACTAATAAAGTATACTGTAGAATCTGGGCAAGATTCATGGAGTCTGCATATCCTGAAGGTATGTCTTCCTCAGTCCCTGGGATTCAAGAAATACTAAGTTTTCTTCAGGCTGGTCTGGATATGCCCCTTTCAGTGGCAACTCTTAGAGTTCAAGTTTCGGCCTTATCGGCCTTCTCCGGGGTCATGTGGGCCCAACACCCACTAATCCAACAATTTTTCAAAGGAGCAATCAGGCTCAATCCTCAGAGAAGACCTAGGTTCCCGAAATGGGATCTACCTCTTGTCCTAAATGCCCTCTCCAAAACGGGCATAGATTCCTCTTCTTCTGTCAAGGACCTGACCATCCGAACTGTCTTCCTGGTAGCCATTACCTCGGCTAAAAGGGTCTCTGAATTAAGTTCTCTCGGATGTAAAGAACCATTCTTGACTTTTTTTCCGGATCGGGTAGTACTGATACCCAGGCTGAATTCAAATCCGAAAGTCACCTCAGTGTTTCACCAGAATCAGGAGATTGTCCTGCCTACTTTCCGTTCATCTAATGAGTCCAATCCTCATCCGTTGGATGTAGGAGAATCCTTAAAAGCCTATCTCCAAGCAACTGCACCATTCAGGCAGTCTGACAACCTCTTTGTCCTGTTCTGGGGAAAGAACAGAGGTAAACCTGCTTCATCTAGGACTATCGCTTCATGGATAGTGGCAGCTATCCAACAGGCCTATAGAGCTGAGGGGCTGGCTCCTCCGGAGGCGGTGACGGCGCACTCTACAAGGAGTATCTCTACTTCCTGGGCGGCTTCGCGGCACGTGGCTCCAGATGTGATTTGCAGAGCGGCTTCGTGGTCATCAGTCAATACTTTTATGACCCACTATTGTGTAGAGCCTGCTTCTCTGTCCTCAGTTAATTTTGGTTTGACTGTTTTGTCTGCAAATAGCATGAATTAAAATTTTCTTTGCTAAAGCATTCCCACCCGTGTGGAGTGAGCTAGTTATTTCCCACACGTAGGCTGCCATGGAGACAGACAGGAAAACGGAAAATTCCTATCATACTTACCGTAATTTTCCTTTCCTGATAGTCTCCATGGCAGCCGGAGTACCCACCCTCTCGTCTTGGATTCGGCTAAGATATGGAACACCTGCTGTACCTGAGAGCTGAAATTTATGGGAGGGGGGTCCTATACCCTTGGAGTGGAGGCGGGGTTAACCCCCACACGTAGGCTGCCATGGAGACTATCAGGAAAGGAAAATTACGGTAAGTATGATAGGAATTTTCCGTTTTTTCGCAAAATTTTCGCTCTTTTTTTTTTCCAATATCGCAAAAAATAAAAAGCACAGAGGTGATCAAATACCACCACCTGTTTGTGGGGAAAAAAAAGGACGTAAATTTTGTTTGGGTACAGCATTGCCCCGCATTTGTCAGTTAAAGTCGCGCAGTGCCAAGTTGAAAAAAGTGGCCTGGTCATTGAGCAGCAAAATCTTCCGGGGCTAAAGTGGTTAAACACATGATGTAGGTTCACAGCAATAGATTTAAAATGCAAATACCATTCTTAGAATCAACTCCAGACCTTTTACCTTCTTAATCGATGAAGAACTAATGAAGGAGTAGCCCACATCTGGCCATGAAACAGCTTTTGATTCAATTGTACAATTACTTTTGGTCCCTTGAAAAGGGGGGGGTGGTGGCTATTTTTAAAAGCTGTAATTCCTAAACCCTTCCTCCGATTTGGATTTACATACCCTCAAATTAAACCTGAGACATTGAATTTGCATTTGCATTTTCAGCCCATATCCTTTATAGAACTATAGCTTGAATATGTTTTGGTAAAAACCTGGAAAAAAACTAAAATTATGCCTGCCTTGAAAAAACGTGCCTGATAGTGCAAAAAAAGAAAGAAATACATAGGGAATGAAAATAACGGTAAATAGATATATGCTGGTGACTCCACTCCACCACCTACTCTTCTGCTGTATCTTTGATATGAACGGGTCCTATTGTACTGGTACATATATTTTGTTTCTATTAGTAGTTTTTTTCTGGGTACATGCATATATCCTTTAGCCTGCTCGCTTTTCACCACCTTTTTTTCTATTTAGCATTATTTTCATTCCCTATGTATTTCTTTTTTTTTTTTTGCAATATCTATCAGGCATGTTTTTTTCTGTTTTCTTGTCTGTGGTATTGGAGAATTCCCCTCACTTCCTGTCTGGTAATATGTTGTCAGCAAGACAGGAAGTAAAGGAAAAATCTCTTTAGCGGGGCCTTGAATAGCAGTAAAAACCAACCAAAAAATGGCTAGACATACACTTTAGCCTTTTTGCTGCCAGAACCATTTTTTGCACACATAATTAAGAATCACTTTAGTCCTGAAAATTTCTTAAAACCCCCACACATTTATGTAGCATCCTCCTAGGTAGGAACTAGAAGAGAGAGTATATTTTATTGTCTTTCTGCTTACCAGAGAGATCGCCAGGTAAATTTATATTGCTCCCTGCCTACCAAGAGCAGGATCCATTAGTAGGTCTGCTTACGGTGCTCAGGTGCAGCTCAGCTTGTCTAAAATGTTTCACACTGGACCAATAGGATGGCATATTGGACAGTGGGATGAAACCTGTCAAGTGGAGGGAACAGGCATTGTTACAGCCCTGGTGTTTGGCAGAGGAAAGTGTCTCAGTGCATGCTGGAATACTGTATAAATTCCAAGGGCACATGTGCTTGGGGTTTTCGGCTGGAGAGCGGGGTCCTCTGTAGAAGCTGCCATGAGGCCTCAGGTGGTCGACCTGAGGGCCTGAATGTTAAAGAAGAGCTGAACCCAGAGGTCCTGCAGAGCTAACTGGAAGGGAGACACTGAAAATAATCTGATTCTGCCTACAGTGAGTACAGATCTGTGTTATGGGGCCTATCGTGTGAGGGCCATCCCTTCAGTGGAAGAGTCAGTGGATGGGTGTCAGTCAAGGGGATTGCTAGAGAGTGTCCTGAAGATAAAGTAGTTGCATCAAGTCTGCTGCTAGAGAGAGCAGAAGTACTTAAATTTTTCCATACAAGTGGCAGTATGGGTAAAACAGTGTGTCTGCTTCCACAAATAAACTGGTGAGGCCAAGTGAGAGTTGTCCTTATCTACTGTGAATAGTTAAAGCGGAGTTCCAGGCTCAAAAACAACTTTGGCCCATGCACTTGCTGTAAATCCCCTAAAAAACAAATGGATACTACTGATTCTTTTTCTTTACTTACATTGTTTTTGAAGAAAGTATACTTGCCTTCCTTCTACTTCCTCCCTCTTCGGCCGCGGCCCTCGCCATCACTTCCTGCTTGCGATGACTCCTGGGAGCTGAACGTCATCGCATGCCCAGTAGCTGTGCAGGGATGACGCGCCCGGCCCGAAAGTGACGAGCGGGGCCAGTGCAGGGCATTCTAGGACAAAGAGGACACGGAAGAGGACGCAGAAGAGGACGCGCTGGCTTCAACTGCCCACACCTGAGATGGCAGCACTGGAGAAGACATTTTCAAGGTAAGTATTTCTTCTAAAAGGTAAGTGCGACCTGGGACAGTTCAGAGGCTATCCATTATGGAATGTACTAGCCCTGACTGTCCCGGGGGTGTTTTTATTGAAAAAACATTTCCGAGGCCAGAACTCCGCTTTAAGTTAGAGAATCCCACTATTCCCTTCTCCCATCCAAGTTCCACAATAAATATAAAACCAAATATCCTGGAATGTTTATTGAGTGATGAGAAAATGGGAGAAGGATGGAAGTGTGAAAAATGTCCTAGTGACTGTCTGCAGGTAATCAGAGGGGGAGCCAAGAAATTAGCACACAGCAAGCCTTACGGGAACACTGCTACATATATTTTCTGAAAGCAGATATCCTAGAAAATATAATACTCGTAGTGTCAATTTTTTATGCAACACTAATGAGCGCAATGGATTATGTAAAGCATAATTTCTGTAAAAAATACACGTATTTTTAGGCACATAAACGCAATATATTACACAATTTCTTGGTAAAATATAAAACATGAGGTTGCACTAAGTAAATAGATACATGTCAAACTGTAAATTTGAGTGCGCTCAAATATATATATATATATATATATATATATATATATATATATATTTTTTTTTTTTTGGGGGGGGGGGTTGGATTTTAAGTGCTTGGATGTAATTTTTATTAACACCTTTCAACATATTTTTCATCAATTAATTGATCCTGTCACTTTAGATAAATGGGGTCTCTTGCTTTCTTTATCCTCTCTCACAAGACGACTTAATGAACAATATTTTATCTTCAGGATACTCTCCCTAGCATACTCTTTCTGCTGACACCTGTCCACTGACTATCCTATGAGCAGGGGCCCCCTCAGGTCAGGCCCCTTGACACAAGTTCCTGTACTCACGATACTGCAGAAACTGGATCACCAGTGTCTCCCCTCTCAGTCAGCTTCCCCGGACCTCTGGGTTCAGCTACTGTCGACCACTGCTCCAGTTCTCAGAACGACCTCCTGAGACCGCATGGCACCTCTACAGAGGAGAAGGCAGCCGCCTCCTCCCTCCGAGACTCTGCTCTCCAAGGAAAGACCCTGAGCACATGTGCTCCTGACTTTTTTACAGTATCCAAGCATGCACCGAGGTGACCTGCCCTCTGCCAATCATCAAGACTGTATCAAAAGCCTATAAACCCATTCGTCAGGTTTCCTCCCAATTTCCAACATGCCTCCCTATTGGACCAGCGTGAAACACTCTCTAGACTGAATGAATCACATACTGAACACAGTGAGAAGACCTCACTAACAGATCCTGCTCTCTGGTAAGCAAAGAACAATATAGATTTACCTTCAGCCCCTCTGGTAAGCAGACAGAGGTCAAAGCTATACTCTCTCACTAGCACCTACCTACAAGGGTGCAACATTTGTTTTTGCAAATTCTTTCTTTCTGATTGAAAAATTATTCAGTATTTCTTATTTTACCTCATCCGGTAAAGCCGAAGGCTTCCTTCTTCTTTGTTTTCCTGGCCAATCTTAAAGTACAATAATGATTAAAACGTTTTTTTGTTTGTTTTGGACAGAGAAAGGGAGGCTTAAAATCCCTGTTAGTTTTTCTTTTTTTTTGCCATCTGTGTCCCATTGGGGGGGATTTACTTTCACTTACTGTCTCATAGACAAAACAGGAAGTGAAGGGAAATCCCTGCAAATTAAGGGAATCCCTTGGGGCCCCTCAGGTCACCAGAACTCCCCTTTAGGATTTTTTAAAAAAAACCTATTTATCCTGGTAAACAGGACAAATAGGGAGGATATACAGAGGGAGGAAGGAGAAAGAAATAGGGAGGATAAATCTCCCTAATGGGGCCACAGATAGCAATAAAAACTGACAGGTATTCTAATCCCTTTCCACTCTATCTAAAACAAAAAAAAAGTTTTTCCTTTAGTTATACTTTAACTGCATTCAGGGCTGCCATGGGGGGTCCAGACGTCCCGAGCTGAAAGGATAGAGGGTCTCACCGTCATGAGACAGCTCCTGGTGCCCAGGAACATGATTGAAACTGGGGGGGTGGTATCTGCGGGTCTCATCCGATCTACTCCTCCTGCTGCTCCCCCAGTGGCCAATTGAGGAAATCGGGTACCGGGGGAGCGGCAGGGAGAGAAGATGGAGTGAGACAGGAATCAGTTTCTCACATGCCACTGAGCTCATCCCAGCAGCCCATGGAGGAGATGGGGAGCAAAGTGCTGGGGAGGGATCAGAGGTGATTGGCAGGAAGAGCTCTCTTCTCTTCCTGACACACCCCTCTAGTCATCAGCATGCAATGACAGGGCTCCCATCTACCCCTTTCTGCATCGATGTCCTGGCTCCTGCAGATTCTGGTGAGTGGCTGTGTTTAGGCACATGTACTAAGTGGAACTTTATCTTACAGGTAGTGACTGAATTACCGGCTCACTTACATTGAAGCGCTAAAGATACCCTGCAACACTCCTGCCTGGCCCCATTAGAAGCCTCCCATCAGCTTCATCTCTGGCGGCGGCTTCCCCTGGCAGCGATGGGGGCGGCTTCCCTGGCGTCTCCTCCTCCTCTCTTTTTGGCCAATCGGGAAATGGGTCTCATGACCCGCTTCCTGATTGGTCAGGAGGAGGATGCGTATGACAATAGCGAATTTTCATTCGATATTGTCACACAACTGGGTGGGCTCGGGGACCAGTGCTCTGCGCCCGGAGCCCACCCTTTTTTTTAGCCTGTGAAAGCCTCTGGCTCTAATCGCATTGTTAAAAAAAAAAATCCCCATTGAACTCCATGCGTCCGGCGCCCCGCATGTAGATTAGGGGGCCGACCAGCTGCCACTGCTCCCATCTAATCTCCCTTCACTATGCTTGCTGCTATGCTTATAATCTATGTGAGCCCTATCCAGTCTTCTCATCACTACAGGGTGCTGCAAAAATATTCCATCAAGAATACAGAATCCCTAATATCAAGTTTGGATGACATCACTGTGATTGCCTCATGCCTAGTGAAGGGACCGTGGCTCTTAAAGATTGCTGCATTTTACCAATTGCAATTCTGTCACTCTGGATATAAGCTTTTGCTACTATCACTTTCTGCTGATGTATCACTTCTTTCCACTGAAGGGGCCCTAAAAAGTAATAAATAAATTAACTACTGACATTGTTTACTGCCCTACTGACGTGGGATGGAGGAGGAGGACATGGGATGGAGGAGGAGGGGGACATGGGATTGGGGAGGGGGACATGGGATTGAGATGAAGGAGGTTATGGGATGGAAGTGGAGGACATGGGATGGGTAAGGAGGACATGGAATAGAGGAGGACATGGGATGAAGGAGGAGGACATGGGATGGAGGAGATATGACTGGAGGAAGAATAAGACATGGGTTGGAGATGGAGGAGGAGGAGGACATGGGATGGAGGAGCAGGGGGACATGCTTTGGATGAGGGGAAATGGAATGGAGGAGGACATGGGATGGGGGAGATGAGATTGTAAGAGGAGGACATGGGGTGGGGAGAGGGGACTGAAGGGGGAGGAGGAAAAGGACAAGGAAAGGAGGAGGAGGAGGAGGACATGGGATGAAAAAGTTGAGACTGCAGGAAGAAGAGGACATGGGATGTAGCAGGCGGACATGGGATGGAGGAGGAGGAGAACACAGGGTGGGGGAGATGAGATTGTAAGAGGAGGACATAAGATGGGGAGATGAGACTGAAGGATGAAGAGGAAACGGGAAAGAGGAGGAGGGGAACATGGTATGGGACTTGGTGTGTTGGTTAGTGAGCGGATTCGGTAGGACGGCCAGTGGGCAGGCCTAGGGAATGTTGGTGGGCAGGCACAGGGGGCCCAGTCCTAAAGCTGTGTAAGGGGCCCAAAAATTTCTGATGGCTGCCCTGACTGCATTATTAAAAGTTGCTATAGACTTTTAGTTTCGAGCTAGACACTGTGAAAGCAAACAGTTCTGTTATACAAGCACAATTGGTTGCCTGGTGTAACTAAAGGCAAACACTGCTTTTCGTTTTGGATAAAGCTGTGGGATGCTAGTGTCCCTGTTATGAAGATTCGCCTGCTCAATTTTCCTTGGTGAAGACTGTCATCTGGTGTTCCAGCCTTAATTTGTTTTCTTTTTTAAAAAGGGAACCGGATGTTCTTATCACTAAGTTTTTAAAAGGTTAAATATATGCAAAGTCGCTGTAGCATTATAGTATTTTTTTTTTTTAACTAAAACAAACCTTTATAATCCTTTATAATCTTTTGGGCAAGTGAAGCCCACTAGTGTAGTCTTCCAGGATAAGGTGCTGCTGGTTACCCAGCATGCACCTCCCGATCTCCCGCATGCGCATAAAACCCGAGGTGCGGCGGACGATTGTATCTCTGGTCTGGTTACCATCACAATGGCGGCATCGAAGGAAGGTCCTGACCCATTGTTGACTCCTGGGAATGATGACGCACATCTCCCAGGAACCAAGGCGATGCAGGATATGACGTACCTCGCCGTGGCTCCCTGTATAGGAAGAAAAAAGAATACACACTCAAAAGAAGGCAAAGAATGCTTAAAAAAAATTGCCAATGTTGTTCTAACTTGCTGGATTGAAGAGGATGATGCAAAGTAGAAAATGTGGGTGGAACTGCGCTTTAAAGTGAGGAACAATCCAAAATTGTAACGTGACACAACAACAACAATACAGGGAATATCATCCACTGGGGACACTTTTTCCAGTGACAACTGAATAAGAGGGCATTTCCCTCACTGTGGAGAGATCTTATTTCACTTCCTGTTACATAGTTACATAGTTAGTGAGGTTGAAAAAAGACATCAGTCCATCCAGTTCAACCTATGGTGTGTGTGTGTTTGATGTTAACCATACTTTGTATACCCCTGTATGTTGTGGGTTTAAGGTGCGCCCGTCTAATAATATTTTGAAACTATCAATGCTCCCCGCTGATATCACTGCTTGTGGAAGAGAGTTCCACATCCCCACTGCTCTGACAGTAAAGAACCCCCTATGTATTTTAAGGTTAAACGATTTTTCCTCTAGTTTTAGTGAGTGGCCACGTGTTTTATTGTATTCCCTTTCTCTGAAAAGTTTGTTCCTTATGCTAGGGTCACCAGTACGGTATTTGTACATTGATATCATATCCCCTCTCAAGTGTCTCTTCTCCAGAGAGAAGAAGTTCAATGCTTGCAGTCTTTCCTCATAGCTTAGATCCTCTATTTCCCTAATTATTGTTGTTGCCCTTCAATGGAACTCTCTCCAGTTCCAGCACATCCTTCCTGAGGACCGGTGCCCAGAAATG
Organism: Pelophylax lessonae; assembly: GCF_965119305.1. Lineage (NCBI taxonomy): Eukaryota > Metazoa > Chordata > Amphibia > Anura > Ranidae > Pelophylax > Pelophylax lessonae. The sequence continues at coordinate 392,354,656 of NC_138769.1, read as the reverse complement.
GAGAATAGTCCAGATGTGGCCGGACCAGAGTCTTGTAGAGTGGGAGAATAATCTCTTTATTTCTGGAGTGAATCCCCTTTTTTATACATGCCAGTATTCTGTTGGCTTTGCTTGCAGCGGCTTGGCATTGCATGCCACTGCCAAGCCAGTTGTCCACTAGTACCCCCAGGTCCTTTTCCATCTTAGATTCCCCCAGAGGTCCCCCCCCCCCTAGTGAGTAGCTTGTGTTCGTGTTTCTGTTGTGTCCTCAATGATAGGAAGCAAAGGAAACTCTCCCTAGAGTGTTACAGTTGCCAAAAAAAACCTGATAGGGGCTTTACCCCTTCCCTGATCTATCCAAAATGAACAAAAAAAAATGGCTTTAAAATAGTGTTGATTTGTTGTGTATTTTACATATATAGAAACCATAGTATTTTTCATTTAAATAAAATCTGTTATATCAGTAACATTAGTAATCTAAACTATGGATGTAAAAGCAGGCACCCACGTAAGTAGTTGCATGCTAAACCTTTAGATATGGAAGTCAGACCCGCATAATGAATGCTGCAGCTTTGGGGACTCTTGAGATGTTCAGAAAGATTAGGAAATAAAAGCGTCTGCACCAGTCGGGTTCATTTACTGACTCAACAGGTTTATTTTAAAGAGGATTTAGTAAATTAGGAGGACTTTAGAATACATTTTGTGAACACGGGTAGAGTATAAAGAAAAAAAAAACATTGCAATTACATTGAAACAAAATATTAAAGCTTCAGTAGTGTTACTGTGCAATTACTGGATTAACATCAGCAACAAGTGGCATCTGGTATCTGTATTGCTAGAGGGCCAATGTTTTACTGATATTAAGCAAGTAAAGTTAGCATCATGTTGTTGAAACAATTTGCCTGACTGCTTTGATTGTTATTTGTCTGAACACAGTCCGAGTCCCCCTAACAAACACAGGAGTTTATGGAACCTTATGCATCTTAAAATATGACATTTTTCCCTTTCTCTGTTGGCAAATTTATTAGCATATACAGTAATGTAACAAATGAAGAAACCTATACAGTAATCCCCCGCTACATCGCGGTTCAGTTTTTGCGGTCCCGGTAATTCGCGTTTTTTTTTGTAATGTTATTTTACTATATAAATCATTAAAAATGAAAGATTTTTGTGTTTTTCATAGCTCTTGCTCTGTCTCTAAGTATCTTTTATGTGTTTAAATGAGTTTCTATTGTTTTAAAAGTGTGTTTAAAGACCTTAAAATGCTTCTACACGTACAGTGACAGTAAAAAAAACATGCTTACAATGCATTTTAATAGGGTTTTTCTATTTCGCGGAATTTCACTTTTCGCGGCTGGGTCCGGAACGTAACCCCCGCAATGGAGGGGGGTTTACTGTATATTTTTTCATTACTAAATTGACGAGAGGAGAAATTTAATTTTTCTATGGTGCAAGCATTAGATGTGTGTATATAGACAGCCCTCATGTTATAAGACTATAATGAACACCAATTTGAAAATGCACCCTGTACCAATCTGACCCTCCTCTTTAAAGCCCAACTTCAAATTACATTTCTATTTTTTTTTTTTTTTTTTAAAGAAAGTCCTCCTGCATACATTATTTAAGATGCATAATACAATTATTTTCTCAAAGTCTGGAGATGCCCCCCCCCCCCCAGTACCTCTTCTTCTCCATAAGGTGTCCTCGGATTTTGGGGTTAAATGAGGCCTAGTGTCATTCAACTACAAATATTAAAGAGTAAATGCACTAATCCAACAAAATCTTGAGAATGGAGGCATGGAATGGAGAAATGGACAGAACAAAAAAAAAAAAAGGGAAACAAGGTAAATTGTAACACAAACAAAATCTGTTTTGTGTTGTGTGAAGGTCCCCTTTAAGCACAGCCTGTTTGTGCAAAATGGCATAGCCTCATCCCCTGAGGAGTTGTTTGTTGGAAAAAAAAATAACACTCTTACCAGTCAAGATGTACATGGACAATGTGTGGAAGCCCCAGGGCCGTTGCTAGACTATTTTACACCCTAGGCAAGACCAGCTACTTGTGCCCCCCCAACAGTGGTGAAAAGCCAGGGCCTGGTAGTTCCGCAACTGCCCAAGACACCTGGCATCTTCCTCTGTCCCTTATTCCTCCCCCACTGCAATCCCTCCCCTCAGCTCACAAGGATCATTTATGATGGAGAGAGAGTGCCGACTCATGGCTGCGCCCCTAGGTGGCAATACGCCCTAGGCGGCTGCCTAGTTTGCCTAGTGGAAGCACCGGCCCTGGGAAGCCCTACTTGTTATATTGAAAAGCAATTGGAACAGAGAAACAGGAAATTAAATCCCAACCATGTAGTTCTACTAGGAAAACATTACATTATATAAAGATTGAAGTAACATTGTAGCGTAGGGGCATGGATAACCCCTGCTGTAGTTCCCTTGTTCCTGCATCAGGAGGAGACAGTAAGATAGAAACTGGCCTCCTTATGGGTTAAGGGGGTATATGCCTTGCCCCTGCCTGTGGAGGAGCACCTCTTTACATAGTAGAGTTGGTAAGCTTCTGAGGAAGATAGGTTACAGGAGAAAGGCTCCTTACTCACTATGTAGTGATTGAGTGAGTGAGTTTCCCTGATGGGGGGCAGAGGTAAAGTAGGGAGCAGCCAGTCAGGCTGCCATTCTGTTGAGGGCTTAAGATTTTAACTACTCTCATTCCTTCAGGGGATGACAGAACTCAGAGAAGGCACTCTTGAAATGGTGAGGTGCCACAGCACTCTACCTTTCTCTATGGACTATTTCTGTTTGTACCTAAGGATGTGCCACCTTTACCTGGAAGGCAGAATGACCTGGCTGTAAATAAGTTATGTTTTATTTAGTAAAGCAAATGCTTAAAGGTATTTATGGTGTGGACATTCCATTACCCCTGACCAGCTTCTGGAAATGGATTGATGCATAGTGGGCTGCATTTTAGTTAACTGCTCAAACTGGCGAATTATGCACTACACAGCTGCAGGTACACTAGTTAGGCCAGGTTTAGTGCCATGTTGGGTATGCCTTGATAGGTAGAGTGTGCTGGGAACCCAGATGGCCCCTTGCTAGGGTACCCTGGAGGGAAGTTGTCCTTGTGTGCAATTGATAGCTGATGGGCTGCTAAATAGGGAGCAGTCTCTATGGTATTAGCTGTGTAAGTGTTGAGATAAGCACAGACGATTAAGCTCAATGCTCCCGGTACACAGGAATCCAGTCCAGATCACTTGATGGTCTGCTGTCTTCAGGTATCCAGAACCCGCTGACTGGTCCTCACAAGGCTCAGTCTCTCAGCAATGGTGTTTGCTGGTTCTCCTTTGCTGTAAACACTCATGGCAATGGTACACCCAGCTCAGCAAACAACCTCTCAGTGGCTCAGTCTCACTGGTGCTATGCTCAGGGCTGCCATCGGGGGGGAGCCCATTCACATATAGGGGGCCCGGACATCCTGAGGGCCCCAACGAACCAGTTTTTACTGGGTCCAAACCACCCCCCAGTAACGTCCCTGCTGCCACAGTTGTGCCACTCAGCAACAGTGCAAGCTGTACAGCAATCAGAACTGTCCCTGAATGTACAGTGGCTTACAGCATCCACTATTGCCCGCTGTTCTCAGTGCTACGGTTTGGTTGCTAGGATGTAAGGTGGGTGACTTTGGGGCTCCTAATAAAAGGGGGACTCTGATGTAAGGGGAACTCTGGGGTCACTGATTAAGGGAGGGGGACTCTGGGGGACCCTGATGTAAGGGGGACTCTGGGGATCCTTAATGTAAGGGGGCTATAGGGACCCTGATGTAGGGGGGACTATGGGATCCTAATGTAAGGGGAGACTTTGGTGACCCTAATGAAAGTGGGGTCTCTGATGTAAGGGCAAACTCTGGGGACCTTGATTTAAGGAGGGGGAATTCCAGGGACCATGATGTAAGGGAAAGGAAGAATTTTGAAGACCCTGATTTAGGAGAGGAGACTCTTGGGACCTTGATGTAAGGGGGGTGATTCTAGGGACACTGATGTAAGGGACCTAGATAAAAGAGAGGAACTTTGGGGACCCTAATGAAAGGGGTAAACTCTGATTTATGGGGGTAAGGCCCAGTGGGCCCAGGCCTAAATCTGTGTACGGGGGCCCACCAATTTCTGACGGCTACCCTGGCTACGCCCAGGCACCAGCAACAGGTCTATGTCACTTGGCTTCCTCTTCACTGAATTGCCTGGGAAAAGTCCTGTCTCGCCTCCTCTGTGGTGCAGAGATCTCTAGGTAGCGAAGTCCACTGCATATTAGCCTCTATTCACTTGCACTGAGCTCCTTGGGGACTACACCTCGCTGAATCCACGGCGGCTGCATAACAAATCCTCCCCCAAGTTTGCACTGTATTCTATACACGCGTTACATATTTTAAACTCTGTGAACAGTTTTGTGAACACCATACAATAGAAAATATAGGGATTAATAAGAACCACAACAGCAAGTGTTTGTTCTTGTTTTGTAACATCTGAGCAGTATTATCAGTTTATAACATTCCAAAATGTCTTGACAAAGTGAATACATGATTTTGTTATTATTTCTGTCCCTGCTTTTAAATGGCGTAATAGCAATTAAAAGCTTCTCTACCCTTCTTCCATGAATGAGAGTTGCCATGACAACCTGCTGTCGATCGTCATGTTCTGAAGTAGGCAGCCAGAGCTACAGGCATAGATTTGTCTGTGAATGAGAGCTTCATTCTTTCTATGGTAAGACATTAAAAAAAAAAAAATGATTTGAAAAAGCCAGTAAGCACATTTAGTACAATTCAAGGAACATTTAGCGGTTAATGTGCTCTATATTATAATGCATTTTCTGCCTGTGCAATTATTTCTTTTGTTAGCAGTAAGACTGGACTTCTTTGATCCTCCCACATAAATCTTTGTCACCTGTGAAGGAGACGTGTCGATTATATAGAAGTGTAGTATTTGCAAAACAAAATCACCTTGTAAGAATAAGCCATGAAAAAGAAGAATGAAACTGGAAGCAGATGAATGTATTTGTTTGAATACATCTTTAAGTTTTTAAATTGTTTTTTTTTTTTAACTGTTGTCTACAAAGCATTAGTTACCAATTCAGTCAAGGGTTTTGCATACAACAGCTGTTAAATGTCCTTGCAGAAATATGGAACCCACTCAAAGCTCCCACTGGGAATGACATTAAGACTAAGTTTACACTAGTGTCAGCCTTTGCCACCCTTCTGAAAAGCGATCCTCGGTGGACCACTTTTAACAAGCATTGGTGGGGTGATATATCACCCCCCTCACCACCTGTTTTACCCACATAAATCTTGAACCACTATGCCACAACCTGGACAAGGTTTCAGGGCGGTTATGTTACGGTCCCATTCTTTTGACCGCCAGTCAAATACAACAGGGGGATCATTTTGACCACGGCCAATAAGCAAAGCATCACAATTTTAGCACGTGTGCTACCCTGTTCAGCTACCTTTAAAGCTTTAAGAGGTTGTAACCCTAAAATAAGAAAAAGATCCTGTTCCTTTAAAGCAGGATAAATAGCACAGTGCTTGTGCTGTCTGTCTCTTTCTTTGCTGTAAAATCCCTAGTTAAAGCGGAGTTCCGGGCAGAAAATCATGCCTTTACATTTTATGGCATCCGCTTCTTTATCCTTCCATGAGCCAGAATTGGATATTCCCGGGGTTTTTTTTTTTTTTTTTTACTTACCATTTTACAGAGGATAATATACTCACCTTTACATCCACTTCCTCCTTCCTCGGCCGCGGCCCGCGCCATCACTTCCTGTCCCGCAATGCGTCCTGGGAGTTCTTAATCGTCGCTCCCAGGATGCAATTGGCAGTGACGTAGGCAGCCGGCCGCTCCTCTCATCGCATTATTTCCAAACAGGAAATAACGCGATGATAGGCATCCCTATACTATGCCGATCGCATAGTACTGGGCATGCGCGAGATTTCGCGCTGGATTCACCGGCCTCCGCCCACTACAACCAGGAAGCAGGGCACACATTTCCCCACAGCGGACTTGACGAACCAGCACAAAGATGGCGGCGCTCTGCAGAAATTTTAAAAAGTAAGATTTTATGCTTGCAAAAATATTATTCCACTGTTTAAAACAGGATTAGCGGATATATAGAGGTCGGAGGGCCACTGTTTGGGGGACATAAAAAAAAAAAAAGATTCTGTGGCCGGAACTCCGCTTTAATCCTTCCTGTTCCTGTGTCTCCTATCTGAACCGACCACGGTAATTATGGCTGCTGATCCAAGATACTGTGGTCATTATATGTCCCTCTACTATCCCGCTGTGTTAGAGTCTCTCCTCTCTCCCCCTTCCTCCCTGCCTGTCAGCTCCTAGTGTGTAAGCAATCTCCCCCCCCCCCCTTCTCTCCTGCTGCTACTAGTAGCTGGCAGTAAAGTCAGAGAGTAGGGTTACTGCCAGCCCCTCAGTTCTAATAAGGTATACTAGACTGTGTAAATGTTTTTTTTAAATTATGCCACTAAACATCTTCAGATCACGTGACCTACTGCTGCTCTACCCCCCAATCTAAGGACTACAGCAGGGGGGCTAAGTGGATAGCACAGTGGTCATGTGACCTTTCAGCTGACGTCAGAGGGGAATCTCAGTCCCTCTCACTGTAGCACTTAGCTCGGGGGAGGAGAGCGGTGGACGGTCACATGACCAAACAGAGGTGATCTGAAATAAGGTATTTAGCGGCATCATTTTAAAAAAACATTTGCACCGTGTATAACCGTGTATAAAACAGGAAAAAATCCATGCTGGGTCAGGCAAAAATAACGAAAAGGTAAGCAGCCACTTAACCAACTATGATACCAGCTGTAAATGATCAATAAATTCATATTATTCATGATTGCACTATTGGGATTTAGTGCCGCTTCTTATTTTTGTTTATTATTTGCACCATGTAGTATACCTTATTAGAACAGGGGGGCTGGAAGTAATCATACTCTCTGACTTTACAACCTATTTAAGAGGATGGTAAAAATGTGGTTTAGCTGCCCCTAAAGGGTCCTATTTGAGTCCTCTCCTGCAGCTCACTCAGGACATAGGAGCCAAGAACAAACATATATTATATATACAAAAATAACATTTTGTTAGTGGGTTACTCAATGCACAAGATTATGTAGCAAAGAGAACATACTGTACATTTCACATTTCAGGTCTTCTGCCACAGACGTCACAAATGCATGACGAAACATGTAGGGTGGGGCTTCCAGTGACGCCACTTTCGCTCTCTTGGAATGCATGCTGGAGGGGAAAGCAGCATTTCATGTACTTTATGCTATGTGAGATTCAGATTCCTAATAAATGTAGGTGCACTGGCTTATTTTAAGAGATATAATAAATAATGATATTCTAAGCGAGGCTCTTCCCCTTTATATTAATGATTTTGTAGTGCATTCTCAACTGCTACATGAAGAAATAAAGTGACACCAGTCACCACAGAATACCGGAGGGGGATCACAGGGACAAGATATTCTTTACTTGGTACAAAACAAAACCAAAGAAAATCCCAGTTCAACTCGCCAACCAGTCTGCTACCAACCAAATTATCCTGTCATACAGTTTGCGTTAAAAACAGGTGTTTAGTTAGCACACATTTGCCAATACACTCTTGTAAATTTATGAGAGCATCCACAGTGGAAGCACATGCATTCTAATGCATAGATAAAGGACAGGTGAGCCAGAGGTAGCCCATCCCTCTTTACAAGAGTTAGGACTGCAGAAAGTAATGGGGTGCCTTGGAGCGGCTCTGCAGCTTACGCATGTATTTGCAAAAGTATGCTAAGGAAAACCCTGTTTTTAAAGCCAACTGCTAGACAGGAAAATTTGATTGGTAGCAGGCTGGCTGGTAAATTGAGCTGGGAATTTTCTTTGATTTTGTTTTACATGTGTTGCCCTTCCATGTGCTCCTTGCTGCGAAGGCCAGTTATAGGTGAGGGCAGTGGCCATTTGTTTGTTACTGATTCTTTTCTTGGTACTTGTTTATGCAAGAAGTCAGAATCATCTAGCGAGTGCAGCATGAGGAATGATGTCACACAGGAGCGGAAGACACTTGGTTTTTACAGTCACTTTTTTATTAAAGCACTAAAGTACATTTACAGTTTGGCGCTGAGCCCCATATCACGTGGACTTTATTGTGTCAGCATGCTTTTATCACGTGGACTTTTTTGAATGACAAAATTTAAATTGTATGTTATACACTTTGTGAAAGAAGATGTTTTTTTGTTTTTTCCCTTGTTTTGAGATGTATTTATTTGCCCAATAGCCCCATAGTATTGCGCTATGTACTCAAACACTCATTGCATATTAGCTGTAGGAAAGATAAGCTGGTTACCTGTTCAATATTACATGACATGACCTTAATCCAAACAACATAGCTTTCCATTTATAATTACATCAGCTGCAATCAAATTGTGTAAATGTGGGCTTTCCACAGCTTGCTTGTATCTAAATTCATGATGCACACTTAGATTTCCCCTGATAAGCAATGGGAGATATTATTTATCATTATGTTGTGATCTGTCATCCCAACAAAAGGTTAGCCGTGCATCTAAAATGATCCCATTATTGTGAGGTGAATAGAAATTGTAGCTCGTCTACGGTGATTGACAGTGAGATGTAGGTAGCATTTGAAAACAACATTAGTTAAAACTTTAGTCAATTTGAGGAAGATGTAATATAATGAGCTGCCTAATGCTGTGATCTTTTCACAGTCACACTGTCAGATGCAATGTGACAGTTTCCAAAAATGACTATCAATGACATGTGTTGATAATCATGCAGATTTATATATCTTTACAAAAGTGCTTCCAGAGCCTGTTTAGCTCAGACACATGTGTCCCACCCACTTGCGACTTCAAGACTATGTTACAGTGATTAAATAAATGAAGTTGCTGGTACCACTAGAGAAATAATAGCAATGATAATAACTTCCCCTTCATTGAAATATACTGTATTGTGTTTGCAAGAACCGTACTAATCTGCCGCCCAGACTTAGCTTTGAGATGCCTTCTAGTGAGATGGTAGTTGATCTCTAAGAGGTATTTCTGTAGTCATAGGTAGGGCTCCTAGGCTCTGCCACAGCCTAGACCCTGGTGAACAGCTATTGAATCCACAAGATGGTCTTCAGAGCTGACAGCTTTCCCAGCTGGTCTATTTGTCTGAGCTGGACAAATGTGTAGGGCTGGATACCCAGCACATGCTAGGCCCCTCACAGGCTTTTGGGCCTATCAGCATAAACAGTCCAGCAGCAACTCAAGCCCCGTACACACGCAACGATTGTTGGCCGACCGATAGGCCCTCTTTTGTCCAGTGTTGTTGTGTTGGTTGAAATGTGCTCTAGACTGCACACAAATTTTCTCGGCCAACAACAACCAACTTCAGAAGTGATGTCATGTGCTGGTTAACTTTCCGTGTGTTTTTTCTTGTCTGAGCATGCCCAGTCTTGCTCATCTGATGTTGTTGGCTACTGAAATCTGTACTGACTGACGAAAAATCGGCCGTTGTGGTGACGGCCAACAAAAATTTATAGTATTATTATATATTATAATTTATAGCATGCACACCAGATTTTGTTTGGCCGAAAAGTCGCAGTCGGTTGTCGGAATCATCATACTAACAAGCCAACAATCGGCCGATCGGACGTTGGCCGAAAATTCACGGCCAACAATCGTTGCGTGTGTACGAGGCTTCAGCCTAATCAAGAGATCTACCACATGGTCTACCCTAATATTTATAGTCTCCCTTATCATTCCCCAGTGAGGGATGGCTGAGGGAAACATGAATATTCAGAACTCATCCTGGCAGAGAAACCTCATACTATAGCCAAAGACACTAGGGACACCTACAGTGAGAGATCACAACCCCACCGAGCTTAGGGAGAAGCCAAGTGCACAACTCTACAAATCAAAACAGGGCTAACTAAACCTAACTAAAAGGTGCTACATGTGTATATTCTGTATTTATAACAGTAGCTACAGTTATACGTTCCTGAGCATCTTACCAATGCAAAGCTCATATATATACTCAACTATTTAAAACTGTAATCCAGGTAGATATAAGACACAATCTTAAGTGACCCATCACAAACACACTCGCAAACCCAGTTTGGTTACCAACTCAAAGTTTAAGAAATACTACTCTAAACTACAGCTATCCCCCCGAGAGCTGTCACTTAGCCCCCTGTTCACACCGAAGCGACTTGTGCGATTTGACAAGTCAAATTGCATGACAATTGCCACCCTATTGTCGGCAAAGGCACTGTTCAAATCGGTGCAACGCCGACTTTCTTTGAGAATTCCATTGGTAATTTTATAAGGCGATTAGCTGTGATAGATTCCCTGTGTGGTGGAATACTTTGGCGTCCAGACAGTTCTTTCATTCTGTTTTATGTTGGTCTTGTTTCGTTACATCTTAGCATGCTGGACATGCACTGTCAATATGGCATTGAGTGTTTTCCCGTTAAGGGTTTTTTTTTTTTTTTTTAGATCCTTCATTTTGAATTGGAAGCTATTTTTGATACTTATTATGGTAATATACAATACTTTTTATACCCAATATGCTATACTTTTTGTCATTGAAAAAGCCACTCGTTTCTCCCTGTCTCTAGCTACAAGGATTATTTTTTCTTTGCGCATAGTTTGGCTATAGTGACAACACCATACTGGTGAGTTTAATATTGGGAGTACTATCTATGACACAAGGCCTTAAACTACTCTTGCTTTTTTATGCAATGCCGACTTTGCAGTGTTGGATTGATTTGAAAAAGTAGTTCCTGCAATACTTTTGGCAATTTCAGGTGCGACTTGAATAGACATCTGTGCATGAATTTATTCTGAAGAAATCCCTATGTGTTTGTCTGTCCTTATGTGTAGAGTGAGTTATGGGAGTGGTTTCATAATTATCAACCAGCTGCTGCACCTGCAGAGCTCTAATGAGAAAGCTGCTGGGTCTGCATCCCTTTAGACGTGTTTTCCTATTGGACATATCTTACCTTATCTAACATTTTTGTTGCAGGGGATATCGGACTTTTATCTTAGTGCAGACTTCTGGGAAAATCAGTGAGCCAATCACACAAGCAGGAAATGTTTCTGGGGTGTGGTCAGTACACATTCTGTGTACAGAACAGCTCCTGGTAGCCATATTGCATTTTACAAAAAATTACAGAGTTGCAGACTGAAAAGGAAAGGTCATTTTTAATAACATTTAATTACAATATGATCTATGTCGCAATTGTATATGCTAAATTATTATTCTTTTTATTTTCAATTTTTTTTCCCCATGAAAGTGGAATTACCCTTTAAGGACACAACATGGTTTACAGGACCTGCATTCTTCTACGGCACAAAATAGAGTGATCCAGATAGTGGCACAAATGAGCTAGTAGATCCCCACATAGATGTTGAAATCCACCCTGAAATCTCCACACTTCAGTCAGCTTAAGTTACATGGATTTACAAGATTCTCAACCTGGAAGTCACTCGTTCTAGCTATTACTTGCCTCATCCATATAGCTCATTCCTTTAACCGCTTCCCGACCGCACTGCGGCAGGGCGGCCCTCCTGCGCGAACCGACGTAAGTATACGTTGGTCGCGCACCTGCAGCTTGCCGCCTGACACCCGCAATCGCTCCCCGCTGAGAGAGGACGGGCAGCTGTTGTAAACACAGCTGCCCGTTCTTCTATCTGGAATGATCATAGAGCCCCTGTGATCCTTCTATATAGGAACACAGGTCTCTGTGATCATTTCACAAGCCACGTCCCCATACAGTTAGAAACACACCCCTAGGTACACATTTAACCCCTTGATCACTTAACCCCTTCCCTGGCAGTGTCATGATTACAGTAATAGTGCATATTTTTAGCACTGATTATTGTAGTAATGTCACTGGTCCCCCCAAAAGTGTCAAAAATGTCAGTCAGGGGTCCAATCTGTCCACCGCAATGTCGCAGTCCCGCAAAAAAATGGCAGATCGCCGCCGCTACTAGAAAAAAACAAAAAAACAACAATAAAAATCACATAAATCTTTCCCGTAGTTAGTAGACGCGATAACCTTTGCCCAAACCAATCAAAATATGCTTATTGCGATTTTTTTTTACCCATGTAGCAGAAAACGAATTGGCCTAAAATTTTAAAGAATTTTGATTTTACATTTTTTTTTTCGGAATGTTATATATCAGAATGTGAAAAACATTGTTTTTTTTTTTTTCAGAATTGTCGCTCTTTTTTTGTTTATATTGCAAAAAATAATAATAAATAATCGTAGAGGTGATCAAATACAACCAAAAGAAAGCTCTATTTGTTGGAAAAAAGGACATACATTTTATTTGGGTACAGTGTCGCATGACCGCGCAATTGTTCGTTAAATAACGCAGTGCCGAATCACAAAATATGGCCAGGTCATTAAGGGGGGAAACTCCTCCGGTCCAGAAGTGGTTAAACATGCCAGCCATGCAAATTATTTTGACTGTAAATGCTGGCACCACTGTCAATAGATTAGTTCAGTGGTAGAACTCTAGCAGTCTCAAGAGTTTATCATTTGCACTGTGCAATATGAAACTTTTACTAGGGAGACTGACTGTATCCTAAAGAAGAAATCAATGCCCACTGGCAGTGCTCTGCAAAACCTGACCCATGTCTTGTTCAAAATTGCCTTATCACCATAAATCTTCCAAGTGAGGATGGGGGAGTCTGAAAATTTGAAGTTAAGGTTCACAGGAACAAGGAAGCAAAGTTGTTCCTCAGAAAAGTCTCTGATCTGGTCTTGTTTTCTTCTGAGGACTCAAATAGTGGTATCTGTTGATACCAGGTAGGGAGCAGTCCTCCTCCAGTCGGAAGCTCATTATGTCTGTTCTCCTTGCATTATTACATTTGGCCACTAGATGGAGCCCAGAATTTACTGTTTTACAGAAACAAGACCCTGTTCAGCTTTAATAAAAGCTCCCATCATCCCGCATTCTAAAAAAGGGAAACAGGTGCATCCTGGGAGCTCAAACTTCATCTTAAGAACTGAGGAAGAGAGAAGCAGCCATCATACCTGCAGCACATTGTTGTGGACTAAACTGACTTCCCCTAAAGGCAGCATCACTAGTAAGCATGGACTTATTGCCATCTGCCAGCCTTGTTATTTAATTGTGGTTTTTATGTTTCATAGGTTAATTATATGTATTTCTCATCTGTTTTTCCCAATAGTTGTGCCCACCCTGTTTTGCTAATAAAGTTTCAAGATTACATTCAGGATAACTTATTGCAGAATAGGAGGATTTAACGACATTTCGAGTTACTTGCTGGGAAACGTCTAGCGAGGACAGAACACACCCCCAGCCCTCCGAAAACAAAATTGCACTACCCCCTTTGTATCACATCCATTGTGATGAGTCTCCTAAACATTGAATCTGGATGTGTAAAACTGTTACAATGAGAGTATGAAAGGAGCCCGCAGTGGGCAAATGTCTCTTGCATTATATACAGGTAAGCACATGTTTTCTAGATCCACATATACAGAAAATACATGGTTACTGCTGTGTCTGAAATTTTTAAGCAAACTAGTGGACAGTGTTCCCTAACATTTTCAGCTTTGGCTAGTGCACCAAAATAGGTAGCCACTGTCATAATCCTCAAGTGAATAAATAAAAAATGATAAATTTGAAACACCTCTGTCAGTATTAAATAGTCTGTCTCATCTCTGTAACTGCAAGATGGCATTTCTGGTGAAATAGAAGAAAGAAAGCATAAGAAAGGAAACTGAAATAGCCATCAAATCTAATGATTGGTAAGTTGTAATAATGTATAATAATTTTTTTGTTAAAAATTCTGTATAGAGCCCTAGAACAGACAGTGTACCATCCACTTGTGTTTATCTGCTGCTTAATTGCAGACAGGAAAAACAGGAAGTTTATTATATATAATTAAAAAAAAGAAAAAAAAAAAGACAGAGTTTAACAATAGATGCAGCTACAAACTGATAAACACTGCCATCTACTGGCTTCAAAACAGACCTGTAAAATACAGGAACAATGTATTCCAACATGTTTGCTTTGGGGTTAAATACTGCTTTAATTGATACTTGTGCAGAGACTTTTGATTGACAAAATAATTCTTATGAACTACAGTATGCTTCTAGTTTAGAAAAATAATTTATCATTGTAAATTAAAGCATGGCTGTAATGTGCATAATCTTTTCCCGCCACTGTAATGAATATATGCGACGGCAGGCAGGGTGGGCCTTAACACCCAGCCACCGCAAATAGGAAACTATATGATCTAAGCTAATGTGCTAGGAGTGTACTTACTTCACACTCCCAGCACAGCTTTCGATCTCTGTTTGTGAATGGGAGCCAGTTGGAGGGCTACCAATCATGTGACAGCTGTGAGAGCAAATTCCAGTATTCATGTGTTCAGAACACAACCTCCTCCACCCAGGATTAAAACCCACTAAAAGGGCCACCAGGAGGTGACAGAAAGGGGTGTAAGGTTACTGTATTGACATAGCTTGCTAATTCTGACCTTTATTTCAAACAATGCTAGTTCATTGAATGCACTTCTGATCCCTCAGCTTTAAGGTGATTGCAAACTCTTAATTTTATTTTCTTTATTTAAATAAAAAACATGGTATACTTATCTGCTCTGTGTAATGATTTTGGCTCAGGTCCCCCACCTGCACTCCTGGCTCTTTCCCCCTGCAGGAGTTCCCACCATAGCAAGCTGCTTGCAGTGGGGGCACTTGTGCGGGTTTGTTCCAAAGTCGGCTCTGTGTGCACATAGACACACAGAGTGTGGCTCGGCCCAACTCTGCTCCCTTCTCGCTGTCTGTGATTGACAGAAGCAGGAGCCAATGGCCCCCACTGCTGTTTCTTAGCCTATGAACATGGAGAGAGCAGAGAGAGCCACTGCTCTTGTGCACATCGCTGGTCCGAGATTGGGCTCAGGTAAGTATAAGAGGGAGCTGGGGGAGGGAAACCGCAATCAGAAAGTTTTTACCTTCATGCGTTAAAAAACTTCAGCCATTTGAACCATTTTAATGCTTTCCGAGTCACTGCCCTGGAACAGGTATGCAGATAATGGACTTTACTCAGATAACTAATAATAGTAAAAAATACATGAATTTTGCTAAATCAGTTAAATATATCCTGATTGAATTAAATAACATATAACTAGTTAGGAGTCCATACTCCATTTAGTGTTTAAACAAAATTTTTCCCAAATGCAGCTAAGTGGTAATGGTCATTGCTGGGATTCTTGGAATGATATCTTAGTTTCTAATGGAATTCACAAAGAAAAAAATCATAATTTGGATTATAAGCACTCTAATAAATGCTGGAAATAAATGATACACTCTCGTTTATTAAAAGGAAACTTGGTACCACATAAATGATGTAGCAGACTACTCATACCTTAGATTAGTCCCACTGTGAAAAAAATGGAACATCAACACTATATCATAGGATAGGTGAAGGATCTTGTCCGCTTTTCCCACTTAGGATTGCCGATGACGTAAGTATAACAAATTAGACAGGCATTTACTGTGGTTTCTGTAACATAAGAAATCTGTGATCTCCCCACCTACAGAGATCTTGGATTTTATTCTCCATTATGAATGCTTCCCTTAGCCACATTGATACAGAGACATGCCGACTAAAAGACATGCTTCAAAATAAGACATTATTCAGAAAGAAAAGTTATTACCTTGCACTGCGGTGTCTTAGCTTTGTAGCGAATATAAAGCTTTTTTTTTTTTCTAATGTAAGTTTTTTTTTCCTGAAACTATTTCTCCTTTTAAGTTTTAATTAAAACAGTGATTTCCAGCTAGGCTTGAGAGACCACTTCAACTCCATTCCTCTTCACAGGTAAAATAATGATTTCAGGCCTGGCTATATAATGTGTGTAATTACTTGCTGTGTGTATGTCACAAACTATTGCCCCCTACTATGTGATGCTGATTGATACTTAAAACGCAAGAACATCTAGCCCAGAAAATTTTCATTTATTTAGTATGGAAGGTGCACGGTGTAGGAAGCAGAAGCACGGCACATAAAAATAATAGACATCTTCCCCATTTTTCGGCAAACATGTCTATCCCTTTGCACGATTGTGAGACTGTACAGACTTCCAGTGAATGCAATTCCTTAACCACTTAAAAGCGGTTGTATCCCCTGTGTTAAAAAAAAACAAAAAAACCCTGCAGGACAATGGCATATTATTATAGGCTTACCTGTAGGTAAAAATTAAAAAGCGAAGTATTCTACCTCTTTAAGGACCAAGCCTATTTCTGACACTTGTTGTTTACAAGGTAAAATTTGTATTTTTTGCTACAAAATTACTTAGAACCCCCAAACATTATATATATATATATATATATATATATATATATATATATATATATATATATATATATATACACACACACACACACACACTTTTTTTTTTTTTTAGCAAAGACTCTGGAGAATAAAATGACAGTTGTTGAAATTTTTTTTGTCACAAAGTATTTGCACGGCAGTCTTTTAAACGCAATTGTTTTGGAAAAATACACCTTACTGAATTTAAAAGAACACTAAACTATTTTTTTGTATATTGTGAAAGATGATGTCAGGCTGAGTAAATAGATACTGAACATGTTACGGTTTAAATGTGTGCACTCGTGGAATGACGACAAACTACGGTACTTGAAAATCTCCATAGACGACACTTTAAACATTTTTACCGGTTACCAGTTTAGAGTTACAGAGGAGGTCTTTTGCTAGAATTGTTGCCTTTGCTCTGACAATCACGGCAATACCTCACATGTGTGATTTGAACTCAGTTTACATTTGCAGGCGCGACTTACGTATGCGTTTCCTTTGGTGCCCAAGCTCACAGGGACGAGGGCACTTTAAAATGTTAGCCGAGTAAACCTGAAGTAACGTCGTGACGTTGCTTTCGGGTTACTTGATCAAGGATTCAATCAAAGTTATATCCGACTTCATTCGGGACCCTAACCAGCCGGTGGAATGGAAGACCCAGGCAGAGGGATGAAAGGCGGCGGGAGGGGTGGGGCATGTCCCCTACCTCTCGCTGGGATAACGGTCAAGTGGCTACTGAGCCGCAGCGGTTGTTATCAGAAAGCCTACCTCCGGCTCTAAAAAACAGTAGCTGCAGGCATCACCCCTGTAGAACAACTTCTTCAAGCCGATGTACAGGTATGTTGGTTTGCAGGAAATGGTTAAAGGGTAACTCCACTTATCTGGAAAAAAATTAGCAAAAAAAAATGTATATAGCGTGTATAATCGCTGCACAAATTATATTGTATTTTGCAGTAAATTAAACAGGTTTAATTTAAAAAAAATGAATGTTCAGTCAATGTAGCAGCAGTAGCATTGGGGTTCTTGGTTTGAATCCCACCTACGACACTACCTGCCTGAAGTGTGCATATTCTCCCTGTGCCTGCTTGGGTTTCCTCCCACACTGACCAGAGCCCAGACTTGAACCCATTGAACATCTCTGGAGAGATCTGAAAATGTCAGTGCACTGACGCTCCCCATCCAACCTGATGGAGCTTGAGAGGTCCTGCTAAGAAGAATGGGAGAAACTGCCCAAAAATAGGTGTGCCAAGCTTGGAGCATCATACTCAAAAGACTTGAGGTGCCGAAAGGTGCTTCAACAAAGTATTGAGTAAAGGCTGTGAATACTTATGTACATGGGATTTTCTTTTTCTTTTTTTAATTTTAGATGTAGCACCCTCCTAGGTAGGTGCTAGGAAAAATCCTTAATATGGCCCTGTCTGCTTATCAGGGGGGCCTGATCATTCAGCTAGACTGTCATGCGTTTCCAGGGGTGTCTGTTGAGTCTGGGGAGTCTTCCCACTGTGTCCAATGAGGGCTCGTGTTGGGCAGTGGAGGAAACCTGGCCAATAGCGCCCTGGGGCTTATATCTATGTCAGTGGGCAGAGTCTGCCGCAATGCATCCTGGGATGGGGTATAGGTTTGAGGGGACCACATGACAGAGCGTCTTTGGTGGGAAGCAGAGTCCCAGGAGGAGGGTGACGGCTGTCTCCCCTCTTGTCAGAGCTAGAGAAGGTGTACTGGGTGGTCGGCCTAGAGGACGAAGGTTGAGCTGGGCTGCAGAGAGGGATCCAGAGTGCTGTGGACCGAGTGGAGCTGCTGGGCTGAAGTTTCCAGGAAAAACAGTGTTGTGAGTACTGTAAACTGCCCAGGGGTCTGCCTAGGAGAGGGGACCACTCCAGAAGGTCAAAGGGATCCGGGAGCCAGCTAACCAGTACAGAAGGCTTAAAAAGGGGGTGCCTGAGTCTAAGCCCTGAAGATAAGTGTGTGAAAAAGTGTGCCGATGTAACGTTAAAAAACCATACCCCGTGAAGAAACCATACCCTCGTCACTTCCTGTGTGAAACAGCTGAGCAGCGCAGCAGTGCGCATGCTCAGAGCCCCGAAAACAGCATGGAACAGCAGTGAAGATTAGAAGTGCGCATGCACGGAGGGTAGGAAATCATAACGGAAGTGTGTATAATCAGATACTTGCGGCGGGTACATAAAAACAGTTCGGCAGCAACATTAATCATCTCCTCTGCTATCCCTGTCACCTCCCTGATGTCGGCTAGTAAATATAAAAGCGGCGGCGGGTGTATGGAATCGATATGACGGACATCTCGTCTCCGTGATGCGCTTTTATATTTATTAGCCGAGAGCAGGGAAGTGAGAGGGGAAGGAGCGGAGATGATTCATGTTGCAGAGGAGCTGTTTTCTTCTAACCGCGGCAAGTTTATGTACCGTGAGAAATCCATACCCTCCGGAAGTGACGAGGGTATGGTTTTCTCACGGGTATGGTTTTTTCACGGAACACCGGTGTGGGCCCTGAAGTGTTCAGCGGTACAGCAGTGTATACAAGTAGTTATCTCAGCAAGGAGTGATTAAGGGAGCTTAAAGAGGACTTCTTTATCCAGGAAAGCAGTCAGAAGTCAGTTCAGCGTTAACAGGCAGCAGGCCAGCGTTAACCAGCGTTAATCGGCGTTGACCGGCATCCAGCCAGCGTCAAGTCAGAGCCTATCGGCATTTTTCATTTGTCCCTAGCAAATTGTGTATAGTTGAGCCAAAGGATTATCCCACTCATCCTTTCTCCCATTCCAGTTACAAAAAATAAATACAAAAACCCAAAGATACTGGACTGGTCATTGTCTCAGTGCTCACATTTGGAGAACATGCTTAAATGTGCTGTTGTTGCTAGTGGTAACCCTGGCGGACCCACAACCAGAAAAACAACTGGGAATTGTGCTACATAATAAATTTGCAAAGATATCAAACAAACTTCTTTCATGTGGGGTAGAATTTTGAAAATAACAAATTTAATCCATTTTGGAATAAGGCTGTAACATAACAGAATTTGGAAAAAGTGAATCAATGTAAATATTTTCCAGATGCACTATATATATATATATATATATATATATATATATATATATATACACACACACACACACACACACACACATACATACATACATACATACACATACAGTACGGTATATACAGTCACTGGACTCTTTATTAGGTACACCTTGCTAGTAGGGGTTGGACCCTCTTTTGCCTTCAGAACTGCCTTAATTCTTCATGGCTTCATAGATTCAACAAGGTCTTGGAAACATTCCTCAGAGATTTTGGTTCATATTAACATGATAGCATCATGCAGATACGGCAGATTTGTTAGCTGCACATCCACAATTTTCTCGATTCACCACATCCCAAAGGTGCTCTATTGGATTGAGATCTGGTGACTGTGGAGGCCATTGGAGTACAGTGACCTCATTGTCATGTATAAGAAACCAGTGGTGAGATGATTTGAGCTTTGTGACATGGTACATTATCCTGCTGGAAGTTGCCATCAGAAGATGGGTACAATGTAGTGATAAAGGGATAGACATGGTCAGCAACAATACTCAGGTAGGCTGTGGTGTTTAAACAATGCTCAGTTGGTACTGAGGGGCCCAAAGTGTGCCAATAAAATATCCCCAACACCAATACACCACCACCACCAGCCTGAACCATTGATACCAGGCATGATAGATTAATGCTTTCATGTTGTTTATGCCAAATTCTTACCCTACCATGTCACAGCTGAAATTGAGACTCATCAGACCAGGTGACGTTTTTCCAATCCTCTATTGTCCAATTTTGGTGAGCCTGTGCAAATTGGAGCCTCAGTTTCCTGTTCTTAGCATACAGGAGTGGCACCTGGTGTGGTATTCTGCTGTTGTAGCCCATCTGCTTCAAGGTTCGATGTGTTGTGCGCTCAAAGATGGTATTCTGCATATCTTGGTTGTAACGAATATTTGAGTTACTGTTGCCTTTCTATCATCTCAAACCAGTCTTTCCATTCTCCTCTGACATCAACAAGGTATTTTGGCCCACACAACTGCCGCTCACTGGATATATTCTCTTTTTCGAACCATTCTCTGTAAACCCTAGAGATGGTTGTGTGTGAAAATACCTGTAGATCAGCAGTTTTTGAAACACTCAGACCAGCCCATATGACACCATTGCTCGGTTTGAACTTCAGCAAATCATCTTCACCACGTCTAGATGTGTATATGCATTGAGTTGCTGCCATGTGATTGGCTGATTAGCAATTTGTGTTACCAAGCAATTGAACATGTGTACCTAATAAAATAATACATTAAAAAAAAAAGTAAAAAATAAAAAATGATGGCTAAAATGAACAATGATGCATAGAAAAGGCAATACCAGATGTATTATGGTTCTGTGAATTACAATTACGGTGTTATGAATGGACTATGCTTCTCTTAGGTCAGATTTGATTTGATGCAGTCCCACTGGGTATAACCTTTGTTTAATAATACAGTATATGTTTTTCTATTTATTTTGTCTACTGAAAGTAGCACATCTGTCATAGCATTTACATCTGTTTGACATTCCTCCCACACACCCGCATTGCTCTGTGTTAGATTTGTGAGCATGTTTGTGCACAAAATGAGTCAAATGGTATTATTTTTAATTATGTAAAAAAGAAAATTAAATGCACAAACAGTGAGCTGTTTACATGTTATGCTAATATGTAATTAAAGCAGAATCCTAAAACTAATTTGAAATGTTTCTTTTAGCTAGATGATTATCTGTATTTTTTTTTTTTTTTTACGGAGACAGCATTGTGTTATGGTGTTTCTTTTATAATAGTAATAATAAAAGTACTTGTGAAACTAGATGCTGGACTTTGCACTAATTAATAAAAAAATTAAATATTTAATCCAATTATGTATTTAATAAATGTATTGTATTTGTTCATAGAAGTAGCATGGATACCCAAATCTGGCACCAGCTTGCTGTTCTCCCTGTACACAAGATTGCAAGAAGGATGGTCAGCAACCTACTGCTTTACATAGCACTGGGTTGGCCTCATCTCACCTTGCAGTGTACTGCTGCTCCTCCATTAACCAATCACATATAGAGGTGGGTCCTAAACCAGGAAATTGTAATGGTTGTAGGTTAGTTTTTAATTGCTGATGTTCTATGTAATGTTTTAGTATTTAGGTTTTAGAATTTATTTTTTATTACCAGCATTTACATAACCCTGACAAGCATTTTACATATTGTACATTCACATCAGTCCCTTCCCTAAAGCTTACAGGCTAAGGTCACTATTGGCACTTTTCCACTGCAAGTACCGGCTCGGCTCTACTCAGCCCTGCTTGGCCCGGTTTGCTTTTCCACTGCTGGTACCGCATGGTACGGTGTTGGGATGGTTCGGTACGGTTTGGTATGGTTTGCTTTTCCACTAAAGTAGTACTAAAGTTAAGTGGGTGGGATAACAACGATTCTCTGACCAATCAGTTGCTAGTAGTGACTGCATGCAAAGGATTGTGGGGTATGGTACCGGTATGGTACCTCTTGGAACCACAACTGAGGTGGTACTGTTTTAGAGATCCGTACCGTTCGGTTCCATGCAGTGGAAAAGCGCCGCTGTACCGTACCGTACCAAACCGTTCCTACACCGTGCCATGCGGTACCAGCAGTGGAAAAGCAAAAAAGTGAGCCGAACCGTTCGGTTCCATGCAGTGGAAAAGCACCATAATTCACATACACAAACACATACTGGAACCAATTTAGACAGGAGTCTACCAGCATGTCTTTGGAGTGTAAAGTGCCTTTAGGGGAGGATACCGCGCTCAACCAAGTATCATACCTTCAAATTAAATGTATATGTAAATACACAATGATTATATGTAAAAATAA
Organism: Pelophylax lessonae; assembly: GCF_965119305.1. Taxonomy (NCBI): domain Eukaryota; kingdom Metazoa; phylum Chordata; class Amphibia; order Anura; family Ranidae; genus Pelophylax; species Pelophylax lessonae. The sequence continues at coordinate 392,332,411 of NC_138769.1, read as the reverse complement.
ATTATATATAAAATTATATAAAACCATATCAAATGACTCATCAACGAATCAGTGCAAATATTGGTGAAATCGTGAATAAAGTGCTGTATTAAAGAAGTCTCTAGTGCAAAAAAAAAAGCCACAGAAGATGTCTCAATCTCAGGACAGCTGTTATCAGAAACACTGCAACTTGATAGCAAAAATAAGTTCACCTTCACCTTCACTCCTTCACCCAGTGTGTGCAAAATAACTGCTTACCAAAATGATCAGACCCCTTGATTTTAGGGGGTCAGATAAGGCGGTGATCTCACTCAACTGCTCAGACAAGGACGATGTTCCATATAGGTCCCTCCACAATAAATGTGTGCAGCTGGTATATATAGAAGTCACTCTCCCTTAGGGTGCATTGGTTTTCCACCCATTATTAGATCATTAGGACCGATGCATATATGTAGAGACAAGAAAGGGGGGCTCTCATGGCGTAGTATCAGCAATAAATAATTTAATAAATCATAAAATTGCACTTACTACAATTAAATTCCAAAAAGGCCAATAACAAGGAGATCGCGGTTTCAAACCATAGAGAAAATGCTTCCGCGTTCCACCTGCGTTCCAACTCGAAACCGAAACTTCAGCTGTTACGATCTCACGGCCCGACGCGTTTTGTCAGCACGTCGCCAACGTCATCCAACCTTTGGAGTGTAAAGCTCGATACACATTATACAACTTTTGTTGTTCAATTTTCTTTGGATTCACCTTCAACTTTGTAGTACAAGGGCCTGCCTGCTTGCATACAAATTGAAAGTGTTTAGGTTTGACCTCATACTATATGGTTTTGGTAAATCTAAAAGGAAAAAAAATCTAAAGACGATTGTATAGTGTGTATCCAGCTTAAAGGGCCGTACACATGATAAGAAAATCGGAAGTAGAATTTCATTCGATGAACGATCTGCCGATTTTTGGATCGTTAGTATAGTGCTTTCCACAGCCAATTACGAATTTTCAGATGACAAAATCTGGATGTGCAGACTATAAAATTTTCATCGTACGTCACAACGTCCGATTTTCATTTAACGTAAACGTAAGAGCAAGACTAGGCATGCTCAGAAACTAAAGAACACATGCAAAACAATTCAACACATGACATCATTTCTGCAGTTGAATTCTGTCGTATGAGAATTTTCGTAAGAGAGCAATTTCTTCACTTCCCATATGAGACTAGCATGCAACAAAAAAACAATAAGGAAAATTTGTCCGATAATCTGATCATGTGTATGAGGCTTTAGGCTGGGTACAAACAGACCTGCCGAAAATGGTAGGTGCAGTATGAATCGGCTAACTTTCAGCCTGTGTGTACAGCTCCCTGTCCTGACACAAGCCAGTCTCATGACCAGCTTCTGTTGAACGACTATGCTGTATTGAACGGGAAAAAAATTATAGTGTGTACCCAGCGTAAAATTATTTTATAGGAATTTATTTTTTTTTAAATAAAAAACATCTCTTCACTTACGTACCTACTCTGTGCAATGGAATTGCACAGAGCGACCTCAAACCTTCTCTTCTCAGGTCCCCCTGTCGGCGCTCCTCCTCTCTGGCTAGTGCCTTTACAGGAAGCTGCTTTCTATGGGGGCACTTGTGCATGCTCGCTCCCAATCCTTGTGTGCATATACACTGTATATCAACCAGGGTGCCATGGCACTCTGTGGTGCCTTCTGAGTTCTCCAGGGGTGCCTTGACAAAAAGCCTAAAAATTTCCTTAAATTGACCTAAAATTGTCAGCCAGCAGGTGGATCAAGCCTGCCTTTGTTTTGTTACTCAAAGCCACAGGTTTTATTTGTGCAGCAATACAACCTTGGGCACCGTGGTGGCCAGCTGCTGGCACTCTAACAACCAATGATGTTGTGGGATGATGAGGAAGACATTGGGCGTCTAAGGACGCCCCTTGTTTGCCACTCTTTGTCAGCACTGGGGTCACATTAGCTGAATGAGGAAGAAAAACGTAGGGAGTGGAGAAACACTGGAATACAAGTCAGCACCAGTGTGAAAAGGTGGATTTGCTTTGTAAAAATAAATCACCCCCAATGTTAGGTGTCTAAAGTGTGTCAATGCCACTGTAAAACGATTAGTTTCTTTTTTTCAATAAAAATAGGGTGCCTTGAGGTTGTGTATAATTGTAAAGGGTGCCTTGGCTGCAAAAAGGTTGAGAAAAACACTGCTGCATATATTAACAGTGTCTGTAGAGCAGAGATTGGTGTCAATAGGGCAGTGGACAGTGTCTGTTGTTTTTTTTATTATTATTATTTTTACAATTTTATGTTTTTTAATTATTTATTTACAATATTTTTAGGAGCACAGTTAGGGGGCTTTGGTGAAATATCAGGGGTCTAAACAGGGGGAATCTGCGCCACATAGGGTGATTAGGGTGTGCCCAGGCACACTTGGCACACCCTGTGCACATGCCTATGCTGTTCCCTCTGACTGTAGTGTAGTTTGTCGGAGTTTCTTAACCTTCTTGTCTTCCAGGGGTGGCTGGATCACAAGACTGGTAAGCTTTACATGACAAATAAAATGGCCAGAAAAGAAAGGCAGACAGTGAAAATTGTAGTGCGCTTTCATTTTGGTGGTCATTATAGAAGCGCGTCCCTAGTACACTGGTGGTTAGTGGGAATAATGTCCCTTATACTGGTGGCCACTGTATTCCACCTGTTCCACCTTATATTACTCAGAGATAGGATGTGTGTTATTTGCAGGATTACCAGTTGAAAAAATAATATCTGAAATATATTACAATTTTCGTTTTGGGTTTGGATTAAAACAGATTTAAGTAGACGGAGAATTCCTCTCTTGCCTGTTTATAGCCCTCAAATCTAAAATGCGTAGAACTAAAACTGCCCGTGTCTGTAGTACCTGGTACTGATATTGACAGAGATACCAATGTTGTCATCTAGACTAATGTGCTTAAATTACACGTAAACCTGCCAACCATCTGTCTTTACATTGGACATCTTGCTGTATTTACAGATCTTTATTTGTGTTGTTAACCTTCGCCTAGCATATACATAACCTGAAAGAACACACAGAGAACTCTAGATATATTTTCTATAAATTTATTTAAAGAGGAACTCCAGCCCCCCTTTCAAAAATCAAAAGTCAGCAGCTACAAATACAGTAGCTGCTGACGTTTAATATTAGGACACTTACCTGTCCAGGGATCCTGCGATGTGAGCACCCCAGTCGATTATTCATTTGGCTTTTAGATGCTGCTGCCGCCATTCCTTGTAAGGGAAACTGCAAGTGAAGGCTTGTGGCTTCACAGCCAGTTCCCTATTGCGGATGCGCGCAGCGTTCTGCGCTTTCTGAATGGCCTGGTGGTGGTGGAAGGAGGAGGGGGGGGCCGAACTTCAAGGAGACCTCGCCACGGCAAGGTCTCCCTAAAGTGGGGATGGGTACCTGTCAAAAACAGGTAACCGCACCCCCGGAAAGGTGAAAAATATGGCAGCCGGGGGGGGGGGGGGGTTGTTTAGCAAACAAGTGGAGCTTCTCCTTTTGGGTGGAGCTGCGCTTTTAATTCCCTGAATACTATAGGGCATACTTAAATATAAAGCAGTGAATGTGACATTTTCCAAACCTCCCCTGCAGGTGAATCTTCCTAGTGCATGTGTGTTAAATGATTGTATCTGAGTCATCTGTAAATGGTTGGTGAAAGTCACCTTTGCTGCTTTATAAATGTACCCCTATGTGTTACAGAAGGCTTTCACTGGTATTCTAACCAGAGATAATTTAAGTCAACTAGATATTAACAGATTTCTTTAACTCTAAAATCTATACACATTTAATAAAGCGCAAAATTAATTTTCCCTAGTTCTTTTCACAGTTTAATTTAATGTTCTATAACCGAGAACTGTTTAGGCCTTACTTGTCATGTCATATTTACGTGTCTAATCTTGTAATGTTAATCAATCAGTAATGTTAATCAAAATCACCATTTTATGCCATAAATAGACAACACTGCACATTAATAATGTATGCGCTTAATTTTTTGGAATATTAAAAAAAAAGTGCAGTTTTGCCTATGTGTCATGATACACCCAAAAGGGAATAGGCTTCTAAAATGTTTCACTTATTTAAAAAAAAACATTTTTAACATGCATCTGCATCCTAAATCTTATTCTTATCTAGTTGTATGTATTTCAGCCTTCAAAATTCTAAAAAAACATAATGACTCAGTGGACAATTCTAAAACTACCGGTAAGAGCTTTGTTTCACAGAAACAGAATGTTTGCTTAAGCTGGATACACACTATCCAACTTTTGTGGTTAGATTTCCTTCAGATTTACCTTTTCTATGTAGTGCAAGGGCCTGCCAGATTGCATACAAATTGAAAGTGTTTAGGTTTGACCTCATATTATATGGTTTTGGTAAGTCTAAAGGAAAAAGTCTTCAGAAAATCTTATAGTGTGTATGGCCCTTTAGTGGCGGTCAGGGGTTAGTGGGGGTCAACCTTAAAAGTTGTGGGGAACCTTTAGTGCCTCCAACATTTTCTGAAGAATGCACAATAGCAGTGCTTTTTGGCTCCTTAACTCCCAAAAATTTCAGTTCGGCTCCACTTTTTGCAGCGTATTGCAAGAATTTGGAGAATAATAACCTCCAGCACTGGTGTCAGTGAACGCAATACTATTTCCCTAACAATGGTGTCAGTAAGTGTAATAATAACCCCAGCATTGGTGTCAGTGGACACAATAATAACCCCTCAATTTTTGTTAACTACTACAATAATAGTAAAAACAAAAAAAGTGTGCTAAAATGCAAATAAACTCAAATTACATAAAAATACACAGTAGCACTCACCAACATCCATATACCAGTGTAGTAAAACAAACTGTGTTGGGCTGCCTCAGTGTGTTAAAAAAAATAAAATAAATAAAGATCCTATCCCTTGAAATTATCATGCCATAACTAGTGATCACAAAAACAATATTTAATTTGTGAATCAAATAGTTCAAATTGTGAAACAGAAAATCCAACAAGTCTAAATGAATTCCAGAGGTAAATAAATAATCACACAAAATAATGTCCCACATATGTGCAAACATATAGGTCTTCTGTGTTGTAATTGTAAATCCAGTGTGCCTCGACCAAAGAAGTAATAAGGCCTTTTTGCAGGTGCAGTATCCTTTCTCCACTGCAGGTGGCGCTCAACCGCAGCGGCATGGTAGAGGGAAAGGAAGTCAAGAGGAACATGGTTCTTCTATGATTTCCTGGGTCACTGGAGCAACTATCTAAATAGATACTGGCAGCCCTTGTTACTCTGGTGGTCATCTTGGGTCAGGCAGAGTGTATTTAGGACCCTGGCTCCTGGGCTTGGTGCTCATTTCACGTGTGGGTAGTGTAGGGACAGGTCACCCGTCTGTCAGGGACTGCGATTAGTGGCAGGGTAAGGTTCCAGATGAGTAGGGAAAGAACAGGAACATCTTCCTTCCTCGGAGCCTCTCTGTTTGGGTACAGACCAGGAGGCCGCATTCCGCCTCTAAGACAGACATGGTCGGTGCATCTGAGACCTAATGTTATACCTTTCACTGCAAGATTCTGTGAGTGCGCCCGTTCGGGTTATTGTGATTTACTGAATTTTTACTTCAATACAGCTTTGTTACTGCCGCTGCACCACTCTGCATCTTCCCATAGGCTGCTTAACGGACTCCCACAATACCATGGAGGTCTAAGTAAGCTTAGCATTCCCCTAAGCAACCAGTGAGCCCATCACATCCACTGGAGCGGGCAGAGTGGTGGTTTGTTTGAAACCTGTATACCTACTCTGCCTTGTGACTAGTTTTATCCTGCTTTTAAAATAGGTTTGCTACACTATGGAGTTTTCCGTGTGTGTGTGTGTGTGTGTGTGTATGTGAGGGGGTTGTGGGTGCAGCAAGGCAATTGTGGGGAGGATGGGACATTGTGCAGAGGTGAGAGCTGTGGAAGGTGGTAGGGGGTTGATTGTACAGAGGTGAAAGCTGGCAGGTGGTGCAAAAGTGTAATGTAGAAGAAGGGCAGAGATAAACTGTGGCTGGGGGGCAGAGGAGAGTTGTGGATTGGTGGTGTAAACTGTGAATAGAGTGGCTGCAGATGTGAGATGTTGACAGGGGGTACAAAGGGGAGTTGTGGATGGTAAAGGAAATGCTAAGGTGAACTATGGACAGGGGTGCAGAGGTGAGCTGTGGATGGAGGAAGAAGTGAGCGGTGGATGAGGGGAAAAAATAGGGGAGCTATGGACAGGGGAAGAAGAGGTGAGTTGCAGTTGGGGAAAAAAGGGGTGATCTGCTAAAGGGGTAAAGAAGAGGTGAGCAGTGGATGGTGGGAGAAAAGGTGAACTGTGAAATGTGGGTGGGGGGTGCTAGGTGAGCTGTGAACGAGGGTTGCAGAGTTGAGCTGTGAATGGGGGGCACAAAGTTGAGCTATGAATTGGGAAGAAGGAGGGGGTGCAGAGGCAAGCAAAAAAGTGTGTAAGGGTGAGCAATAGATGGTTACTTTGAGGGTTATATTGGGGAGGGGACTTTTGCTTTGGGAGGACAAGGGAAATTTTCAGGGGGACAGCAAAGCGTACAGAGTTCAGTGACCAGGAGTATGTAATATATAGTCAGGATTTTGTAACATGCCTTGTATATAACATACTCAGAACCGTTATACTCTGAATGCTGTGCTATATGTTACATACCTCTTACAGTTGTATGTAACATAATAATGGCCCCTGGACAGTACTCTTGAATGTTGCACAATGGGTTTTACATTATTTTCCTGATCCCTGAACTTTGTATGCTTAACGGCACATTACATACTCTTTACCTCAGCACTCTTTATGCTGGCCTGTGGATTACATATTCCTAATCACCTCTGTACACAGGGCCGTATGTTGCATAATCCTGACCCCTCTATATGCTGGGAGTACAACAGTCAAGAGCATGCAAAGTACATCACAGCATACAGAATGCAGCAGTCAGGAATATGTACAGCACAGCTGACAGAGTGAAGCAGACAAGAATATATAATATACAGCCTAGTATAAAAAAGCAGGGGGTCACCATTATATGGCGTATAGCACATACGCCACAGCATATAGGTTGCAGCAGTCAGGATTATGTACATACATTACATACTCCTGTCCTGACCAGGGATGTTTTATGAAATCAATGGGCCTGTGTGCAAGATCATATGTTGGGCTCCATTGTTTCATTAATAAAAATTGTGGTGTGCTTAGTATGTGACAGTGAAGAGTAGAAATGTTTTTTATTGTGCCAGGGGTGTTGCTAGGAATGTAAAAGACCTGGGATGCCTTTGGTCACACCAAGTAGAAGAGCAATGTGGTGAGTCCCTACATGTGCTACGGTGAACAGTGGGTGTGGCCGAATTGCCTTAAAAGTGTGAGGGGCTTAAGGGGCATGGTTAAATAAAACAATTCCCCCCAGTATAATACCCCCCAGGTTAGTGTGTTCCCCAGTATAACTCTTCCTCCCTCCAGGTCAATTTCTCCCACAGTATAATCCACCCCGTGTCAGTCTGCCCCCCAGTATAATCCCTCCCCGCCCCCCCCCCAAAGTCCATCTGTTCCTCAGTATAATCCTTTCCTCCCCACCCCAGGTCAATCCCCTCTCGGTCAGTTAATCCCCCAGTATAATTCCCCCCCAGATCATTCTGTCCCCCAGTATAATCCCCCCCATGTCAATCTGTCCCCTCAGTATAGTCCCTGTCATGTACCTTGTAGCAGAGCCTGATGTGCAGAGGGAGACCTCTCGTACAGCCCTGGCTCAGGCAAGCCAGGTCAATACAGGAATCAATACAAGCACAGGAACAGACTCAAAGTAAAGCTGCAGATCAGACAACAAAGACACAGTGCTTGTGAGGTGTTTAAATAGGGCAGCCTGTTGCCAATCATTGCAATTAGTCTGCACTAAGTTAACCCTTAGGTGGCAGGCCCATGACAGTCCCCCCCCCCTCCAGATCTGTCCCCCAGTTCAATCCGCCCCAGGTTTGTCATTGTACTGGGGGACAGACTGACCCCCAGTACAATCCCTACAATAGTTGATTTTTTAAGAGGCCCTGCAATAGTTGCGCCAATCTTTATCAAATCACTGTTTTCACTAAAAATACATTAAAATCATTATTAGCACTCATAAACACAACATAATTTCCGAAATTCCTACTAAGGCCTAGTTCACATGGACTGTACTAAATTGTGCACCTGTGTGAGGGCCATGTATATGTGTGGGGATGCACAGGTGTTCCGTATATTTCTGTGCAGACACGGTAAGCTCAGGGACATGCATCTTCACCCACAGATGTCAAATTAAGGAGGTGCCACCACTGCTTCCCAATTGACATCAATGGAAGTACCTGCACGAGCATGCATGGAAAATCTGTGCATCCCATGTGAGTAAACACAAACTCACATTTATGTAGGCTGTAGTATGGCCCATGTGAACAATGCCCTACTATTTATTTTATTTTATTTTTTTACAGCTACTGGAGTAGCAGAGACTACTCCAGTGATTTCCAGCTGCCACAGGTATGGCATATACATACTAACATTGGTCCAGCCAGAATCATTGTATCTATGCCATAAAACTCATACCTGGAATTCAGCTTTAACATGCACCTAAAAGATGTGTGACTATTTATTGTGCTGTATGGAGAGAAGTATCTGGCTGGCTGAAGAATTGCCATATACAAAATGCAACCTAAATATTCAGTGCAGCAGAGAATTTAGATGTGGGGGAAGGGGGGCAGCACTGCATGTTTACAACGTACAGCGTTGCTTTGGTCTTATAGTTTGTAGGAAAGGTGGATGTTTTTTTACACATTTTTTTGTTTTACTATTTTGCTGTTATAGTTTTGCCACCTGCCTGGAACTTTTGTATAAGGTCCTGTTTAAAATTGATTCCCACAGCCAGGAGTCCCAGGTTTTACATTTAAAACAAAGAACATACAATGTGACCACTGCTATTACATCTTGCTATGGCTTCCTATGTGTTATTGCATTGCTTTTTGCCTTATTAAAAGTCACATATGGTAATTTGCTTAACACTGAGTATACATTTTCTGTCTCTCACAGCAACCAGACACAAGTCTCTCTGGATTCTAAAGGAAGAAATATCTTTCAGTATGCTAGTCCTTTTATTTATTTTTAGATTCAATTTATTTGAAAAAATAGTTTTATAATTATAATAAATACGGTATCTTTTTATGCGTTCTATTTGCGCATACAGTAATGTCAATAAGTTATATTTAATTGAACGCACAAACCCGAATTCAATATTTACCTTAACACGTTAGCGTATTGACTGCCATTGTTTGCTGCTAAGGAGCAGATGGGCAATCGTTGGTTAGCACAGTATAGAAAGTGCTTTTTGTTATCTGCAGGTGAGGTAACAGAAAGCTTTCCCGCACTGGACAAGTGTTAGTGTAACCTTTGTATTCCTGGTGCAGCTGTTCAAATACTAGTATCAAATTGTTGCTGCATTTAATATTTACAAAGAAAATATAGGTAAAATGAAGGCTATTTTCTTCCTAAATCATACCTGTAAAGTTATGAAGCTAAGATGGATACATAGAATTCTTGGGTAATATAGATATATTATTTTATTACAAGCTTCTTCCCTTGTTCTAGGTACTCATGGTCATATGGTTCTGTGCAGTGGCGGTTTTAGGCATTGGCGAACGGGGCAGTCGCCCGGGGCGGCATTTTTTCATGACACGTGGGGGGCGGCATGACAGTGTTCCCCAACCCCCGGGCCGCACCGTGGACCGGTACCGGTCTGTGGATCAAATGGTACCAGGCCGCGGCCGCCTGAGGAACTTTGAATAATTTCACTGTGGTAGCCGAGCCGAGGCGCAGAGCATTGCTCCCCCCGAGCCCGCCCATTGTGTGACAATAGGGAATAAAAATTCGCTATTGTCACACTGATCCTCCTCCTGGCCAATCATGGAGCGGGTCCTCCCGCTTCCTGATTGGCCGAAAGGCAAACCCCATGCCATTGGCCGAGGAGGAGGCCCCGCGGGAGGACTGAGGAGACGCGGGGAATCCGGGGACTGAACTGAAGAGAAGTGAGGTAAGTGCACGGATGGGTCTCGTGGGGGGGAACGCTGGCACTCTGCATTAAAAGGTGGCACGCTGGCAACTCTACATTGAAAGGGGGCAATGCTGTGGCACTCTGCATTTATTGGGGGCATTGCTGTGGCACTCTGCATTTATTGGGGGCAATGCTGTGGCACTCTGCATTTATTGGGGGCAATGCTGTGGCACTCTGCATTTATTGGGGGCGAAACTGTGGCACTCTGCATTTATTGGGGCGAAACTGTGGCACTCTGCATTTATTGGGGGCAATGCTGTGGCACTCTGCATTTATTGGGGGCAATGCTGTGGCACTCTGCATTTATTGGGGGCAATGCTGTGGCACTCTGCATTTATTGTTATGTTGTCATGTTATTTTTTTTGGGGGGGGGGGGGAGCGCCGGGAGAGAGTCTTGCCCGGGGAGCAATTTAATGTAGAACCGCCACTGGTTCTGTGCTCAGAGGTCTCAAAGTGAGAGTAATACATATGTGTAGTCTGTATCTCCCATACCAACAGCAGATATCAATAAACACAGAGGGAAGCTGAATGTGGTGTGTTCTATTTTATTTCTTTAGCATTTGCATTTCTTGTCCCTGGACAGATTACCTTTATTGCTCTGTGTCAAAATAAATGTGAGCTGTAGCACTGGTCTGCTGACTGTATCATTTTTATTCCCCATAATAGGTCCCCCAGAGCATGGCATTACAGGAGTGGCAGATGCACTGTATCATTCAGTGCTCAGGTGTACTGACCCCTATATAATGTAGTATACATGAGTGCAGGATCTTATCACACTCTTGCCTGCCTGCTTTTGTCAACCCTTTTAGTTTATGGGTTGGTATACCTGTGACTCCGTGGTTCTAAGAATGCAGGCCAACTGCTTTGCTAATGCAAGTCCATATGTCCTTCAGCAAAAGCTAACTCCTTCAATAAGAGAGTCTTAAAAAATAAGCCACACATCTAAAGAAACCATGCAGGTGCTTATGGGCACTGGGTGGCTACCTTCAATCTGACTGGCTTTCCAGTTGTCACTATAGTAGTCCTTTACGGCAGGGGTATTCAAACTATGGCCCTCCAGTTTCTCAGGAATTACAATTCCCATCATGCCTAGTCATATCTGTGAATATCAGAGTTTTACAATGCCTCATGGGACATGTAGTTCCGCAACAGCTGGAGGGCCGTAGTTTGGAGTTCTCTGCTTTAAGTGAAACCTTTGCTTTGCTTTTCAGGACAATGCAGCAGGTTTGTTTTAATCCCATAATCGCTTCCATCAGAGGCGTAACTAGAACCTTCAGGGCCCCAGTGCAAGAAACCATGAAGGGACCCCTGGCCGGGGCCCTTCCCTTCAAGCCTGGCGATCTTCCCACTAATCCTGGGGCCCTTTACTCTCGTTGCGGGGCCCTTTATTACGGTCCCGCAGTGGGACCCTTTCACAAGTTCTGCAGTGGGCCCCCTTCCTGCCATCTTGGGTCCTCCCCACAGTGGTGGAATGCCAGGGCCCGGTCACAAGTGTGACCTTTGCGATCCTGGAAGTTCACCCACTGGTGTCAGTATTTTTTATTTTTTGGTATTTTAATTGTTTTATTTTTTATCATTTCATTTTATTTTTTTTTACAATGTAACTGACTATGACTCTGTCCATTCAGAAAAGGAAGGAGCTGGTAAATTACATATTTACCGACCCCTTCCTGGCTTTCTATTGTGACACATCCCCTAAAGCAGCCAGCAGGGGAGGGGAGGGAGCACAGTGGGGGGGGGGGGATAGGGGGAGCACACAGGGGCCCAGAGACAGCAGAACACAAGTGAACTGGATAGGAGGAGTGGCAGGGGCAGCATACAGAGGAACCAATCTCCTCCATTTTCCTCCTGCAGCTACAGGAGGAAAAAGGAGGAGAGTGATTTCTCTACATTCCAGGTGTACAGGGGAGCCGCAAGGGTCCCCTGGAGCATGGGGCCTAGTTGCAAGTTCAACCCCTGTAGTTACACCCCTGGCTTCCATAATCCTCTTGCCTTCACCCCAGTATTTCTAGGTATGAAGGAGCATGTGACTCCATGTGACAGCGCTGGGCCAATCAGTGCTGTCACATAGTTACAACTAGTAGCTTACAGAGGACAGTCCTTCACTCGTGGCAACAGAATGGAGCTGTGGGAAACAAAGGGAAGGTAAGCATGTATTGCAGCAAAGGGCTATGCCTCATATAGGCAAAGCATAGGTTCACTTTACTGTGTCCACAGACAACAAACATTTGCCAAATCTTGACATTTAGAATTAAGTGGGGTACACACTATAAGAAAATCGGGCGAACGATTGTCCGATTTTCCTCGTTGTTTCACAGCAAATCGGTGAAAATTCTCGTACGACAAAGGCTTTTTTTTGTCGGTTATTGTTTCTGAGCATGCGCAGTCTTTCTTTTCTGAATTTTCTTGTACAAAAATCGTATGAAAACGGTACACATTAAACGAAAATTGTTCGTTTTATCCCATACAAGAAACATTTTGGCGTTTGTCCCTTCGAGAATTTTTCGTAAAAAAAATTCTGAATTGTCTGTATGTAGAAAGTTCTGTACACACTATACGAAAATCGTACGAAAATTCTTAGGACGAAAAAGTTCTCCCGATTTTGTTATAGTGTGTATGAGCCTTTAGGCAGGTAATGTTTATATGCCTGAAGACCTCCCTCAACCATGCCATACAACCCCTAATTGAGCTTTTCTGGGGTGTAATTCAAATGATGAGGTTGTATTCTTCCTGACTGTCCAGTCACTGTTGTGTTTTTCAAGAGTCCAGCACAAGACATGTCTGCTAAGTGCATCTTTCCTTCTAAGTCAGGGGTGTCAAACTCAATATCATTGCGAGCTGAATCAGCAGTATGGTTACCCTCAAAGGGCTGGTTGTATCCGGGGTGAGCTACGTACAGAGTGCTGGTTCAGGAGTGTATTACGTGCAGAGTTCAGGACTATGCTATGTACAGAGTTCAGAAGTGCGCTACGTACAGAGAGCAGGGACCAGGGGTACAGAGTGCAGTGTCCAGGAGTGTGCTGTGTACAGAGTGCAGTGTTCAGGAGTGTGCTGTGTACAGAGTGCAGAGTTTAGGTGTGCACTGTGCACAGTTTGCAACCCTAACCCCCCCCCCCCCACCAAGCTTCCTTCCATCTCTTTCACCTACCTGGCCCAGCTCTAGTAGTACCTCTCTGTGTAGGTGGCTCTACTACCCATGCATTTGCAGGAAAATCGTTCTTTCTCTTAGATTCTGGAGATCTGTCCCCACCGTGAGTGCATGAAGGGAATTGGTTAGATCCAGGAGCTGCTGAAAGCAAAGATGTCCCTTGTAAACACAGAAAGGCTTCTGTGTTTACAAGTGGCTGCAGGGGGTGAGAGATGGAGGTGGCGAAATGAAGTTATGACCATGTTCAGACTGCAAAACTTGGTGTGAGGGCCACATTCGGCCCGCGGCCTTGTATTTGACATATTTGTTCTAAGTGAATGTACATGCTTGTATCATAATCTCTCATTAGATCCTTCATCGGGCAGCCTGATTGTGCACGCACAGGCAGCTGCTCTGGATCTATTTACTACAATAAAAGGTAAAAAAAAAAAAAAAATCGGGGAGTATATGTCTAGTAATGTTCTGCAGTTGGTGATTTGGTCATTGAGGTGTGACAGATGTAATACGATTTTGTGTTACAATGTACTAAATTTACACAACAGATCAGTGTGTTCATTCTGCTACAAAATAGTTCATAACACTGGTTTGAAAACAGACAGATATTTGCAAAAGGTAGAATATGAACACAGTGTGACATTGGAACTGTGTTTATAATTGTGCCCCACTGTATTTTGTAGTAAAATGGATCCAAAGTTGTTTTCTAGTGTTGTTGGGGTTGATTTACTAAAGCCAAATAGGCTGTTCACTTTGGATGAAAAGCTTCACTTTGCAAGTCAAGTCAACCCAAAGCTTAGTGAATGTGGGGGAATTTTACTTTGCAAGGAATACCCATTCATCAGAGTTGCCATCTGCCTTCCATTTTCTTGGCACAGCTTCCAGAGTTCAGTTCCTCTCTAAAGGCTAGGTTCACACTGATGTAAATTGAATGTGGGTTTCCCCCGCATCCAATTCACATGACAGGAAAATGTGACTGGCTCTCAATGGAGCCAGTTCACACAACTCTGGGGCAGCCTATGTCTGCACTGGAAGAGGGTCCGGTGCGTTTTGGGCTCTGTTTTAGTTCGGAATTCAGGAAAAAATTCAGACCTGATTCGCACCTGAAATAGAGCAATGTTCAGCCCAATTAGCTGAACGAAAAAAAAAAAACCTGACATGACAATCTGTTAGTACAGCGATCTCCTCTGCTGTTCTTTTGTGTTCTGACACGGCACTCCGAAGCCAGAGCACTCTGGTCAGAGCTCTCAGCCATTGGCTAAAGCCCCGTACACACGCAACGATTATCGGCCGACCGATCGTTCATCTTTTGTCCAGAGTGGTGTTTTGTTGGTTGGAATGTGCTCTAGACTGCACACAAATTTTCTCGCCCAACAAAATTCTCTTCAGAAGTGATGTCATGTGTTGGTTTGCTTTCTTTGTGTTCTTTCTTCACTGAGCATGCCCAGCATTGCTTATCAGATTTTTCCCTGTCGAAATCTGTACTGACTGCACGAAAATCGGCTGTTATGTTGACGGCCAACAAAAATTTTATACTCTGCACCGCAGATTTTTTTCGGAGGAAAAGTCGGAGTTGGTTGTCGTAAGCATCATACTAACAAGCCGAAAATCGGCAGATCGGTCGTCGCACGAAAATTCCCTGCCAATTTTCGACGTGTGTGTACGGGGCTTTAGAGTGCTGATCTGAAGATGATCAGCAGACCTTTTTCGGCCATGTCCCTTCAACAGAAGCTGGCCGAGCGGTCGGCTTCTGTCAGACTGGCTGGCATACACATGGGCTGAATGTCAGACGGTTTCTATTGAACCGATCAATGTCGTCCGACATTCGGCCCATGTGTACTAGGCTTACGTCACTTTCCATGAACGTCATATAGGATGCTCTGTCTTGCCAAACAAACTATGGTAGTATTGACAAATACACATTTAAAACATTCCAAAACTATAGTAAAACGTAATTTTTTTTTTTTTTTTTTTAAAGCCTGTAGCGTGTGAAACACACTCAAAAGACTCCACCCGGTGCATAAAAAAGTGCACACACACAAAGTGAGAACACAAAAAAGCACAGGGTGTGCGACAAACGTATGGTCTTCCCTCCGAAGAGGTAGGACCCGAAACCTCGATCCCCCGGGGCGCAAGACTCCTGACAGGGATTTAAGGTACTTGTGGTCAGTCGGCCGAGACCAAACTGACCCCGTTCTTCAGGGGGACTGCCGAAACAGCCCACCCCAAGTACTAAGTGGAGCTCCCCCGAAGGGAGACCCCATGAGAGAGGGCGGACTAAGCCAGAAGGCCATATCCACCCCCTCCCAAGACTCAAGGCAGGGCCCGAGGACCCACACCCTCCAGTCGTACAAAATAAAGAAAACAAAGGTGAAAGTGCAGGTGACGGACTCCAAAGAAAAGGACAAACAAACAAAGAAGTGGGGAAGTGGGGAAAGTGCAATGGTGCCATGTGAGGAACCAAGGCAGGCCTTCCAGCCGGAATAAAAAATTCCTCTGGTGCAAGCCAAAAGGCCTGTCCCAAGAGGCAGGTGTGAAAAAGGTGTTCAGGTGCAGTGACCAAGGTGCCGAAAAAACTCACAGCGAGCTGCCCCTCACCAGTGAGAAATTAAGGCACCCCTGGGCTGCCACCCCAGGAGCACTTACACTACGGGCTTTTTCAATCTCAGCCCCCGGCCAGACCGAGTGTAGCCTATCCCCACCAGCAGACATCAGAACCTGGACAGCTTAGAGAGAGCTTACCTACCACTGGGGACAGGCCTTTTGCAAGGCCAGATCAAAACCCAGGAGAGAAAGCCCTCCCCTCGCCATCCTGTTCCTCAGCCCATTACATCCAAGAGCAGTTCCACCAGCCACCCAGTCAGACTGGCTTTCCTGCCCCCTTCAAACTGGTTAGGACAGTTCAACCCATTCGAATCAGAAGGCGGCGGGCCCCACATGCTTTCCCAGATGACCTACTCCCCGTGCCTCACCAACTAAGAGCGCTCCGGGTTTCGGTCATACTGGTACTAGCTAAGGGCCATACCAACTGATAAGAACAGATACTACACTTGATCTTAGCCAAAACTTAAAGTACAACTAAAGACTAAAATTGTTTTTTTTAGTTTTGGATGTTGTGATGGATTAAAACGCTTGTCAGTTTTTATTGCTGTCTGTTCCCCCGTTAGGGAGATTCACCCTCTCTATTTGTCCAGTTTTCCATTATCATTGAAAGTGCAAGTAAAAGTTAAAGAAAATCCCAAATTTTGGGTTGTCCCCCCGAAAAATAATACAGGGGGAAACCTTCCAATAGGGACACTAGTTCTGGTGATCTGAGGGGCCCCAAGGAATTCTATTAACTTGTAGGGATTTCCTCTCACCCCGTTTGGCTATGGGACAAGGGGTGAAGGCAAATCTCCACAATGAGACACAGATGGCAAACAAATAAACTGACAGGGGTTTTAACCCTACCTTACTCTATCCCAAAAAACAATTGCCTATAGTTCTACTTTAATGTAAAATGTACTTTCAGAGAAAGTACGGACCTAGCCAGACCTAAAGTCACCCACCCTCCCCAAGATGTAAGAAAATGACGGACCCCCGGCATATCAATAAAGAATTTACGACCATGAATCTTGGGTGACAACGCAAACCCCCTTTCTTGTGCACTGCTTCATAGCAGCCAGAAGAACAATCACATCCATATGGAAGCAAACCCCCCCCCCCACCTCCCCGATCGCTCACTTCCATCAAAAAAGGCAAACGTGCTTCCTTCTGGAAAAAATGGCATAGGTGCTAGGAACCACAAAGACTGCGCAGCAAGAATTTTGTTTTACAAGTTTGGACATTAAGGTATTCTATAGCATCCTCTAGGTATCCCATAGAGAAATACTTTAGTTACAGAATTTGCATGCTACCCATATGTTATGCATTTATGCTTGAACATATATTGGTAGAACTTTATTACTGTCTTATTCTTGTTACATTTGCTTTTTGTAATCAACGCTTAAGGCTGAAATTGTCTGTAATATCAACATGCTATATTCTTTAATAAATAAAAAAATTAAAGATAAAAAAAATAAAAAGATTTACGGGACTAAGAGCGTGCCGGAAAAAGAAGCCACAATGCGCATGCGCTGTTCACTCTGCATTGAAAAGGGGGCACGCTGGCATCTCTGCATTGAAAGGGGGAACACTGGCATCTCTGCATTGAAAGGGGGGCACGCTGGTCTCTGTGCATTGAAAGGGGGCACGCTGGCATCTCTGCATTGAAAGTGGGCACGCTGGCATCTCTGCATTGAAAGGGGGCACGCTGGTCTCTGTGCATTGAAAGGGGGCACGCTGGTCTCTGTGCATTGAAAGGGGGCACGCTGGTCTCTGTGCATTGAAAGGGGGCACGCTGGTCTCTGTGCATTGAAAGGGGGCACGCTGGTCTCTGTGCATTGAAAGGGGGCACACTGGTCCCTGTGCATTGAAAGGGGGGAACGCTGGTCCCTGTGCATTGAAAGGGGGAACGCTGGTCCCTGTGCATTGAAAAGGGGCACGCTGGTCTCTGTGCATTGAAAGGGGGCACGCTGGTCCCTGTGCATTGAAAGGGGGCACGCTGGTCCCTGTGCATTGAAGGGGGGCACGCTGGTCCCTGTGCATTGAAAGGGGGCATGCTATGCCTTAATTACTGAAGGCCCCTTTCACACTTTTGTCACCTCGAAGTAACGCAATTTTTTTACAGAGTTTTTTGCCGCAAAGCAATTTCTGTTTGCGCCCCCCCAAAAATTTTGAGCACCAGCCGCCACTGGTTTTATATGACAGAAAATAGACAGGATGGGTTTACGTCCACTTTAAGATAAAAAAAAATCTTCTGACTTTACAACCCCTTTAAGTTAGGGGTAATTATATTGAATATGTTCTTGTCTAGAAAGGGGTTTAAAAACAAATAAAAAGAAGGGGGAGACGGGGCCAAAACAGTAATGGTCTTTTACCATTGGTGACTTTTTGATGTTTTAAAGAGAGGAACAAAATGCATGAAAAAAGTATCCCTTTAAATCCTATGAAACTCTTCACACCAATGAGCTGAGGGTGTGATGCACATCAAAAAGGTCATTCCCTATTGAAATTAATGGAAACCACATCACAAACATATCCGTGGTGTGTTTTTGGCATATTTTTTGCGTCACATGTCCAAATTTCACAGGGCATGCTGGGAGTCAGGAATTCAGAAAACACACCAAAAATGCATATGTCTGCGTTTTTCAGCAGAGCAGTGTGAAAAGGGCCCTAAAGTATAGATCTGTGGAAAGACAGAAGGGAACATAAACCATGCAGAGCACACAGCAAGTATATAGAAAGCATATTCCAAAGGTGTAATTGCACTTTAAAGTCGTAGAAGAATACACACTGCCAAAAAGACTGGTCACAGCAAACATAGCAGCCTTTGTAATTCCTAGGACAAATCCCATTTAGCAGTGCTCTACCACTTCCCCTTCAATCAGTCTGACTCATGCTCCATTTTCTGGCTGAGGCACTTCAATACAGGTGGAAGTAACAAGCTGACAGGATGGAAGAGCAGAGCAGCAGCTGACATTAATGCTCAAGGCTAGGACACTATCTGCAGCAGCCCAGTGCATTAGTCTAGCTTAATCTTCCAGGTAAATTAGCCTTATTTATTGCACAGAACTACATTGTACTTAGATTATCCCATATTGTTTTCCCACTCTCTCTAAGTTACTTTTGCTAATGCAATTGATTGCAGAAATATGTACATCTGGGAGAAGTTTTTTTTTTTCCCTCATGTTCAGGGTTGTGGTTCACTCAACTCTAGGTAGGCAGAGCATACAATTTCATGCTGCCTTCTTTATTTCGTTTGCAAACACAGTATGAAAATTAGGGTCCTTTCACACGAGTGATCCGATCAGATCCACCTGTCAATTTTTTAGGTGGATCTGATTGGATCCTCCATGCATTCCTATGGGGCAGCGGATGTCAGCGGAGACATGTCCGCTGACACCCGCTGCCATCCGCATCCGATCCTGTCTGTGAAATCTGGACGGATGGAAACCCTATTTTCCATCCGTCCAGGGGATCGGATCGGATGCGAGCGGACAGGCAGTCCGTTCTCATCCAATTCCCCCATAGAGATGCATGGGGCTCTGACACCTCCCTCTCCCCACACAGAGCAGAGAGGGAGATGTCACCTTCCTGCTCAGCGGGGGATCTGTGTATTGATCCCCTGAAGAGCAGCACGGATATGCTTACGGAGGCGGGCCGTGTGAAAGGACCCTAACACATTGAGCTGAGGATTGCTGTAACTGCTCAGCATGGGGGTACGGCTAGCCATTGAGGAGTATTAGAGAGGAACTCTGGCACCCTCTGAACTCCTCTTTATCCAAACATCTTTCTTTTTATTCCAATCAGTTGCAGGACGGTATTCTGCCGAAAACTCCAACCTGCCGAGAACTCCAGCGACGTTACTTCCGGTAACTGTACAGCAGGAATATTTGGAGATTTTGACCACTTGGGAGTTTTCACAGAACACCGGCAGCCTTTACACTCCGGTACATGCTATAATGAGTGGACATTTTTAGTCCACCAGCTAGTTTTTGCCGCCTTGGAGGCGGCCATGTTTTTGGTTACTAGCGGGTGGACTAACAATGTCCACTCATTATAGCGTGCAAAACGCAAGCGGAAAAAAGGGTCCTGCACCATTTTGGTTCGGATGCGATGCGATCTGAGCCATACAAAATGGCACTGCATGTGATGTGCACAGGAAGGCAGTGTGATTCCTGTGTGAATCACATCCAATGTTCCGCACACACTAGTGTGAGCCCAGGCTGGAGGATAACTTAACTACCAAGCCATCAAATGGCTGGTGTCATAGTTGATCACATGCAGAATTATGTGCGTGTGTGTTACTGGTTGGATCAACAGGTGACAATAAAGTTAAAAAAGCATGAAAAAGAAAACAACCACATCTAAGGATTGGTAATCTGCAATATATAACATTTTGCTTTTAGGGTTTAGATACACTTTAAATTATTGTAAAGGTAACTTTTTTTTTTTTTTTAGAAACCAAACTTGTTATACTTACCTGCTCTGTGCAATTGTTTTTCACAGAGCAACTCCGATCCTCCTCTTCTCGGATCCCTTGCTGGTGCTCCTGGCTCCTCCCACCTTGAGAGAGCCCCCATGGCAAGCCACTTGTGGCTCTGTGTATCCATTGACACACACACTGTGGCTCAGCCCTGCCTTCCACTCGCTTCTCACAGGCTGTTATTGACAGCAGCAGGAGCAAATGGCTCGGGTGTGTGTGCTTCCGGGGGGGAGGGGGGGGTATGGTATGGTACCCATAGGAGACAGAGAGCAATGAAAGATCCCTTCCCCACTGGCTCCGCCAGTGGCCATTGTTAGGACTCAGCTTTGAGGCTTGCATTGCTATTGGGTGGAACTGGAGGAGGGCCCGGCCAGCCTTCTTCTGCTCTGGTGCATGCAAAAGACTACGCACTGAAGAGCACTGGGAGAGAGCAACAGAGAGGTAATATAATTAGTTCTGTGTGACATGGAAAAAAGGGTGTCCATCATTTTTTCTAGTAGTATCTGCTGGATGGCCAAATGTTGCATAACCTGTCATGCTCAAAAATAATTATACAGCACTAGCTTGCCATTATACTACCCTTGCCTTTCTATAAACTACTGTAGCCTTCCCCTATACTACCCTAGCCTGCCCCTATACTACCCTTATACAACCCTATCGTAGTGGTGTATCATCAATGGGTGCAACCTGTTCACTGCACACAGGACCTGGGGGAGGGGGGCTAGGGGGCTACTGTGCTAACACACACTGCACCCATGGATCCCCTAGGGCGCCAAGATGGGGGAGCGGTAACATGGTGGTATGTCAGCATTTCATTCTTGGACCCAGGCAGCACAATGTCTTGGGGTCTTGGGCCAGCCCTGCTGTGCATGGTAGCCAATCCGCCTCTAAAGCCTCGTACACACGCAACGATAGTTGGCCGTGAATTTTCGGCCAACGTCCGATCAGCCGATTGATGGCTTGTTAGTAAGATGCTTCCGACAACCGACTCCGACTTTTCGGCCGAAAAAAATCTGGTGTGCAGGCTATAAAATTTTTGTTGGCCGTCAACAGAACGGCCGATTTTCCGTCAGTGAGTACAGATTTCGGCATACAAAAATCTGATGAGCAAGACTGGGCATGCTCAGAGAAGAAAGAACAAACGGAAAGTAAACCAGAACATGACATCACTTCTGAAGTTGATTTTTGTTGGCCGAGAAAATTAGTGCGCAGTCTAGAGCACATTCCAACCAACACAACAACACTGGACAAAAGACGGCCGATCGGTCGGCCGATAATTGTTGCGTGTGTACGAGGCTTAACTTCAGCTTGTTCAATTAAGCTCGGACAAAAAAAAAAAAATGGAAGATGATTGGTTTCTATGCAGAGTTGCACCAGATTTTACACTCTCCAGTCTTCGTAAATCAACCCCTAAATATTTTCAGTGGTGGAAACTTGGCTAAAGATCTACATCCTTTTTGTAAGAAACATTCTATGAAGCAGATCGATGTGTATCAATAGACAAAATTCACATTGCTATTATTGGATATGGCATGCTTAGTACCCTTTTCAGGTTTGTGTTTTTGCTGTCCATGTCCAATTGAAATTTACAATTATTTTCTTTCCCAGATACAAAACAGAAAGCAAGATTAAGAGCCCATTCACACTGAAGCCGCACGACTCTGTACTACTTCGGGGGTGACTTGTGAAGTCCGGTGCACCGCGACTTTCACGGACTTCATATAATGAATGTCTATGCAAGTCGTTCCGAGGTCGCCCCGAAGTAGTACAGGACCCTTTTTCTAAGTCGGAGCGACTTGTGTCGCTCCTATTAGAACGGGTCCTGTTGCAGTCAATGGACCGCGAAGGACCGCGACTTGTCAGGCTGACAAGTCGCCTGACAAGTCATGCTAGTGTGAATGGAGCCTAAATCTATCCAAAAGCGGTGTAAAACTCCTCTGAGAACAGGTAATGGAAGATTGCCCTCACCCTGGGCCCATTCCAATGACCGTAACCGCAAAATTGTGGATTTCCTTTCACTTTCTGTCTTAGATGACACTGATAATCAATATGATAGGAAGGGTAATGCTTCCCAGCACAGACACAAACCACAATTAAAACCTTGATCAAGTTTCCAACCTTTCCCCTTTCTAGTTTTGGCTGCAGTTACAGTTTAAAATGGACCTTTACCCCCTCCACCCACTTTCTATCATTCCATTTCCTAGCCCCCTCTTCCCTTCTATTGTCCCTATTTTTTTTTATATTTTAGTTATGTTTAACCACTTTGCCTCTCACACCTGTTCACCCCCTATGGACCAGAGAAATTTTACAATTTCTGCTATTGAACTGTTTATTTGGCAATAACATTATCATAACTTAACCAACTTAGGACCGCCCTACAGCTAATTTACTGCTACGGTATGGCACTCCCACACAGAATCACACACATATATTATCACACACCTATATGTATGTATGTATGTGATTCTGCACTCCCCCGTAGGGGTTGCATGCCATCGACAGACTGTTTCTACTGTAAATACTCAGAGCAGAAGCCAATCTGCAAGTGCAGGGCACTGGATGTCTGCCGGAACCTGCCGATCGTTGGGCAGAGAGACATAACTGAGTTCTGCCTACGTAAACAAGGCAAAAATCCATTCTGGGAGGGTGATAGACTTTGATAAAATACATCACTTCCCTTAGTAAAAGCGCCTAACACAGTACACAAAAACACTGGCTAGGCACACAGTTAAACCTTTGATCGGGCTAGATGTTTAATCCATTCCCATCCAGTGTCATTAGTACAGTGACAGTGCATATTTTTAGTACTGATCACTCTATTAGTTTTACTGATTCCCATTAAGTGTCAAAAGTGTCAGTGTTCGATTGTCCATTGCAATATCGCAGTCCCGCTATAAGTCGCTGATCGCCACCATTACTAGTCTAACCAATCTATATATGCATATTGGGATTTTTTTTCCCAAAAAGATGTAGCAGAATACATATTGGCCTAAATTTATGAAGAAATTTTATTTTTTACATTTCTTTCTTATTGGATATCCATCTTTATGGCGCAAAAAAATTAATAAATAAAAAATGCAGTTGTGATCAAACACTGCCAAAAGAAAGCGCAATTTATAGGAAAAGGACATACATTTTATTTGGGTACAGTGTTGCATGGCCACGCAATTGACAGTTAAAGTAACGCAGTGCTGTATCGCAAGAAATGGCCTATTCACAGCGCTTCACTTTTTCCACATTTTGTTATGTTACAGCCTTTTTCCAAAATAGATTCAATTAATTATTTTCCTGAAAATCCTACAAACAATACCCCATAATGACAATGTAAAAGGAGTTTGTTTAAAATCTTTGCAAATTTATTAAAACAAAACAAAAAAAAAAATCACCTTTTATAGAAGAATTTATAGCCTTTGCCATGACATTCAAAATTGAGCTCAAATGCATCCTGTTTCCACCAATTATCCTTGAGATGTTTCTACAATTTGATTGGAGTCCATCTGGGGTAAATTCAGTTGATTGGACATGATTTGGAAAGGCACACACCTGTCTATATAAGGTCCCACAGTTAAGGCCCGTACACACGTACCGATCGTCGTCATACAAACGTCGGCGGACGAAAGATCTGCCGATTGTACGCGTGTTAGTATGGTGCCTCCGACAGCTGTCTGCGCACAATCCGCGGACAAAAGTCTTTCTTGCAAACATGAAAATTTTTGTCTGCGGACACCAGAACGGACGATTGTTCGCCTGTCAGTACACAATTCGGCCGACACACAGCTACAAATCCCAACACGCATGATCAAACCAAATGAGTTCCCGGAAGAATTTTCTCTAGTAAACTCATCATTTTATTCAGAAAGAACTTTCGGCTCGCGGCAGTCCAAGAAATAGGTGAAATGCGGAGCACATGCTCATCTTGATAAATGTGAGAAGAAGGAAGATGCTGCTCATAATGCCATACTTTTCTAATCAAAAGGCATGTGTTCTGTTATGATGAAGATAATGTTTGTCTATTCTATCTGTTCTATCAAATTTTATAATTAAATAATTTGAACTCTTCACCATTATTATTTTGTAAACAGCAAAGATCTAACTATTGATATGACCCTTTATTCTTGTCTGAATTAATGTCTAAAACATATTTTTCAGGTTATGCACAATATTAAACATGTTAACAAATTCAGATAGGCCATTTTTTATTTTCATTTTCTTTATTTTTTGTATCTCAGCAAAAAAAACCAAAGAAAACATTAATACTTTCCGTATAACTAAACATAAAAAAGGTCCATTTGGACAAAATTAAACTAGAAACTGGCAAACAGGGGTAAAATAAATAATAGGGGGTTACAAAAATTAAAGTTGCTGGTAACTGAAATCAGGTTGCCATGAGGGCAGGTTTGGATCATGCTGGCCATATTGCCACTGGCCATGTGGCATTTGGCGAGGTGGTGGGTGTTGTGGAGGTGGAGGTGGAGGGCACGGGTGCTCCTGGCATGCATGGCTGTGCTCATTAAGGATCCCGTTTTCAGCCTTTTGCAGCACATCGAGGATAATTTTTCTGGCATACTGACACTGCCTGAGGTCCACCTTATCCAAAATTTTTGCCGTCATGTTGCCGAAGGACTCATTGGCCTCCGGTTTCCGACGTAGGGCTATGGTGGCCTCCTGGATAAATTTGTCTGTGATATCATCCACGTGCTTCCTCTTTTGCCTCCGTTTGGCAGGAGGAGGTGGTGGTGGAAATAGTTCCACAGGCTCCTCAGGCTCCGCAGGCTCCCCAGGCTCCTGGCTGCAACCTGGCTCCTCCTCAGTGACACTTCCCTGTTGATGAAATGAACAATTGATTAGAATGTTATAGTGTATATAAAAAGTCATGTTTGTTATATTATTGTGAACAAATAGCAGACTTTACATACAGTGGCGTATCTAGGGTCTCCAGTGCCCTTGTTGAGGAGCTGTATTTGGCAACAACCCCCCCCCCCCCAAGATCAATGTAAAACTGTAACCCACCCCCCCAAAAAAAAATTAAAGGGCATTAAAAGTTTCTAATTTGCCCCTTGTTTGCCCAGTGTAGAGCTCTCTAGTGGGCAATCATTGTCTCAGGTGTGAAAAAGAAAGAGAGGGTTGAGAGCTAGAGAGAGGGAGAGAAAGAGGGGGTGTGAGAGAGAGAGGAGGGGGTTGCAGAGAGAGAGGGGCCTGAACTAGCAGAGGGCTTGATGTAGGGCATTGAGGGTGAAGCAGTGCAGGGAAACAGGAATAAGGAAGCCACCTGCCTTGCTGACCCAGAGTGAGAGACCAGAGACATGGAAGCAAGGATGGATGGATCATTTGCAGGAGCTGTTAGTTTTGTATTAAAAAAGGTTGAGCCAGAGGAATGCTGAGGCTACAGCAGTGTTTGTTAGGACCAGAGGTGTGCTGGGGATGCAGCAGTGTTTGTAAGAGCAGAGGTGTGCTGGGGATGCAGTGAGAGGCAGTCTCAGTCTCCTGGTCTTTTGGCTCAGCTGCTCTCAATGTTTTACACCTGCATGAAGCAGCTCTCAATGTTTTACACCTGCATGAAGCTGCTCTCAATGTTTTACACCTGCATGAATCCGCCTGCAAACTGGGGGTTCTGGGGTGTGCAGGCTGAGTGGATTGTTAAAATAAACACTAAAACAATGCCAATGTTTTTGTGACCCACCCCCCTTGGCCTGCGCCCCTGGCGGTTGCCTGTCATGCCAACCCCTTGCTATGCCCGTTTACATAAAGGGTCAATTATGGTTTAGCTTATAATTTTGTTACATGATTACATTTTAGCAGACAATATATTGTGAAATGCCATACCTGAGTAAAACTCTCTTCCAGGAAATCCTCATCCTGGCTTGGATCAACTGACACTGAGCCCTCTGCCGAAGTCGAAGGCAGCGTAGAAATTGACGGCCTGGATTCCAAGGTGTCTGCCAGGAACTGCAGGTTATCAAAGTACCACAGCCGTGGTACATGTACATTCCGTGCACCTGCTCCAGACTGGGTGGAATCTTCTATTTTCTTTACCTCCCGCCTGTGGGCAGTGCGAATGCTGTTTATTTTTTTGCGTATATAATTAAAATTTGCCCCAGGACAGACGGGCTTGTAGAAGGCCACCAAATGTTCCATGGCCTGTTTTTTTAGTTTCTTATTTTTATATTCTGCCGACTTCACTTGCCACAAACACGGCAGTTGCCTGTACTCATCAATGAAACTGATGAGAAAGTTGTGGGTGGTGTAATTGTCCACCATATTGCAGGACAGTATATGCCTGCAAGACACAACACAACACAAAACATATTAAAATAGCATGTATTTTGGCACATAATAAAGATATTCCTAATAAAAGCTGTATAGGGCCCAAAACACACACTTTCTATTAAAAGAGTCGTACCTTTGTTTGTGGGGAAAAGTCGTGATTCGCCGCTCGATCGTGCTCCAACCCTCGATATGTCCGCTAGCGAATCGTCGGCCGAACGAACTTGCGTCCTTTAAATACAGCGCAGGCGTCAACTCCTCCTCCAGTGGCGGGCTTGTGCAGGGGTGTGTACGTGCCGAAGATCAGGCCTACATGCGACACTCACACCTGAAGCAGTGGAAAAATCTTGTAATCAAGAATAATGTCTCAACAATCTGGGAGCTCAATTAGTGTGGGCCGAAGTGATTGGGCCACCAGAAAATCAAGGGCTACACCCATGTCAAAGCCAGAAATGGTGGAGATGGTCTCCATTTTAGAAAAAATGGACTATGATGGCAAGTTGGCAAATTACGATCGGCCCAATGCCAGGAAAGATGGCATCATGGATAAGGTGGTGGCCTGTTTGGTAAAAAAATTCGGTGTGGAGCGATCGAAAGATCAAATTAGGAAACGGTGGTCCGACCTGAAACACCGTGAGCAGGATCAGCTTTCCCAAATCCATCGGATTTTGAAAAAAAGTAAGTTTTATTTATTTATTTTTTTTTTTAATCATGCAATATGTTTTTTATAATGTGGTGTATGTTGTATTAACATGTCTAGATTATAATGTCTATGTAAAAAGTTAGATTACTCATTTTAGTTGTCATGTCGTGATTAGATTGATCTATTGTTGATGTTTTAGTATATGACATTAAAAGTCAGGAAGCCATAGTTAAAAATATATGTATTGTGTTGCAACGAACATTCTTTCCTGCACGAATCTTCTCAGCAAACATTCCTATTAATCACAGATTATTATTCAAACCTTTAAATAGGAGAAAAACGTAAACTCCGTGCCAAACAATGGGAAAGGAGGAGGAGAGGTTTGGCAGCTCCATCGGCAGTTGTGGAAGAAGAGGAGGACATGGGCCCAGATGGTGGCACAGATTCGACTAAAGGTAATTGGTTCCTATGCACTGTCAAACATTAATGTACCATATTTTTCGTAGATAACCATGTACATATCTTCATATTTGTTACTGAAAGAGCTATCAAGCAGGGCACCATGTCCTAACAAATGTACCTCTTGTGACTTTTATGATATGGCCAATGTTTTGTATTATGTAGATGAAGACATTATGCCTGAGGTTATTCTGGTGGAGCCAACAAGTGACCAGACACCAGAACAACAAGAAGGTTGGTAGTCACAGATTTTTGTGTAGTGGGATCATAGAAATATGTGTATTTGCAATGATTGTTTAACCTTATATTCCTATATTCCCTTACAAATTTACATTGCAGATGTTGCATCATGCCAGGATGTGGCATCCCCAGCCAGCTCAGAACCCAGATCTCCTGGCAACTTGCCAAGCAGCGTGGAAGCCACTTCCCAAAATCTTGAGGATCCTGGACCAAGTGTCCAAGAGCCAATTGTGTGCCCACGTAGGTTTTTTCAGAATGATTTTTATCAGTGTTATTTTTAGCCTCCAATTTACAACACTAGTTCCCTAATGGGAGCCTCTTTATTTGAATGGAAGTCGCACCGTAAGTCGGATCAGGATGCTCTGACTTGCGGGGCCACTTGCGTTGTGAAGATTTTTGAGGGGGAACTACACCAAAAAATTGAAGAACCCACCGTGGGTGTCCCCCCAAGTTCACAACCAGGCCTTTTGTGTGTGGTATTGAGTTTGAGGGTATGCCCACAACAAAAAAACAGCGTGGGTTACCCCCAAAACCCCTACCAGACCCTTATACAAGCATGCAGCTTGTCAGGCCAGGAAAGAGAACGAGCAAGCGGAACAAACACCCCCTGGACCACAGCAGGACACATGCCCTCAACATGGGGGGGTTTTGTTGCTTTGGGCCAGGGGGCCTCTGCACCGCACACCCAAAAGCACCTTACTCCCATGTAGAGGAGGACAAGAGCCTCATCCCCACAACCCTGTCTGGTGGTTTTGGGGGGTCATGCGGCCAGGGGGTTCCTAGGACTTTGGAAGCAACCTTCAACAAAGGGTGGCCCCCAGATCCCGGACACCAATCACTGTGTGAATGGGTATGGGGTACATAGTACTCCTACACATTAACCACATAAATGGAAGTGTATGTGAATAACGACAGGAGACGTTTATGAAATGTTCTTAAATATCTT
This sequence comes from Pelophylax lessonae, assembly GCF_965119305.1. Classification (NCBI taxonomy): domain Eukaryota; kingdom Metazoa; phylum Chordata; class Amphibia; order Anura; family Ranidae; genus Pelophylax; species Pelophylax lessonae. Next base: position 392,303,557 of record NC_138769.1, on the reverse strand, counting down.
CATCCGGTCTTCTCCACTCTGCTCTTTGGATCTTCTCCTCTCCACTCTTCTGCTGTGCAATCTTCTGCTCTTATGTTGTCTGCTCTTTTGCCCTAGGTTCTGCTTCTTCCTCCTGTCCTCATCTGATGCTGTTGCCGTGCATTCTGCCCGTCTCTGGTCTCTGCAGCTTAATATATATACATTACGACCATGCCCTCACAATGACGTCATCATGCGTTCACACCCCTAATGAATATATAGTAAGCTCAGGAGACCGGCAGAATCATCAGCAACAGGATCAGAGGAGGACAGGAGGAAGAAGAAGAGCCTAGGGCAAAAGAGCATAAGAACAGGGTAGGTATTAACTCGAGAGTAATTAAAAATAACCTGGACACCAAATGTTTCTCTATTATGACCTCATGTAGGTGATTCACATTGACTCAGTTGTATATTTTTTTACAGATCATGATTTACCTACTTGCACTTTAGCAAAACTAACCCGTGAGGCACTCCAATGTTGCTCAGACCTCGAGCAAATCAAGGAAACAGCAACGGCATTGCAATCAAAAATGCAAGATTTTGTCGACATGATTGCCAAATTTTAAAAAGTTTTAAAGACATTTTTTATGTTTTTATTGGTTCCTTTTCTTACAAAAGTTTTTTAATATTTTATGATATCTTGATGGCACTCAGTTGTTAAGAGTGTACGCACGTTTGGGAAAAAAACTTGAAAACACCCTAACCCTAACCCTAACCCTGTGAATGTTTTGAAAAAAAAATTTTGTACATTCAACAATGTGTGTTCCATTCTTTATTTGACTTTCGTTGGGGGGGTCGAGATCTAAAGCTGTGTAAAGAAGCATTACATGTATGATGGCTGTCCTATTCCCACATTTACATGTTAATGAAAGCATTTTGGACACTGCCATATGCGAGTTGCTGGAGGTGTCAATGAAATGTTAAAGATCCCAACCGTTTATACGCATATCACAGTGCGATCTGACATTTCATACAGGGTTGGATCATACAAGTGTGAACGACTGTGCAATCCTATCCTGATGCAGCTGAATAAATGCATCATGTGCGACTTTTGTGCGAGTGTAGTGCGAATTGAGACATACACTTTGTATGGCTACATTCACACTGAACACGCACACAAGTCGCACATGACCCTTTATTTCTGATGTATCAGGATTGGATGGCACAGTCCTTCAGACTTGTGTAATACAATCCTGTGGAAAAAGTAAGTGGTGGGTCACCCTTATGCGATGCAGGAAGGATGCAAAGTCGCAGACTTCCCACATTGCATAAGTGTGACTCAACACTCAAGGTACTAGCAGTCCTAGGATTCAATATGGCATTGATATTGGCAGTGTAGGGAGATCAGTGTAATCTATAGTGTATTGCTTGTTCGTTGCTCTAGTTCACTTTCCATTACTTATATATATATAACACTTTGAGATGAACAATGATCAAGTTTCACATAACACTGACATATCCTAACATTGGTGGGCAGTGAGAAGGATGTCATAAATGAACACAACATAACAGGTGTAGGTACGTTGTTAATACCCTAATGTATTATATTAAATATATACTATGGGCAACTTCTGGACAAGAACCACCAATGTAAGGTGACATTAGATGAACCTTGGGTGTGACCTAGTTCTCAATGTGACAGGGTTTGTGTAAATTTTGTGGGGTGCAGAAGGCCCTTGTATTTACACCACTGGCTCAAAAATAACACATGGCCATCATCACTTTGGATCAGCTGGTGAGAGGCTACAGTAAAGAAACACACTGATGAATGTATTAACCCTTCCAAAGTCACACATATATAACACATGATTAACCCAAATAATTGTGTTTGGCATATGTGCCCAAATGATTAGAATCCACAATACTGAATCATTGCAATTTTTTTTTAATGTGTTGAAAAATAATATATCTCTGACATTTATCTTGTGTGTCCAATCTTTAACAAGATTAATGGGTGTGTGACAGTGATTGCTGCCAGGACACAGCTCCTCTCCCCACGAAATAGTCCAGATATTCCTGACGGATCTGACGGGCCTTGTGTGATGCCAATGCTGACCGTCCAACTTCCATTGACGTCATGGACTCCACTTGGTTAGAAGGTTGGGCCTCTCCACTTGTACCTGGCATAGCAGGGTCAGTATCCAGTTGCTGCAATACATAATTTTGTGCATTCCTGCGTAGGAAGTTGTGCAAAATGCAGCCACACAAGACCACATTATCCACTTTGTACAGTGCCAGGTTTATGGACGTCAGGAATATCCGGAACCGGTTGGCCATTATCCCGAAGGCATTCTCCACAACTCTGCGAGCTCTGGACAACCGGTAGTTGTAAATCCTTTGGTCTGGGGTGAGGTTCCTCTGAGGGTAGGGCTTCATGAGATGCTCCCCAAGCGCAAAAGCCTCATCTGCGATAAACACAAAGCTCATACCCTCAACAGTTTGCTCCCTGGATGGCAGGTTCAGAGTGCCGTTCTTTAGACGACGAGCGAACTCCGTCTGATCAATAACTCCCCCATCCGAATTGCGGCCATTTTTGCCAATATCCAAAAAAATAAACTCATAGTTTGCATTAACTATGGCTAGCATGACTATACTAAAAAAACCTTTATAATTATAATAAAATGTGCCGGAATTCGGAGGGGGGACAATGCGGACGTGCTTCCCATCAATAGCACCCCCACAATTGGGAAAATTCCACTTCTCCAGAAATTGATCAGAAATCTCCAGCCATTGCTCTTCGTTTGAAGGAAACTGTGGGGAAAAAATAAAAAAAAAAAAAATTAGTGCTTGAGCACATCACATTATTAATTACACACACAGTTGTCTGTTAAATGCTTATGCAACTTGCTAAAAAAATAAACAACAGGAAGGCAAAGGTTTGGATATGGGGATGTAACATCTACATACATTTATTTTCAACCTCCTATTGTTCTTATATTGTAAAGGGCCATACACACTAGAAGATTCTCTGAAGACTTTTTCGTGCAGATTTACCTTTTCTATGTAGTGCAAGGGCCTACCAGATTGCATAGGATTTGAAAGTGTTTGTTGGACCTCATATTATTTGGTTTTGGTAAATCGGAAGGATAAATTGTTCTGACAATCTTCTAGTGTGTATGGCCCATTATACTCACCAGCTAGAGCTGAGATTTACAAACTACGGCCCTCCAGCTGTTGCAGAACTACACATCCCATGAGGCCTTGTAATTCTCTGACATTCACAGACATGACTAGGCATGATGGAAATTGAAGTTCGTGAACAACTGGAGGGCCATAGTTTGAAGACCTCTGAACTTGAGCTTTGGTATATGCTGACTTTGAGATTTAGCATGTGGGTGGGGGATGGGTAAGTAAAACTGGGCATTTATACATCAATAAGGGCTTGTGGTCAGTGAAGGTTTTAACATCATTACATAAACATACAGAATCATAGGTGGGAATGGATGGACTGATGTATTTTAGATAAATCATTAACTAGGTACTAAAACATTGGCCAAGGAATAATTGTTTGAGGGAAAGCAATAAAATTTGAAAAATTCGACATACTGTTAACAGGCAATGCGTTTAGGGACACATAGGAGAGAATGATGGGGTGGTTAGTGGGTAATTTTACAAATGGTTAAAGATAATCTACATCTTTACTACTATGTGCATGCGGACAGAGGGTAGTTTACAAATAATGGCCTGTGTCAATTGCTGTACATCCAAAAACATCATAATTCGGGTGAAACTAGTAATACATGTAATGTAATGTAAAAAATCAAACATACCTTGATATAGTCCTTCTGCAAGACCTTGATGATGGCAGAGCAGGTCTCAGGGATGATGATACCAAGAGCTTGGGGGGAGATGCCTGTGGTGAACTTCAGATCCTGCAGGCTTCTCCCTGTTGCAAGATACCTCAACGTCGCAATTAACCTTTGCTCAGGAGTAATTGCAAGCCGCATACAAGTATCCTGCTTCAGAATATAGGGGGACACCAGGGCAAGAAGATGGTAAAAGATGGGATCCGTCATCCTCAAATAATTCCTGAAGTCATCAGGATTATTTTCCTGGAGCTCCCTCAGCAAGGACATATGAGAAAATTGATCACGGTTAAGCAACCAATTTTTCGTCCAGGAGGTCCGCTTCTTCTTCCTATTGCTCGTACGTCGTCTCAGAGCCAAAACTCCAACACTAACGACAGCAACGGACGAATTCACGGTCGCCATAATAAATTCTCGAACGATGTCTCGGAAAATAGCGAAATGTCGTCAACCAAACAAATGCTACCGAAATCAGCGCGAGATGCCCAGAAGGGTCACGGACAAACACTCACTTCCTCTTTTGTAGCGGCGAACGTGCGTGGAACGTAGTGACGTCATTTTCTGTCGGAAGACAAATGTCCTGGGCAAGTTTTGAGCACTTTTCAACAGACAAACAACAAACACACCAGCCGCGAACATTTGTAGGACGTTCTGTCGGCCGACGATCGGTACGTGTGTACGGGGCTTTAGTGTTGCATTTCCAAGCACAAACCAAGCCAAGCAATTGTCTGTAGACCACCGAGACAGGATCGTATCGAGACAAAGATCTGGGGAAGGGCACAGAAAATTTTCTGCAGTATTGAAGGTCCCAATGAGCACAGTGGCCTCCATCATCTGTAAATGGAAAACGTTTGGAACCACCAAGACTCTTCCTAGAACGGGCTGCCCTGTCAAACTGAGCGATCAGGGGAGGAAGGCCTTTGTCAGGAAGGTGACCAAGAACCCAATGGTAACTCTGACCGAGATCCAGCATTTCTCTGTGGAGAGAGCAGAACCTTCCAGAACAACACCCATCTCTGTAGCATTACCCCAATCAGGCCTGTGTAGTAAAGTGGCCAGGTGGAAGCCACTCCTCAGTAAAAGACAAATGACAGCCCCCCTGGAGTTTGCCAAAAGGCACCTGAAGGACTCTCAGACCATGAAAAAAAAAAAAAAAAAATTCTCTGGTCTAATGAAACACAGATTGAATTATTTGGCCTGAATGGCAAGTGTCATGTCTGGAGGAAACCAGGCACTGCTCACTACCTGGCCAATACCATCCATACAGTGAAGCATGGTGGTGGCAGCATGATGCTGAGGGATGTTTTTCAATGGAAGGAACCTGGGAGACTAGTCAAGATTGAGGGAAAGATGAATGCAGCAATGTACAGAGACATCCTTAATGAAAACCTGCTTCAGAACACTCTGAACCTCAGACTGGGACGAAGGTTCATCTTTCACCAGAACACAGCCAAGATAACAAAGGGTTGGCTACGGGGCAACTCTGTGCATATCCTTGAGTTGCCCATGCCTAGACTTGAACCAGATTGAACATCTCTGGAGATATCTGAAAATGGCTATGCATCGACACTCCCCATCCAACCTGATAGACCTTGAGAGGTCCCTCAAAGAAGAATGGGAGAAACTCCACAAAAATAGGTGTTGCAAGCTTGTAGCATCATACTCAAAAGACTTGAGGCTATAATTGATGCCAAAGGTGCTTCAACAAAGTATTGAGCAAAGACTGTGAATACTTATATACATGGGATTTTTTTTCGTTTTGAATAAATTTGCAAAGATTTCAAACAAATTTATCTTGCCTTGTCATTATAAGGTTTTGTTTCATTATTTTCCTCAAAATTCTGCAATGTAATCCATTTTGGAATCAGGCTGTAACATAACAAAATGTGGAAAAAGTGAAGCGCTGTGAATACTTTCCGGATGCCCTGTATGTTGGTTTTTTTAAGGACAAACAAGGCTTTCTTTTTGCGATATTGGTGTATTACAATGATCTTTTTCAACATCTTTCTGTAGCATCTGAGCAAGTGTTATGTATAAACACTCCCAGACTGATTTTTGACAGCTAAACTGTGACCTTTTTTGTGTACACAGCATTGCTCGCTTTAATTAATCACATAGTTGTTTTCTGGGAGGGGGGTCCTGACAAACAGGCCGAGAGACTGGACAAATTACACATGCCCTGTGTACAATGATGACTATAGGCAACACTTTTTTTTTTTTTGTTTCTGAACAGAGTGAAGAGGGATTAGAACACTTGACAGGTGTTTATTGCTGTTTGTGTCCCTATTATGGAGATCCTCTGTTTGTCCTGTTTACCATTATCATTGAAAGTAAAAGAAAATCCCAAATTTTGAGTTGATCCCAGAAAAGTAATAGAGGGGAAATATTCCAATTGAGACACTGCTTCTGGTGACTGAGGGGGGGGGGGGGGGCTCCAAAGAGATTCTCTTATTTGCAGGGATTTCCTCTTACTTCCAGATGTGGTTATGGAACAGGAAATACAGGTAAATCTCCCCATTGGGACACCGATGGCAAAAAAAATCTGACAAAGGTTATACACCACCCCCCCAGCTATATCCAAAATGAAAAAAATCTGGTTATAGTCTTACTTTGAATACCTTTTTTGGGGAGCTCTCCCTGTACTTCTTGGACTTTCACCTAGCTAAGAATTACATATTTGTAGCAATGTCCCCGTAGGGCTTGCTGTGTGATGACTTCTTGGGTCTCCTCTGATTACCAGCAGACAGTCACTTAGGGACAATTCACACATCCATCCTTACTCCCAGTCATTTGTTACTCAAACAGTCCAGGGGATTTGGTTTTATATTTATTTTCAAACTTGGATGGGAGAAGGGAATAGTGGGATACTCCAACTTGAACTATTCACAGTAGGAAAGGACAACTCTCACTTGGCCTCATTGGGTTATTTGTGGAAGCAGACACACTGCTTTGACCATACTGCCACTTGTATGGGAGGGTTAAGTCCTCTTGCTCTGCATAGCAGCAGACTGGATGCAACTTCATTATCTTCAGGACACTCTCTAGCATCCCCTTTGACTGACACCCTTCCACTGATTCTTCAGAAGGGTTGGCCCTCACCAGACAGGCCCCACGACACAGATCTATACTCACTGTAGACAGAATTTGATTGTTTCCAGTGTTTCCCTTCCAGTCAGTTCTGCAGGACATCTGGGTTAAGCTCCTCTCTAACTTTTAGGCCCTCAGGTCGATCACCTGAGGCTTCATGGCAGCTTCTACAGAGAAGGGGCAGCTGTCCCCTCCCTCCGGGACCCCGCTCTCCAGCTGAAAAACCCCAAGCACATGTGCTGACATGAGAGGATCCTGATAACAGGAAAACCTTGAAAGGGGTCTTCCCTGAGAGGCAGCGTGAGCAAGAAGGACAGTACTATAGCCATAGGCGTGCGCACAGGGTGTGCCGGGTGTGCCTGGGCACACCCTAATCACTTAGGGCACATTAGCATTATCGCTCTGTTTGCCAGTGAGGAGATGGGAAAGATCTCCCTCAGGCCTGCTCTGCCATAAGAGAAGTGCCACACACTTCTATTTCACTTTGCCAGCAGGGAGAGTAATGTACCAGGGCCATATACATGTAGGCAAACACATGCATGTGTATTTAAACTTTGGGGTGCACACCCTAATGCAATAGGCTGCGCACACCTATGACTATAGCATGGTGCCGGAAATTACAAGGTGAGAGACCACCACATGTAGCAGGTCTCTCTGGAAGATAGCGGTGAGCTTAAATCTTTCCTAACCTTGCCCTGGGAGATCTCCAGAGAGTCAGTGGGTAGACTGGTAAAGAAGCAGCCAGGTGGGCTAGCATTTCCTGCAGTTGTAGAGTTGGGACTAGTGTCTACAGGGGAGTTGGAGGTACTCCAGGATGCAGTTCACAACACTTTGTGCTACTTTCCAAAGGGACTGAGAGTTCGTAGCCTGTAATGGGCTGTTGGTGATCTAACAGAGACAGTTAACCACTAATGAGGAATCAACTGGAGTTGTACAGAGGAATCAATTGGAGCTGTATATAGGGAGGAAGTTGTCCCTGGTTTTGTCACTATCAAGTTTTTACCCCCTAATAACACACAACAAAAGAAATGTTCACTGTGTTTTGATGACAGCTAAAGCTGTGTGTGCCTGGCTGTCATCTGCAACCCCTACAGGGGTAGCACTACACTTATTATGAAAATCATTTAAAAAATTTGCATGTGAAATTTTAAAAATTGTCATTCGCACAAAAAGTGGAAATATTTTTTTTTTTTTTTTTTAAAAGGCCCCTTTAATTGATCATGTCATTTTATTACAACTACAAATATTTTAAATGTCTTTATTTGCGAGATGTAAAATAATTTTTTAAATGCCTTGTAATGGCAGCAGCAAGATTGGTACTACTTTGAAGAAGGAGGTAGACCTAGGGTTGCCACCTCATCCTTTTAAACCCAAACGCAAATTAAATACACAGGTTCTGAGGCTGATATAATGCAGATAAGGCACCAAGTGAGTTTAATTACCACCTTTCTCAGCCACAGAACCTGTATAATTAATATGTGTTTGGGTTTGAAGGGATGAAGTAGCAATCCTAGGTAGACCACAAAAGCTTGTCCTGAAAATGTAACTGTTAGTGCAAATTAAAGAGGAAGTAAACCCTCCTCAGGAAGTTGTACCTATAGGTAAGCCTATATTAAGGCTTACCTATAGGTACTGTAAATATCTCCTAAACATGCACCGTTTAGGAGATATTTACCTTTAATGCAGCCAGTGACGTCACTGGCGCATGCGCTCTGAAGGAACGGCAGATCGTGCCGTTCCTTCAGAGCCCCGTGCCGTGACCGTCGGCTCCCGCGCGCGTGCGCGGGACTGACGTCACCGCGGCTCCGGCCAATCAGATGGCCGGATGCCGCGATCCCGGAAGACGGGCGACTATACATGTCGCCCGTCATACAGGTAAGCGGACGGCACGGCGGGGGCTCGTTCTAAGGTAAGTATTTCATAATGAGCTACTATGCGATGCATACTAGCTCATTATGTGTTTCTCTTTCAGGATGTAAAGAAGAGAAAATTTTTTTTTCTCGGTTTACAACCTCTTTAATAAAGGACAACGCATTACCCAACTCTGTTGTTTCAAGTGAACTAATACGGCTACAATCACTTTAAGCATGAGCTATCAAATAGAACAGGAACCAGTTTCTCCGTTAAAGTATTGTAAGCTTTAAGATTTCAATGCAATTGACATATGTCCCTTCTGTCCCCAAGGATGGCAAATAATGAGACGCATGTAGTTCCCCACCTCTGACTCAGTCATCAAGCTGTCCTTGTGACGTGCACCAAGCTCCTGTGTGTCTGCCAGTCCAGGTCTGTGCTTGTTTGCAGCTGTTCACTTGACTGCTAATTGAAACCTTTATTCAGCCTTTGAGTGATACTAGTTGTCTTGTGTTTGCCTCCTGCTTCTAAAAAGCAACTGATCTTTTCAAACCTTCCTCTGAACTGAAGAAATAAAGCGAAATCCTACCTGACACATACATCTGCTTTGGTAAGTTTCCTTTCAGTGCCTGTCACTTATTGCCTTATTACAGCTCTGCTTTCTGGCAGCATTGCTTAGGTCCTGGATTTGTTTGCTTGCCTTTATTTGTGTGTACTTCTTACCACTGTCATTAGGAGACACGTAAAAAGCTTCCTTCTATGTCTATTCCTGCTAATTAAGGTTTTTTGATTTTCAAAGTTTTTTTCTCTTTTTTTTTTTAGTTTTTTTTTTTTTTTTTTTTTTTTTTTCACTAAAAAAGTCAATAATGAGAAATAGGTAAAAAAACAAAACTTTTCAGCATTGGTTATATGTATTCTAAAAGATATGTTAGAAAAAGAAACAAAAACTTGAAAGTAATGTGGAATGAGTTAATGCATGTTGCCATACATTTTTAGCCACCTTGCTCTGTGTGTTTGATGGTCTACCCACCCAAATGCAGCATGCAGGATATTTTTTCTTTCCTACCGGCTACAATACAAATTGTTGGTACTATGACAAAATAAAATGATGTATTTGCTCATATCTGTGCATTTTGCCTATGCTAGAAATCAGTGCATATGATGACAATTTGCTACCTTATTGTGGCTGTTTGCTATTTGAGTTTATTTTATAAATGCAATTTATCAGAATTTATTAAATTACTACCGCAGTTAAGTGTTATAAAGTGAAATCCGATTACTATGGGTTACTGCGCTTTACATACCATGTATGCTTTTTCTGTTGACTTTTTCAAAGAACTATCTTTATATGTCAATATATTTGTATAATTTGGTAACAGCTTAAAGTGTAGGGATGTGCAGTAATCAACATTATCAAATAAAGAAAATGCTTTTATTTCAGCATAGTAGTTATCCAGCGATCTATCCTGGGTGTCAATTTTTTGTGGCTTCAAGAAGTCCCCAGATAATGTCCTCTTCTGAATGTCAGATATTTGACTTTAACTATAACTAAAGAAAAATTGTGATATATATATATATATATATATATATATATATATATATATATATATATATTTTTTTTTTTAATTTTTTGGAAAGCATGGTGAGAGGTTAAAACCATTGTCAGGCTTTATTCCTGAGGCTTTAATTGTACAATTTTCCTTGAGATTCACCAAAAACTATATAATATGAGGTCAAAACTAAACAACTTTCAATTGTATCACATAAGGTAGGCCCTTGCACTACATAGTTTAAAGTAAATCTATAGGAAAATTGTACAAGAGCATTGAACACGTATGGCCAGCCATAGTTAAAGTGTTTGTTACCCTAATACCTTATATTCCTGATATGTGCCTGCTGTGTGCCCTCCCCAGCAGAACTCTGAATTTGCGCTCCTTTTTTTTTTTTTTTGTTACTTTATTTTACGTCATTCCCACCCTGCAGCTCATGTAAACAAATAGGGGGGCTTGAAGGTAAAAAAGAAAAAAAAAAAGTTAGGAGTACAGCAGACACCAAAGCTCTACACTAATCAATAATTTTGCTTGCAACAAAATTAAGGGTAAATCAAAAATTCCACCAGAGTAGGAATAGATGGGGGATCTTGCAATGGGGACACTTGCTTCTGTGATATCTCACTTCCTGTGAAGTCTACATTATGTATGTGACCAATGACCAACCCTACTCTATCCAAAATGGCTTGTACATTAACAATTTGTTTCAGTACTTTGTTCCTGCAGTGTTACAAGGAAGTGTCCATGTCTAATCTCCTCTGTCAGGGTCACATACAAGAGACAGGTGCAGGCAATGAGCTTGCATATTTTGTCTGCCATTGATCTGTTTGAGACCATGAATGGCACTCTTCCTCCTCTGCACAGAATAAACAAACAAAGACCCCTTTCACACGGGCTCTCCGATCAGGTTCTCCTGTCAGTTTTATAGGTGGACCCATCAGAAGCTCCATGCAGGTGGATGTGTTCATTTCCATTTTGAACTTGCCCATGTGACCCTAAGTTAGAGCAAAAGTCCAGCACAGCAGGGAAGAGTTGACCTATTGTCTAGGGCAAGGGTCTCCAAACTATTGCTCCCAAGTTCAGGGACTACGGTTTCCATCATGCCTAGTCATGTCTGTGAATGTCAGAGTTTTACAATGCCTCATGGGACGTGTAGTTCCACAACTATAGTTTGGAGATCCCTGGTCTAGGGGGATGTGCTACCAGAATTTATTGAACCTTGACTATACTACTTAGAAAGTCATTGGTCATATAATGATATACAGTTGCCTGAATGATAAACTTATTTCACTTTAGTATCCATTTTTGTTCGTGACACATTTTATTGTACGTTACTGTGATGTACATTACCACATGAATATTGGCATGATGCGTATAGGCGCAGTTAATTTTGAATAGTATCCTAAAACACTTGGGCCCCTTTCACGCAAAAGGTCCAATCTGGTCCAGCTGCCCGTTTTTTAGCCGGATCTGATGGGACCCTCCGTTCTGCTCTATGGGCAGTCAAGTGTAAATGGACGTTTCAACTCAGCAAGGGATCAGCTGAGCAATCCCCTGCTGAGTAAAACCAAATATGGCCCATGTGAAAGGGACCTAACCCACCATACGACAACGTACTTGTGTTTTAGTGCAGGAAAACACACAGCGGTGAGTCAACTATGTGTTATGATCTAGTGCATTATTCCAAAAGGTACAGGTCCATTTTTTTTTTTTGGGACTGACAGCCTATTCAGAATGAATGCGATGCCATAACGTAAAGCACCTCAATGTACAAAAATGGGTGTGTTAACACAACATACGTACATAAAGTAAATGGGCCCTCACTGTTAGAAACTGCCATGCTTTAAATTTGTATTTTCTTTGTTAGTGTACTAAATTTTCTGTACATTTATAGAAATGTAAAGCGTGTAGCTAGAAATCTCACAGATGTTAAATGCCAGAAGCTAAATGTCCTTTTCTGGTTGTCTTTTCCACAGCCTAGCTGATCTGTCACCTGTAATCATCTCCATCATGCTTCCTTATTGTCTGAACAATCCGTACAAACAGAATGTTTGTTTGTTTTGGGCTCTTGTGTGTGACGGATGATTATTTAAATAAAAAATCCAGAATAAGACCCTGTTCACACCTGTGCATTTATGTGTGCTGTGATTAAAATAATCACGCTTGCTGCATCCTTAATGTGCTTTCATGAAAACACACGCTCAACAGAATTCAATGATAACATGCCTAAAACGCAATTCGCGGCACAGATGTGAACCAGCCCTAAAACTAGGTTCTTGGTTAACTCAGAAGATCCAGGACTGTAATAATACTTTACTCTTTACACTCTGTCTAGCTCAAAACTCCTGTGTATGACTCCCTCTAGCCCTTCACCGACTGAGGTAGCTTCCTGTAACTGCTTGTGCTGCTGCAACTTTTAACACTGTACACTTGACTCTTCAGGGCCCAACCGCTGGCGCCCCCTCTACACTTCCAGGGTCCTCTCACTAGGCAACCCCCTTGATGCTTCAGGGTCCTCTCACTAGGCAACCCCCTTGACACTTGCAGACTCCAGGATCCTTGGGACCTTTACCGGAGTGGTCCCCTCTACACTAGGCAGACCCCAGGGGCAGTTTACAGTACTCATGACCTTGGAATGCTTTCCTGGAACTGAACCCCTCTTCCTCCACTGGTCCACGGCACACTGGATCCTCTCTGCAGCTCAGCTTTCCCTCCTGGATTCACAGGCAGCCATCCGAGACACCCGATCCTTCTGACAGGAGGAAAGACAGCCATACTCCCCCCCCCCCCCTCCTAGGATTCTGCTTCCCGCCAAAGATGCTGCATCATGCGTTCCCTTCAAACGTATACCCACTCCCAGAATCCTCTGCGGCAGAATCTGCCTTCTGGGATAGATACAGGCTTGAATGGGCCACTGATTGGGTTTCCTCCACTGCCCAATGAGCATCCTCTCATGGAGCCAGTGGGGAGACTCCCCTCTCAGCAGCCAAACCTGGGAGACATGACAGTCCAGCTGAAAATCATGGCCCTGCTGTTGGGCAGCCAAAGCCCCTTATGCTTTTACCTAACACCTACCTTGTAGGGTGCTACAAGTGTTTTATATAATGTCCAGTGTTTGTTTTTGTAATCTAATATTGTGAAATACCTTCATTACATCGACGCTCGGCCCTTCCGTGACCAACAGCTGTCAGTAGGGGAGGAGAGAAGGACAGCAGAGCGGTAGATGTAACAAAGGTATTTCACACTATTCTAATCCAATAACCGGCGCTTCTGCTAGCTGTCAGGAGGGGCTGAGATCCTCCTCCTGACAGCTATGAGGGGAGAAAACCGCAGAGTGGGAGATTAGCAAGGAGAGCCCGGAGCAGCGATGTAATGAAGGTATTTCCCACTATTCTATTACAAAAACACACACTGGACATTATATAAAAAACAAATAAAGTGGATTCTAGGATTTTAATGACACTAAACTAGGTTCACACGGTATTCCTGGCAGGCAGGGAGGGTAGGGAAGACCGCACATTACAGCTAAAAGACCTACCCCACATGTTCAGTACCAGATTTGTGTCAAAAATTGTCTTTATTTTTCAAAACTTTAAATGCACAAAATATCGCCCATACATCGGCCGATACCGATACTTAGTAACTGAAATATTGGTATCGGCCCTGAAAAAACATATCGGTCTATCCCTACTCTCTACTGCTCTCCTCACTGCTCCCAGCTCTTGGCTGATGGGTGTAGTGATGCCGCTGTCACTACTCCTGTCAGGCATATAGTCAGAATGGTGCCTCCCCCATAACTGCAGTATACATCTGCTCCCCTCCTGTCCACCCCTTGTCCCGGCCCTGCCTGTATGGGCCCTGTGGTTGAACAGAAGTCTATCTGTTTTCCTCACTCTATCAGCACTGCCAACTATAACCTGCAACGCAGACTAGTGTATTCTTGTGGCAGGGAAGTCCCCATGCTGTCAGAAAACAATAGCTCGGTGGGGAGGGTTCAGGGATAGGGGGAATCTCTGGGCTGCCTTATTGTTCTCTTCACCGAGAAAGTGAGTATACATCCAAAATTTGCAGTTTCTACTAAAACGGGAATATTGGGGGAATCTTCCAGTGGGAACCATTGTTCCCATGATAGATTTCCTTCCCATTGAAAAATGATCTCACTTCCTGTTGAACCTCCCGGAAAGGAAGTGTAAATAAATCTCCCTGAGACACAGTTGGTTGAAAAATAATCTGACTAGAAGCTTTACTCCCCCCCCCCCCCCCCACATTCTATCCCAAAAAAATAAAACAAAATGTTTTGGCTTTAAAAAGACAAACATTATATTCAAATAACTGCAAAATGGAACATACAATACCAGATTTATTAACCCTTCTTTTACCTCGCCCATCAGGTTTTGAAGCGGAGTTCCCATATGTCTTTGCAGTAAATCTTCCCACACAATATTCTTAAGTACATAATACATTACTCGTTTTGTAAAGATATGAGGACACCTATGATCTGTAATGAAGTGGAGCCTAGAACAGAACACTGCTTGCATCATTTGCTGATACGGCTGACACTTGTTTACTTTTGTCAATTTATAGATTAAGGTGTTTGTGTTTTAAGTCAAGGATATAACTTTCCATTTGTGCACAAATAATCCAAAGTGAGAAGTGTCTACGAGAAAGTAAAGCTAATCGAAATTCTTTGGAGATTATTTTCTCATGCGTATTTAAATTCTTTTTATCAAGCATTGTGAATGTATGCTGCATAGGGATTATTAAACTAATCGTTGCTGCTGTTGGATCTAGAGTAAAATTATATGTATCAATTGCTTATGATAGATTACATTTCATACACATGTCATAGCTGTGTCTTGTGCCAAGATGCAATGAGAGCAACTATAGAGTTTTGTACTGTTAGCATTCCATTAAAATAATAGTTAATCCTCAGTGTTTTAACACATTGCACACAATAAAAAAAAAAAACATTATTCAGTAATCAGCTGCCGAAAGTGCTTAAAATATAAAGGTTTATTTATCACTTTATTGCATAAAAAGTTTAAGCAACAGCCTATAGTGGCTAACCTAATTTGTAATGGGAGCAGCTGAAAAGTCTCTCCTGCTGACTCTTAAGGCTCGGTTTACACTGCTACGATCTGCAGTGCAACTTCAGTGTGACTTGATGCGACTTTGAAGCAACTTCAGGGAATGCCTGGGTAATCTTCCTGTAATGTCAGACCCGAATTGCATCAATTAAGATGAGGATCTGACTTGGAGGTGACTTCTATTAAAGTCTATGGCAGTGATGGTGAACCTTGACACCCCAGATGTTTTGGAACTACATTTCACATGATGCTCGACTACACTGTAAAGTGCATGAGCATCATAGGAAATGTAGTCCCAAAACATCTGGGGTGCCAAGGTTTACCATCACTGGTCTGTGGGCACAAGTCATATAGGAGTAGTAAAATAACTTTTTCTAAAGTTGGAGCGACTTAGGTAGTGCTATAGAAGACTGTTCTCGTTGACTAAAATGGGATTTCAGATGTCACACGACTTGGGGTCCAACAAGTTAGATCCCAAGTCACGGCAGTGTGAACCTGAGCCTTAGGGTGTATATATAAAGCGGTAGGTGGGACATTCAGCCAATATGCGATGCAGGTGAATCTTCCTGGAGCATGTGATTTAAGTTGCTTGGTTGAAAAATATTAGGATGTTATGCTGGCATGGCATGTATGTTTAAGTAGTAAAAACTACCTAAAGCTTGTGCATGTGTTGGTAATTGTACCGAAACTGGCCAAGGCTTTTATGAATTAGGCCCCTTTCACACATGTCTCTTCTGTTTTCTGCTCAGCGGGGGATCGATCCGCCAATCTCCTTCTGAGCAGGCAGATGACAACTCCGTCTTCGCTCTGTGTGCGGAGACAAAGGTGTCAGGTCCCCGCTCTCCTCTATGGGGGAATCGGATGAGAACAGACCGCCTGTCCGTTCTCATCCAATTCGATCCGCCAGACTGATGGAAAATAGGGTTTCCATCCGTCCGGATTTGATGGACAGGATCAGATCGGATATCAGCGGACATGTCTCCGCTGACATCCGATGCCCCATAGAGATGCATGGGGCATCCGTTCAGATCCGCCTGAAAAACTGACAGGCGGATCTGAACATGTGTGAAAGGGGCCTTAGGTGCAGGCCATATTAGGTGCAGACCATATTAAAGGGGTAATACCATTAGAAAAGTGACATTACTGCTTTACTGAAGTCCCCTGGTAATGTATGGCTTGATGTTTGTGTAAAGCATGCCACATGTTTTATTTTATTGTATTTTGTTTATTGAAATATTTGAATAAAAGTTACTTTCAAGTGGAACTTTACCTACCTAAATAAAATAAATTTCAATATTTCTATTGATTGTCCCTATGTAATAATGAAAAAAATACAGTCCGTGGATTCCAGCTTTGACTACTTTGAAGGTAGGGTTCCCCTGGCACCAGTCAGCTTCTGGACCGCCATCTGAAAGTCCTCTTCCTGGTGTTACATCCACCACACGCACCGCCACGTCTTCAGGACCTGGTAGAGACATGCAGTGTGTCTGCGCATACTGGGCATTAAAATTGTGCGATGCTTAGCTTTACTGCTCCTGCCTGGGATATGTGATGTGGACATCCCAGGAGGCAGTGGGTGGTCAATCCATGCAAACCTCACCTAGGTGAGGAATCCCAAAGCGGAGGCTGCAAAGAGGAAACAAAAAAGGAATTTAAAATAAAGTCTGCAATTATCTGTGTGGGTGGGGGGGGGGGGGGAAGACAACATAAGAGAGTGAAACATATAGGTGAAGGCTCGCTTTGAAAATACTGTCAAAGGGGGAAAAAAAAAAATCCAAAGCTGCTGCATGTATATAGTCTCTGCAACAGCCCCCAAACTAACCTGTCAAGGTCTAATTCCAGTTCCTATTGTCAGCTTGCTGCTATGCCACACCTCTAAGCTTTTTATTGGCCATCCCTATGATAGACCGCCACATAAGAACGTGCAGAAGGTGCCAGGCAAGCCTGTTGGAGAAGCTCTGCATATGGCCATGCCAGGGGGGGTTTGAAGGCAGTTGCAGATACTGTATGCACTGACACTTCTAGGTGCCAACACTAAACTTGTAGGTTTGCTTTATGAAAAAAGTGCAATATACTTTTTTCATAGGCATTCCTTGCTATGGAAGATCTTGGACTATACGATTAAAAAACAATTTTCCCTAACAAGGACACCACCATCTTGCAATTGTTCTCAACCAATGAACCATTATAATGTCTGTTTCATTTCCGGATGAATGCCCCAATACCAAAAGCTCCCGTAGATGTCTTGACTTTTGGTTGATTTCTGATTAAATTTAAGCAGTGGGTGGCCTTGCAAGCACCACCTGGCTCAAGGAAAGTCCATCTAAATATCGACTGAACCAGATGGAAAATTATCAGCTAAACGATAATTGTTTCCAGTTAGGAATCTGGTTAAGCAGAGATGTCAGTACTGGCAGTCAAGTGTGTGTGTATGTATGTGTAATATATATATATATAGGGAACCTGTTGAGAAGGTATTTTAGGGTTGTTACTTTTAAACTTGGGTAGGTATTTTAGGGTTGTTGTTACTTTTAAACTTGGGTAGGTATTTTAGGGTTGTTGTTACTTTTAAACTTGGGTAGGTATTTTAGGGTTGTTGTTACTTTTAAACTTGGGTAGGTATTTTAGGGTTGTTACTTTTAAACTTGGGTAGGTATTTTACTGTTGCTACTTTTAAACTTTGGGCAGGTATTTTAGGGTTGTTCCTTTTAAACTTTGGGCAGGTATTTTAGGGTTGTTACTTTTAAACTTGGGTAGGTATTTTAGGGTTGTTGTTACTTTTAAACTTGGGTAGGTATTTTAGGGTTGTTGTTACTTTTAAACTTGGGTAGGTATTTTAGGGTTGTTGTTACTTTTAAACTTGGGTAGGTATTTTAGGGTTGTTACTTTTAAACTTGGGTAGGTATTTTAGGGTTGCTGCTTTTGAAATTTGGGCAGGTATTTTAGGGTTATTGCTTTTAAACTCTGGGTAGGTATTTTAAGAATGCTATTTTTAAATTTGGGTAGGTATTTTAGGATTTGTACTTTTAAACTTTGGGCAGTTTTTATAGGGTTTCTACTTTAACTTTGGATTGGAGTGGAAAGGAGAAACTGAAAAACAAAAGTTTTCCTTCCTTCTTTTTTTTTTCTTCACCATTTAAACTATATCCGTATCTAAAACCTTACAAGTCACTCTGTGGATATCACATGTTATTCTAGTAACGTTTGTCTACTCCTTTCTAAAACCCAAATAATGTCACTTTTAAATTTCTATTTGTAAAGCCTTTTATTTAGGTAAGTACAAACTAGAAGATGGAAGGAGTCTGTAGAAAGTATTTGCACTTCATTAAGTTGACACATTCTCTCAAGCATGCAGTTGAGCCATGTTTGCAGGTGCCGCTAATGAAAGGAATTGTAAGGTAGTAAATGATAAGGTTCCATTTTTGGCATGTGTCTTGCTTTGTACCACACTGAAATGAATAATGCACACACCAGTAGGAATTTAAGTGCTGCTCCGTATAAATGTTCTTATTTCATATTCTGTTTGGTCCATTTATGAAGTGTTGCTGCTCTTGATTTTGCTATCCATGCATAAACTGTTTTATATGTTTTATAATATTTTATCCATTTGAATGCTTCACACATTTTTCTTTGTCATGCTAAAATAAATCTCCAGGAAAATAGGACTCTCGTAAAGATTGTTTGTTGTCCACTATATGTATTAATCATACGTATAGAATTTTAGTAATTTTTGAGGCTTAGTACACTTGTCAGTAAGTTAAAGCTCCACTCCAACTCCACTGTGTAAAATAAAAAAAAAAAAAAAACAGCGGTCTGGCATATAAGATAACAAAAAGCAGCTGCGGCTTGGTGTACAATTGTGAATACTGATATTACCGCTAGGGATGATCGAACTTTTCAAAAGTTCGGTTCGACCAGAACACCCGAACTTCCCGAAAGTTTGGCCCGGATTTCAGAACCCCATTGAAATCAATGGGACCCGAACTTCGGTAATCAAAAAACACAACTTTGAAGCCCTAAAACCCAATAAATGCCCCTAAAAAGTGCCTAGGGTTCCGGGTCATGCCCCAGAGACTATTAATCACACAAAAAAAGTTCTTAAAAATTGTCATTTTTGATAGAGAGACAATTATTGAAAAAATTATTGAAAAAAAAAAATTTGATTTCTTTGGATTTAGTGTCTGGGTGGTCTAAAAAGTGTACCTGTGAAGTTTCAGCTCTGTAGCATGTCCAGAACCAGAAAAAAAAAGTTTGTTTGTATTAGAATTGCAATAGAACAGGATAGTGGCTCCGCTATTTTCACACCTTGCCGGTTTGTAGCAGGCGTTTTTTTGGGCATTTTTTGGGGGTCTTTGGAGGCATGCATAACATCAGAACTTTTGTGTAGGGGTATATATACATACACACATGTATGTATATATACACATATATAGGTGTGAAAGTAGCAGAACACTATGCTTGCGCTAATGAAATAATTAACACCCATATGGCTTCTCTGCTATCACACCTATATATGTGTATGTGTATAAATACATATAAGTGTGTGTGTATATATACCCCTATACAGAATTTCAGATGTTTTGCCTGCCTCCAAAGAACCCCAAAAAATGCCCAAAAAAACGCCTGCTGCAAAAACACACCTGGGCGTTTTTGTAGCTAGCGTTTTTTTGGGAGTCTTTGAAGGCAGGCATAACATCTGAACTTCTGTATAGGGGTGTGTGTGTATACATATATACACACACACACACTTATATGTATTTATACACATATATAGGTGTGATAGGAGCGGAGCCATATGGGTGTTAATTATTTCATTAGCGCAAGCATAGGTTTCTGCTACTTTCACACCTATATGTGTGTGTATGTGTATATATACATACGTGTGTGTGTGTGTGTGTGTGTGTGTGTGTATATACCCCTACACAGAAGTTCTGATGTTATGCCTGCCTCCAAAGATGCCCAAAAAAACGCCAGCTACAAAAACGCCCAGGTGTGTTTTTGCAGCAGGCGTTTTTTTTGGGCATTTTTTGGGGTTCTTTGGAGGCAGGCAAAACATCTGAAATTCTGTATAGGGGTATATATACGTATACACACACACTTATATGTATTTATACACATACACATATATAGGTGTGATAGCAGAGAAGACATATGGGTGTTAATTATTTCATTAGCGCAAGCATAGTGTTCTGCTACTTTCACACCTATATATGTGTATGTGTATGTATACATACATGTGTGTGTGTGTGTGTGTGTGTGTGTGTGTGTGTGTGTATATATACCCCTACACAGAAGTTCAGATGTCATGCCTGACTCCAAACATGTCCTCAAAAAAGCCCTATAAACGCCTGCAACAAAAAGCAGGGTGACAGGGGCAAAGCCACTATCCGGTTCTGTAAGTGTTCTAAGGGAAACTATCTTTTCTCTATAGCAGTCACCCTGACATGGAAGGGTTTTGTCACCCTGCCATAGCAATCGGAGTCAGTTTACCCTACACTACACTACGGTCACCCTAGCACTTAACACTTTCCCTACAGAAACTAGATTTTTGAATCTAACTATAGTGGAAAATAGCACCCTAACTACACTAGATATCCCTTTCCTCACACTAATAATTGCTAAATGACACTTTGAGAGCAGAAGTAACAGAACTGCTTCCACTCTCTTCCACAGCCCTGTATTAAAATGGTAGAGATTTGGCGGGGCTCTCTTATATACTGGGGGGCGTATTCACTAATGATTGGCCTCTGGATCCCCTAGTGACTCCAATCACATTCCTAGTATCCTCCTGCCCCCTCAATTGGCTTTTACTGATGGTTCTGGTCCTCTCACTGGCTTTTAAAGCCCAGTTCCTGTCGCATTGCATTTTGGTCGGTTCTGGTTGCCGAATTCCAAACTTTTTCAGCAAAAAGTTCAGAATTCGGCCGAACTTCGAACAGCCAATGTTCGGGTCGAACCGATGGTTGACCCGAACCTTTCGATCATCCCTAATTACCGCCACCCAGTGGGTGCACTGATAACTGATCTTCAATTATTTATTCTTTTCATGATTCTGAGGTGGTCTCTTACTGTTATTACCTTGTATTTAGTTAGGTAATTTTGGTTCTGTTCTGTATTACTAGGTATATGTAACGGTTTGGACTCCTCTGAGGGCCTATTGACAGTCTTGAGGACTCTAGTAACTTTGAGGGTATTTTGGGAATGATTTTGTCTAAGTTTTTTTGTACTTTTTTTTTTTTTTTGTACCAATGCTCTGAAAAAAATCTTATGGAAAAAAATAAAATTAAAAAGCAACTCCGGATGCAATCCTTAGCCCCTCTCTGTAATTCTCCAATACAGACTGTGTGATCCTGTGAAGGTCCTCTTCAGGGTTGAATGACATCCAGCCTCATCCAACCCACCTCCTTTGAGCTCAGGTCATCATGATCATGCCCTCTGTCATCAAATTGACCTTGGCTTACAGTACTCTGGACAGAATGGTGCTGACATTTCTTTATGTGAACAACCCGCTGTCCAGGAGTATGAACCACCCATTGCCACTTTGGGGGAAAGAGAAAAGACATCATTTGATCTGCTGGAGGGTGCAGAATTTAAGGAATGTATATTGAATTTTTTATTTTGGATTTTTTCTTTTTCTTTTAATTAAAGAGCCTAATAATAAATTGTTCTTAGTTGCTTCCTTGTGGTCTAGTAAATATACCATTTAAAACTGTTTGTAACTGTTTATATCTGTTTGATAAGTGCAAAAAGAAAAACAAATAATCTTATCAGTTAAGTGCTTCTTGTGTTATCTCAAGAAGTCCTCCCTGTCCTTATCATTGACTATAGATCATAAAGATAGGGACGGGGGAGGGACTCAGTAGTTTAACAGTGCACTAATGTGTTTTGAGAATCTTTGAGCTCTTTTTCTCTTTTACTTACCAAGCAATAAGAAGTTTAGGTTGGGATGTTAAATCTGAATTCCAGGTATTTTTTACATGATTACCTTGCCACAGCTTAGTCTAAGGTAATGAGTATGTTCTATACCTGGCTGTGGGATCCCCATTGAAGGTGGAAATCACTGTAGTAGGCACCACTACTACAGTGGTCTCTACTAGCTTCCGGATCCCATGTCGATCAGCTGCCCTGTTGTGAACACAAGAGGTCACCTGCTAGGCACAGGCATCATTCAGGTAAATCTTTGCATTTTCTTAATGAATGCAAAGTTGTCTCTGGACAAGGTGGAAAATGTAATTTTACCATCCTACCTCCCCACCTCGTCTAATCAGAAAATGCTTTGCATTCATTGAGGAAATGAAGCAAAATTGAGCAAAGCGTTTCTTAAATGGCTGCTATGATGAGTGAGTGGCCTCCTAGGTTTACAATGCAGCAGGGCAGTCGCTCAGCATGTCCCTAGAAGTTAGTGCAGACTACTGTAGTGTCGGTTCCTAGTACAGTGATTTCCAACTTCCACAGGTATCACACATGCAGAATTATTGACACCCTAGGCGAAACCTCATTTCGCAGCCCCCCTTGGCTCTGCTTCTAACTCCACCCCTTTTGCCCGGCCCATGAATGCCTGCCTTTTTTTTTTTTTTCTCACGTTAACATTTTTTTTTTATTATTAAAGTTTCAAAAGTATAACAAATTATTCATTGCATTCACAATGACTTCAAGAATGTTAGACATACATAGATTGCATATGGAAACATAGGCCTAATAAGTATTCCAACAAAATGCCCCACATTTATAATGACTGCTCAAAAACCTAAAATAGAAACACTTTCAAAGTTGCTGCTTTCTCCACAAACCAGACTCCAGCTCTTCCCCACAAACCAAACTTCTCCTCTTCTCCTGTACCCTGTAATCCCTGCTCCCAGCATCCTGCCATTCCAGCAACACCAGCATCCTGCAATCCCCACCTCCCAGCACCCTGCAATCCCTGCTCCCAGCACCCTGCCATTCCAGCCACACCAGCACCCTGCCATCCCTGCCACACCAACACCCTGCCATCCCTGCCACACCAACACCCTGCCATTCCAGCCACACCAGCACCCTGCAATCCTTGCCACACCAACACCCTGCCATTTCAGCCACACCAGCACCCTGCAATCCTTGCCACACCAACACCCTGCCATTCCAGCAACACCTGCACCCTGAAATCCCTACCTCCCCGCTCCCAGCACCCTGCCATCCCTGCCACACCAGCACCCTGCCATCCCTGCCACACCAACACCCTGCCATCCCTGCCACACCAACACCCTGCCATTCCAGCCACACCAGCACCCTGCAATCCTTGCCACACCAACACCCTGCCATTCCAGCCACACCAGCACCCTGCAATCCTTGCCACACCAACACCCTGCAATCCCCGCTCCCAGCACCCTGCCATTCCAGCCACACCAGGACCCTGCCATTCCAGCCACACCAGGACCCTGCCATTCCAGCCACACCAGGACCCTGCCATTCCAGCCACACCAGGACCCTGCCATTCCAGCCACACCAGGACACTGCAATCCCTGCCCCACCAGCACCCTGCAATCCCTGCCACACCAACACCCTGCTATCCCTGCTCCCAGCACCCTGCCATTCCAGCACTCTTCAATCCCCACTCACAGCACCCTGCCATTCCTGCCACACCAGCACCCTGCAATCCCCGCCACAACAGCACCCTGCCATTCCTGCCACACCAGCACTCTGCAATCCCCGCCACAACAGCACCCTGCAATTCCTGCTCCCAGCACCCTGCCATTCCTGCCACACCAGCATCCTGTCATCCCTTTTCCTAGCATCCTGCAATCCCTGCTACCAGCAATCCCCACTCTAAGCTTCCTGCAATCCCTGCTCCCAGCAGCCTGCAATCCTTGCTACAAGCAATCTCCACTTCTAGCCCGCTGCATTCCCTGCCACACCAGTACCCTGCAATCCCCATTCCCAGCACCCTGCCATTCCTGCTACAGCAGTACCCTGCCACCCCTGCTTCATTACTCTGCAATCCCTGCTACCAGCAATTCCTGCAATCCCAGCTCCCAGCACCCTAATATTCCTGCCACACTAGTACCCTGCCATCCCTGCTCCCATCACCCTGCAATCCCTGCTATTAACAATCCCTGCTCCCAGCACCTTGCAAGCTCTGACACACCAGTACCCTGCCATCCCTGCTTCCAGCACCCTGCTATTCCTGCTACACCAGCAGCCTGCTCCCAGCACACCACAATCACCGCTCCCAGCACACTACAATCCCCAATCCCAGTACCCTGCCATCCCTTAGTCCAGCTTGCACCCCAGCATCCTGCCAACTTTGTTCATGATGTTGAGGGGTGGGTGGTCCCTGATCCTGCATACAGCAGAGCAGGAGGAATTATCACTGATCTCCCCTCTCCAGCTTCCCTCCACCTCCTCTCAGGCTGGCTGAGTCACACACAAACAAAAGGTTGTCTCAGTGTTACAATGCTGGCCGAGCGCCGGGAGTTGCAGTGCCATACAGATCTTACTGCAACACCAGCCGGCCGAGCTCACCCTCGAGCGAGCTCCTCTCCTCCGTCCTCTCTGCCAACCACTCCACATGGTCTCTCCAAATCCAGCGATCTCCGGCCGCGTCCTCCTTCCTTCTCTCTATGGTAATGTCTGAGTGCCGCAGCCTCCCTGACACCAGGAAACTGTACGGCAATCGTCCCCCTGCCCAATCCACCACGGAAGAGCCAGGAGAAGAGACACAGATATGGCCGCATGGCGGGATCCCCCCACTGTGTGGCCTGGACATGCGACGCCCCCGACTAAGGTACGCTCTAGGCCGGCGCCTACCTTGCCTATAGGTAGCGCTGACCCTGGGCACATGCATATTTACATTCAGCCAAACTAAGCCAATGTTACGATGTAAAATTTGCCATATCTGGAATTCAACAATAGAGCCTAAGTTTAGCTAAATCCAAAAACTAAAATGTGTCCCTTGTGCGGATTTTTCTTCCTTTTTTTTTATTTGAACATTTATTATTTTTTTTTTTAGGAAAAATCTTTTGTCCTACCCTAACCATTATACCTAACCTAGCCATAGTAGTATGGCTTCTACAAAAGGTAGATGTGGAAGGGAAGGACTGACCTAGTCAGGCTCTTATGATGAGATCTCCTGAGAGCCCCTTAGCTGTATTAACCCCCGCCGCAGCATAAGATTATGTTGAACGGGGTGGGTGTATAGGACTCCACACAAGGGGCACATCATACTAACTGCAAGCCATGTCCCTTGTGATCATTTTTTTTGATTTTTAGCTAAATTTAAGCCTAGTACACAGTATTATAAAATTAGACGAAAATATCCATATTTGGAACAGTCGCTCAATTTTCTCTTTGTTAGCATACTACTCTCTATTTAGATGAAAATTTCCAAATGGACACGCTGGAAAATTTTTCTAATTGGCAGAATTAACAATTTTTGTTAAATGAGTACAGTATCCACCCTTAAAATATTTAATGAGCAAAATCACAAATTCATAATTAGAAACAATGATCTACTCTGGAACGCTACCTATGTTGGAAGTATTCCACTGTCATTCAAGAATTTCCACACTATTAATGGCATTCTGTTTTTGGTATAGTTTTTTCTGATTTTTTTTATTTTTTTTTTTTAATATGGTTAACTAGGCTTTAATTCTGCCACCACCAGGAATGTACTAGCCAGACTAAGTACAACCGTGTGCACTAACAAGCCAGCTAATAAGGATTAATCTTCACAGATGTGACAACAGGAGAGTAAAATCTGATTGATTATGTGGGTCACATTTCTTTGTACATTATTGTTCCCTGTACCGCTGTACTGAAAAAGCTTGCCTGACTCTATGCTAGGCATCCTCTTGTTGTTGTTTGTTGTTATATTTCCAGCTAGGCGTAGGAGGATTTCTTTTAATTATCTATCATCATCTCTTCTTGTCAAATTAGGATTCACGTTCATATTGACCTGTTGCATCAGCCTTAGTTATAATGGCATGTATATATACATACACATTTGATCTTCATGCTTCATTTATCTTACATGCATGTTAACGTCATAATGCTGTTTTTATGTGTATGGAGTTAATTCACTGCTAGGCTTTTATTTCATTTATAAATGGAAGGACTTTAATTGAGCTTAGCAGGAACGGCAACAAAATGTGTTTCCTGGAACTATGAGGCAGGTTCTATTTCAGCAGTTGGAATAAGAAGGCTGCACAGTGTTTCAGGAAGATAATTCCCATGATGAATGAAGGCTGGACAGAATAGGGTAATAAAAGGATGCTATTTTGTCATTATATTTTAATGTAAAAAAACACAAACAATTCACCAGTTCATCCACTGGTTATGAAAACTCCCAAGTCCAGCTGGTAGTCTTGGTTAAAAGAAACACATCTTCTATCACTAAAGGCGCTGCAGCTCTCTGGTTAATCTACAGGGTGGGGGAAATGGATCTATGCAAGCAAAAGAAGAGAAGAAGAGCGCAGGCGGGCGCTAGTGTAATACTGTTTATTGGAGCACATGATAAAAACTTTCCAAAAGTTGCACTCCATGTTTTGGAGCACATATAAAGGTACATCTTGGTATGGCCCCTTTAGAATGGGATGGATGGGAGGTGACACAACTCCCAATAAATACCCGTACAATTGAGGCATGGGCATGACTTGGTAATGGAGGCCCCGCATCCGAAACGCGTCATAGCAACCCCCCCAGGCTGACGTATTGGTCTTCGTCTCCATCCACTCTTCGTCTCCTGCAGCAGGTCTGATCATCACAGCGTAACGCCGGCTGGTCTGGGTGCATATGTGGTCCACAGTGCATGCCGTAGGTAACTTCGGCTGGATTGTAAGCTGCCATCCAGCTCTGGGGAGGTTGGATGTCTATTGACTCTTCTTTAAAGTGATCATCCGGTAGAGGAGAACATGTGTACTTCATGCCTTTTTATATGTGCTTCAAAATGTGAGAGCAACTTTATGGAACGTTTTGATCATGTGCTCCAATAAACAGTACTACACTAGGGATTTTTTATGTCCTCCTATGCTATGTTGTTCATCTTAAGGTGGATGTTTTACAAAACTACTCAAGATTTGTTTTGATCCATCTCTAGGCAAAACCTTTTTTACTGGTTTTGGATAGAGTGGCGAAGGAATAAAAAGAAAAGGGGACGAATGGCCTCTTTTATTTATGGGGAAGTGGCAGGTGAGGATAGCTTAGAGTAAGGAATAGGCTGAGTTAGTGTTTAGGCAGCTTAGAGCCTGTCAGATGCAAAGAAAGCTGATTGGCTATAGGGTGATAGTTAGTTTACCCAGTATCCAGGGAGAATAAGCCCCTTACCAGTTTGAGCCGGGTTTTTCCCGCCTGGAAGAGTTGAATTTGATTGGTCAGAAGAGTTCAAGAGGTCCTATTAAAGGGCCCCCTCACAGATGAATCGTCACGTCGCCAGTCAACAGGAGAAGGAAGAAGTCAGCCCAGCGGTTCCCAGACGGAAGGAGCGGTCGGTGTAGCGGCGGTCTAGAAGGGTCATCGTCGGGCGGCAGCGGCTTTCCTCTTTCGTTGTGGTACCAGCCCAGCGTCATCGGGTGGAAGACGGAGGCTTCCGGAGCGGTTCCTGGCCGAAGACAGAAGAGGAGAAGACAGGCGGTTCAACTTACCTCAGGAGCGATGAGCCTCATGAGAAGACTGATCGAGCGGGCGGGCGAGGCTGGCGGCGAAGATTGGGTCCGGCGGTGTCTCGAGCTGCCGCTCGTCGCGGAATCCGGTGGAGCGGCGGGCGAAGATGGAGCGGGACCGGCATCGAGAGCGGCCGCCGGAAGTGAAGTCGGACGGGGATCGGCTGACGTAACGGTCCCGGACGGAAGAACGTCATCCTCGGCGACGACGGGCGGAGAAGACGTCACGGGAAGCGGTGCGAGCAGGCGCGTCACACCCGGAAGAGCCGGCCAGGGGATCGGGCCGGTGAAGAGGCGGCGCAATCCGCGCCATTGTTTCTCCCCTCCGGTGGAGGTCCGAAGAGCCGGGAGGGGCAGCGGAGCATCGCCAAGGAGCGGCCAAGCGGGAAGACCTGCTCCGGGTGACGGAGCGAGGGCCCAGTCGGCGGTGGCAAGATCGGTCGGCGGGACGAGGAGCTCGGAGGGGATCGCGCCGGCAAGATCAGGTGAGGAGATCTTCGTGGATACTGTGGTAGCCCCCTCCCTGGTCACTAGGCCCCCCCGAACACAGCACATGGAACCGGATCACACCACCAGGGGCGCTGTTGCTCAGGACAGTGCACCCCTGCCTGCCATGTCAGGATTGTTACAAAATTTCCTGAAGGACTTTAAGTCCTTATTAGAAACCAGCACAGGTGCTGGGTCGAGTACCCCTGCTACTGTGCTGCCATCCCCAGCTGCCATGTCTGCCCCCACTGCTACTATATCGGGCGACATGGTGGCTCCCCAGCCTGCTCCTTCACCTAGAGATGTATGGATTCCTCCAATGGGCAATCTGGAGGTTGAACCTCATAGGCCCCAGAGTTTACATTCCGATATGTCAGCTTCTTACCTCCTAGCTAAAGCGCAGAATCTGCCGGAGACTTCCCTTAGGGAAACTCTCACCTGTGAGGTGTCCCCGTTAGGTTTCCACTTATCTGAGTACGTTAAGGAGAGGATCTGGCAGGGACATTTTATGGATATGTTGTCGCTATTACCTTCAGCTAAAGATTTTGTTGCTAGGGGTGATAAGAAGGACGATGATGAGCGGAGGCGCCCTATTTCCAAATCTTTCAACAACTGGCTGCAGGGCTTTTTTATTTTTTCGTCGGTTATGTGTGAACGTTTCCCTGCTAAAAGCGTCGGGTTGTTTCAACATGCCGATATTATACTGGAAGCGTACAAAAATTTTGGCGGAACCTCCTGGTTTCAGTACGACGTGGCTTTTCGCCAAAAGCTGGCGGTGCAGCCCGCTATGAAGTGGGGAGTAAAAGATGTCAGCCTTTGGCTGGACCTTTTTCTCCCACAAAGGTCAATTTTTCCCAGGCAGCCCTTTCCGAGCCAGCAGCCCCAAGCCTCCTCCTCGGGTTTGCAGTTTAGAAAAGGAGTGTGCTTTAACTTCAATGAATCCGTCTGCAAGTGGCCGGGTTCATGCAAGTACAGGCACGAATGCGCATTTTGCTCTGGGACCCACCCCATCGCAAAGTGCTTTAAGAGGCAAGGGGGTCAGGCCACGGGTGTTCTGCACAAAGGCGGTAACCCCAGTGAGCCTCACCGCCATGCTCCCGTGGCTTCAGCGTTACCCAGACAGGGCGAAAGCCAACCTCCTCACTGAGGGTTTTACAGATGGTTTTTCCCCTGCCCAAGTTTTACGGTCAGGGTTGTAGGTTGGTGGACAATCTTAGGTCTGTTGAGGGTTTGGAATCAGTCGTGGAGGAAAAGGTGAGTAAAGAAATTGAATTGGGTAGATTCGCTGGCCCTTTCTCGGTCCCCCCCTTTAGGAATTTTAGGACCTCCCCTTTGGGCATTGTCCAAAAGAAGGAGCCTAATACTTACAGGCTTATTCGTCATTTGTCGTTTCCTTTCGGGGATTCTTTAAATGATGAGATAAGCGAGGATTTAGCTACGGTCCAGTATTCCTCATTTGACGATGCCCTAGTGAAATTAAGGGGTCTAGGGAGGGGGGTTTTGATGGCCAAGGCTGACATTAAATCGGCTTTTCGGCTGCTGCCGGTACACCCGGACGCATTTAATTCCCTTGGGTTTTTCTTTTCGGGCAATTTTTATTTTGACAGATGTCTCCCTATGGGATGTTCATTGTCATGTTTTTATTTCGAATGTTTTGCAACCTTTTTGGAATGGGTCGTTTCGACATTTTGTGATTCGACCGACATCGTCCACTATTTGGACGATTTTTTGTTCTTGGGGCGGGCGGGATCTACAGACTGCTTGCGCTTACTGGATGGTTTTGTACAGTTGTGCGAGCTTTTTGGGATCCCGTTGGCTCATGAGAAAACGGCTTTGCCGTCTACCTGCATTCAATTTTTAGGTATCACCATCGACTCCGAGGTAATGGAGTTTAGGCTCCCGCAAGGGAAAGTGTCCAAACTCAAACATTGTCTATTGTCTTTGATCCGGAGGCGTAAGGTTCGTCTTAAGGAGATGCAGTCCTTGCTTGGTTTGCTGGCATTTGCTTCCAGGGTCATTCCCCTGGGTAAGCTATTTTCCAGGAAGCTGTATGCGACGATTGCGGGTCTCAAGTCGCCCAATTCTCATGTGAGGTTAACTCAGGAGGTCAGGGAAGATATGTTGGTGTGGTTCCAGTTTTTGACGGATTTCAATGGCAAAAGTGTTTGGCAGGAGGAATTTATCCTGGACAAGGACTTTTGTCTTTTTACGGATTCAGCGGGTTCGGTTGGCTTCGCCGCCATTTGGCGCACACACTGGTGCGCCGACCGCTGGTGTCCGAGATGGGTTCAGTTGGGTTTCACACGCAACAGCGTTCTTCTGGAGCTCTTTCCAATTGTGGTGGCCCTGGAAGTCTGGGGCCATCACTTTCGGAACAGGAGATTGATGGTTAGGACAGATAACAGGGGGGTGATGTTTGCTATCAATTGTTTATCTTCAAAATCCCCTCCTGTTATAGCATTATTGCGTTATCTTGTGTCTAAATGCTTGTCCTTTAATATTTGGATTAAGGCGACTTTCGTCCCGGGCAAAGATAATGGTTTGGCGGATGCTTTGTCTCGCTTACAGATGGAACGCTTTTTTACGCTGTTTCCGGAAGCGGACGAGCTGAGCTGTCATTACCCGAGCCACTTGTGGTACATAGTTTAGACTTGGTGGCAAGGAATGTATTGCGCTCTTTGGCTCCGTCGACCATGGCAGGATACCAGTCTGCATGGTCTCTATGGGTGTCGCATCTTCAGTCATCGGGTGTATCCCCGGATAGTTTTTCAGAACATTTGGTGCTGTCATTTCTAAATTTTTTATTCCATAAAGGGTATGCGTGGTCTCACGTGAACAAAATTTTGGCCGGAGTATCGTTTTTCGTTAAGTTACGGAATTTCCCTTCATGCATTTCCTTTTTTACGGTGCGTCAAGCCATGAAGGGATATCGGAAGGCGACTTTTTTGCCTGATTCCAGGAAGCCTGTCACTGTCTCACTTTTGGTGAATTTGTGTTCAATTACGTCGTCCGTTTGCTTTTCTTATTATGAGTCGGTCCTTTTTCAGGCGGCTTTTTCGTTGATGTTTTTTGCGGCACTGAGGATTTCTGAGCTAGTGCCGACTAATAGGACGTTTAGCTCCGGTCTTTTTGTCTCGGACGCAATTTTATCTGACATGACCTGTAGCATTTTAATACGTTTCTCTAAGACGGATCAGTTGGGTGTTGGGAAGCGTGTCGAATTGCACAGGTTCCGCAACTCGTCAGTATGTCCGGTGCGTTTACTGAACAAATTTTTGGCTATTAGAGCGGCCGGTTCCGTATTCTTGTTCAATCATCAGGATGGTAGGCCATTAACTGGCTATCAATTTAATGCTGTTTTTAAGAAGTGTCTCGTTCAGTTGGGGCTGGATAAGGAAAGGTTGACTTCCCATTCCTTTCGTATCGGTGCCGCTACTGAAGCTGTGAGATTGGGTCTTGATGATCAATTTGTTAAGAAGTTGGGTAGATGGAAGTCGGATGTTTTTCAATCTTATATCCGCCCTGACACTGTTTGTTAAAATTTTCAGGACGATGCCTGACCATATGGATCATCGGACACTCTTTCGTGCACTGGGCTCGTGCACGAGCCAGAAGACGTTCCTACGGTGAAAACCTTGGCTTAGATCCCAATTATTATAGGATTCAGTGGTTTAGCAAGAGAGGAATGCTGTGGTCGGAATTTCGTCCCGAAATTTTTAGACTTCTGCAGTTTCTTCCCCCCCCGGATATACTGGTAGTGCACCTTGGGGGGAATGATGTAGGTAGAGCTAGGACTTTGGATCTGATTTTTGCAATCCGGGATGACCTACAATTGTTAAAGTTGTCGTTTCCTTTTATGACTGTGGTTTTTTCGGAGGTCATCCCGAGACTTGCCTGGTTCAAGCACTGTTACTTGAGACCATTTGAAAAAATTCGTAAGCGCGTCAACAGGGCTCTGGAAAAGCTGCTGCGCGTCGTCGGGATTTTATCTTTCAGGCATAGGGAGTTGGAGGGTGGTACTAGCGGGCTGTACAGGTTTGATGACACCCACTTATCGGATATTGGCCTTGATACTTTTAATGCCAACCTGGGTACTAGCATAGAAGAGGCCGCGTGTTGGGGGTGTGCCAGGCGGGTGTGAGCCGCCTGCCTTTTGGATGTTTTGATATATTTATTTGTTAATGGCAACCTGGGTCGTTGGGACCGGGTTGTTTTTTCTATACTGCTGTTTTATTCAAGTTTAAAAAGATTTATCGATCTTTAATGTGTGAAATAATAAACGGCCGCGGCCTCTTTAATTCCAAAATTAAGTCTGAAGGTGTCTTATTTAATATTTTAAGATAAGGTTAAAGAAATCCTGCCTACTGCCCCATAAAAAGAAAAGGGGACGAATGGCCTCTTTTATTTATGGGGAAGTGGCAGGTGAGGATAGCTTAGAGTAAGGAATAGGCTGAGTTAGTGTTTAGGCAGCTTAGAGCCTGTCAGATGCAAAGAAAGCTGATTGGCTATAGGGTGATAGTTAGTTTACCCAGTATCCAGGGAGAATAAGCCCCTTACCAGTTTGAGCCGGGTTTTTCCCGCCTGGAAGAGTTGAATTTGATTGGTCAGAAGAGTTCAAGAGGTCCTATTTAAGGGCCCCCTCACAGATGAATCGTCACGTCGCCAGTCAACAGGAGAAGGAAGAAGTCAGCCCAGCGGTTCCCCCCCCACCCCCCCTTTTTTTGTTTGTCGCGGTCAGTTTGTTATTTTAGGGTCACCTTCGGTCACAGCGAAGGGGGACGTTCTTTTTATATTTGAGTTGGATGTTTTGATATATTTATTTGTTAATGGCAACCTGGGTCGTTGGGACCGGGTTGTTTTTTCTATACTGCTGTTTTATTCAAGTTTAAAAAGATTTATCGATCTTTAATGTGTGAAATAATAAACGGCCGCGGCCTCTTTAATTCCAAAATTAAGTCTGAAGGTGTCTTATTTAATATTTTAAGATAAGGTTAAAGAAATCCTGCCTACTGCCCCATAGATCTTCTGGCAACTTATCAATGCCCCCATTATCACTGGTGACCATTACCAGCAAGAACGAATGTAATAGGAAATCCAAAGTTTTACAGTTCTCTCCAGAACAAGAGGGTACTGGGAAAGCTTCCAATGGAGACACCTGTTAGGGGGCAGCTGGCTAAGATGGGAATTTCCTTCACTTTGAAAAGTTTGTTCTATCTTCCCTCTATATCTCTGGGACAGGAAGTGAATTTTCCCAGAATGGTACACTGCCAGAAAAAAAAAAAAAAAATCTGGGAGTGGTTTTAAGCCTTTCTCTATATAAGACTAAAAAAATGGACATACATACATATATATATATATCCACTGCCCTACTGACACTGTACACTTTTAAGGTAGGCTGAGTTCATATTTTTACAGTGACATTTGTTTTATTATTCTAAGCATATTTTTTAAGTGCAGGAATGTTTGTTTGTTTTATAACCATGCCGCTAACCCCCCCTTCATGACCAGCCAATTTTTTGCAATACGGCACTGCGTCACTTTAACCACTTTACCACCGGACGATTTTGCTGTCTTACGTCCAGGCCACTTTTTGCGATTCGGTACTGTGCGACTTTAACTTACAATTGCGCGGTCGTGCGACGCCATACCCAAACAAAATTTATGTCCTTTTTTCCCACAAACAGAGCTTTCTTTTGGTGGTATTTGATCACCTGTGCGATTTTTACTTTTTGCGCTATAAACAAAAAAAGAGCGTAAATTTTGAAAAAACATTTTTTCACATTTTTTTTTTTATATGAAATTCCCCCCCCCCAAATAATGTAAAAATCAAATTTTTTTTTACATTTTTGGCCAATTTGTTTTCTGCTACCTTTGTTTGGTAAAAAAATTCACAATAAGCGTATTTTGATTGGTTTGCGCAAAAGTTATCGCGTTTACTAACAAAGGGAAAGATTTCTGTCATTTTTGGTGTTTTTTTTTTTTTAACGCATAATGGCGGCGATCTGCGATTTTTTTTTTTTTTTGCGGGACTGCGACATTTCGGCGGACAGATCGGACCCTTGACTGACATTTTTGACACTTTTGGGGGTACCAGTGACATTACTGCAGTAATCAGTGCTATAAATATGCACTGTTACTGTAAAAATGACACTGGCAGGGAAGGGGTTAATTTTATTGGAGAGGGAGGAGTTAATGTATGCCTGGTGCTTAGTGCGTGTGGGGGGGGAGGTGGCTGAGTGACACAAGGACAGATCCAGGGTTCAGCTATGCTGAACCCTGCAATCTGACCCTGCCTGTCACTTAGGAGATCCGCCCGCTTGTGTTTACACAAGCAGGCGGATCTCCACACTAGATCCCCGAAGATCTTGGAAGAGCGGCGGGGACCGCCGCTGCTCCTCCCCTGGCCCGACTCCCGCTGTGACTGAAAACAGCGAGAGCGAGCCTCCGGCGGCTCGCGCGGCGCCAAGAAAGGGGAGTGTCTGACGACGTAGTATTAAGTCGTCAGACGATAACGAGCCACTCCGCCGCAGTAATATTACTGTAGGCAGACGGCAAGTGGTTAACTTACAACTGCGCAGTTATGCAGCGCTGTACCCAAATAAAATATATGTCCTTTTATTTTTCCCCACAAATAGAGCTTTCTTTTTGTGGTAGTTGATCACCTCCTGTTTTTTTTTTATTTTTTGAGCTATAAACAAAAAACAAAAACGACAATTTTGAAAAAAATATATATTTTTTACTTTCTGCTATAAGCTCTATCCAATAAAAATAAAATTAAAAACTCTAATTTCTTCATCAAATAAGGCCAATATGTATTCTGCTACTTATTTTGGTAAAAAAATCCCAAAAGCGTATATTTATTGGTCTGTTTTTATAGTGTCTACAAACTATGAGATAATTTTTATATTTAGATTTTTTTTTTACTAGTATTGGTGGCAATCAGAAACTTATAGCGGGATTGCAATATTGTGGCGGACATTCTGTCACTAACTGACACTTTTGACACTTTATGGGTTACCACTGACACTAATACAGTGATAAATGCAAAAAATATGCACTGTCAATGTACTAATGGCACTATCTGGGAAGGGGTTCAATATCAGGGGCGATCAAAGAGTTAACTGTGTGCCTAACGTATTTTACTAAACTGTGGGAGGTGCTTTTGCTAAGGGAAGACATGGATCCTAGTCCCTGCTTTGCACCATTGTTCTGTGTCTCTTCCTCACGATCGGTGGGTGCCAACAGACATTGAGTCCGTGGTACCCGCTGATCTACTCCTGCTGTGTGCATGCGCGCCCCCTGCCTGGAAGTGTTGGATCACGTATATATATACAGTAAAACCTTGGTTTGAGAGTAACTTTGCAAGACAAGCAAATTTTTTAAATAAATTTTGACTTGATATACAAGCGATGTCTTGATATACAAGTAGTGCCATGTATAAAAAAGAAGAGAGGAGCCTCTAAAGTGTAGTAATATGGTTACATTTAATGAAGGTTCAATATTTAGCAACTCACATGTCTGATGATTAAAACAGGCACATCTATGTATGCAGGCATCCGGGGTAAAGCTGTCCACATAGACCATCCTCTGCACAGCCATCTTCATCATCCCTTTCCTGCTGCACTCCAAGAGTGATTCAAAGCCTCACTTTCAGATCACTCTACTGCAGGCTATTCTTCCCGGTCAGGATTGCAGACTGACGGTGGTGAGAGTCGGTGGTTCAGAAGAGGCTCCTCTTATCTCTCTTATATTCTGTAGCTCTGCTAGATTTTGCGTCTAATCCCCTTGGGAAGGCTGCATATTGTGGATGGACATTTTATGGTTACACAACCTATCACATTCCTTTAATCTTTGTATATAGACTATAAACCGAAGGACTTGTGGAACGAATCATCTGAGTTTCCATTATTTCTTATGGGGAAATTCGCTTTGATATAAGAGTGCTTTGGATTACAAGCATGTTTCCAGAACGAATTATGCTCGCAATCCAAGGTTTTAATGTATACGTGACCTGGGGCACAGGTGCCGCCCTGTAGCTGTATAACTGCTATTGTGCGGACCTATATTGGTTAAGCCCATTCTACTGTTAACAGTTTGGCCACACCCACTGTTCACCGCAGTGCATGTAGTGTGCCATGGGTCTACTCTCCTTGGGGCACCCAAAGGTGTCCCTGGTCTTTTACAATTTTATAGTGTATACTAAAATAAAAAATTATGTGCACTGCTAATGTTTTCAGGTTTGGCTTGAAGTAAAGGTGCTAATCCTACATATAAGCCTGAGGCAAGTACCTGGTAATGGCCTACTTGTACTTTTTACTACATAGTCTGTCAATATACTGTCAGCAGTAGACCCCCAGATGCTGATTTGAGAATCATCCCTTCCTCCCCTTGTCTAAATGACTGAAACATTTATTAGTAGGACTTGAAGTGACCAAAAGAAATAACTGGTACTTGAAGGTATGGAGAGCATGTAACCCCCCATTTCCTCCCAAAATGCAACACTGAGTGGCTAATCAGCCAATCACCAGGTACTAATGTTGTCAATTGAGAGCAGGGAGATTTGTTAGGTCTGTATAAGTTGCAACCAGATCAAATTAGAGCTTACAAAATGAACTTCAGCATGATCCAGTGGGCAAAGAGAGCAGTGGGAGTTCAAAGGCAAGACTCCAGACCATGTACTTTTGTAGCCATTGGATGCATGCGGCATGGTTTGTGCTGATATGGGTTTAAAAATGGCTAACTGTACTTGATAACTGGAACTGGAAATCCATGAAAAGCCATATCCATATGCCAGCAGAGTGTGCCAGTAAAGAAAATAAATGTTTACTAATTATGCTAAGAGAAGTTTATTTCCTCATATGGATGTAGTAGAATTTTAAAGTGTTTGTTATCTTGGCTAACATCCCAGTAGACAGTAGCAGTACTTTACACACTAGCTTAAGGGCACAAACCTTTTAATATAAAGATAGGAAACCAACAAATGAGAGGACAAATGGTAAAAAAAAAAAATGTGGTTAAAATAAAAATATATGTTAAAGTAATATATCTACACGCAGGGTTTTTTTCAGCCAGAACACGGTGGAACTTTTTTTTCATCTGCAACAGCCCTATCCTTTCCAACCTGTTCCTAAATGCAGAAGATGGTAGAGGAAATTTTCTGCCCTATTTACTTCCTCTACCAGCTTCTGTGATCTACCAGAGCATTTCTAGCGCCGGGATCCCAGGGCACCTTTTCCATGTTTGTTGGTAGATGCCTTGAATACCCATACCGCTTGCATTGTTTTCTAAGTTTTATGGTGCTTTGGAGACGCTTCTGTCCCCACCTGCCACCTGTCAGACATGTAGGAGCCAAGTGAAGTGCTCCTAAACTCTTCCTTGGCTGACTGCTACAGTTCTGATAGACAAAGCTGCCCAGGCACTGTGTAGGAAAAAAAAAGCCAGCTCTCGCCAAATAGAGCCAACTGCAGAAAGTTGTGGAGAGAAAATGTGTGTGTGTGTGTGTGATGGGGTGGCAGTTGTACAAATTGGCAGTTTTGGGGAGGTTGGGGGGTAATGTACAGTGGTGAGGAGGAGCTGGGATGTGGGGGTTGGTTGCGCAAAGGTGGAAGAGGTGAGAGTTGGGAGGGGGGGTTGTGCAAATGGGAGAGCTGTGGAGGATGTTGGGGGGGGCAGGTGTTGTGCAGATGTGAGACCTGATGGGTGAATTTGTGCAGAGGTCAATACTATTGAGTGTTGGGGGGAGGGGGGGCAGGTTGTGTAAATGAGAGCTGTGAAAGGGGGGGGGGGTGGGTTTTGCAGATGTGGGAGCTGTGGTGGGGGGAGACGGGTTGTGCAGAGGTGTATACTGTAAAGAGGGGGAATTTGTGCAGAGGTGAGAGCTGTTGGAAAGTAGGGGGGTGGCATGGCAGGTTGTGCAAAGTGAGAGCCTTGGAAGGGGAGGGATTTGTACAGAAATAAGAGAGCTGTGGGGGAGGGGGGGATCAGGGTGCATGACAAGCCATAGATTGGGGTGAGCTGTGATTGGGGGTGCAGATGTGAAAGGTGGGCAGAGATAAGCTGTGGTAGGGGGTGCAGAGGTAAGTTGTTGACAGGGTGTACAAAGATGAAGTGAAGACAGGGATGCATAGGTGAGCTGTGGGTGGGGGGCAGAAAGGTATGCAAAAAGGTGTGCAGAGGTGGGTTCAGTAATCAAGAGTATATAATGGTATGGTACGGCATGCAGGGTGCAGTGTTTGGGATTTCGTACATGCTTTGTACGTTGTACTATATGTTACATACCTCTTACAGCCGTTTGTTACATATTAATGGCCCCTGGACGATACTCCTGAACGCTGCATTCAGTAGTTGGTTTTTTAATGTTAATATTCCTGAACCCTGCACTCT
This sequence comes from Pelophylax lessonae, assembly GCF_965119305.1. Taxonomy (NCBI): domain Eukaryota; kingdom Metazoa; phylum Chordata; class Amphibia; order Anura; family Ranidae; genus Pelophylax; species Pelophylax lessonae. The sequence continues at coordinate 392,264,657 of NC_138769.1, read as the reverse complement.
GCATGCTGGGCTGCACATTACATACTCTTTTTAGCTGAGAGTGCAGCAGTCAGGAGCATGCAAAATACATTACAACATACAGAGTTGAGCAGTCACGAGTATGTAATGTACAGCACAACTGACAGAGTATAGTGGTCAGGAGTTTGTAATATAAAGCCTAGTATAAAAAGGGAGCAGAAGTCCCAATTATATAACATAGCACAATATACAGTGGTATCAGTCAGTGCATAGAGCAGGGGTGGGCAAACTTTTTGACTCGATGGCCGCAATGGGTTCATATATTGGACCCGGGGGCCGGACCAAGATGCAGATATGCCAGCGTGCCCCCTTTCAATGTAGATATGCCAGGGGGCACCCTTTCAATGCAGATATGCCAGCGTGCCCCCTTTCAATGCAGATATACCAGGGGGACCCCTTTTAATGCAGGTATGCCAGCGTGTCCCCTTTCAATGCAGATATGCCAGGGGGCCCCCTTTCAATGCAGATATGCCAGGGGGCCCCCTTTCAATGCAGATATGCCAGCGTGCCCCCTTTCATTGCAGATATGCCAGCGTGCCCCCTTTCAATGCAGATATGCCAGCGTGCCCCCTTTCAATGCAGATATGCCAGGGCCCCCCGCGAGACCAGTGCACTTACCTCAGGCAGCGCTTCTCTTCAGTCCCCCAGCGTCTTCTTGAGTCCTCAGTCCTCATGCCTCCTCCTCGGCCAATGGCATGGGGTTTCCCTTTCGGCCAATCAGGAAGCGGGAGGACCCTAATTGTCCAGGAGGAGGATCCGTGTGACAATAGCGAATTTTCATTCGCTATTGTCACACAATGGGCGGGCTCGTGCGCTCTGTGAGCCCCGACCGCCACTGCTGAAGTTCCTCGGGCGGCCCGGTACCGTTTGATCCACTGTACCGGTCCGCGGCCCGGGGGTTGGAGAACACTGCGTGGTCCACGGGCCGTAGTTTGCCCATTCCTGGTATAGAGTATACTGTTGTGTCCTACATTGTTATGGTTCTCTGCCCATAATGTTTTTTATCCTGTGAGTAGAATACTTTGTTTTAAAAAAATATTTAGGCTGGGTTCACACTAACTGGAGCCGTGGATCACAGCAGGGGGTCCGGTGCGTCCCTGTTCTCCGTTTCAGGTGCCAATAAGGTCCCAATTTTTGGCTCAATTCGCACCTGAAACAGGCCAGAAGACGCACAGGACCCTTTTCTAGTGTGGATCGCGGCTGTCCTGGAGCTTTGTAAACTGGCTCCATTGAGAGCTGGTCACCACCTCCTGTCATACAAATTGGGTGCAGGGAAACCCACATTCAATTCACATCCGTGTGAACATGGACTGAATTGCTGATACTACGCTGTGTCTACCCCCCCCCCCCCAACCTATGTCTGCAGTCTGCTTCACTGTTTCCTATTCAGTTTTCCCATGCACCTCTACCTACTTTTAGAGATTCCTGTTTGCATTGCTACTCGCTCCTAGTTGTCCTGTGTGTCTATGTGCCCCTGATCCCAGTGTCTATGTATTTCCATGCACACCTGTCAGCTTCTGTGTGCCTCCCTGTTAATCCTGTATCTCAGGGCAGTAAATGTCTCTTATTAATGTTCCATGCCCTGCCTGTACAAATAGCACCCCAGTGTTGCACTAGACTCCTGCCATTCATTTGAGTCCTGTATTCTATGCTTTCCAAGACTCTCATCTCTGCCCTTCCCTGTATTAGCTGTAGCCTGCACTGGTGGGCTCTCCAAGCACATCACCATTCTGCATGCAGGCTGCACAGAAGGGTCCACGATCCCAACCATACCCAACAGTCCCATATATGACTATATCCGCCCACTGCTTTCTAAGATACTCCTGTCGCCTTAGAAAGTATAGATATTATAACTCCACATAAAGCGGTAGTAAACTGTTTTTTTTTTTTTTTTTTGTTTTTCTTTGTTAAAACCTGCATGGCAAGGTTATAATGTGCTAGTAAATAATTAAATAATTTCTTTTTAAAGTGTCCCCCATCCCCCAGTGCTCGCATGCAAAGGCGTTGGTCCCACACGCATACGTAAACAGCAATCGCAGCACACATGTGTGCTATTGCCACGAGCGTCACAGTAAGAGTACTAATTTTAGCTCCAGACCTTCTCTGTACCCTATACTGATAACCTGCAAAGGCTTTTAACCACTTTAGGACTGGAGGATTTTGCTGCTTAACGTCCAGGCCACTTTTTTCAACTTGCCACTGCGCGACTTTAACTGACAATTGCGCGGTCGTGCAACACTGTACCCAAACAAAATTTACGTCCTTTTTTCCCACAAACAGAGCTTTTTTGGTGGTATTTGATCACCTCTGCGCTTTTCATTTTTTGCGATATTAATAAAAAAAGAGGAAACATTTTGCGAAAAATGTATTTAGCTACAGGTCTTTGACAAAAAAATCCTCAATGAGCGTATTTTTAACCACATTAAGACCGGAAGATTTTACCCCATTGCTGACCAGGCTATATTTTGCGATTCGGCACTGCGTTGGTTTAACGGACAATTGCGCGGTCGTGCGACGCTGTACCCAAATTAAATACATGTCTTCCCCCCCACCCCCCCCCCCCCCCACAAATAGAGCTTTCTTTTGGTGGTATTTGATCACCTGTGCGATTTTAATTTTTGGGAAAAAAAAGCGACAATTTTGAAAAAAAAAAAAACAATATTTTTCACATTCTGATATATAACATTCTGCAAAAAAATTTATAAATCAAAATTTTTTAACATTTTAGGCCAATTTGTTTTCTGCTACATATTTTTCAGAAATCACAATAAGCGTATTTTGAAAGGTTTGCGCAAAAGTTATTGCGTTTTCCAACTACGGGAAAGATTTGTCATTTTTAATGTTTATTTTTTTTACTAGTAATGGCGGCGATCTGCAATTTTTTTTTTTTTTTTGTGGGACTGCGATATTGTGGTGGACAGATTGGACCCCTAACTGACATTTTTGACACTTTTGGGGGGACCAGTGACATTACTACAGTAATCAGTGCTATAAATATGCACTGTTATTGTAATAATGACACTGGCAGGGAAGGGGTTAACATTGTTGGTGATCAAGGGGTTAAATGTATGCCTCATGCTTACTGACGTGTGTGGGGGGAGGAGATTGTGTGACACAGACACAGATCGCAGGTACAGCTATGCTGAATCTTGTGATCTGTCCCTGACTGTCACAGAGGAGATGTGTAAACAAAGCGGGCGGATTTCCTCACTTGATCCCCGACAATCGGGGAAGAGCGGCGGTGATCACCGCCTCTCCTCCCCTGGCCCGACTCGCCTGCGCACCGCCAAGAGGGGGAGGAATCCAGCGATGTAGGTCTACGTCGCTGGACCCAGCTGAGCCGCTCTGCTGCAGTAGCAGCAACGTGAGCGGCGGTCGGCAAGTTGTAAAGGGGTAACCTATAGTGACATAGTTTGTCGCCATTCCATGAACATGTGCAATTTTAAAGCATGTCATATTAGGTATGATCTGTTTACTCAGTGAAACTTCATATTTTATATTTTACCAAACAATTGGTTATTCTAATGTGTTTGTGTGCATTTAAATTCAGTGTATTTTTTTTTTTTTCCCAAAAAAATTACATTAAAAAATCACTGCGCAAACACAGTGTGACATAAAAAATTGCAAACCCCACCATTTTATTCCCTCTGCTTAAAAATATATATAATGTTTGAGGGTTTGGCCTCATGCACACTGGAAGTTTTTACAGCGGCTGTTTTTGGCGTCGGACGTTATATTCCGCAGCCAGTAAACTCCCTAGCATGTTATCCTATGTGTCCATGCACACATAGGCTGTTATCAGCAGTTTACTGGCTGGAAATAACACCCAGATCTAGTGGGTATTAAGAGGAGTTTTTCAGCTGTAAAAACGTTCTAACTCTGCTAAAATCTAAAAAACGCTGAAAAACATGTATATTCCATGTTTATCAATGTATTTGAGCCATAAGCTTTTGTGGGGGTATATAAGTGATAAAAAGTATGAATCCGCACTTGTGAAACAAACAGCAGCTAGAAAAAAAGTGTAAAATATACATACACAAAAATACAAAGATATAAAAAGAATATTTCAGCGCTGAAAATAATAAACAATAAGAAACAGCCTCAAATGGATAAAAATAAACAAAATTGGAGAAATGTCTCTTGTGATACAGTTCATAAATTATTGTGACGACATTCAATAGGTGCAATCCAGGATGCCACGATGAAAAGGAAAATGATCTCTCCACCTCTCCACCACCAAGAATGAGTGAAATGCAAACTCACCAGAGCCAAATGCTGTCTAGATTATAGGACAGCAATCTAGTATTGTGCGACCGGTCTCAAGAACTTTGGGACATCAATGTAGTCAGCAACCTCCAGCCTCGTGGATAACCTCCAATGCGTTGATTGACTCAGCACGTTATGAAAGGGTTAAATTGCAAAAAAAATTGGAAAGGCTCATGGTGTATTATGAAGTAAAAATCTATTTAATAAAAATATATAATAAAATATTCAATATCACTGATAAAAAAACAGTGTATAAGAAATATACAAACTGCGGTAAAAAAGAACCCTCATATAAAGCCACCACTAAAATGAAAAGTGATGGCTGGGACCTTTAGGTGTTTGAGATAACAAGCTCTACGGCCGTTTTGCGTCCAATTTAACCCTTTCATAACGTGCTGAGTCAATCAACGCATTGGTGGTTATCCACGAGGCTGGAGGTTGCTGACTACATTGATGTCCCAAAGTTCTTGAGACCGGTCGCACAATACTCGATTGCTGTTCCTATAATCTAGACAGCATTTGGCTCTGGTGAGTTTGCATTTCACTCATTCTTGGTAGTGGAGAGATCATTTTCCTCTTCATCGTGGAATCCATGTGTTCACTGGATTGCACCTATTGAATGTCATCACAATAATTTTGTGGAGGTATAGTTTTGCTAAAAAAACGCTACAGCTGAAAAAGCTAAAAAGAACGCTGAAAAACGCTACTGCAAAAAAGCTGACAACTCCTTCTACAGCTACATCTTTTTACTGATGTTTTGATAATGTCCAATGTGCATGAGGCCTTCAAAGTATTTTTCAAGCAAAAAATACAGAGTTTTACTCGTAAACCTAAAGGGCTGATTTACTAAGACTGGAGACTGCAAAATGTGGTGCCCTGATTTCTGGGCTCTGCCTAGAAACCGGCTTCCAGGTTTTTTTTTTTCTGACAAAGCTTAATTAAAGAAGCTGAAGTTAAAAGCTAGCTACCTTGCACAGCGGCACTAGCTTCTGAGTGCACCAGTTTTAGTAAATCTCCCCCAAAGCATCAGAAAAAGACCTGGTCTTCAAGTGGATATACTGCACATGGCAGGATGTAAATTAAAATACTACAGAAAACATCAATGGTATGTTAACCACTTTAAGACTGTTCACGTTGCTGCTACTGCAGCACAGTGGCAGCCCTGGGTCCAGCAACGTAGACCTACGTCGCTGGATTCCTGCCTGTCTCCGCCGGAGGCTCGCTCCCGTTGTGTTTAGACACAGCCGGAGTCGGGCCGGAGGAGGAGAGGCGGCAATCACAGTCTCTCTTCCCCGATCATCGGGGAAAGACTGAGAAAATCCGCCCGCTTGTGTAAACAAAGCAGGCGGATCTTCTCTGTGACAGACAGGGGCATAGCTGAACCTGCGATCTGTGTCTGTGTCACAGAACCCCCTCCCCCACACGTCAGTAAGCATGAGGCACACATTTAACCCCTTGATCACCAACATTGTTAACCCCTTCCCTGCCAGTGTCATTATTACAGTAACAGTGCATATTTTTAGCAGTGATTACTGTAGTAATGTCACTGGTCCCCCCAAAAGTGTCAAAAATGTCAGGGGTCTGATCTGTCCACCGCAATGTCACAGTCACGCAAAAAATTGCAGATCGCCGCCATTACTAGTAAAAATAAATAAATAAAAATGAAAAAATCTTTCCTGTAGTTAGTAACTTTTGCACAAACCAATCAAAATAGGCTTATTGCGTTTTTTTTTTTTAAATATGTAGCAGAAAACAAATTGGCCTAAAATGTTAAAAAAATTTGATTCATACATTTTTTTTTTGGGAATGTTATATATCAAAATGTGAAAAATATTGTTTTTTTTTTTTTCAAAGTTGTCGCTCTTTTTTTCAAAAATTAAAAATCGTCAAATACCACCAAAAGAAAGCTCTATTTATGGAGGGAAAAAAAGCATGTAAATTTCATTTGGGTACAGCGTCGCACGACCGCGCAATTGTCCATTAAAGTAACGCAGTGCCGAATCGCAAAATATGGCCTGGTCAGGAATGGGGTAAAATCTTCCAGTCTTAAAGTGGTTAAAAATAGGCTCAATGAGAATTTTTTTGTCAAAGACATGTAGCTAAATACATTTTGGCCTAAATATATGACAAAAATTGAATATATTGGATTTTTTTTTAACTGTCAAAGTAGAAAATGTCAATTTTTTTGCAAATTTACCCCTCTTTTTTTTATTAATATCACAAGAAATAAAAAGTGCAAAGGGGATCAAATACTAGCAAAAAAAAAAGCTCTGTTTGTGGGGGGAAAAAAAGGACGTACATTTCATTTGGATACAGCATTGCATGACCGTGCAATTGTAAGTTAAAATCAGGGCTAAAGTGGTTAAGGTTTTAAAGACATTTCTTTGAACATTTCTGACTGCAGGTTTATTTGGGAAACCTCTGGAGAATGGAGAATGTAGACTTTAAACACAGACTCTAAGGCTGGCCATACAATTTCCTTACAATTTTCTGTACAATTTTCTTGAAATTTACCTTCAACTATGTAGTACAAAGGCCTACCTAATTGGATACAAGTGAAAGTGTTGTTTAGCTTTGACCTCAAATTATGTGGTTTATGGTAAATCTAACAGAAAATTGTACACGTAAATTGAACATGTGGGGCCAGCCTAAATGTAATAATTGTCTATCCTTTGCTGCATAACTCACAAAAGAACTGTGCATTGGGACCTTCTTGAAAAGGGATTCCATGGCTCAGCAGGTGCACACAGCAACTGCAGTCTAAGACCACTATTTTTAATGTCAAGCATTGGTTAGAGTGGTGTAAAGCATGTCGCCATTAGACTTGGAAGCAGTAGAAACATGTTTTGTAGAGTGATAAATTAAGCTCCTTTCACATGGGCGATGCGCCCGACGGAGTCCATTTTGCTCAATGGGGATCGATCCACCAAACCCCGCTAAGCAGGCGGATCACAGGTCCATCTCCGCTCTGTATGCAGAGATGGAGCTGTCAGATCCCTGCTCTACTCTATGGGAGATCGGATAAGAACAGACCGCCTGTCCATTTTTATCCGATCTTATCCAATCCGATTCTCCAGACGGATGGAAAATAGGGTTTCACAGACAGGGTCGGATTGGATAGCAGCGGGTGTCAGCGGAGATGTCTATGCTGACATCCGCCGCTCCATAAGGCTGCATGGAGCATCCGATCTGGTCCGCCTGAAAAACTGACAGGTGGACGATTCGGAAAGCCCATGTGAAAGGACCCTTAAAGTGTTTGTTACACCAACTTTTCATATTCCTGATATGTTTGCTGTACTATATACTTGTGTATGTATCCTTTTTCTCTTTGTATGGCTTCCCTGATGTTCCTGCTAGTCTCTCTGCTTTCCTAATAAAAACCGACCACACTAAACAGGAGAACACACAGCGTGGTCAGTTCTCTAGCTGTGCTGGGAACTCAGCCTGTTATCCTCCAATGATCATACATGTCCTGACACTCCCCCATCCCCCCCCCTCCGCCACCCCGCCCACCATTTACTGGGAGATGTGAAGACCAGTGTACGGTTGCTTCTCCTCCCCCAGCTGTTTTTGAGATGAGAAAAGAGAAAATGTGATCACTTACAAAAAATAAATGGGGGAAAAAAAGGTATTTATAATTTTTATTTTATTTTTTATATTTGTAGACAAATGTTATGCATTTTATTTCTTTTTATAACTGAATGGGTTGTTTTACAAAGTGATCGTTTACAGTATTATTGGACACATCTGAGTTTGATGGGTGCCCGGAGAAAGCTACTGTCTGCACTGCAAAGTGCCTGTTTGGCTGAGGAAAGCTACAGTATATGGTCTGAGGCTGTTTTTCAGGGTTTCGGTTAGGCTTCTTGGTTCTGGTGAAATGGTGCTCTTAATGCCACAGCACACACAGACAGTTTAGACATTTGTGCACGTTCAGCCTTGTGGCAACAGTTTTTAAAAAGTTCATTTTCTGTTCCAAAATGATTGTAGACCTGTGCAGAAAGAGTTAGAGGAACTAACAAGCCTATACAGAGTCCTTATCTCAACACATTTGAGATGAACTGGAACTCCGATTGGGAGCTAGGTCTTCCTTTGAATATTTAGTCCCTGGCCTTACAAATGCTCTTTTTCGCTGAATGGCCACAAATTCCAACAGACACACTCTAAAATCTCAGGAGAGTAGAAGCGGTTATAGCTGCAAATAGTGCTGGAGAGCAACTCCATATTAATTCCTGTAGTTTGGGAATGAGATGTCATACAAGCTCATTAAGGTATGACGGTCAGGTGTTCACAAACACTTTGCCACATAGTGAATATCACATAAATCTCAATCAATCAATCCTACTGCTTCTATATACTAGCTCACACATTCATTAGTATGGCTTCCAATTACAGAATGGAGGGTGCCTCTTGTGCTTTGGAAAGGCCACTTATTTGGACGGAGTCTGGTTTTTCATATGAGGAGAAACTACTGTATTATACATGTCTATATATACAGACTTTGATTAAAGTTTAATAACACTATCAATGGATCTGGAGTTGTTTTCAAGTCGTTTCTCACAGCTGGTTGTATATCGTACCATTAGGAACTGGGGGAATAAATTAAGTTTTACTATTAAACACTAGTGTAAGAAAATATTTATATCAAAGTATGATTTAAATGGATATGAAAGTATTTTCTGGAAACCCACAAACTGGATATTTTTATGAAAGCACTTTGAACAAGAAATTCATATTAGTTAGATTACATGGATTTGGGGAAATTGTACAATACAAAATATTTATTCTACGTTATTGAATTTATAGCTGTGGACTTTGGCTAGTAAGATTGTTTTTTTGAGGTTCACTGGGTGTCAATAATTTATATTGTTAAATTAGATTATGTACTGTACGTTTATGGATATAATGCTTTTGAGCATGGTTCTGCTTACTGAAATATTTCCTGGTGCATTGAATAAAGCACAAATAAATATAGCTAAAACAAACCGAGAATACTTCTTTGTTATATTGGTAAATGTGCCAGAAAGTCTTTTTTTTCTTTTATATTCTGAAACATGTTTAAATTTGAGACACAGGCATTTTCCAAACTCGACAAGTTAAAAAAATTAACAATCTAAAAAAAAAATGATTTGGTGTTAGCACTTGATAGTTTAACTCTATATAATCATTTAAAATTTGACGGAAGTTGTTACTCATTCCCACACATCCTAAAGCTACAACAATGTACTGGCTGGGGTTGAGTTTTAAGACTTCAAAAACAGTTAGGCTGTCCATACACGGTTGGAATCTCAGCTGGTTAAGCAGAAACTAGCCGGGATTCAAACCATTAATGGGCAGGCTGAATGTACCAAGTTGATCGATCAATCTACTTGGGTACAACCAGCCTGCCGGATTTGGTTCTGATTATCACAAGCAGCTTTTGCCCTTCCGGGAGCAGAAAATTGCTCAGCAGGAGGCAATACCCCTGTCAACACTTCTGGCAAACTTTAGGTATAATATACAAGTGGCAAATGGGAAAGTACACAGGTAACAGCTGTATGCAAAGTCTCTGTCTGATTCCCCAACACTGAGGCCTTTACCTCCTTCAGAAGGATCTTAGGTCTTTTGGTGGCCTCCTTAATCTTCTTGCTCGGATGGGCACTCATCTTTTGGGGGAAAGTCTGTTTTTGGCATCTTACAGCTGTGCCATGCCATGCCATTTCCATTGATAATAAAATATTTACGGTAACTGTGCTATAATGGATATTCAGTAATTTGAAAATGTTCTTGTGTCTGTTCCATGGCTTGCTCTTATTAAAACCACTTCTAATACCAGCGGTCCTGAGGAAGTTTCAGAAGAAGACACTACCCTGATCCTCATTGTGCCACATTGGCCCAGGAGACCATGGTTTTCGGTCCTGAAGGCTCTGGCCGTGGAACCCCCCTGGATTCTACCAGTTCGGGAGTACCTTCTTTTTCAGGGTCCAGTTTCCTGTCCCCAGGTGGAGTGCTGGAATCTCACAGCCAGGGCTTCTGAGGAAGAATTGCTGAAAAGCAAAGGGGTTTTTGGATCACTTGGTGACAACTCTGCTTAGTAGCAGGAAAAAGTAAATGTATAGCTATTTACCTTAAGACCTGGAAGCGTTTTAACCGCTTGCCGGTCAGCCCCGGCCAGGCAAAGTGACGTATATATACGTCACTAGCCTGTGACCGGTTTGTGAGCCAATAGCGGGCGAGCGCGCGCCGCGGCTTGTTCACGGAGGAGTCCGCGCGTGTGACTGGCGGACCCGATGTCCGCCGGTCACACTACGATCGTCGGTAGAGCGGGAGAAAGGCGGACGGCTTATGTAAACAAGCCCCCTGTCATTCTCCCCTGTGTAAAAATGGAGATCAGACGGTTCTACTATGTAGAACCGTTGATCTCTGTTTTTACAATAGGAGACCTGTCCCACTACAGTTAGAAACACGCCCCTAGGACACACTTAACCCCTCCCTCTCCAATACAGTTAACCCCTTCCCTGCCAGTGTCATTTTTACAGTAACAGTGCATATTTATAGCACTGTTTACTGTAGTAATGTCACTGGTAACCCCAAAAGTGTCAAAAATGTCAGTCAAGGGTCCGATCTGTCCGCTGCAATGTCGCAGTCCCGAAAAAAAATCGCAGATCGCCGCCATTACTCGTTAAAAAAAAAAAACCACCAAAAATTACAAAAATCTTTCCCTTTGTTAGTAAACGCGATAACTTTTGCGCAAACCAATCAAAATACGCTTTTTGCGATTTTTTTTTTTACCAAACATATGTAGCATAAAACAAATTGGCCGAAAATGTAAAAAAATTTTGATTTTTACATTTTTTTGGGGGAATTTCATATAAAAAAATGTGAAAAATATTGTTATTTTTGCAAAATTGTCGCTCTTTTTTTGTTTATAGCGCGTGATCAAAAAATCGCAAGGGTGATCAAATACCACCAAAAGAAAGCTCTGTTTGTGGGAAAAAAAGGACCGTGCTATTGTCCGTTAAAGTCACGCAGTAAAAAATCGCAAAAAACCCCCTGGTCGGAATTGGAGTAAAATCTTCCGGGGCTTAAGTGGTTAACTAGTGCACAGAGAGCCCCTTGGATGCAAGCAGCCCAGTGGCAGTGCTGGAATTTCTGAAAAGTGGGGCAGATAAAGGTTTAGCGGTCAGCACCCTAAAGAGTTGAGTCAAGTCTCGGCAATAAGTATCTTTTTTAGAAGTATTTTTAGCTGAAAACCCTTGGGTGATTCAATTCTTTAGGGCCTTAAACAGGCAGAGACCAGTGAGCAATCCCCCTTTTCCTATGTGCGGTCTATCTGTGGTTCTACAAGCTCTTAAGAGAGCCATTTGAACCTATTAAGTCTAGTGCTTTGACGTTTTTAGCCTTCAAGACAGTGTTGTTTGTGTGTGTGTGTGTGTGTGTGTGTGTGTGTGTTTTTTTTTTTTTTTTTTTTGTGGCGATCACTACCACTAGAACTATTAGTGAACTGAAAGCTTTCTGTTAGAGCTCCTTTTCTACAGGTTTTTCCGGATCATTTTGTGTTTAGGACAGATCTGGCTTTCTTACCAAAATTGGCCTTGAGGTTTCACCAAGACCAGGAAATCGTTTTGCCAACTTTCTGTTCGAATCCTGTGAGTAAACAAGTGGTAACCATTATAAATTAGATTATATTTTGTATAATCCCGTGAGCAACTGTGTAAAGGCAATGTATAGATGCTGGAGGCACTGATCACTCCCCTTTAGGTAAGTGCTAGTGTACGGATAGTGTGTTGAAGTGCTGCGCACATAAGTGTTGAATGGTGAGAAAAATGTATAATATATGTGATAGATTAATTGTATTATGGAACTAAATAAAAATGTGATTATATAAAATCGGAATATGGTCTACTAAATAGTGATTGTGCATCGTGAACCATAAAATTTACAAATAAAACCAAATAAATGAACATGTCATTATACAATGTCATTATACAATGAATGATTCAAACATAAATCCGTGTTGTAATAACAAAAAGAGAATTCAAAGATGTTTGTTAAATCCACAATTGTGATGAATTTCAATCGGCACTCTGCTAGATAGTCCGTAAACTGCAGTGTTGTGAAGCTGTAAAAACTGGTGTTCTTTCCTTTTACAATTCCCCCTATGGGTGTGTGTTTACCTCAAGGAATGTGATAAACGCGATAACTTTTGCGCAAACCAATCAAAATACGCTTTTTGCGATTTTTTTTTTTTTTTTTTTACCAAACATATGTAGCATAAAACAAATTGGCCGAAAATGTTAAATTTAGATTTTTACATTTTTTTTGGGGGGAATTTCATATAAAAAATGTGAAAAATATTGCTATTTTTGCAAAATTGACGCTCCTTTTTTTGTTTATAACGCGTGATCAAAAAATCGCACAGGTGATCAAATACCACCAAAAGAAAGCTCTGTTTGTGGGAAAAAAAGGATGCCAAATTTGTTTAGGTACAGCGTCGCACGACCGCGCAATTGTCCGTTAAAATCACGCAGTGCCGAATCGCAAAATACCCCCTGGTCGGAATGGGGGTAAAATCTTCCGGGGCTTAAGTGGTTAAAAATGGGAATACGCTTTTTTTGGGAACAGAAATTCCTCCACCCTATGGTGCGCTAGAAACAGAGACTGACAATTTTGAAAAAACAAACCAATATTTTTTACTTTCTGCTACAAAACGCAGCACATAAAAAAAATGTAAAAAATCAAATTTCTTCATCAATTTAGGCCAATATGTATTCTGCTACATATTTTTGGTAAAAAAAAATCCCAATAAGCGGACAATCAACTGACGCTTTTTTTAAAAGCAGTGACATTATTATAGCAATCAGTGCTAAAACTATGCATGGTTACTGTACTAATGGCACTGGCAGGGAAGGGGTAAACACCAGGGGCAATTGAAGGGTTAAGTGTGCCTAGGGGATGTTTTTTAACTGTGTGGGGGATGGACTCATTGAATGAACACAGAGATCCCTGTTCCTGCTTAGCAGGAACACAAGATCACTGTGTTCATCCCTGATGGAACGGCGGTCTGCTTTGTTTACAGACCACCATTCTACCTGGCAGACCGCCATTCTACCTCTCTGGGGAGCGTTCGTGGGTGTCCAGTGGACATCGCGTTAGCCGGACCTTCTTATTGGCTCCCCCTGTGGCCAATCAGCGCGGGATCTCACCCCCTCTGACTATTGCAACTTGCCGCAGTATATATACTGTGGCTAGTCGGCAAGTGGTTAATAACCTTTGTAGAGTTGCTTGTTCTTTTTTTCCTAATAGTGATATAGGCCAGTGATGGCGAACCTTAGCACCCCAGATGTTTTGGAACTATATTTCACATGATGCTCAACTACACTGCAGAGTGCATGAGCATCATGGGAAATGTAGTTCCAAAACATCTGGGGTGCCAAGGTTTGCCATCACTGGTAAAAGCTATAATAGAATACTGAATCTTATAAATGCATCGGTATCTGAACTGCAATCATTTGACTAAACATAGGTTATCCGTAGTCAGTTAGGACATAATAAATCACATAGGAGAATTTCGGATCTTAAGGTCTCAAGTAGTACAGATTTATCACTGTCACTATGGATGAGGATCATGGTGGGTTCCAGAGTTGTTCAAAGACAGACGGTTATATCTCAGCCTGTTTCTCTTATCTTTCCATCCTCTGTATGGATACTGTAAAAGAAACTTATGATTGAATGTATGCAACAAATAGTTGTTTTACATCAAGGGATTGTGTACGACGAGCATTATATCATTTCAATACATATAATTTTGCACTTTCAAAATAGTTTTGCAAGTACCCAAGCTCTGTCGAACATAAAACCTGTCACAACAAATATTTTCTAGTTGTATGTCTCACTCTAAATAAAGATAAAACAAGACATATTTTACTGACAGTGTAAAACTTGAGAGGCTATTTAAATTGATTTATAGTGATAGGCTTTATGTTTGAGTTGAACATCAGGTGTTCCTGTGTTCGATGAACACTCGAGGCGCTCAGCAGGAAGTTCGTATGCCGACGAGCGCCCCATAATGCATTGTGCAATTTCAGAGCATTAAGTGCTTGTGAGTGGCCAAAGCATGCACCTGACCTGTATGCGTTGACCAATCAATTACAGCACAATGTCCTGTCAGAGCCATGACTGTCCACGCCCCACACTATATAAAGCTGCTTACACGGCAGCCCTGTGTAGTGTGTTAGGAGTGGCGATTAAGCAGGTATTTAGTGGATTGTGGGCTGATTCTTGTGTAACACAGTGTAGTGCTGTGCTGTCTCTTGTGTAACACAGTGTAGTGGTACCACTGATCCCATTTTCTTTCATTGATTGATATATATATATATATAATTTTTTTCTTTTTTCGCAGCAGTATCCGGTTCAGTTGCTGCAATATTAGTACTCCTCTTCCTGTGTTGCAGGCACTATTCCTTCTGCGTCAGCAATGTGTCTGTGTTTTTTTTTTTGTGGCACAGCAGCACTAATAATTAGGGTTGAGCGGACACCTAGATGGCCGTGTTCGACGGGTTCGGCCGAACTTTAAAAAAAAGTCCGGGTCCGTGTCCCGGACTTTTACCGAACTTTTCCCGGACACCGAACCCCATTGAAGTCAATGGGGACCCGAACTTTAAGGCACTAAAATGGCTCTAAAACACCAAAGGAAAGGGCTAGAGTGCTGCAAATGGCAGCAAAACGTAATTGAGAGCATGGCAAGTGCTCTGCAAACAAATGTGGATAGGGAAATAACTTAAAACAACAAAAAAAAACAGAAAAATAAAACAATGTTCTTCTTCATCTCTGAAGGACGAGGCCCATATGGAGTAGGAGGGAGGTTGAGGTGGTGGTGGATGTGGCGGTGACATAGGCGTGCGCACAGGGTGTGCTGGGTGTGCCTGGGCACACCCTAATCACCTAGGGCACATAGCATTGCCAGTGAGGAGATGGGAAAGATCTCCCTGGGACCTGCTCTGCTCTATTTCTCCTTGCCTACAGGTACATGGCCCCGATACATTACTCTCCCTGCTGGCAAACACATGCATGTGTATTTCAACTTTGGGGTGCACACCTTAATGCAATAGGCTGCGCACACCTATGGGCGGTGTAGGTGGAAGCGGCGGTGGAGGAGGACCAGGGCCGGATTAACAGCATCATGGGCTTGGTGCTGAGGATTTTGAAGGGCCTTAAGGGCCGTGCCTTGCCATGCACCCAGAGGAGGAAGGGTGCAGCCATGCATGCCTAATTCAACATGGGATGCTGTCTCTGAAGCCCATAAACACATCCATGCATCGCCAACTGTCCCTCCTTGTCCGGCCTTCACGCTGTGTGGGGAGGTTCTGAGGGTGCTGCCTGGGGAAGCGAGCATAGAAGCCAGACTTCTGTGTTTACAAGTGACAGAAGAGCGGTAACAGTGAATATGGCCAACCCGGGGCCTATATAAAAGGTAGGGGCCTGGAGCTGCAGCTCCAATAGCCCCTACATTAATCTGGCCCTGAGGAGGAGGACGAGGTAGCCAACACTGCTTCTTTTCAAAAATTTTAAATGAGGGTACACCCCAAAAGAGTGAGAAAGAGCAAAAATGGAACAATGGGTGGGTAAGGTCGGTATCCATTGCTATTCTGCATAAGGTACGGAAAAGTCCCGTGGGATCCATGCCTGGTTCATTTTAATGAACGTGAGCTTGTCCACATTGTCTCTGGACAGGCGGCTGCGCTTGTCTGTTATAACGCCCCCAGCCGTGCTAAATACCCGTTCAGATAATACACTGGCTGCAGGGCACGCCAGCACCTCCAAGGCGTAAAGGGCAAGCTCAGGCCATGTGCCCAATTTGGAGACCCAGAAGTTGAAGGGGGCAGACCCGTCATTCACTACATGTAGGCGTGTGCACACATACTGCTCCACCATGTTGGTAAAATGCTGCCTCCTGCTAAGACGTTCCATCTGAGCTGCTGGTGCTGCTGTTTGTTGTGGCGTGCTGACAAAGCTTTTCCACATTTCGGCCATGCTAACCCTGCCTTCTGAGGTGCTGGCGGTGCCCTGGTTGCGTTGGCGACCTCCTCCTCCTCCTCCTCTGCCTTGTGCTTCCACTGTGGCCCCGCTGTCAGATGGGAATGCCAGCAGCATGGCGTCTACCAGCGTGCGCTTGTACTCGCGCATCTTGCGATCGCGCTCCAGTGAGTGAATTAAGGACGGTACGTTGTCCTTGTAACGGGGATCCAGCAGCGTGGCCACCCAGTAATCAGCACAAGTTAGAATGTGGGCAACTCGGCGGTCGTTGTGGAGACACTGCAGCATGTAATCGCTCATGTGTGCCAGGCTGCCCAGAGGCGACGAAAGGCTGTCCTCTGTGGGAGGTGTATCGTCCGTGTCCTCTGTATCCCCCCAGCCACGCACCAGTGATGGCCATGAGCTGGCCTGGGTGCCACCCTGCTGTGAACATGGTTCCATCTCCTCCTCCAGCTCCTCCTCCTCCTCATCCTCCTCATCCTCCAGAACTGTGCCCCTGCTGGACAATTGTGTCCCTGGCGTTTGTGTGTGCAGGAACCCACCCTCGGAGCCCCTTGCGAATGACTGCCCTGAAAGCCTTTTAAATGTTACCTCTTCATCCTCCTCCTCCTCCTCCTCATCCTGTGCCACATCCTCTTCCATCATCGCCCAAATTGTTTTTTCAAGGAGGCATAGAAGTGGGATAGTTAAGCTGAGAATGGCGTCATTGCCACTGGCCATGTTGGTGGAGTACCCAAAACAGCGCAACAAGGCACAATATATGCAAATGTCAAATATGCAAACTATGCCGCAATTTAATGTTTTTTACACCAAAAGGGTGTGTATTGAATAGCGGAATAGGATAAAAAACTGTGTATCTCACACGTACAAACACAGACTAGGCCCGATTAAATTTTTTCCTACCCTAAAGGGAGGATGAGGAAGAGGAGTATGGAACATGCAGCACCCTCAAATCTTCAGAAGTATGAGATGAACCCCAAAAACTTGGAAAGGTGGATCTCTCTCACACGTACCAACACAGACTATCCCCCAATTTAACTGATCCCCAAAGGTTTTTGATTAAATAGCGGAATAGAAAATATGATCCAAAAAAAGTGTATGTATATCACACGTACACAACCACACTAGGCCCCAATTACTATTGTTTGTACCCCTAAAAGGCTAGATGAGGAGTAGGGGGGGGTATGGAACAGGCAGCACCCTCAAACCTTCAGAAGTATGAGATGAACCCCAACAACTTGGAAAGGTGGATCTCTCTCACACGTACCAACACAGACTATCCCCCAATTTAACTGATCCCCAAAGGTTTTTGATTAAATAGCGGAATAGAAAATATGATCCAAAAAAAGTGTATGTATATCACACGTACACAACCACACTAGGCCCCAATTACTATTGTTTGTACCCCTAAAAGGCTAGATGAGGAGTAGGGGGGGTATGGAACAGGCAGCACCCTCAAACCTTCAGAAGTATGAGATGAACCCCAACAACTTGGAAAGGTGGATCTCTCTCACACGTACCAACACAGACTATCCCCCAATTTAACTGATCCCCAAAGGTTTTTGATTAAATAGCGGAATAGAAAATATGATCCAAAAAAAGTGTATGTATATCACACGTACACAACCACACTAGGCCCCAATTACTATTGTTTGTACCCCTAAAAGGCTAGGAGTAGGGGGAGTATGGAACAGGCAGCACCCTCAAACCTTCAGAAGTATGAGATGAACCCCAACAACTTGGAAAGGTGGATCTCTCTCACACGTACCAACACAGACTATCCCCCAATTTAACTGATCCCCAAAGGTTTTTGATTAAATAGCGGAATAGAAAATATGATCCAAAAAAAGTGTATGTATATCACACGTACACAACCACACTAGGCCCCAATTACTATTGTTTGTACCCCTAAAAGGCTAGGAGTAGGGGGAGTATGGAACAGGCAGCACCCTCAAACCTTCAGAAGTATGAGATGAACCCCAACAACTTGGAAAGGTGGATCTCTCTCACACGTACCAACACAGACTATCCCCCAATTTAACTGATCCCCAAAGGTTTTTGATTAAATAGCGGAATAGAAAATATGATCCAAAAAAAGTGTATGTATATCACACGTACACAACCACACTAGGCCCCAATTACTATTGTTTGTACCCCTAAAAGGCTAGATGAGGAGTAGGGGGAGTATGGAACAGGCAGCACCCTCAAACCTTCAGAAGTATGAGATGAACCCCAACAACTTGGAAAGGTGGATCTCTCTCACACGTACCAACACAGACTATCCCCCAATTTAACTGATCCCCAAAGGTTTTTGATTAAATAGCGGAATAGAAAATATGATCCAAAAAAAGTGTATGTATATCACACGTACACAACCACACTAGGCCCCAATTACTATTGTTTGTACCCCTAAAAGGCTAGATGAGGAGTAGGGGGGGTATGGAACAGGCAGCACCCTCAAATCTTCAGAAGTATGAGATGAACCCCAAAAACTTGGAAAGGTGGATCTCTCTCACACGTACCAACACAGACTATCCCCCAATTTAACTGATCCCCAAAGGTTTTTGATTAAATAGCGGAATAGAAAATATGATCCAAAAAAAGTGTATGTATATCACACGTACACAACCACACTAGGCCCCAATTACTATTGTTTGTACCCCTAAAAGGCTAGGAGTAGGGGGAGTATGGAACAGGCAGCACCCTCAAACCTTCAGAAGTATGAGATGAACCCCAACAACTTGGAAAGGTGGATCTCTCTCACACGTACCAACACAGACTATCCCCCAATTTAACTGATCCCCAAAGGTTTTTGATTAAATAGCGGAATAGAAAATATGATCCAAAAAAAGTGTATGTATATCACACGTACACAACCACACTAGGCCCCAATTACTATTGTTTGTACCCCTAAAAGGCTAGATGAGGAGTAGGGGGGGTATGGAACAGGCAGCACCCTCAAACCTTCAGAAGTATGAGATGAACCCCAACAACTTGGAAAGGTGGATCTCTCTCACACGTACCAACACAGACTATCCCCCAATTTAACTGATCCCCAAAGGTTTTTGATTAAATAGCGGAATAGAAAATATGATCCAAAAAAAGTGTATGTATATCACACGTACACAACCACACTAGGCCCCAATTACTATTGTTTGTACCCCTAAAAGGCTAGGAGTAGGGGGAGTATGGAACAGGCAGCACCCTCAAACCTTCAGAAGTATGAGATGAACCCCAACAACTTGGAAAGGTGGATCTCTCTCACACGTACCAACACAGACTATCCCCCAATTTAACTGATCCCCAAAGGTTTTTGATTAAATAGCGGAATAGAAAATATGATCCAAAAAAAGTGTATGTATATCACACGTACACAACCACACTAGGCCCCAATTACTATTGTTTGTACCCCTAAAAGGCTAGGAGTAGGGGGAGTATGGAACAGGCAGCACCCTCAAACCTTCAGAAGTATGAGATGAACCCCAACAACTTGGAAAGGTGGATCTCTCTCACACGTACCAACACAGACTATCCCCCAATTTAACTGATCCCCAAAGGTTTTTGATTAAATAGCGGAATAGAAAATATGATCCAAAAAAAGTGTATGTATATCACACGTACACAACCACACTAGGCCCCAATTACTATTGTTTGTACCCCTAAAAGGCTAGATGAGGAGTAGGGGGGGTATGGAACAGGCAGCACCCTCAAACCTTCAGAAGTATGAGATGAACCCCAACAACTTGGAAAGGTGGATCTCTCTCACACGTACCAACACAGACTATCCCCCAATTTAACTGATCCCCAAAGGTTTTTGATTAAATAGCGGAATAGAAAATATGATCCAAAAAAAGTGTATGTATATCACACGTACACAACCACACTAGGCCCCAATTACTATTGTTTGTACCCCTAAAAGGCTAGGAGTAGGGGGAGTATGGAACAGGCAGCACCCTCAAACCTTCAGAAGTATGAGATGAACCCCAACAACTTGGAAAGGTGGATCTCTCTCACACGTACCAACACAGACTATCCCCCAATTTAACTGATCCCCAAAGGTTTTTGATTAAATAGCGGAATAGAAAATATGATCCAAAAAAAGTGTATGTATATCACACGTACACAACCACACTAGGCCCCAATTACTATTGTTTGTACCCCTAAAAGGCTAGATGAGGAGTAGGGGGAGTATGGAACAGGCAGCACCCTCAAATCTTCAGAAGTATGAGATTGTGTTCACTGTACCCCACAAAGATTGAGTTCACTGCACCCCACAATGATTGTGTTCACTGCACCCCACAAAGATTGTGTTCACTGCACCTCACAAAGATTGTGTTCACTGTACCCCCCAAAGATTGTGTTCACTGCACCCCACAAAGATTCTGTTCCCTGTACCCCACAAAGATTGTGTTCACTGCACCCTAAAAGGATGTTGTTCACTGCACCCCACAAAGATTGTGTTCACTGCACCCTAAAAGGATGTTGTTCACTGCACCCCAAAAAGATTGTGTTCACTGTACCCCCCCAAAGATTGTGTTCACTGCACCCCACAAAGATTGTGTTCACTGCACCCCAAAAAGATTGTGTTCACTGTACCCCCCAAAGATTGTGTTCACTGCACCCCAAAAAGATTGTGTTCACTGTACCCCCCAAAGATTGTGTTCACTGCACCCCACAAAGATTCTGTTCACTGTACCCCACAAAGATTGTGTTCACTGCACCCCAAAAAGGATGTTGTTCACTGCACCCCAAAAAGGATGTTGTTCACTCCACCCCAAAAAGATTGTGTTCACTGCACCCCACAAAGATTGTGTTCACTGCACCCCAAAAAGATTGTGTTCACTGCACCCCAAAAAGGATTTTGATCACTGCACCCCAAAAAGGATGTTGTTCACTGCACCCCAAAAATGATTTTGTTCACTCCACCCCAAAAAGATTGTGTTCACTGCACCCCACAAAGATTGTGTTCACTGCACCCCAAAAAGATTGTGTTCACTGTACCCCCCAAAGATTGTGTTCACTGCACCCCACAAAGATTCTGTTCACTGTACCCCACAAAGATTGTGTTCACTGCACCCCAAAAAGATTGTGTTCACTGCACCCCAAAAAGGATGTTGTTCACTGCACCCCAAAAAGGATGTTGTTCACTCCACCCCAAAAAGATTGTGTTCACTGCACCCCACAAAGATTGTGTTCACTGCACCCCAAAAAGATTGTGTTCACTGCACCCCAAAAATGATTTTGTTCACTGCACCCCAAAAAGGATGTTCACTCCACCCCAAAAAGATTGTGTTCACTGCACCCCAAAAAGATTGTGTTCACTGCACCCCACAAAGGATTTTGTTCACTGCACCCCAAAAAGATTGTGTTCACTGCACCCCAAAAAGGATGTTGTTCACTGCACCCCAAAAAGGATTTTGTTCACTGCACCCCAAAAAGATTGTGTTCACTGCACCCCACAAAGGATTTTGTTCACTGCACCCCACAAAGATTGTGTTCACTGCACACCAAAAAGGATTGTGTTCACTGCACCCCAAAAAGATTTTGTTCACTGCACCCCAAAAAGATTGTGTTCACTGCAGCCCAAAAAGATTGTGTTCACTGCAGCCCAAAAAGATTGTGTTCACTGCAGCCCAAAAAGATTGTGTTCACTGCAGCTCACACACAGAAAAATGGATGTGGATCACTGACACCTGCCTATCTCCAATCCCACACCACACAGCAATATCGATTGTAGTTTGTAGAACACAGTTTCCCTAAAATTCAGCAGACTCTGTCCCTAACAGGATTGAGAAGAGATCGTAGATCAGGATTGAGTGCAGATTCACCCCACCCCCCACACAGCAATATCGATTGTAGTTTGTAGAAGACACTGACCCTATAATTCAGCAGACTCTATCCCTAAAATGCCTACAACTCGCCCTGCCTAAACACTCCGACCTGTCCCTCAATTCTATCCGGACACAAATGGTTTTTTCCTGCCTATCTTTCCCTAATCAGCAGCCAGCACATTGATGTGTGCTCTGTCCCTTAGCTAAGCAGCAGAATGACGCTGCTGCGGCGGCTGCCTCGAACTTATAAAGACTTGGTCACATGCTTCAGACGGCCAATCACAGCTACTAAGACATTTGCAGGCATGGCTGGGATGGCTTAAGGCACACCAGTTAAACGATTGTTGATTGGCTGTTGAAAGCCCGCCATGAAAAGAGCGCCAAAGCATGCAAAACCCGGAAATAAAACGACCGAACACGGATTTTTACCCGAACATACAGTAAAGTGTCCGTGTCCGTGTTCGGGTAAAAAAAATCCAATTATTCGGTACGAACACGAATAATACAGTCCGTGTTCGCTCAACACTACTAATAATATTTAGGACATAATTGCTGCCCCCCCCTTCTGTGTCACAGGTGCCATTCCATCTGCATCAGCAGGGGTTTTATTTTTTTTGTGGCGCAGAAGCACTAATATTATTTTGGGCATAATTGCTGTCCCCCCTTCTGCGTCACAGGTGCTATTCCTTCTGCATCAGCAGGGGTTTTCTTTTTTTGGGGGCTTTATTAAGTTTTTCTTAAAAAAAAAACTATAATAAAGTGGTTTATAGTGCACCAAGCAAAAAAGTATGCAAAAAAGTGCACCCAGGCACCATATTTCCATCCCACATTCTATAATAAACAGTTCTAAGCCTCCCCCCCTCCCCCTCCCCAAAAAAAATCCCCATCATGTCCGAAAGGCCAACAAGAGAAGGCAGATGCTCACAGAAAAGAGGGCAAGCAGCCTCTGTGTCCACAGTGAAAAGTGGTGGTCGGAGACATGGTGCATCCTCTGCAGGCGGGGCACGCTTGTCCTTTTTTCCCTGTTATTGAGCCACAACATGCAGAAGAGTTGGTGGAGTGGATAACTAAGCCATCCTCATCCTCCTTATCCTCTGTCACCCAGGCTCATATTAAATTGCCTTCCACCGCAGCTGTCAAAGTGGCCTATCCCACAGGCTCCTTGTCCACAGCTACTCCTTCTGTAGCCCCACCATCATGCATGGAGGAGTCACCTGAATTATTTGATCAAAGTGTCAGTTACATTATGCTGGAGGATGCGCAGCAATTTGAATGCTCCGATGTTGGTTCCCAGGTTGAGGAAGGGAATAACATGAGCCTAGAGAGAGGGGGTAACAATGACAGATAAGAAACTAGCAGTCGTGTTACCAACTGCCGAGTTTGCTGATGAGGAGGGAGAGGATGATGAGGTCACTGACTGTACTTGGGCCCCTGAGAGAATAGAGAAGGAAAGTGAGGAGAAGGAACAACACACACAAGGTAGGAAGTCCTCCAGGGGCTGGCTTAAGGGCAGCCACCCTGTTGCATTACACCACAGAGCTCCACAGTTGCAGGGTGCTGCTAACTCCCCGCTGACTTCTAAAAGTTGATTGGTGTGGGATTTTTTCAACACCTGCAGGAGGACCGCAGCATTGCAGTTTGCAATCTCTATCTGAGGCTAATCTCTAGTGGCTCAGAACACCAGCCACTTGGACACCGCATGCTTGACAAGACATATGATGACCTGCCATGCATCCAGACCCACATCATAAAATAATGCAGACTTCTCCTTGCTCCTCATCTGGGATATCTACCCCTACTATACCTCAAGTCTTCTCAAAAACTTGCACTGAGAAGGATGATGTTCTAGCAATAGGTACCACAGGTACTTGCATCCAATCTGCTAGCAGTACACCACCTGTTGATTTCACCACCAGGAAAATTTCGCTGCCCCAATTGCTGAACCGTAAAAAAAATACTGTACCAGCCTTTCACATGCTCAGCGTCTAAATGCTAGCTTGGCCAAATTGCTAGCACTACAACTGCTGCCTTTTCATCTGGTAGATTCTGCCCCCTTTCGTGAATTAGAAGAATGTGCTATACCACAGTGGCAGGTTTAAAAAAGAAATGTATTTTCACGAAAGGTCATTCCAGCTCTGTACCATCATGTGAAAGACAATGTTTAGGCCTCATTGGACAGAGCGGCCTGCAGGAATGTTCACATTACTGCTGACTCATGGTCCAGCAGGCATGGTCAGGGATGTTACATTTCATTCACGGTGCACTGGGTAACTCTGCTGGCAGCTGGGAAGGATGCAGGACAGGGTTTGCTGCTGGAGCTTGTTCCGCCACCACTCCTCCAAAAACCTGGTGGTGATTCTGCAACATCTGTCTGCTTCACCCCCTCCTCCTCTTCTTCCTTTATGGCCTCTCCTGCTGAACTGTTCTCTGAACCAGCAGTGCTCCCTAAGCGTTCAAAGGGGTTGGCAAGCAGTCAGGCTAAAAGATGCCATGCAGTGCTTCAGTTGGTCTGTCTAGGGGGACAGGAGCCACACCGGGGCAGAGATTCTGATAGCTCTGTAGGGGCAGGCTCAGAGGTGGTTGACACCACGGCAGCTTGAGCCAGGAATGGTTATATGTGACAATGGCACCGACATTCTCTCTGTCCTCCGACAGAGACACTTGACTCATGTTCAAAGCTTGGCACATGTCCTGAATTTGGTGCTGCAGCGTTTCTTGAACAGGTACTCGGGCTTACAAGATCTTCTGAGGCAGGCCAGAAAAGTCTGTGACCATTTCCGGCGGTCATACAATGCCAGTGCTCGGCTGGCTGACATTCAACAGGAATTCAACCTGTCCTCCAACCGCCTCATTTGTGACCTGCCCACCAGGTGGAACTCACCGTTGGCAATGCTGCAGTGGCTGCACATGCAGCAGAGTACCTGTGTGAGTATGGCACAAGGACAGGCTCAGGGGAGCTTGGCATCTTTTCGCCACTCCAGCGGATGCTGATAAAGGATGCATACACTGTCCTGTCACCATTTGAGGAGGCCACAAGGATTGTGGCAGCATGGATGAAGAGGATAACATACAGCAATCTTCAAGGTTTGGTTTTCATTCCCCAGAAACCCCAGGAAGAGTACGTGGCTGGGGAGAGGTTGCTCCTGACAATGTCATCCTTAGTGACCCAGAAGACTCAATCTCATGCCTCCTCAAACTTGCGCTGCATGGATTCTGCAAAACCTACGAAAGAACCCAAAGATTTGTGGTATCAAGGAGAGGGATCATTACTGGTTGGCAGTGTTGGGGGTAACTAGTTACAAAGTAACTAATTACAGTAACTACATTACTTTTTTTGGTAACTAAGTAAAGTAACTAGTTACAATACTAATATTGGTAACTACACTACTTTACTAGGCTATAGGAAGTAACTACACTACTTTACTAGGCTATAGGAACGCGCTTTCCTGCGTTACCCAAGCCGTGCGATACAATCGTTATTTCGAAGAATAGAGAGGAAAGAAGTTTATGACTTTTTGTTGCACTTTATGTTTTATTCTGTTTTTTCAGGTTTTGTTCTCATGTTTCCCAAAGCCTGTGTTTATACAATAAACTCTATGCAGAAAGAGTGTCATGTATCTTCTTCTACACGGTCAATTAAGAAAGAGGAAAGTAAAAAGTAGTGAAGTTACTTTTCAAATGCAGTAACTAGTAAAGTAATCTCATTACAATTTACAGAAGTAACTAGTAACTAGTTACATTTTTTGAGTAACTACCCCAACACTGCTGGTTGGTGACCCTTCTTGATCCAGAGCTCATCCTGCCTTTGCAGAGGAAACAGAGGACAAAACATCTTGAGGGCACCTTACAGAAAATTTTGTGTAACACCTTTCCAGACACTGGGAGGATACCATTTCCTGGACAAAGTTTTTCTGAGGCTTTATTTGGTCAAAGGAGGAGCAGTGGAGAAGGCAGCCGGCTGACCGATGCTTTTAAACAATTCTTTAGTCCACAGAGACCAGGGCTATAGGTTTCAGCAACCATCGGAAGCATCTGCATCATATGATGCAGGATTATCTAGGGGCAAGAGTAGACTTGGAGACCTTTCCAACTGAGCATCCACTGGGTTACATGGTCGTGAGGATGGACCACTGGTCAGAACTTGCTCAATATGTAATCAAGCTACTGGCCTGTCTTGCTTCCAGTGTGCTTTCTGAACGGACATTTAGTGCTGCTGGAGGTTTTGTGATGGATAAAAGAGTGCGTCTGTCCACAGACCCTGTTGACCGGCTGACATTTATCAAAATCAGTCAGTCTTGGATCAACAGCAACTTTCAAGCCCCTGATGCTGATATAAGTGATTGAATTTGCTACAGATCTGAGATCCTTTAAAGGCTGCCTATCCTATTCCTGAATCTTGATTTATGCTAGCTTCCAACAATGTTTTAGGTTTAAAGCACCACCAACACCCAAGGCCCAATTTTTCTGCACCTGTATTACAGGTGCATGTAATTTAAATTTTTCAATTTAAAGTTTTTTTTTCTAATTTTATAAAGCAGGGCCCGTTCCTGTGTAAGAGTAACTGTGAGGGGTTACAGTGTTCAGGCACCACTAGGGATGGGTGTACTCGCCTAACACCTGATCTTTCTCTCTACTTAGCGGGTTGTTCATCCGAGTGCACAGTCAATAGGTTGTTAAGGCTTCCTTGTGGAGAGCTGAATTTAAAAAAATAATTGTAAAAATAAAACGCAAATTAAAAAAAATTGGGGTAAAAACAGCTTGGGGGTCTTGTATAACTTTTAAGGGGAACCCCATGACAGAATTAAGAAAAAAAAACTGTGTGGGTCCCCCCCCCCAAAATCCATACCAGGGCCTTTGGGTCTGGCATAGATTTAAAGGGAAACTCCATGCCAAAATGTAAAAAAAAACAAATGGCATGGGGTCCCCCCAAAAATCCATACCAGACCCGTATCCGAGCACGCAGTCTGGCAGGTCAGGAAAGAGGGGGCCAGCGCCCCCCCCCCCGAACCATACCAGGCCACTTGCCCTCAACATGGGAACTGTGCTTTTGGGTTCCCCCAAAGCACCTTGTCCCCATGTTGATGGGGACAAGGGCCTCTTCCCGACAACCCTTGGCAGTGGTTGTGGGGGTCTGCAGGGGGGGAGCTTATCGGAATCTGAAGCCCCGTTTGACCCAATTTGAATGGGTATCAGGTAAAAAAATAAACACACAAGCAAGTTTTTGACAAGTCCTTTTTTTAAAAAAAAAAAAGTGTCCCTCGATGTAAATCCATCGTCAATCACGTCGCACCCGCCAACCCCCCAAAAAAAGAAAAAAGCTCTGCTCTCCGTGAACGCTTCCTGCGGACTGCCTATTTGCGGTTTCATAGTTCTTATATAGGGAATGGGCGGGGCCACACAGGTAATTTCACCCGGCAGCCCTGCCCTTCCTGACATCACTGACGTGGCCCCGCCCATTCCTTATATAAGAACTGTCAAACCGCGAATAGTCGTCGGTAGGCATTCAGCAAGAACGGAGCTTTTTTTTTCTTCTATCGGGTCGGCGGGTGTGACAGGCAGTGTGATGGACGATGGATTTACATTGGGGGACACTATTTATTTATTTATTTTTATTTTTGAATAAAAAAACTGTCTTATGTATTCATTTTTTTGTGCACTTTTTTGGTGAATGGGTAGGGGTACAATGTACCCGATACCCATTCACATGGGGGGTCGGAATCTGTGGGCCCCCTTCTTAAGGGGGCTTCCAGATTCTGATAAGCCCCCCACCCACAGACCCTGACAACCACAGCCCAGGGTTGTCGGGAACAGGCCCTTGTCCCCATGGGGACCAGGTGCTCTGGGGCGTTCAGGTCATGTGGCCTGGTATGGTTCAGGAGGGGGGCTATTTCCCTAACCCCCCCCCCTTTTCCTGACCTGCCAGGCTGCATGCTCGGATAAGTGCCTGGTATGGATTTTTGGGAGGGGGGGTGGCCCTACACTGTATGTTTTTTTTATTTTTTAAATTTTGGTGTTTTTTTTATTTTTATCTGTATTGCTGGGACTTGACAATACATTAAAACCTCGAGCAAGTTAAAACTACTTTTTTTCTTTTAGAAATGACAGTATGGCTGCAGCAGGCTCCATACATCGTACAGGTGCTCCACTTTACAGGCACATTAAGGAGACCCCCCCCCCCCAGGCACAATATTTAAAGGAATTTTTCGTTTTTATTGTTTCACTTTAAGCATCAGTAAAATCACTGCTCCTTTAAAAACGATTGTTTTAAAAACATTTTTTTGCATTGATACATGTCCCCCAGGGCGGTACCCAGGTCCCCATACACTTTTTATGGCAATAACTTGCATATAAGCCTTTAAAATGAGGACTAGTTTTTCATGTTTGTGTCCCATAGACTTTAATAGAGTTTGCATGTTCGCTAGAACTTTTTCCCTGTTCGAGATGTTCTGCTGGTGCAAACCGAACAGTGGTGGTGTTCAGCCCATCACAATTAATTTATGGCTCTGGCATTTGCTAACTGGCAGAATATACTACTGTAAAGTTATGTTGTTTAAATACACAATTTAATAATGCCTATAATTCCTTGTAGGGAATTATGGACTTTTATTAAGTCCTCGTAAACATTCACTGCAATACATAAATGTATAAAGGCTAAAAATTAGGCAATTTCTGCAGCATGCATTTTTTTATGTGTATATTTTTTATCGTTTTACATCTGTTCACTTTTAGCTATTCTATTAAACAAAGTTATTAGCACAAAATATGCCTAATTTTCAGCCTGTGGAATTTTCCCTCTCCAGTAGTATTATTAAGGCCAAAAAATGCCAACAATAGCGTCTTCTGTTCAAAAATACCCCAATATAAAAGACACCCCTTATTTCTTGTGTGTACATATTTTAAGTAATTAACCTAAGCACAATAATAAATCTGGCATTTATATTTGCTAAACTGTGAAAGCTGTCCAAGTTTGTAGGCAAAGGGGATTCTAATACAAAAAATAAGATTTGCAAGTTCTTTACTAAAGGAAATCTAGGTGCCTAAGGCTGTTGGCAGTTCCTTTTTAATACACCTACATGATTTTAATATGATACAATTATGCAGCAGTTCAAACTTCCCTATGCTTACCATTTTCTTTTTTAAATCAAGGTGAGATCATCGGAGTTCTATGTTCTTGGCTCCGTATGGGAGAAAAATGGTGGTCTCCTTTTATTCTCCTCTTTTATCTCCTCTCTTCAATTTGCCTTCTTTAGGGGTTGCTGCTAAGAAAGAACTGTGCAATAGTGTCACTAGGGTTGGTGTCACCTGGTGTGGTAAACTATGGTGTCAACTCCCCTCCCCTGGGCTCTCTGCTGCTACAGTGCCCCGCTGGGCAAGCTAGTTTTGGGTCAGTAGCGCGTGGTCACTGTGCACACCCCAAACCGACCCTGTAAATGATGCAGTCGGATATCATACTTGACTACTTGATTACATACGGATGCATACTTGATCCAGGGCCATCTTTAATATTGATGGGACTCTGAGCAAACATTTTCCTGGGGTCCCCCTGCAGGTATACTACAGGAGATGGTCAGAGACTGTAGGCCTTGTACAGGTGACCATCACAGGCTGCAGGCATGGTACAGGAGACTGTCACAGGCTGCAGGCATGGTACAGAAGGCCATCACAGACTGCAGGCATGGTACAGGAGGCCATCATAGACTGCAGGCATGGAATAGGAGGCCATCACAGGCTGCAGGCATGGTACAGGAGGCTGTCACAGGCTGCAGGCATGGTACAGGAGGCCGTCACAGACTGCAGGCATGGTACAGGAGGCCGTCACAGGCTGCAGGCATGGTACAGGAGGCCGTCACACCGTCACAGACTGCAGGCATGGCACAAGTACTGTGGATGGTGTGGTTGCAGTCAGTGTACACAGCTCAGAAGGAGCCTGTCCTCTGTGACCTCTGCTTACTCACATTAGTAGTGTCCAATTCCACATTGCACTCCGGTCTCCTCAGACATCCCTGGCCATCCAGCTCAGCAGAACTGTCCTGGTCCAGATCGAAAGTCTCCAGACTCCTGGCCCTTTCTTTGTCAGTGGGAAAGTAGGTGGAGGCAAAGCAGCTCAGGAGGAGGAAGTTACATTTTCCTCCTCCTTAATGCCGGGGCCTCCATGCTCCTAGGCGGGCCCAGCAACCATTAATTTTGACTTTGCCACTGATCCGGGCTTTTACCCCAAGTTGAAGACAGCCCTGAGTGTCACTTCTCTGGCTGGTGTCACCCAAGTGCAGTCCCCTCCCTAGTGACGTCACTGGAACTGGGCAATTCTGGTTAACTCATCATTTGTCCCTTTCTGCAAGTCAGGATTTTAACGCACTGGACACAATTTTACTTCCTTGAATAGAGCGTTTTTGTTATAGATGTTTTGATTGCTTCCATTTTGAAAAATGTCACCCAATGCATTTTGATATTTTTCTACTTTACTCAATTGGATGCTTCTAAGGAATGTTAAGGTGAAATGCTTTACTGTTTCAATGATTTTCTTTGTTGGCCTTGCTGTTCTTTGGTTTGTTTTGGAGATTTTTTTCAAAACATATTGACTATCAGAGTTGTTTGTGATTTTAATATATATATAGTGAGTTAAAGTCTCTCCAAACCTGATTTCTGGTTTAATAGACAAGGCCTTGGTGGAAGAGTGACCTTCCCTTAGTTTACTGGGATAACAAACTTTATTGTATTTCTTCTTCCAGGGGGAAGGCTTCCCACTTATACATATTTAGTGTTTTTTGGTTTTTGTTAGTGTTCTCTTTTAGAGTATATTCTATAGAAACATTTTTCTTCTAGAAGGTCCCTTTGGCATATGTGACATTTTATAGGGGATTAAAGGGGATATGTGGGTATTGGATAATTTAGTGGTCTTTTGCTCATTGGTAAGATGCTTTGTGCAGTCTGGCAATTTCGTGAGGAGAATTCTTTCTCATTATTTACAAAAAAAAGAAATGAGCGCAACATTGGAGTTGCTTTTGAATGCAGCAAATTAATTTTCCCTATTCCTTTTATGAAAATATTAACCACTGGTCCACTTTTACCCCCTTTCTGCCCAGGTCAATTTTCAGCTTTCAGCGATGTCACACTTTAAATGGCAATTGCGCGGTCATGCAACACTGTATCCAAATGACGTTTTTTTTTTCACACAAATAGAGCTTTCTTTTGGTGGTTTTTAATCACCACTGCATTTTTTAAAGAAAAAAGACTGAAAATTTTGACAAAAAACAAAAAAATGTTTCATAATTTTGTTATAAAATTTTGCAAACCGATAATTTTTCTCCTGCACTGATTGGCCACACTGATAGGTGACATTGATGATGGGGGGCACTGATTGGCAGCACTGGTAGGCACTGATTGGCAGCACTGCTGTGTACTGATGGGACTGCACTGATAATCAGGACACTGACAATCCATGCCCTGATCCCTTTAACACAAGCAGATTATCGGCTCTCTTTTTTTCTTTTTTCACTCTGTCAGCGTGAGGAAAGAAAAGCTGATAATCTCCATTACTTACTTCCGTGATCAACTGTCATTGGACACAGATGACACATGGTAAAGGGCTGCTGTGATTGACCCTTTACCAGATCTTTGAGTTGTCCGAAGGGGGTGCGCAAGCAGCGCAATCATGGGCAGACACCCATGTACCCCTCCTGGCAAAATAAGCCTACGTTGTAGCCGCCTTTCAGCTATAGCATTGGCGGGAGGGGATTAAAGGGTAACTCCACTTCCATGGGGAAAAAAAATTGTGAAAAAAAAAAAAAAAATAGCATATACAATTGCGACACAAATCATATTGTAATTAAATGTTATTAAAAATGACCTTCCCTTTCCAATCTGCAGCCGCTGTAATTCTCTGTAAAATGCAATATCGCTTCTTGGGGGAATTCTGTATACAAATGTTGCACAGAACGCTCCCCGGATATGTAATTTCCTGCTTGTGTGATTGGCTTCCTGATTTTCCCTGAAGTCTGCACTAAGGCACAAAATTGATTTTGTACATCCGCTGCAACAAAAAGGGCATTTTTGGTGAGATATTCCCAATAGGAAATAATGTTTACAGGGATGCAGACCCTGCAACTTTCCTAATTAGAGACCTGCAGGTGCAGCAGCTGATTAATAATTACAAAACCACTCCCATGCAGACTCACGTTGCACATGGACACATACAAACAAACCTCAATTTCTCAAAAAAAAAAGCATAAGCTAGGACTCTGCAACAAAGTTTGGTAAAATTCTTGCAATGTAATGTACATAGATCACCCGGAGGGGAATATTTTTTTTTCTCAACAAAAGTGAAGTTACGCTTTAAATGAGAATTCCAGTTGCTATGAGCACAGCTTAAGTTTTTTTTTTCAGCTTTAACAAATCACCTTGAAAAGGTCAGGCTGTGTGGATTTAACTGTTTGTCCACCAAGTTTGAGCCAGTTGTGAAATAATTTCATAATTTGTTGCTGAGGTAAATGAAGGTAAACATTTTGCTAAAAAAGGTAAATCTGCACCAAGCACTTTGGTTTGGTTTAGTGGTTGGTAAGTGGATTTTCTGTCCTAATTGCAGTTGTTGAGGTTGAGGATGCTGGTCCCCTCTGCAGATCTTGATCAATTTGTCTTGTCTAAAATACTTTTAGGGATTAATCTAGAGTTAGCAGGGCAGATTTTAAAGTGGAAAAAAGTAAGTGGTGCAAATAAAAAAGCTTTTCTTTTTTTTTTTCATATTAGAAGGGAGTGTGTGTGTATATGCATATATGCATGTATATATATATATATATATATGTGTATGTACGTTTATGTGTGTGTGTATATATGTATATATGTGTGTGTGTATATATGTGTATGTACGTTTATGTGTGTGTGTGTGTGTGTATATATGTATATATGTGTGTGTGTATATATGTGTATATATGTATATATATATATATATATATATATATATATATATATATATATATATATTAATAATATACATACATGCATCTCATACAATTAGAATATCCTCAAAGTTAACTTTTTGAATTAACATTACTGAAATAAATTAAACTCCTCCTATATTTTATATACATACGTTACACACAGAGCAATACATTTCAAGCATTTTGTTCTTTTAATTTTTATTATGGCTTGCAGCTAGTGGAAACCCAAAATGCAGTATCTCAGAAAATTTGAATATTACTTAGAACCAATAAAAAAAAGGATTTTTTAATACAGAAATGTTGGCTTACTGAAAAGGTCCATATACAGTATAGTATGCACTCAATACTTGGTTGGGGCTCCTTTTGCAAAAATAGCTGCATCAATGTGGCGTGGCATGGAGGCGATCAGCCTGTGGCACTGCTGAGGTGTTATGGAAGCCCAGGTTGCTTTGATAGCAGCCTTCAGCTTGTCTGCATTGTTGGGTCTGGTGTCTCTCCTCTTCCTCTTGACAATACCCCACAGATTCTCTATGGGGTTTAGGTCAGGCGATTTTTGCTGGCCAATCAAGCACAGTGATACCATGATCATTAAAGCAGGTATTGGTACTTTTGGCAATGTGGGCAGGTGCCAAGTCCTTCCGGAAAATGAAATCGGCATCTCCATAAAGCTGGTCAGCAGAGGGAAGCATGAAGTGCTCTACAATTTCCTGGTAGAGCTGCCCTGACTTTGGACTTGATAAAACACAGTGGACCAACACCAGCAGATGACATGGCTCATCAAATCATCACTGACTGGGGAAACTTCACACTGGACCTCATGCAACTTGGATTCTGTGCATCTCCACTCTTCCTCCAGACTCTGGGACCCTGATTTCCAAATTAAATGCAACATTTTCCACAGTCCATGATGATTTACAAGGGGTAGGTCTGCCTGCCATAATGTAAAAATATACTGTGCATACATGCTAATTATCATAAAAAAAAAAGCTCCTGGGGGCCCAGAATTAAAAGTTTTTATTTCAGATTTTCAAAAATACATGTGTGAATTAGATATACATAAATAAGACTATCTTCCATAAAGGCTGATAAATGAGATTTGGTTTATATTTTTTTTTGGGTGTTTGAAATGTAAAGCACCGGGGCCTTTTCACCACCTGTTTTAACCCCTAAAAGCCTGCACCACCATTTCGCATGGTTGAGGGGAGGTTGCAGCACAGCCAAACGAGTGAGTTGAATTCAGTGGGTTGGATTGCCTGTCAAACAATACAGTGGGGATATTTTTTGACATATTGTGATACGAAGTACTGCAGCTGTGGTATGTGTATAGCCCTGTATAGCTAACTTTTGCATCTTTCGGGAGCTGTTTGGGGTGGTAAAATTGCAGCTCAACCACATGTTTTTGCTGCTCCCCGCCTGCAAGTGTAAACTAAGCTTAAGGCCCCGTTCGCACCTGAGCGATTTTCTGCTTAAAGCTTGTAGCTCTAAAATGCTCAACAAGCCAAATCCTATTTATTTCAATGGTCCCTGTACACATATGGGTGTTCTGTCACCTGATACAAAAATGCCTGTCGCTCAAGTACATGACCTTTTTTTTTTTGGCAGATTACGTGTTTTTGGCCCCATAGACTTCAATTGAAACTCAAACAGCAGCTCTCCACCCCTAATTCCCTCTCCCACTAGTGCTTTCTATTGGCTAAACAAAAACGTCTGAAACTGTCAAACGCTTGTAATACACTTCTAAAAAACGCTCAAAAACATTCAAAAATGTCAGTGAATCGCTACGCTCAGGTGTGAATGCAGCCTTACTGTTGCTTGACTCGCCACCTCTGCTGGAGGTCTGTTCCAAACATCCACTACTTTTTCAGTGAAATAACACTTTCTAATGTTACTTTTGAACTTCCTTCTGCTATTTTGAGGTTTTTCCCATCTGTTCTTGAGCACAGCTTCAAATATGCTTAAAGAGGAACTAAACCCTCCTCTGCAAGTTGTACCTATAGGTAAGCCTTACTATAGGCTTACCTATAGGTACTGTAAATATCTCCTAAACATGTACCGTTAGGAGATATTTGCCTTACATGCAGCCAGTGACGTCACTGGTGCATGCGCTCTGAAGGAACGGCCGCTGGTGCTGTTCCTTCAGAGCCCCGTGCCGTGACCGTCAGCTCCCGCGCGCGTGCATGGGAGTGACGTCACCGCGGCTCCGGCCAATCAGATGGCCGGATGCTGTGATCCCGGAAAACGGGAGACTGAACATGTCGCCCGTCATAGAGGTAAGCGGGCAGCACGGCGGGGGCTCGTTCTAAGGTAAGTATTTCATAATGAGCTAGTATGCAATGCATACTAGCTCATTATGTGTTTCTCTTTCAGAGAAAAAATGTGGGTTTACAACCTCTTTAAACACTTTTACTGTTTGATTTTCCCTGGAAGAGTGATGCCTAGTACACACCGGCCGAATGACCGGAGACATTGGCCGGTTATATAAAAACATTCGGCCTGTGTGTATGTCAGTAGATCTCACAGAAGCCGGCCGTTTGGCTCGATTCTGTCAGACGAGCATGCTTGAAAACGATCGGACTGTTGGAGCTGTCAGCTATTAGGGCTCGTTTACACTTGCTTCAAAACATGGCTTTGGACGCCGGTCAAATCCCCTGTCACTAAATAAAATGGTTTGCTTATAGTCCTGTTTACACCTTACGTTTGCTTTGCTTTGGCTTTGCTTCAAAAAATATACCCCATGTTGCTTTAGTGGTACTTCAAAGCCTCTATAGAAGTCTATGGCAAAGCTCTCTTAAAGCACCTGCAGCTTTTGAGAGGCTTTAATTTAGCTTTGCTTTTGTTTTGGAGAAATTTCAGGTATGAGATATCAACACACACACAGGGCATCTGCCAAGCTTCCTAAAGCTTCAAAAAAGCACCTCCTGAAGCATCATCAAAGCGCCACAGAAGCATCAAAAAAGCATGTTGTGCGTCATTTTGCTCAAGTGGTTGTTTTTTACCATTTCTCTGTTTTTTAGAGACGACGGTCAGCTTTTTTGTAATTACAACTGATGTGGCATCCCCCCCGCCCACTCCAGCCACCTTAAGTGGCTCGCCCAGGCTCTCTCCATCAGGAGACCCAAGCCACCAGCCGGCATGTCCGCTGGCTGTCTTGGAGGAATCGGCTTTGATCGGGTCTCTGATGTAGTAACCCAGAAGCGCCAGTTTAAAAAATCCACAGTATTTAAAAACGCCAATCTTGGCATTTTTGAATACTTTTAAGTGCAGAGGAGGGGTTTGGGGTCTTTTAGACCCAAGATTCCTCCATAAAGACTACCTGTCACTGCCTATAACTGTCACAAGGTATGTTTAATTTTTTTTTACAGGGACCGTGTAAAAACAAAAAACAATAAAATAAAAAAACAATTTTTTTTTTTTTTTTAAAGTGCCTCGTCTCTCCATGTTCGTGTGCCAAAGCAAACGCATACGTAAGTTGCATCCACAAATGTGAACCATGTTCAAACCACACATTTGATTGTTAGAGTGAGGGCAATAATTCTAGCACTAGACCTCCTCTGTAACTCTAAACAGGTAACCATTAAAATTTTTTAAAGCGTCGTCTATACAGATTTTTAAGTACCGTAGTTTGTCGCCATTCCACGAGTGTGTGCAATTTTAAAGTGTGGCATTTTAGGTATCTATTTACTTGGTGTAACATCATCTTTCACATTTTATACAACAAAATTGGGCTAACTTTACTGTTTAAGTTTCCTCTTCTCTTACTAATCTCCCTCCAGCTCTCCCACCGATTCCCACCTCCACTCTTACTAGTGTCCCCCCCCAGCTCTCTCACCAATTCCCCCTCCTCTCTTACGAATTCCCCCCAACTCTCTTACCAATTCCCACCCCTCTTACTAATGCCCCCCAGGTCTCCCACCAATTCCCCCTCCTCTCTTACTAGCCCCCCACCCCAGCTCTTTCACCAATTCCCCCCTCCTCTCTTACTAATGCCCCCCAGCTCTCACACTATTTCCCCCTCCTCTCTCTCACCAATTCCCCCCCATCTTACTAATACCACCCCAGCTCTCTCACCAATTCCCCCTCCTCTCTTACTAATGCCCCCCTCCTCTCTTGCTAACGCCCCCAGCTCTCTCACCAATTCCCCCTCCTATCTTACTAATGCCCCCCCGACTCTCACCAATTCCCCCCTCCTCTTACTAATGCCCCCAACTCTCCCACCAATTCCCCCACCTCTTATTAATACCCCCCTACTCTCTTACCAATGCCCCCCAACTCTAACTTTTTCCTCCCCCTCTCTTACTAGTGTCTCCCCCCCCCCCCGCTTTCTCACCAATTCCCCCCTCCTCTTTTACTAGTGTCTTCCCCCTCCTCTCTTACCAATTCCCCCCCGCTCTCTCACCAATTTCCCCCAGCTCTCTGACCAATTCCCCCCTCCTCTCTTACTAGTGTCCCCCCCAGCTCTCTTACCAGTGTCCCTCTTCTCTCTTACCAATGCTCCCCAGCTCTCTCACCAATTCCCCCCTCTACTAATGTCCATTCCCAGCTCTCCCACCACTTCCCCATCCTCTCCTACTAGTGCCCCCCCCCAGCTCTCTCACCAATTCCCCCTCCTCTCTTACTAATTCTCCCCTCCTACTAATTGCCCCCCCGACTCTCTCACCTTTTCCCCCCGACTCTCTTACTAATTCTCCCCCCCCGACTCTCTCACTTATTCCCCCCCGACTCTCTTACTAATTCCCCCCCGACTCTCTCACCAATCCCCCCCTCCTCTTTTACTAGTGTCCCCCCTGCTCTCTCACCAATTCCCCCCTCCTCTTACTAGTGCTCCCCCCAGCTCTCACACTATGCCCCCCCAGCTCTCTCACTATTTCCCCCTCCTTTCTTACTAGTGCCCCCCCCCAGCTCTCTCACCAATTCCCCCCCTCCTTTCTCACTAGTGCCTCCCTAGCTTTCTCACTATTCCCCCATCCTCTCTTACTAGTGTCCCCCCCAGCTCTTTTACCAATTCCCCCCCCCCCCTTCTCTTACTAGTGTCCCCCCCCTCCTCCCAGCTCTCTCACCATTTCCCCCTCCTCTCTTACTAATGCTCCTCCCCAACTCTCTCACCAATTCCCCCCTCCTCTTTTTCTTCATAATGTTCCCCCTGGGTGACTGGCGCAAACACACAGAAGCAGGTGGAGTGCTTCTGTGTGACAAGGAGTTCCTCTTACCTTTCACAAGCCTTTGAGAGGCGGGATCGGGGGCACTGAGAGCCAACATTGAGGCAGCTGACAGGCAGAATCGGGAGCCGCTGAGAGCCAGGATCAGGAGCTGAAGATGACGGTGGAGCTGAGAGGTAGCCTGCAAATTATGTCATCAGTTGCTAGGACCCGGCGGTCCTAACAACTGGTGACTGGCACTGCATTGAGGAGGGGGGAGCAGAGGTTGCCAGCCAGATCTTCTCCCAGGAATCCTCACATGGTGCTGTGTGTGAGAGCACACATTGCTCCCATTGAGGATTCCACTACTGAGTGGAGCCCAGGGCTGGAACTTGTTCCAGCCCTGGG